>NC_050574.1:8103219-8703219 GCF_011100635.1 Trichosurus vulpecula | reverse complement strand
ACTCTCCTCCCTTCTCAATCTTGGTCCCTTGGTGCCAGTTCCACTCTACTCTATCCCCTACTCCCAAATTCCTTTCTCCTTTGACCTGCCATGATTCACGATGTGACAAACGGCAGCCCTGTATTATTTCACCCAAAATGGCCTCTGCTCCTACTGATAAGCTGCTGAATGAAACCAAAGGAAGTCACACAACAGCAGGTGGAATCCGCTGAAAACTTATCTGTTGTTAACTCACCCTCATTCCAGGAAGGAATTTGATTAGCAGGAGGACTGAACTAAACTTATTACAGTCTAGATGACATTTTGCATGACTTAGTTACTGGACAACATCAATTAATTGTAAATAGGATCAATTTTTAAAAAGTCAATGAATCTGATTATTTCAAATTTCTGATGATGGATGGTCTTCTTACTAATAAATCTGACCCCTCTACCCTAGTTTCCAAAGTTTTGAGTTCCAAATTCTATCCCTCTGTCCCTCCCCTTCCCACTCCCTGAGTTAGTACGCAACCAGATATAGGTTATACATGTACAATCATGTAAAACATTTCCATGTTAGTCATTTTGCACAAGACTGAAAAAAAATTTAAAAAGAAAGCGAAACATAGAATGCTTCAATCTGTATTCAAACAATATCAGTTCTTCCTCTGGAGGCAGATAGTAGGCTTCATCATTAGTCCTTTGGGATTGTCTTAGATCATTGTATTGCTGAGAAAAACAAAGTCATTTACAATTCTTCATCAAACAATATCGCTGTTACTATGTATAACATTTTCCTGGTTCTGTTCACTTCACTCTGCATCAGTTCATATAAGTTTTATCAGGTTTTTCTAAAATCATCCTGCTTGTCATTTCTTATAGCACAATAATATTCCACTATAATCATATACCACAGCTTGTTTAGCCATTCCCCAATTGATGAGCATCTCTTTGATTTCCAATTCCCAGCCACCATAAAAAGAGCTGCTATAAATATTTTTGTAAAAATAAGTCCTTTTCCCCTTTCTTGGGTGTCTTTAGGATATACACTTACCAGTGGTATTGCTGGATGATAGGGTATGCAGGGTTTTGCAGCCCTTTGGCCGTAGTTCTAAATTGCCCAGAGACTGTTACTATTTTTAATCAAATTATTAATAAATCCAGCTCTGAAATTATGTGAAAACATGAATTTCCAGGGGTCACATTTCCTAGAGGTGAGGGTTGCAGGGGCCAGAAGGGTGAGGCTGGTATAAATTCTCTAGCATCTAGAGCTTGAGAGCCAGACCTCCCTACTTAGTATTAATGTGATCAAAGATCTTCCCCACCCATTCAATAGGCCTCAGGTGGGCCTAGGTGGGAAAGCTTGATTATATCTTTGTAAGTAGGTCTAAAGCCTCTCATTACCAGGTACTAAACCGATTTGGGTGTGGAGCCCTCAGGGCCCTAAGGGTAGTTGCTAAAACCAGAGCCAATGGTATGTGCACTGAGTTCTAGTCAATCATGAATTCAGCCAATCAGAGACCTGAATTCTAGCTAATCTGGCCAATATAGCCTGTCTAGCCAGTGCTGGCTAGGATTGTACATAAGGAGAGCCCAGAGCGTGAGAGAACTAGAATGGAAGAGCAGCAGAACTAAGAAGACATTGAGCCAGCAGACATCAAGAGGGCACTGAAGAGCAAACATTGAGAGAGCCAGTGTCTACAGAGCTGCAGAAGAGAGTGCTACGCAGAGTTAGGATTTGTGAGTGCTTGTTTACAGGAAGGCCCTAGCAGTAGGGGAAGGTTACAGAATGACTTGGTTCCTTGCTATAATATTGTGCTATAATTTCCTTGTTGCTTCATTGAGGTGGGCTTACTGGTTTTGGAATATAATTACTGCTATATCGAATTGGGGTTATTCATCTTGGGATTTTAATCCTCTGGAGTGTAAGTAAATGTTGTACTTCCTCTGCCTTCTACATGGAGAGTTTTTCATACTTTGCAATTCCAAACCATTCAGGCATGTTCATGGTCATCCTCCAGGTCATGAATCTTGCCTTACTGATACACCCCAGAAGCAGTACATTAGAGAAGCAAGATACCTAACCAGTGAAACTCTGTGGAGAACAGTGATATTTCAGTCTGTGAAGGAGAGTACCTGTTTTAACAACCCAGCTAGCAGCTTCTGTGGGGGTATAAGATTCACCCACAGCCAGCACCCAGAAAGCTGCCAACAGCACAGGTTCTTCTGATCTGCTTAATTAAGGAAAGCAAGGTGAAGGGGTTGACAAGCTTACTTTTAATTCAGCATTCAAATATCATTCAGTTAGTTCAGGGGAAAAAGCCAGCACCCTGAACTTCAAAACAAAATGCAAACTAATTACAAACATCAACAGACAGACTTTGTCTGATTTAAATCCCAACACATAGTTACCAGAGTTCAATAAAGTCTCAGCATCCAGGTTTACAAGCTGGAGGGCTCCTTAGCTACAGCTGCCCAGAGTCTCCTCATCAACACCATCTCCAGAGCCCCGCACAAATGGCTCTGTCCTCCCTTCTTATAGGGCTTCAGACATCAAACATCATCTGAATCACCAGAGCTCAGGCTCTGGTGATTGGTTCTTGAGTTGGCCCCTCCCCTTAGGACCCTGGGAGGTTCATATCCACATGGATTACATTAATACCTAATGGGGTTTGGGTCTGGGGCTTAGCATCTAGTAAAGCTCACTGAGATAAATTGAGTCACTCAAAGAAAACAAAGGCCATTCTCATTACAGTACCTGCCCAGAGAATTTCCTATGGATTAGGACCTTTATCTGGACTGCAGTCTTAGCCCTCTCACCATGTTAATTTGAGATATCCCTGACAGACCTGGCCCCTTTTTAGCTGAGTTCTGTAATTCAGAGCCTTATTTACAGTGGGTTCCTCAGCTTTGTTTGTGGTGTGAGCTTGAAGGACTTGAAAAGGGAAACTCTGTAGACTGACTCACATAAAGAGCTGGAGAGACCATGGCTGTATCTCAGACCTGGACTATTCCTCTGCATGAAGCCACCCATAGGTGACTTGAATCATTTGCCAGGAGAGCTTGGGCACTTTGTCCCAGGGATAGCCCCCTACTACCTGACCTGGCTCAGGGAGGTCCTGCTTTGGCCAAATCTGGTCCCCTAGGAGATCACACTATTAGAAAATTAAGATATGGGGTGGTGCTGGGCAGTAATGATCAAGAAAAAAAACCCTTGGGTTGATAGAGGAGAAAAAGGAAGATGCCCAGAGAATCAGTCAACATGCATTTATTAAGCTCTTACTATATGCTAAACATTAGGCTAAGAGCTAGGAATACAGATGCAAGCAGAAAGTCTCTTACCTCATGTAGAGTACATTTAGTGAGAAAAGACAACACATAAAAGGAAACTGAAATGGGGAGAGAGGAAGGTGTTGGATTCAGGGCAAGGGAGGGTTTTTAGCAAAAGTTTACATGAATCAGGAGTGCATCCTGAAAAAGAATGAGTCATGGCTGGCCTCAAATGGAGATTCTTGGAAGAACCAGCCAATCAGAGGGAGAGGCCAAGGAGTGGAGGACACATCCAATACATGGGTTGCAGGGGGGTGCAGTGAACTTCCAGGGTGAAGAGATTTCTGGGACATTGTAGAGAAAGTCATGGAGGGAAGTCAGGAGGTCAGGTTGGCATTGGTCCAGGCTGACCCTGCTGGTAACCTTCAGAATGAGGATTCTAGCTCAGGTTTTCTATTTTCAGGTCCAATGCTCTTCCCACTCCATCAGATTCCATTCCCTAATGCTCTTGCTGCATTTCTTTTGGATACAAGAGACCTGAATTCAAATTCAGCCCCAAGACTACCATATGAGTGAGGTTAGGTAAATCAACTGCATCGGCTGAATCACAATTTTCTCCTCAGAATAATGAAAGACTTGGCTCAAAGGATGTGGAAGGCCCCTTCTCAGTCTAAATCTTTAATCTCAACACCGCTCCTGCTTTTGGGAATCCCATCCCTTCTACTGAGAGGTCTGGGCTGTATGGGGTGTTCAGGGAGGACTAGCACCTCTGCTGTGTGGTCTTGCCAGGCCCTTTTCAGGGCTGCTCATTCAACTTTGGTGTCTACCTGCCACCCATCTCTCAACTGTGGATCCAAAAAGGTGTAGCATGAGCATCAGCCACACCCTGACAAACTGTCTTGGCAGATGGACTAAACCAAGTTGGGGGTAACCCACAGGCCTCAAAACTTTCCATGAGTTAGTGGATGTCTACCCGAGGCATATAAAGACTTCTCCCAGTGGAATGCATGGATGATTAAAATTTATTTCAATGGCCCCAAAGGCAGCTGAAGCAGGTCCTGTGGAGTGTTTAGAGCTTGGATGGACATCAAAGATGCCAAAGTCATCCACTGCATCCCAGGCCATTGCCAGTTGTCCCCACTTGTCTTACCATGGGACTTCAATGACTCTGGAAGAGAGAGTGAGGCTGATGGCCTTATGCAACTCTGCCCCACTTGAATCCAATTCACAAGCAAGTCAAGACATAACCCTATGATGTCACTGATCCTCTTTGAAAATGAAGGACAAACCTCTGATAAGGTCTCATTTCTGAAATATATAGAGAACTGAGTCAAATTTATAAGAATACAAGTCATTCCCCAATTGGTAAATGGTCAAAGGATATGAACAGGCAGTTTCCAGATGAAGAAATTAAAACTATGTATAGTCAGATGGAAAAATGCTCTAAATCACTTTTGATTAGAGAAATGAAAATTAAAACAATGCTGAGGCACCACATCACACCTATCGGATTGGCTAGCATGACAAAACAGGAAAATGATAAATGTTGGAGAAGACATGGGAAAATTGGAACACTAATGTATTGTTGGTGCAGTTGTAAACTGATTCAGTCATTCTGAAGAACAATTTGGAACTATGCCCAAAGGGCTACAAAACTGTGCCTTTGACCCAGCAATACCACTACTAGGTCTGTATTCCCAAAGAGATCATAAAAAAGGTAAAAGTACCCACATGTGTACAAAAATATTAATAGCAGCTCTTTTTGTGGTGGCAAAGAACTGAAAATTGAGGGGATGCCTATCAATTGGAAATGATTGAACAAGTTGTCATATATGAATGTAATGGAATACTATTGTTCTATAAGAAATGAGCAGGCAGATTTCAGAAAAACCTGGAAAGACTTACATGAACTGTTGCTGAATGAAGTGAGCAGAACCAGGAGAAAATTGTACACAGTAACGGCAATATTGTGTGATGACCAACTTTGATGGACCTAGCTCTTCTCAGCAATGCAATGATCTAAGACAATTCCAAAAGACTCATGATGGAAAATGCCATCCACATCCAGGGAAAGAACTATGGAGTCTGATTGCAGATTGAAGCATACTATTTTCTCTCTTTTTGTTGTTTTTTTTTCTTTCTTGCGGTTTTTTCCTTTTATTCTCATTCTTCTCTCACAACATGACTAGTGTGGAAATATGTTTAATATGATCATACATATATAGCCTATATCAGATTGCATGCCATCTTGGGGAGGGGGAGGGGGTGGATGGGAAAAAATTTAGAACTCAAAATCTTATTTTAAAATGTTGAAAACTAGAAATTAATTAATTAATTAATAAAAAAGAAAATGAAGGACAAACAACAACTGAGAGGTTCCTAGTTGTGTGTCAGTGTGGATCTGTTCCTCATCCATCCTGAGTCCTATTTTCCAACTATGGACTATGCCCTTTCCCTGGCTTATTCTCTGAATAGAGGAGAAAGTGCAAAGAAAAGGGGAGCTGTTTGTTGTGCTGATTCTCATTCCCATTGTGACTTCTCCTCCCATACGAGCTGAGTTTATCTGGAGACTGTCCAGGGGCCTGCAGAAATTATTTCAGTGATCCTCTAACAATGTTTTCTGGAAACATTGTCTGGACCACTAGTCTTGCCCCACCCCCAAAGATCTCAGCCTGTATATCTCTATAACATGAGGACCCAAAATATGGGGAAGGTGGTCAAGCAGCTGCAGTCATTCTTTGAGTAGTGCCAGCCCATCCCAGATGGATGGATTTGCAAGCACTAGGAGCCTTTGACCCTCCTATGTGGCAAAGACAATTAGAGAATCTGCCCAATCCAAAGATACATCACAAGGGCCATTCTCTGACCCAACTAAGATCACAATTGGAGGTAAGTCAGCCAGCCAAGTGCGCTGCTGTAGAGGGGGTCAGAATGCCTACGCTATGGAATCAAGTGATGTCAGCGTGGACAGTGTGGGTATTTCCAGGGAAGCAGTCATTATCTTAGAAGGTACTCCTTCACCCTAGCTGCTTGACATCCTTGGCTCAGCACAAGTGTGACCTTCCATGGGAAGTCCTCCCTAATACCCTGGGTATGACTTTCTATAACTCTTCAAAATATATCCCTTTAAATTACTTGTTTCAATGTTGTATCTCCACAAGAGAAGGCAAGCTCTTTGAGGGTAAGGGCTCCAAAGGAGCCTTTGGATCCTCAGTATTGCTGCATGGTACTATGTACTTAGGAGGCTATTCATCAGTGACCGTAATATATAAATATTTCTAAGGCATTTAACATTCCCCTTGGAAATGAACTTGGGGAATTCTTCCATCTTGGATTCTCTCTTCCTTGAAAATGTGTCCTTGGTGAACACATTCTGGTTTCCTGAGAAATATCCCAGAGGGCGTGTGGGTGAAGATGAGGACAGAGGTACTTTGGGCTTCATGTTCAATATCTATGGCCCAGTGAAAGAGAATTCATTGATGGCGGGGGGTAGGGGGTGGGGAGAAAGTCACCAGCAATTTTATCCACAATGGGGACACACTAGGTATATTCAAGTATCTAAAAGGTCACTATATAGAACAGAGATCAGAATGGTTCTGCCTGGCATCAGAGATCTTTTGGAGTAGTAAGTGGGAGCTGCAAAGAGTCGAAATCAGGCTCGATGGCAAGAAAAACAGCTCAACAATCTAGTTCTCCAAGGAACAAGATGGAGTTCAGCAGACAAATGGCCTTGAAAAGACAATAGACCCCAGAAAGATAGACTTTCCTCTATGGCCCAGAAACTCATATTTCTGGATCCAACATGTTCTCACTGTGGATAAAATTGTCAGTGTCAGAACAAATTGAAACAAGAACCAGAAAGTTCAGGAACCAATGAGGGTTTGTTGTGTTTGCCAAGAAGGGAACACCACCCACATGAGCAGACACTCCTGACCAAGGGAAAGGACAAGATTTATATAGATTTTGATTAGGAGGGAGGTGAGCTGGGTACAAGGCACCTGTGGTTTGGACAGGGCTTATTACTGGGGGCATGGGGATAAGATTGGGGACATGTAGCAGGAAAAACAATTCTTTGGGTTAGCTGTGTCAACCCTGAAAACAAATGACCAAAACATCACAGAGGTTTTGCAACTGCTATTAACTCTAAAAATATCAGAGAGCTCACACAGTTAACCACAGTTAACTCTGAAATACACATTGTAGTAGCAATTTAGATTTGAAGATCTTTCCCACCCATTAACAGGCCATGTGAACTGCTTACATCACAGAAAGCCTAAGTCACATGTGGTGGGGGGAGATCCTGACGGAAAAAGAAGTTATGTCACAGGAAATGCTGAGAAAGAGAGAGATGTTATGGCTACTAATGGCCACCCTCATGATTGTTAGAACTGAATAGGTCGACTTAGCTGTACTGTGAGATTGTTTTGGGGAAGACCCTAGCAGGGAGTCAGAGAGGTTTTGGGATGATAAGGCTCCAGGTTGTTATATCGTATATTGAATGTTTTAGGTTCCTTGCTGTTATGATGAAGTGGACTGACTTTGGTGTCTAAATAAATGGTTTACTTCTTCTACCTTCTATGTGGAAAGTCTCATATACTTTGCGATACAGAACTGTATAGGCATTTCGACAATTATCATCTACATTGTTATTATTGCCTTACTGTTAAACACACACACACACACACACACACACACACACACATACCAAAATAAAACCAAAGACCTAACAGTGATCATAAGCAAAAAGCTTTATTCTATTGGAAGAGGGAAATTAGACACATATGCCAGGGCTCCCTCTAGTAGGAGACCCACTTTAGTGTGGGCAAATAAATACCAATGACTATAGTCAGAGTTGTAGCCCTTTCAGTGAGGGGTAACAGCATCAACAAGATAAGTTTGATTCATAGCAGGGCTTCATGACAGACATGGGTGCTATAGGTGCTTGTCTGAGCTCAGAGACCACCTGGTGCTGGAGCAGAAACATTCTGGGATTTTGCCTTGGTTGAGTTCATCCAGAGGGTGAGCACAAAGGATTGTTGTCATGCCAAGCTTAGAGTATAGCTTGCTTGCTGGGCCTTAGATCTGGAAAGGAGGGTGTCTCCTAATAGTAAAAAGAGAGGGGTGGTCATGGCATGGTCCTCACAGCTGTTTCTTATAAGACTACCCTAATAGATAGGGCTGTTCTGGATATTTGCTGTTTCAGCAGAAAGGAAGGTTGCAGACAGGGCTGTAGTTGCAATACAAAAAGGTCAGGAACAAAATTCGAGGAAGTGTAGACAAAATGGAGTTGCTTCACTTTTCTTGGCTACCTATACACCTAAATCTTATCTCCAGAGACAACATCCCTGTGCCCTTCACCAATCCCAAGGCATGAACCCAAGACTTTCCATTTTAGTTCTCTTCCAGACAGTGCTATTGATGAACGTCTTCTCTCCAATGTGGCACCCCCTCCAGCATGCAATACAATACTTTATATATCATAGGACCATGGCAGAGTTCAGTCCTACTGGGTACTGAATGTGCCTTTGGATGGGCATACCTTACCCAAAACTGCAAGAATGGTTTAGGAATGGGAAACATTAGGAATATTAATTAGATATACTTATTGGAGAAAATGCCTTCTACAGTAGGCCTTTCCCAGGCCCACCAACTGCTTCTGCCTTCCACCTTCAGATTACCTTCACTTTCTCTTTATAGATCTTCTATATACTTTATAATTTACATGTTGATTCCTCCTTTAGAATGTGAGCTCTTTTGTCTTTCTTTGTATTCTTGGTGCTCAGCCTGTAAGGAATGTCTCCCAAATGATTGCTGCCATCTTCACCTGTGGTAGGGAAATTGTGTTTGCTATTTTTAATTTTAGGAGGAACCTTTTGTTGTAAAGTGAATTTGCTTCATCTTTTTTATTATTATTACCAAGAAAATGGTGTTGCTTGGTAATGAGCTCCTAATTCTATTAGTCACTCAATATGCATTTATTAAGTGCCTACTATGTCCCAGGCACTCTGCTAAGCCTTGGGGATACAAAAAGAGGCAAAAGGCAATCTTTGCTCCCAAAGAGCTCACAATCTAATGAAGGAGATATCAAGCAAACAGATATGTATGAACAAGCTATATACAGAATAAATAGGAAATAAGAGAGGGAAGGCACTAGAGTTAGGAGGTGTTGGGAAAGACTTTCTGTAGATGACTGGCTTTTACCTGGGAATTCAAAGAAGCTGGGGAGGCCAAATAGGCAGAGATGAAGAGGTAGAGAATTCCAGGAATGGGGTACCACCAGTGAAAATGCCTGGAGCTAAGATCAGTGTCTTGTTGAAGGAACATCAAAGAGGCCAGCATCACCAGATCTAACAATGTGGTGGGGAGTAAGATGTAAGAAGGTTGGATAGGTGGGAGGGGCAGGTTAGATTTTGAAGGACTTTTTGCCACCAAACAGAACATTTTGTATTTGATCCTGAAGGTGATAGAGAGACCCTGCAATTTATTGAGTTGTGGTCAGACATGAGCTTTAAGGAAAATCATTTTGGAGGCTAAATGGAGGCTGAATTGGGATGATGACAGATTTGAAGCAGGTTATTGTAATACTCCACGCTTGAGGAGGTGAGGATCTGCTCCAGGACAGCGGCAGTATCAGAGCAGAGAAGGGGCCATGTCAGATGTTGTAAAGGTAAAACCAACAGGTCTAGAGAATAGATTGGATGGGGGGGGGGGGAGGCGGGGAATAGTCCTGGATGACTCCTAGGCCGGTAGCCTGGGGACTGCGAGATAGTGGTCAAAAGATCAAATGAGGCTGTCGGGGTATGTCCAGTTTAGTCCCTATTTGCTCTTTGGAAGGGGTGGGGGGCTTTTCAGCCGAGAGAGGATCATTGTACGCTTTGTAAAGGATGAGTAATTTGTCCAATTCCTCTTCCTGGTATTCAATCATTTCCACGGTCTAGTTCTTTGGCTATTCCGGGTATTTGACGTCCACATCCCCTAGATCTTCACTTGTGACACTCATTTATTGGGGACTTTCTCAGCCCGGACTCCTGGAGCCACTGAGGCACAAAAGGAGTACCTTTCCCGGGAGGGGGAGGGTTGGAGGGGCGCTGGGACAGATTCAGAGCGCTACTGCTGGGCGTGACGTCACTGGCAGGGCCTGACGTCAGGAGAACAGGTCGCCAGAGACTTAGCGGAGAAAGATCGGCAGGCAGGCTGGCGCTCTGATTGGTGCGCTGGGACGTCTCCTGAGGACTCTGATTGGCTCGGCCATTCGCCTATCGGGATGCATGTGCCACTCGGTGTCTGGGCGGAGCTTCGAGGGAAGCCAAGGTGTGGGAGCAGAGATGCAGAGGGGAGGGAGCGGGGAGTGGCGGCGGAGTTCGAATCCTCCGGCGGAGTCAGAGCGTGTGCCCTAGTTCTGTAGGCAGACATTATCCACAAGGGGGCAAAGATATGGGGGGCCTTCCGTGTGGCTGAAGCTGAGCATGCGCATTGGCCCCATCACCTGACATTGCCCCACAAGGGAACTAGTACGTGGGGCGGGCCAAGAGTGTGGATGAAACCGAGCATGCGCATTTATCCGAAAGCCGACATTGTCCACAAAGGGGCAAGGACTTAGGGCAGCCTTGAGTGTAGGTGGAGCTGAGCATGCGTGTTGGCTCTACCACCCGACATTGCGCACAAAGTTAGTACATGGGGCGGTCATGCGTGTGGATGAAGTTGAGCATGGGCAGAACCCAGGCCTTGACCTTGCAGTGCTGGGGAGCTCGCCAGGTACAGGGTCGGAGGGGGTATGGCCCGTTGAAATCATGGCTCTTAAGTATTGAAGTACCTTCGTGTATGCAAGATATAGGGTCGACCACTTCCAGCGTCAAAAAGCCCTGAGAAGTAGAAGAGTCACCCGAGGCTCAGCAGCTGGTAATGCCTGGCATAGAGTCGGTGATTAGTAAATACTTTTTAATTGGTTGGTTGAAGGAGAGCATCAGAGAGCCCTGGATGAGGTCAAGACACCTGGCACAGAGAAATCACATCCAAGAAGACAAGAAAAATGGAAATTTTAAAATTAAAAAACATCCCTGTCCTCAAGGAGCATGTGTTCCATTAAGGAGGCATCATGTAAGTTACTAGGTCCATGCGAGGCATATACAGAGAAAATGAAGGGGATCAGCCAGAGGAAGAAACTAGCAAGCAGTTGGTGAAACTAGGAAAGGCCTCAGCAGAAGGTGGAGTTTCTCCAACCTGACATTCGAATAACACTCTCCTCGTTGGTGGAGAGGAGAATCACTCCAAGCTCTGTGGCTCTGTGAGGGATAGAGTTGGTGAGATCTCAGAAGAGGAAAGATCCTTGCCCTCTGGCTTCCAGCTTTGAGAGAGGACAAGTTCCTTCCAGAAAGAGAAAGAAACTAGGAAGAAGCCGACATGTTTCCACCAATGAGGAAAGGCTTATGCAAGTGTCAGACTTGAGTCCCACATAATTGCTAATTTTCCATGCCACCCCACTCCCTTTAATATATCCTTTTAGTTTTGATTAAGGCAGACCCATTCCAGTCCTCCTGAGCTCTGCCCTAGGCATACCAATTCTGGAGTAGTGAGTTCAGCTTTAGGAGTGTGCCACAATTGAGGAAGGGCATGTACCAGTTGAAGAATGTCTTTGCCGAGGGACTTCGGCTTCATACATTATGAGGATTGGTGAAAAGAATGGAGATTGCCTCTGGAAGAGATGAGACTTACTCAGACATGGTAGCTGTCTTCAAGTATTTAAAGGGCCATAAAAATAGAAAAAAAATCAGGGCAGTTCTTTCTGGCCCCAGGGGCCATACTTTGGCATAAGGAGAGGAAGTTGCAGAGAGGCAGATTTGGGCTTGAATTCAGAAAAACATCTCAATGGTTCAAGTCCCCCAGGGAGCACGAGAAGACAGAACAGGCTGTGCCTTGGCAAAGGCCTTGGAAAGATGGCCTTCTTGGCTCTAGAGAGAGGGGCATGAAGAGTCTCTGCATCTAACTGCTCTCTACTCCACTTCAGTGCCCCTACTAACAGACAGTGGCACCAACTACAGCCCTGCATGCTCTGTCTGGTTCTCTGTCCAGAGCAAGAATTTGGAACTCAGTTTTCTTTCCAAATTCCTTTTGGGTGGATGGTCTATCATTTTGCTGAAACAACCCCACGATGCCATTCATTGTATTCCCTGAAATCCCACCCTCTGCCAAATTACAGGACAAAGAGACACCATCCAGTGGATAAGAGTATATTAGGTAACTACAAGGTAAAAATTCTTCAAGCTACAAACAAGAGGCCACCAGGCGTCAGGCTGAATCGTGTGATAGTCTAGTCTGCTAAGGGCCTTGTAAGGAGTGAAAAACCCACACAATTTCTAGGTAATTATCAGTTTATTAATTAGGCTAGCTAATAATAAATTGATCACCAGTGGTTTCTCCCCATAGCCCAAAAGAAAACATGGAGAGCCTGAAAGCTTTAAGTAATCCTTGAAAAGGAATTCCCTTGACAGCTGAAACTCAACCCTGATTGGACATTTAATGAAGAGCTGGGCTAGAGAAGTCTTCAACTCCTGCTGAGAACCTGGCTTGACCATGAGACTCAGCCACCTCCAGCAATCTGGACAGGGGAATCCATCTCTATGCAGACCACTTGGATTGATTTTCTCCTTCATGAGCTGAGATAGTGTAGGGGTACAAAGACAGGGCTCTTCTCCTTGGGGCAAAAACTTGCCCAGTGTGGATTCTATTTACACTCTAAACAGAAGGTGTCCTGGTTGGGTGGGGTCTTGCCCAAGATTAAAGGACTTGTATCTTGAGGGCTAGGAAATCTAAATCAATCAGCCATGTCCTTCAGAGACTGACTTTTTACAGGGGCTGGGCCTGAAATAGGAAGCAAAGGAGAAAAAGCCTGGATCCCAAGTTAATAATTGGTTATTAATATAATAGTGTTAACAGGGTAATGGGGCAAAGTCCATCCTTCAAAATGCAGAAGAGTCTAAGCCAGATTGAAAGCAGAAAAGTTTTATTAGGAGGAAAATCAGACACTACTGATGAGGCACCCCAGTACAAAGTACAAAGGAGCCGACAGCCTAGGAGAGGCTGGGGAGATTTATACTTGAAAACCACAAAGGGGAGGATTGGAAAGAGGTTGGGGAAAAGAATGGACAGTCTTTCCCAGGAACAAGTGAGGCACTGAAGGAGGATGTTTTCCTAGAACAGTTGACCACAAGGATGCTTTAGGCCAGTTTGGGATGCACAGTTCAGCAAGGTCAGCCAGTGAACACCAGCAAAGGCATCTAGGAGTGAGCAAGACTTTGGCTCACTGCAGGCTCCTTTCAGCAAACAGACTTACTCTGTTCTGTGTCCACTGCACCTGCCTGGTAAGGTAACACATGGAAAACAGACATATTAATGTTGGGGGTACTCTCAGAATAGTAAAATAATAATTTCTCTTAAGCTTCAACTTGACATTTCTTCCATCCTGGATTCTCTCTTCCTTAAAAAGGTGCCCATGACGCTTGGTTTCTAGGAGGATTCCAGAGGGGACATGGGTGAAGGTAAGGGCAGAGTTATTCTGGGTTCCATGTCCTGCCCCATGGAAAGACCAGTGGAAGAGAATTCAATGATCTAGATATGTGGAGGTCACCTTGCCTCTTCTTCAGGGGCATATTGGAGGTGGGGGTGGGGATAGAGTAACTCAATTTAAAAAGCCCTGATGAATAGCTTCCCAGTGCCAAGCACTGGGTTAGGGTGCTGAGCATCCAAAGGTTCCTTCAAAGCCTCTGCCCTCAAGAACATGGGGAGATCCAACATGGACATAAGCATGGAATTTGAGGAGTAAGAGTAAAGGATGAAGGAGGGATTTCCATGACAGATGACAGGAGAGGCATCTGGAAAGGAGCTAAGGATTCCAAGCAGCTGGAGTGTGGAGGGAGTGTCTTATGGACATGGAAGACAGCCTTGTAAAGGGCCCAGAGGTGGCAAGCTTTTCCAGAGGGCTTCCCTGGGAGTCCCCCAAGTGCCCCTACTGACCTCTTCCTCCTGTAAACCTAATTATACGTGTCTTGACTTTGCCCTAGAAGCTGACTTACCTCTTGTTTTAGGTCTAGATCTTGCAGTTGGGTCAGGGTATGGCCCTGGTGAAGGCTGGAGTAGCTGCACACCTGGCAGATTTTCTCATTGTCTTCTCTACAGAAAAAGCTCAAACTTTCCTGATGTTTGGTGCACCACTGCTCTAGGATGGACTGGGGGTCCTCAAGGAATGGCTTCAGCTTCTTGGCCACCTGGACCATGTTCTGCATCTTCCAGTTGGTATGGAGGTATGGAGGCTGGGATTTTTGAGGGAGGCAATCCCGGCAGAAAGTATTGCCAGAATCTTCTGTTACAGGGTCACTGAAGAAGTCCCCACAGGCTGGACAGGTGAGGAGGTCCTGCAGGCCCTTGGACAGTCTCCAGTCAGTCTTTGCTCCTGCTTGAAAAAGAAGCCAGGATGAGAATGAGAATCAGCAACTCTTTCAACTATGCTCTTCCCTCCATTCAAAACCCTGGGATGGAGGCAGGGCAGTTTATGAGCCCCATTACCCCCAGCTAAAATGGGAGGCTCAGGGAGGGGAACGGACAAAGCACAGGTTCGAGCGTGCACACACACACACACACACAGAGCTAGGAACTTCTCAGGCGAAGGGAGGCGAGGTGCTGAGATTCAAGGGGAAGATTGGCCAGGCCACACCCTTTAGGACTCAAAAGGGGAAAGCTGACATGTCCCCCATGGAGGTCACTCATCTAGTAAATTTAGGAGCTAGACATGGTCCTATCCTGGATCCAAATGTAACCCAGGAGTGTGAAGAGGCAGTATGATGGAGTGGGATGAGCAATGGAGCTGGAAGCAGAAGTCTAGAGGTAGGATCTTAGCTTTAAGAGCTACTAGTTGTCATCCTCTTCTCCTTTCTGGACTCCCTCATTACAATTCTCTATAAAAGATGAGGGGTATATATGTGTGTATGTGTGCTTTATTCTCACTAATACCACCTCAAGGCCTCCCTCGCACCTCAAATCCTATCCTCAAATAGCATGAGTTCTTGATGGTCCAATTTTGCACAACACCAAAGCCCCAAGGAAGTCCTTGCGTTGAGGGCCAGCCCTAGGATGGAAGTGCCAAGGTTTTAGGGACAAAGAAGACATCTCACAGGTATTCTGTGGGTATGTTTAAGTAGAAAAATTGCCCATGTCTAAGGAGTGGCAGTGGCCCCTCCAGCTCTTGACCTCTCACTATTCAGAGTCTCTCTTTTCAGGTCCATCAAGTGCATTCCACAAACATGGATGAAACACTGAACTCCAGAGTTTAGCTAAGATGGAACCAGAACTCTTCAGCCTCTCAGCTTAGATGTGAGTCTAAGACTCTGACCCAGAGAAGGTCTTAAACCACAGGAAATTCTCCCTGCAGGTACTTACCTCCACTGACAGGGATGTCACTGTTCTCCATGTGTTTTCACAATCTGGCTAGCAGCTTCATGTGGGGGTACAAGATCTACCCACAGCCAGCACCCGGAAAGCTGCCAACAGCACAGCTTCTTTTGATCTGCTTAACTAAGGAAAGCAAGGTGAAGGGGTTGACAAGCTTACTTTAGTTCAGCATACAAATATCATTCACTTAGTTCAGGGGAAAAAGCCAGCACCCTGATCTTCAGAGCAAATTACAAACAAAGTACAAACATCAATAGCCAGACCCAATACAGATTCATAGTTACCAACATCTAGGTTCAGCCCCGGAGCTCAGAACAAGGGCTGGCCCAGAGTCACGCACCACTGTAGCAAAGAGCTCCAAAGAACAGACAGCCAACCCCTGGTTTTTATATCTTTTTCAGCATCAGGGGTGAGTCACACATGCGACTCACCCATGTGACCTAGAATCCTCACAAAGAGGCAGACTTAAACCCACGTGATCTAAAAGCCTTTGCTGTCCCAGTCATGTAAACTAGGCCCTCCCTGGAGTTAGCCCCACCTTAGTTGCCAATCCATACCCACTAAGGTTTTACACCTAATAAGGGTTTGGGCCTGGGGCTTAGCACCTAGTAAGGCTCAATGAATTACTCAAAGGGAACAAAAGCCAAACTATTCAAGGGCACTTGTTAAACTAAGTGCTAAGGAGCCCATTTTTGGTTACCAACACACCATGTCCCTTCAAAGGCTGGGTTTCTCAGTTTCTCTGCTGTGCTGCCTTTGCGGGTCCTAGCTCCAGGAAGGTCTGCCTCCCAGGCTCTGGCTCCTCTGAAATTTATATCAGCCTCTGTCCACAAACATTCTCACCTGTGGGAAGTGTGAACTCTAGAAAATCACACCTTCCCAGAATCTGAGTTGGATTCCCTATAGACATTTGCTGAAACCCAAACCCTAGAACCAATACCACTCCAACCTCACTGACAAGGAGCTATCCAGCCTTTCCTTCAAGCCTTCCTGTGAACCAGACTCTACCTCCTGAGGCAATCTTTTCTGCTTTGCACTTGATGGGGTTTAGATTGTGGGAGCCCCCTTGAACTCCCCTTGAATTTTCCCACTAGATGAGGCATTTGCCTGAGGCCATAAGTCTTTCATTATTGCTAGGCCCAAATCTCTAGGCTAGGTTACTCTTTTTTTCCTTTTTCATATTTTATTATTTAATATTTTTAGTTTTCAACATTGATTTCCACAAGATTTTAAGTTACAAATTTTCTCCCCATTTCTATCCTCCCCCCCACTCCAAGATGGCATATATTCTGATTGCCCCATTCCTCAGTCAGCCCTCCCTTCTGTCACCCTACTCCCCCCCATCCCCTTTCCCCTTACTTTCTTGTAGGACAAGATAGATTTCTGTACCCCATTGCCTGTATATCTTATGCATGCAAAAACAACTTTGTTTTTGAGCATCTGCTTTTAGAACTTTGAGTTCCAAATTCTCCCCCCTCTTCCCTTCCCACCCACCCTCCCTAAGAAGGCAAGCAGTTCAACATAGGCCACACATATATCATTATGCAAAACACTTCCACAATAATCATGTTGTGGAAAAACTAACTATATTTCCCTCCATCCTATCCCCTCTTTATTCAGTTTTCTCCCTTGACCCTGTCCCTTCTCAAGTGTTTGCTTTTGATTACCTCCTCCCCCAATCCATCCTCCCTTTATCATCCCCCTTTTCTTATCCCCTTCCCCCTATTTTCCTGTGGGGTAAGATACCCAGTTGAGTGAGAGCAAGATTCACTCATTCCCCCTCACCTGCTCCCTCTTCCCTTCCAACAGAACTGCTTTTTCTTGCCACTTTTATGTGAGATAATTTACCCCATTCTGTCTCTCCCTTTCTACCTCTCTCAATATATTCCTCTCTCACCCCTTAAGTTTATTTTTTAGACATCATCCCTTCATATTCAACTCATCCTGTGCCTTCTGTCTGTATATATGTATATTGTCTTCAGCTATCCTAATATTGAGAAAGGTCTCATGAATTACAAACATCATCTTTCCATGTAGGAATTTAAACAAAACAGTCCAACTTTAGTAAGTCCCTTGTGATTTCTCTCTCCTGTTTACCTTTTCATGTTTCTCTTGATTCTTGTATTTGAAAGTCAGATTTTCTAGTCAGCTCTGGTCTTTTCATTGAGAAAGCTTGAAAGTCCTCTATTTTATTGAAAATCCATATGTTGCCTTGGAGCATTATACTCGGTTTTGCTGGATAGGTGATTCTTGGTTTTAATCCTAGCTCCTTTGACCTCTAGAATATCACATTCCAAGCTCTTTGATCCCTTAACATAGAAGCTGCTAGAGCTTGTATTATCCTGATTGTGTTTCCACAGTACTCAAATTGTTTCTTTCTGGCTGCTTGCAGTATTTTCTCCTTGACCTGGGAACTCTGGGATTTGGTGACAATATTCCTAGGAGTTTTCTTTTTGGTATCTTTTTCAAGAGGCGATTGGTGGATTCTTTCAGTTTCTATTTTGCCCTCTGATTCTAGAATATCAGGGCAGTTTTCCTTGAAAATTTCTTGAAAGATGATAATTTTTAAATTATCTCTCCTGGATCTATTTTCCAGGTCAGTGGTTTTTACAATGAGATATTTCACATTGTCTTCCATTTTTTCATTCCTTTGGTTCTGTTTTATAATTTCTTGATTTCTCACAAAATCACTAGCTTTCACTTGCTCCAATGTAATTTTTAAGGTGGTATTTTCTTCAGTGGTCTTTTGGACCTCCTTTTCCATTTGGCTAATTCTGCTTTTCAAGGCATTCTTCTCCTCACTGGCTTTTTGGACCTCTTTTCCCATTTGGGTTAGTCTTTTTTTTTTTAAGTATTTCGAGGATTTATTTAACACAAATAAAAATGTGCAAAGCTCTTTACTCGTTTTCTTCACTCCTCAGTCTAGCATTTGGATTGGTGATCTTCATGGCGAGCTGAGCTGCTCTCTCAACAATAACGTTCTGATTCTTAGAGGATACATTGTGAGCAATCTCAGCACAGTAAGATTTGTTGCACATCAGGAGCACCTCGAGCTCTTTGACGTTGTGCACCAAAAACTTCCTGAATCGACTCGGTAGCATGTGTTTTGTTTTCTTATTGCTTCCATAACCAATATTGGGCATCAAGATGTGCCCCTTGAATCGTCTTCACACCCTGTTGTCAATGCTCCTTGGTTTATGCCAGTTTCTCTTGATCTTGATATATCTTGTCAGACTGGTGCTGGATGAACTTTTTGGTCCTCTTCTTGACAATTTTAGGCTTCACAAGGGGTCTGAGGGCAGGCATGGTGCTGGCAAAGAGCTAGTGGACTCTCCATGGGAAGCGCCGACAGAAAGAGCGGGTTAGTCTATTTTTTAAGGTGTTATTTTCTTCAGTATTTTTGGGGGTCTCCTTTAGTAAGTCATTGACTGGTTTTTTCATGGTTTTCTTCCATCACTCTCATTTCTCTTCCCAATTTTTCTTGTACTTCTCTTACTTGCTTTTCCAAATCCTTTTTGAGCTCTTCCATGGTCTGAGACCAATTTATATTTTTCTTGGAGGCTTTTGATGTAGGCTCTTTGACTTTGTTGACTTCTTCTGGCTGTTACGTTTTGATCTTCTTTGTCACCAAAAAAAGATTCTATAGTCTAAGTCCCTTTTCGCTGCCTGGTCATGTTCCCAGCCTACTACTTGACACTTGAGCTTTTTGTCACGGTATGACTGCTTGTAGAGCAGCGAATACTTTGTCTCAAGCTTTAGGGGCTGCGCTGCTGTTTTCAGAGCTACTTCTCCTCCACTGTCACCACAATCTCTGCCACACCAGCGGTCCTTCTTCCTCAAGAACCGCAACCCAGATCCAAGCAGGGCAAAGCAAGAGAACCCTGCCTCTGTGCCAGCAAAGCACATCTTGCACTCCCGCTCTGATCCACAGCTCGATTCCTCCCACCGTGTGGGCTTGGGGCCGGAAGCAGCCACAGCTGGAGCTCTGGAAGCAGCCGCAGGAGTTTCCTGCTGATGCTGCCACCATGCCACCTCCACCGCCCCTGGGGCTGCATGCTTCTCACCCTGATCCAGCAGTTTTCCCACTAACCTGCTCCCTTGGTGTTTGTGGGTTGAGAAGTCTGGTAACTGCCACAGCTCAGTGATTCATGGACCTAAGACCTGCTCTGCTCGACTCCCACTCTGGTTGGTCCTGGCACAGCCCACACTGGGCTGTGCTCTGCTCCCAGCACAGTGCAATAGACCCTTCTCTGTGACCATCCAGGTTGTCCTGGACTGGAGACCTGCTTCCCTCTGCTATTTCGTGGGTTCCATAGCTTTAGAATTTGTTCAGAGCCATTTTTATAGGTGTTTGGAGGGATTTGGGGGAGAGCTTAAGTGAGTCCCTGCTTTCCAGCTGCCATCTCGGCTCTGTCCCTGGCTAGGTTACTCTTAACCTAGCCTAGCCCTCCATTGTCCGGCTAGTTTCCACCCTTGATCCTATCAAAGTGGCTATGCCCAAATCTGTTACCCTTAAACTAGCCACCCCTACATTGTCTGTTATCTCCAGGTAACCTTCAGCTACTTCCCAACCTTAATCCCATTCTCTTGGTTCCTGGAGCCTGACCTCACCCCAGTCCTATCAAGCTTCTCCTCAAGACCTTCCCTAAACCCCTTCTCCCAACACCCCAGGACCACTCTAGATCCCTTCCACAATCTTTCTGTATATAAGTTTCATCTTGCCTCCATGAAGGGGCTCAAATTTCATCTACCTCAGATGGAATCTGGCCCGCTTGTGAAAGAGTGTCACAAATGATGAGATTTCTTAAGACAACACAATATGGCAAACCTGTAATAAACTTTGTCTCTCTTTGGCTGTAAGAAGGCTCGAGTTGAATTCATTCAAGCAGGATCCAGTGTGTTGATATTTTGGGGTCTTAAGCACCCCTAAAGACATATGGTTCTTTGACCTCATCACACTGACTGGCCCCCATGTCTAGAATTCTCTCCTTCTTCCCCTCTAACTATTAATTTCCTGTCTTCTTTCCTGACTCTACTCAAAGCCCACCTTCTAAAGGAAGACCCTCCTGACCCAGCCCCACCTCAGAGCCTAGAGACTTCTTTTGACAGTGCCCTCCATCTGCCCTATATATAACTTGTATGTATGTAGTTATTTGAATGATGTGGCCAGTGAAAAGGCCAATGAGTGTAACAATGAAAATATTACCTTGTAAGACCACTTTCAGTAGCATGTGTCACACCTAGTGTGCCTGACCTGTGGTAAAGCCTTCTGAACTCTTGTATTCATCTGATTAGCCAGTCAGACACACTGTACCTTGACCCCAGTACAATGATGTCATTTTCATCCTCTTCAAGAGTGAAGGACAATAACCAACTAATCAATCACACCACCTAATTCCTTCCGTCTTTCTTGGAAGGCAGTCCTCAACATCATTCCAAAATCTTTTCAACCTTCCACACACACATGGAGGTTTTCCATTTCCTTCTTTATGAGAAAGATTTCCTGATTCTAAAGCAGACCTGATCTCCCAGTTGGAGATAGTGGAAAGACTTCAGAGACAACATTCATTGGCATAAGGGCAAACACGGGGAAATAGTCTTGATCAAGGAAGAGGAACACGTGGTTAGGGTTATAATCCAGGATATGAATTGTTGGACAGATGGAATTTGCCTTGCCCTTTTATTGAGTCATCCATTATAGCATCACAGTTCCCATGAACAGTCTGATGATAGTCTTAGTCCTTAATCTAACCCATTCTTGCAAGGGCATCAACCTGAAAATTTCCCTAAGAGAGGGCATATGATGTCTCCGATGGTTAAAATATCCTACAAACAGCATGATGGCAATCAGTCCTGCCCTCAAAAGGAGGAACGTGTGGTTGCCTAGTTAGCTTCTCTAAGCTCCAGATCCCTTAAAGCTCTTTGATCTTGTCAAAATCCATGGCCACCACCTTAGAATCACTATAGATGATTTTATTTTCCTCATTTCTCAATGTTTTCATGGCTCAGATCGATGGGGGAACTATCCATAACTCCTATCCCTCTGGCTATCCCATCTAAAAAATAATAATGGCCACTGAAGTCCAGCATATTCTAGCTAGCAGGATAACCAATGACTCAAGGAAAATAATGTTCCCCAGAACCAAGTTTTTCTGGCAGGGTTCCACTGGGCTAGCAGAACATTTCTGCACTAGATATGTGGCAAAAAAAAAAAAGTGAGGAAAAACAGAGAAAAGAAATATGCTTCAATCTGCACTCAGAGCCCATTAGTTCTCCCTCTAGAAGTGGATAACATCATTCATCATGAGTCCTTTGGAACTGTCATGGGTCACTGTACTGATGAGAGTTGCTAAGTCTTTCACAGGTGGTTATCATTACAATATTGATGTTACTGTGCATAATGGTCTCCTGGGTCTGCTCACTTCATTTTGTATCACTTCATTTAAGTCTTCCTAGGTTTTTCTGAATCCAGCCTCTTCATCATTTCTTACAGTACAATACTATTGCATTAATATTATATACCATAACTTGTTCAGCCATTCCCCACTTGATGGGCATCGCCTCAGTTTTTCATTCTTTGCCACCACAAAAAGAGGTACTATAAATATTTTTGTACATATATAAGTCCTTTTTCTTTTATCTTTTTGGGGTACAGACGTAGAAGTGGTATTCCTGGGTCAAAAGGTATGTAGAGTTTTACAGACCTTTGAGCATAGTTCAAAATTGTTCTCCAGAATGGTTAGATTAGTTTTAACTCTACCAACAGTGTGTCTATTTTTCCACATTCCCTCTATTATTTGTTATTTCTTTTTCTGTCACATTAGCCAATCTGATAGTTGTGAGGTAGTACCTTTAAAATTGCTTTAATTTGTATTTATCTAATCAATAGTGAATTAGAGCATTTTTTTATATGACTGTTGATAGCTTTGATTACTTTGAAAACTGCCTGTCCGTATCCTTTAACCATTTATTTATTGAGGAATGGCTCTTATTCTTATAAATTTGATTTAGAGAAACAAGGCCTTTACCAGAGAAACTTATTGTAAATCTCCCTTTCTCCTGCTTTCCTTCTTGTTTTGGCCCCACTGGATTTGTTTGTGCAAACCTCTTTAATTTTCTATAATCAAAATTACCTCCTGTGATCCTATCCCTAACCCTAAACAAGAGTTTGGTCATGATCTCTTCCCCTAACCATAGATCTAAGAGGTAATTTTTTTCCATGCATCCCTATTGCTTAAGATATCACCCTTTATTCTTAATCATGTACCAATTTTGAGCTTCTTGGTATACAGAGTAAGATATTGGTCTATGTCCAGTTTCTGTCAGACTATTTTTTAGTTTTTCCAGTATTGCCAAATATTGAGTTCTTACCCCACTAGTAAATTACCATAGTAATCTAGTCTTTGACAAGGAAACTGTATCATACTGAAAGGGATCATCAGTAATGAACCAATATCACTAATAAACTAATAAGATCCAAATGCCTTAGCATCCAAATTCATAAAGGATACTTTTGAGCATCAAGAAGACAGAGTAGGTAACACAATAGTGACAGGAGACTTCAACTCCCTTTATCAGCTTTGGATAGTCTACAGAAAGATAAACAAAAAGGAAAACATGGAAGTGAACAAAATTCTGGAGAAACTAGAGTAAAAAAAGTGTAAAAAATGTAAAGTAATGTAGAGTAAAAAATGGTTAAGCAAAAGAGTATACATATTTCTTTGCATTACATGATACTTTTACAAAAAGTGATTAAGAGAGATTGCAAACAAATATAAAAAGGCAGAAATTGTTAATCCATCCACTACAGACCAAAATGCAATAAAAACAGAAACTGGTTCAGATCCAAAGAACAGTTAGTATTCATAATTCACAAATTATTTCCCAAAACTGAGAAATAAAGCATCCTACTAGAATTCTTTTATGAAACAAATATAGTCCTAATACCTAAGCAGTGGAAAGAAAAAAAACACAGAAAGAAAACTACAAGCCAATTTCATGAATGAACATTGGCTGAAAAATTGTAAACAAAATCCTATCAAACAAACTACAATGATTTATCCAAGAAAACATCCATTATGATCAAATGGCATTTATACCAAGGATACAAAGATGGTTCAACATTAGGAAAACAATCAATATGACTAATCATATTAAAAACAAAAACACTGGGGACAGCTAGGTGGCGCAGTGAGTAGAGCATGAGCACCTGCCCTGGAGTCAGGAGGACCTGAGTTCAAATCCAGCCTCAGACACTTGACACATTCACTAGCTGTGTGACCTTGAGCAAGTCACTTAACCCCAATTGCCCTGCCTCTCCCCCCGCAAAAAAACAAAAACAAAAACAAAAACATCATAATCATCTCAGCAGATACAGAAAAATCCTTTGACAAAGTACAACACTTATGTTAAAAATCCTACAAAATATAGGCATAGAGGGACCTTTTTAAAAAAATATCATAAAAAGCATTTATTTAAAACCAAAAGAAAATATTATATGTAATGAGGATATTTCATTTGATATTATATGTAACGAGGATTGTTGTTGCTGTGTTTATTCTTCGTTCTCCAAGAGGACCATGACATCAGGGAAATGATGACATGACTTGCAGTGACTTTGATTTGAGTGAGGGAGGGCTGTGCAAGGTCACCAGCCTCACTTTCTCCTCCAGAGCCATCTGGTTCCAGTGGCCTGATACCAGGATGACTGGAGATGGCCCAGGATAGAACTTTCCCCAATAAATATAGGAATGTAGCAAGAATATCTGTTTTTACTTGATGCAATTCTGGAAGGTCTATTTGTTGTTTGCTCATTTTAGTCATGACTGACTCTTCATAACCCTGATTAGGTTTGTTTGTTTGGGTTTTTTTTTTTGGCAAAGATACTAGAGTGATTTGTCTTTTACTTCTCCAGCTCATTTTACAGGAAAACTGTAGAGTTAAGTGACTTCCCCAGTCACACAGCTAGTAAGTGTCTAAGGGCTGATTTGAACTCAGGTCTTCCTGACTCTAGCTAGACTTGGCACTCTCCACTGCACCACCTAACTGGAAGTGCTAGCAATGGCTGGTAACTGTCTTGAGGAGGACCAAAAAGACATCACTATGCTAGAGTCAAGTTTCAGTATGTCCCATCAGTGGCTGATCAGACCAATACAAGCTAGAAATGTTATAGCAAAGGTCTGGCTTGAATAGTATATGTAGAACAAGAGAAAGGAATTAAGGGAACAAAGATAGGTAAAGAAGAGATAAAATTATCCCTGTAGGCTGATGATACGATATGATAATGATATATGATATGATACTTGGAAAACCTCAGCGAATCTACAAAGAATGAGACAAAAAATTGAGACAATAGCTTTAGCAAAGTTGCAGGCTACACAATAAATCCTCTAAAATCAATAACATTTCTACATAACAATAACAAAACACAAGAAGCTATAATGGAAAAAATCACTTTCAAAATAACTACAAAATGCATAAAATATTGGGATCAATCTCCCAAAGCACAAAAAGACTTGAATAGATTCAATTATAAAACACTCCTTAAAGAATTAAAGAACACCACACAAAATGGGAGGAATATTTAGTGTTTGTGGATAGGATGTGCCATATAATAAAAATGACAATGCTACAAAAATTAATTTTTACTTTTAATGCTATACCAATCAAATTACCAAAGAGATACTTTACAGGGCTTGCTAAAATAACAATAGAATTCCTTTTGAAAAAACAAAAGGTCTAAAATATCAAGGGAAATGATGAAAAGAAGCAAAGACAAAGGGGAATAGCACTTTCAGACCCCAAAGTAAATTAAGCAGCCATCATCAAAACCATCTGGTATTGGTTAAAGCACAGAGAACTCAATGAAACAGTCTAGACAAGGGAGATTCAAAAGTAACAGAACTTGATAACCTAGTGTTTGATAAAGTGGAAAACATAAAATTCCTTAGGGAAAAACTCCCTGCTTGATTAAAAAAACCACTGGGAAAACTGGAAAGCAGTCTAGTAGAAATTAGTTTTAGATCAACAGCTCACACCACACTCTACAATACATTCTAAATGGATATGTGACCTTAATATTAAAGATCATACCATTAAAAAGCACAAGAGAAACAGATCATATAATTCTCATAGCTCTATGTAGGAGACGTAGTCTTAAGCAAAGAAGAGATAAGAGATATTACAACAGATAAAAGAGATAACTTTGATTGCTTGAAACTGGAAAGCTTCTGCACAAGCAATATTAATGCATCTAGGTGGGAAATGGTAAAATGAGGAAAAAAACACTTTGTATCAAATTTCAATGATAAGGGTTTGGTATCCAATATGTATATAAACAATAAATAAATAAATACATGTAAGACTAAATGCCATTCCCCAAAAGGTAAATGGTCAAAGAATATGAACAAACAATTCTCAAAAGAAGAACTGCAAAGTATTCATAATGACATGAAAAAAATGCTCCAAATCACTAATAAGAGAAATACAAAACAATTCTAAGGTTTCACCTTATGCCCACTCACGTCCAACTCTTCCTGACCCCAACTGGGGTTTTCTTGGCAAAGATCCTGGAATGGTTTGCTATTTCCTTTTCCAGTTCATTTCACAGATGAGGAAACTGAGGCAAACAAGGTTAAGTGAGTCACATGGCAAGTGTCTGAAGCCAGACTTGAATTGAAAATGGTCAAAAATTATCAAAATCTGTCAACAGTCAATGTTGGAGGCAATGTATGAGAAGATAGGCACACTAATGCATTGTTGGTGGAGCTGTGAAATGGTACAACCACTTTGAAAAGCAATTTGGAATTAAGCAAATAAAGTGGCTAAAATCTCCATACCCTTTGAACCAGAATCTATTGTTGGGCTTATACCCCAAGGAAGCCATTTCTGAGGAAAAAAACAAAAACTCCATACACTTCAAAATATTTATAGCAGCCCTTTTTGTCACAGCTTAGATTTGGCAACAAAGCAGATTCACATCAGTTAGGGAATGGCTAAACATTTCCCTGCTTTTTTGTATCCCTCAATTGACTGGCGGAATGAGTTATAATTACCAAGTGTCTGATTTTGTAGTTATAACTCTTTTGACCTGTCAATTAAGATCAAGCACCTACTAAGTGCCAGGAGGGACACAAAAAGAGCAACGACAGTCCCTGCCCTCAGGCAGCTCACCGGCTAACGGGTCTCCAACGTCGTCTTCTAAACACCCGGGGCTTTTGGACAAGCGAAATGGTCTAATGTCTATCTTACCTGCGCACAAACACGTCTGTGCTTCAAAAGTTCGGCGTTCCCGCCAAAGCGTCCCCCGCAGACCACGTGACCGGGAGAACCCCGCGCATGCTCAGTCAGCCCCAGCCACCAGCCCAAGGCTGCTTCACTTAGCTTCGGGCTAACTGCCGGTTTTTAAGTCACTGCGCATGTTCCGCCTCCCCGCTGGGCTCGGAACCCCTCTCCAAGTCCTTCTCAGAGTCCTCAACTGCTTTTCTCCACCCACCACAACCTTTCAGCCTCGCAAAGGACGCGCTCCCCTCCACCGTCTGGCCCTCCACTCACCAGCACACGCGCCCTCAAGCTGTGCCTCCGAATGGCGGCCAGTAAGCCGCACAGGCGCACATCAGAAGTAAGGAGGGCCGTGATCACTCGGCCAATCAGCGTTGTCAGAAGCCCACCGCAGCCCACCAATCAGAGGGCCAACCCGCCTGCTGGTCTTTCTCCGCCAAGTCTCTGGTCTCCTGTCCTCTGGCCTGGGGCTACCTGTTCTCCTGACGTCAGGCCCTGCCAGTGACAGCACGCCCAGCGGTAGCGCTCTGAATCTGCGCCAGCGCGCCTCCAGCCCTTCCCCTCCCGGAAAAGTGGCTCCTTGTGTGCCTCGGTGGCCCCAGGAGCCCGGGCCGAGAAAGACCCTAATAGAGTGTTGCAAGTGAAGAACCTAGGGAACGTGGAATAGCCAAAGAACTAGACCGTGGAAATGACTGAATATCAGGAAGAGGAATTGAACAAATTATTCATCCTTTGCAAAGTGTAGAATGGTCCTCTCTCCGGTGAAAAGCATCCGCCCCCCTCCAAAGAGCAGAAACTCATTCTGGAAGATGATGTCAACTCGGAAGCTCACACTTCCTCAAATCATTTTCCATCGTGGGTGCAGGAATTAATCATGCCTCCCCACTTCCCATTTTCAGTTTTTCTTTTAAAAATGTTTAATATTTTATTTTTCCCCAAATACATGTAAAAACAATTTTAAACATTTTAAAAAAATTTTTGAGTTCAAAATTTTCTCCCTCACTCCCTTCTCCTCGTTGAGAAGGCAAGCAATTTGATATAGGCTATACATGTGCAGTCATGCAAAACACATTTCCATATGTCACATGAAAGAAAACACAGTCCCCCTTTCCCCCCCCAAAAAAACCCAAGAAAAATAAAGTTTTAAAAAGTATGCTTCCATTTGCATTCAGACTCCATCGGTTCTTTCTCCAGAGACGGAAAGCATTTTTCATCATAAAATCCTTTGAAATTTTCTTGCATCTTTGTATTGCTGAGAACGGTTAAGTCATTCACAGCTGATCATCCTACAATAGTGCTGTTACGTGTACAGTGTTCTCTTGGTTCTACTCACTAGTTTTCTGTCAGTTCATATATGTCTTACCAGGTTTTTTTCTGAAATTATCCCCCTTATCACTCCTATAACATAATAGTATTCCATCACAAGCATACACCACAACTTGTTCAGCCATTCCCCAGTTGGTGGATGTCCCCTCAATTTCCAATTCTTTACCATCACTAAAAGAGCTGCTATCAATTTTTTTGTAAGTATAGGTCCTTTTCCTTTTTAAAAAATCTTTTTGGAATACAGACCTAACAGTGGTATTGCTGGGTCAAAGGGTATGCAGTTTTTTATCTCTTTGGGAATAGTTCCAAATTGCTCTCTAGAATGGTTGGATCAATTCACAAGTCCACCAACAGTGTATTAGTTTCTCAATTTTCCCACATTCCCTCCAACATTCATTATTTCCTTTTCTGTCATATTAGCCAATCTGTAGGTGTGAGGTGGTACCTCAGAGATATTTTAACTTGTAATGATTTAGATAATTTTTATATGACTATAGATAGCTTTGATTAGTTTTTTAAAAAACGGCCTGTTCATATCCTTTGACCAATTGGGGAATGGCTTTTATTTTTATAAATTTGACTCAGTTCTCTCTATATGTAAGAAATGGGATCTTTATCAGAAAAACTTGCTGTAATTTTTTTCCAGTTATGACTACTAACTCTATTTCCCTCCCTGTTTATCTCAATCTCTCTCCTTTCACCCTATCCATCCTCAAGTGTTTTGCTCCTGACTGTTATGCCTTGCACCCCCCTCCAGTTTCTCCATTTTGCCCCAGCTCACTCTACTGTTTTTACTCCCATCTCCACGAACCCCACTGTTGGTGTTCCCTTCTCCACGGAAATAATCCTGCCTCAGCTTGTCCCACTGTTTGTGTCCCCATCTCCACGGAAATCTAATTGTGTTCTCTCCCTTGAAATACTCTTTCTCTTCCTTTACTCAGGGCTGTTCAATTTGAGTAATTACTCCGAACAGTCGCGGGCTTCAATAAATCCACACCTAAATTTATATCCGGGTCTCCCTTGCTTTTTTCGGCACAACATCTAATCCTTCTTGCTCCCTCATTCAGTATGTTAATGATCTCTTGTTAGCTACATCCACTGCGGACCGTTGTTTTCAAGCTACTCACTCTCTCCTGTCTCTTTTAAATTCCCTCGGCTACCGTGCAGATCTGTTGCACCTCTGTCTCCTACCTTGGGCACTGTCTTGAGGCTGGAAATCTCTCTCTCTCTCTCTCTCTCTCTCTCTCTCTCTCTCCTTCTCGCTTTCTCTCTCTTTCTCTCTCTCTCTCTGTCTCTCTCTCTCTCTTAAGCTCATATCCAGGCCATCCTAAACATTGCTGTTGCTACTACCAAGAAGCAGGTCTGTGAACTTCTGGGTCCTTGGGTTTGCTGACCTTGCTAAACCCCTTTACTCTTCTACTGATGGGTCTGGCGCTCTAGTCTGGACCCCGGGGGAACAAAACTCACTTGACCCCCTAAAAAGGGCCCTCGCCTCTGCCCCTGCATTTGCTCTCCCTGACATCACCAAGCCCTTTCATCTTTTTGTGGCAGATCAGCCCCCGCCCTACCCTTTCTAAGTCTTCTGCCCTTAACCCTGCCAAGCTCCTTCCTGATTCCCAGAATTCTTCTGTTTATTTACAAAGAACGGGCCCCCTCACATGTTCCGGTAGGACAGTCGGAGGCAGGGGGGAGATCCTCGCCCTCCTGGACTCTCTTTGGCTCCCCTCTCAAGTTTCTCTTGTCCACTGCCCTGGCCATCAACTCGGCGACTTCCCTGAAGCAACTGGCAACCGCGCAGCCGATGCCGCTGCCCGGGCAGCACCCCTCTCGGAAGCTGCCCCCCTTCTTCTTGTCTCAGACCCCTTCCCCTCTGCCACCCCTCCTCCCTCCTATTCGGCCTCGGATGATTCCTTCGAGGCCAAAAGAAACAAAGCGGGGGGAGAAGGAGTCCAGGTGGTGAGTTTTGGGAGACGGCCAAACTTTTGTTCCTGAGGTCTTGGGGAAGGATTGGGCAGGAAGACTCCATCAGATCACACCCCTGGGGGGAAGCTACTCAGGGACAGATATTACATCCCCCACCTAGACAACATCCTTACCAGCACAGTCACCAGATGCGAATCCTGCGCCCAAGTGAGTGCAAAGCAGGCAGTGACAGCTCCACTGGGGGTGGGGCTGCGGGGAAGCACAACCAGGGAAACATTGGGAAATGGATTTTGCTGAAGTCAAGCCACCAGCTGCAGGTTTTAAATGACTTTTGGTCTTTACTGAAGAAAGAGATAACCCCGATGGTGGTAAAGAAACTCTTGAATGAATTGATCCCCCGTTTCGGTCTTCCCCCTAGCATTGGCTCAGATAATGGCCCCAGCTTTGTTGCCAAAGTATCTTAAGGTGTGCCCATGGCCCCAGAGCTCTGGTCAGGTTGAATGAGCAAACCGCACCCTTAAAGAGTTTCTATCTAAACTTGTCCTGGAAACCCAGGAGAACTGGGTCACTCTACTCCCTCTGACCTTGCTCTGCAGCTGATGCACCCCTAATAAACTAGGTTTGACCCCTCTGAAATTCTTTTTGGGCAGCCCCCTCCTATTAACGCTTCCCTCACTAAGTTCTTACAGGGTCTGCAACATACCCAGTCTCAGCTTCATAAATCTGTCCGGGAAGTCCTGCCTACTCCAACTTCTGACCACCTCTACTGCTTCCAGCCTGGGGACTCTGTCCTGGTCCGAAAACATACAGCCTTTGGTCTCGAGCCTAAGTGGAAGGGCCCTTACACTGTCATCCTGACCACCCTATCTGCATTCAAGGTTAACTCCATTCCTATCTGGCTCCACCACAGCCGTGTGAAAGCAGCTACATCTGCACAATGGAAGGCAGAGCCCCTTGACAACCCCTTAAAGCTAAGACTGTTCTGATCTCCTTCCTGATCTTCCTATTAACTCCTTCCACGGTCCCTGCAATCCCCATGGGGAACAAAAAGTCCTGGACTTTCCAAAGTCATGAAGACATATATCTCCCCCTCAATACCCTTTTTCCCCAGCCGAGTCCGTTTGAGGCCCCATCAGCAGACGCAGGCTACCTGCTCTGTTCTACTTCAGGATGCCCAACCACATGTGCCCACCCTTGTGTCATGGCCTACAACCTCCCCTCAACTGACCTTAGTGACTCCCTGTGTGTCCCACTGGGCAGCATTAGGGGCTCTGACCAACCCTCGGACCCATTACTCTGTATCTGTATAATCAAGTCTGACCCCTGGCACCCCAAACTTGATCTTATTGTCCTAAACCCTTTGGACCCAGCCTGGAGAGGTCCAGTCTCTCGGGTACTGGGACTCATTATCCCTTGGGTAACCATGGGGTTTCCACATGTGGGAGAGACAGTGACCCTGACTGTGACCAAGAAGCTTTTACCAGGTCCCCATCCCATTGGCCCATTAGGGATCCTAGCCATCCCTGCCCCAACACCTATTACTCAGGAACCCCATACCTATCTGGTTTCCTTGCTTGCTCTTTTATCGGCTGTTCATAAGACACTTAACAGCTCTAACCACATACTGGGCAAAAATTGTTGGATCTGTGTTAAGCCCCAGTCTCCTTACTGTATAGTGGTGGCGCTAAATGCCTCCATCACCCCTACCTCCAACACGAGAACTGCGAGTGGAACTAACCACTTCGAGTGGAACCAACCACGGCTCACCCTTGGGGATATACTGGGAACAGGTCTTTGCCTTACATCTTCTAGCACCACTTTTTCCAGTTCTCAGTATGGATCCATTTGCAAACAAACTCAGGAGATTCAGGCCTCCAGCTCAGACTACTTCCTGGCCCCTCCAGGAGCCTGGTGGGCATGTCACGATGGCCTTACCCAGTGTGTCTCTGCTACTGTGTTCTTCAGACACCAACAACACCCAGAGGGCCGCCTGTGCATCTTGGTGGCCATAATTCCCTGGGTTTCCCTCCTCCTGGGTGAGGAAGGCTAGCGCTATTTTTCCCCGAAGGGCAACCAAGTTACTGTCAAAGGCGAGCAATACCACTCCTCATCCCCATCTTAGTGGGCCTGGGGCTTGTAGGCTCCACCACCACTGGAATAGCAGCCCTAGTCAAAGGGAATCTCAACTATAAGGCCTTAAGTGCACAGGTAAACACTGACCTCTCCCACATAGAGCAGTCCATCTCAGTCCTAGAAAAACAAGTGGACTCGTTGGCGGAGGTGGCCCTCCAGAACCGCAGTGGCCTTGACCTTCTTTTCTCAAGCAGGGTGGCCTATGTGTGGCCCCGGGAGAGGCTTGTTGTTTCTATGCTAACAACTCTGGGGTGGTGCAGGAAAGTCTGAGGTTGGTAGGTCAAAATATTGCCAACAGACAAAAGGAGCTAGCAAACTCTGAGAACTGGTACCAGTCCCTGTTCTATAGATCCCCTTGGCTCACTACCCTGGTGACGACCCTGGCTGGCCCCCTCCTCCTCTTCACTATAGCTCTGGTTGTGGGCCCCTGCCTCATTAATCGTTTTCTGCAATTTGTCAAGTCCCGCATAAACTCTGTTAAACTGCTATTGATTAGGGATCTCCATTGCAGATTTGCAAATCCCAATCCCCCTGATTCTTGTGACAGATCCCCTGAGAATGTGTCAAGGAATTGACACACTTTGAAAAGAAAGTGGGGAATATTATGCCTTGCCCCCCCCTCCAGTTTCTCCATTTTGCCCCAGCTCACCCTACTGTTTTTACTCCCATCTCCATGAACCCCACTGTTTGTACTCCCATCCTCACGGACCCCACTGTTTGTGTTCCCTTCTCCATGGAAATAATACTGCCTCAGCTTGTCCCACTGTTTGTGTCCCCATCTCCATGGAAATCTAATTGTGTTCTTTCCCTTAAAATATTCTTTCTCTTCCCTTACTCCTGGCTGTTCGATTTGAGTAATTACTCCGAGCAGTCGCGCTTCAATAAATCCACACCTAAATTCATATCCGTCTTGCTCGCTTTTTTCGGCACAACACTGACTACCATTTTCCCCAAACAGCCCTCCCTTCTATCGGTCCTGCCCTCCGTTTCTCTTATCTACTTCCCTTCCCACTTTCCTATAGGGAGAGATAGAGTTTTATACCCAACTAAATGTGTATGTTACTCTCTCTTTGAGCCAATTCCAATGAGAGCCCCTGTAAAATCAAATAAGTTGGGATTTTCTTACTGTTTTGAAATGATTAATTAAGTGTCTTTGATCAAGCCTTACTAGGTGCTAAGCCCCAGGCCCAAACCCCTATTAGGTGCTAAGCCTATGTGGGTGTGAATTGGTAACTAAGGTGGGGCCAGTGAAGGGAGGTGCTAACACCAGAGCCAATCGAAGGAGCCTAAGTTCTGGTTGATCAGATGACATTTGATGACATCTGAAACTGCATAAAAAGGGAAGACAGAGCCATTTGCTTAGGGATCTCACTCTTGGTGGTGTCCTAATGTGGAGACTCCGGGCAGCTGTAGCTAAGAGCCCTCCAGCTTGTAAACCTGGATGTTGGGACTTCGTTAAACTCTGGTAACTATGAATTGGGATTTGAATCAGAAAAGGTCTGTCTGTTGATGTTTGTAATTTGTTTGTATTTGCTCTGAAGTTCAGGGTGCTGGCTTTTTTCCCCTGAACTAAGTGAATGATATTTGTATGCTGGATTAAAGTAAGCTTGTTAACCCCTTAATGTTGCTTTCCTTAGTAAAGCAGATCAAAAGAACCTGGGCTTGCAGTACTCTGAGAGCTGGTTGTTGTTGGTTTTACACCCCCACAGCAGCTGCTAGCTGGATTGTTGAAACAATGAATAATGCTTTTATTTATTCCAGGATCCATGGTCAATTAATTTAGATTAGGCCATGGAGCCTGGAAAAGGGTGGAGTGTATTGGCAATCAAAATGGGCTCTTAGCACTTAATTCAACCAAGTGCCCTTGAAGAGTTTGGTCTTTATTTCCTTGATTAAATTAGGAGTCCTTAACGACCTCCTTGCCTCAAGGAAAAGCCTAGTTTACATGGGTTTGAGTGACATGTTTGTGACATCAGAGGCTTGTAGACCACATGGGTTTAAGTCGCATTTTAGGTCATGTGGGTAAGTTGTATGTGTGACTCACCCTTGACCCTGAAAAAGATATAAAACCAGAGGTTGGCTTTCTCCTTTTCTGGAGCTCTGATCCACAGCAGTGGTTGTGCGCGTGACTCTGGGCCAGCCGTTGTTATGAGCTCCCTGGCTGAACTCAGATGTTGGTAACTATGAATTGCATTTGGTCTGTCTGTCTATGTTTGTAATTTGTTTGTATTTACTCTGAAGTTCAGGGTGCTGGCTTTTTCCCCTAAACTAAATAAATGGTATTTGTATGCTGGATTAAAGTAAACTTGTCAACCCCTTAATGTTGTTTTCCTTAGTAAAGCAGATCAAAAGAACCTGTGTTAGCAGCCTTCTGTGAGCTGGTTGTTGTTGGTTTTACACCCCCCCCCCCCACAGCAGCTGCTAGCTGGGTTGTTGCAACAGCTCCCCACCTTAAGCCCTCCCACCCAACGTTCCATCTTCCCCTCCACTGTAGAAACTCTTCCTTTCACACTTCTTTTATGTGAGATAATTTACCCCATTCTGCATCTCCCTTTCCCCTTTCTCCCAGTGCATTCCTCTTTCTCACCCCTTAGCTATCATACCATCATATTCAACTCACACCCTTTGCCCTCTGTCTGTGTATACTCCTAACTGCCCTAATACAGAGAATGTTCTTGGGAGTTACAAGTATCATCTTCCCCGGAAGGAACATGAATCGTTTAACCCTATTGAATTTCTTATGATTTATCTTTCCTGTTTATCCTTTTCTGTTTCTTTGTAGTCTTGTATTTAAAAGTCAAATTTGCTTTTGAGCTCTAGTCTTTCCATCAGGAATGCTTGAAAGTCCTCTATTTCTTTGAATTCTCTTTTTCCCATCGAAGAATTATACTCAGTTTTGATGGGTAGGTGATTCTTGGTTGTAATCCTAGCTCCTTTCCCCTCCGGAATATCATATTCCAAATTTTCCATTCCTTTAACATGGAAGTGACTAAATCTTATGTAATACTGATTTCAGTTCCATGATATTTGAATGGCCTCTTTCTGGCTATTTGCAACATTTTCTCCTTGTCCTGGGAGCTCTGGAATTTGGCTATATTATTCCTGGGAGTTTTTATTTTGGGATCGTTCAGGAGATGATTGGTGGATTCTTTCTTTTACCCTCTGATTCTAAGATATCTGGTTAGTTTTCTTTATAATTTCTTGCAATATGACAGCTAGTTTCTTTTTTGATTATAGCTTTTAAGTAGTTCAACAATTCTTAAATTATCTCTCTTTCATCTATTTTCTAGGTCAGGTCTTTTTCTTATGAGATATTTCACATTTTCTTCGATTTTTTTATTTTTTGACTTTGTTTTATTGTTCCTTAATCTTATGGAGTCATTAGTTTCCAATTACCCAACTCCAGTTTTTAAAGAAGTATTTTCTTTTGTATCTCCTTTCCATTCAGATAATTCTGCTTTTTAAGGAGTGGCCAGACATAGATCAAGACATCTAATGGTTTCATGCCAAGCTAGAAGGAGTTCACATATGTTCTAAACATATTCTGATCCTATTTGACAAATTTCAGTGGCTCCAGGATCAAAGATGAAATCCTTGGCTCAGCTTTTAAAGCCCTTCATAACCTGGCCCCTTCCTTCCTTTCCAGTCTTCTTATATCTTACTCTCACCTATGACTCCAGGAAGCTGTAGCATGTACAGCAGCCATACCCTAGTAAGACCAGACTAAATCAAATTGAGAGTAACCAACAGGTCTGAAATCCATCAGTGAATTAGGGGGATGTCCACCCCAAACATGTGAAGACTTCCCCTGGCAGAATGGGTGGATGAGAGCAATTTGTTCCAATGGCCATGAAGGTGGCTGAATTATCGTCTCTATGTAGATGAATTCCAGATCTGTATATTCAGCTCTTGTCCCTCAGAGCTTCAGTTCTACAGCAATTGTTTTATGGACATTTCCAACTGGATGTCCTGTAGGCATTTCAAACTCAACATGTCTAAAACACCATTCATATTGCCCCCTAAACTTACTATTATACAAAATTTCCCTACCTCTGTTAAGGGTAGCCCCATACTTCCATTCATTCCCTTTCAGCCTCTCATATCCAATAAGTTGTCAAATTTTGCTTTTGTTTTTATCCATCCCACTCTGCACATTTATCCCCTTCTCTCTACTCACAGGCCACAAACCTAGTTTAAGCTCTGGTTACCATTATATTGGATTATTGTAAGAAAATCTGTTCTCCATCACTCATCTCTCTATACTCCACTCTCTTCACAAAGATGCCAAAGTACTTTCCTTAGAGTGCAGTTTTAACCATATCACTCCCCTACTCAACAAATCCCAATGGCTTCCCCAAACATCTAGGAGCAAATATAACCCATCTCTTTTCATTATTTTAGGCCCTTCAAGACCTAATCCAGGGGTGGGGAAGCTGTGGCCTTGAGGCCACATGCAGCCTTCCAGATCCTTAACTGCAGCCTTTTGGCTAAATCCAAATTTTACAGAACAAATGCTAAAGGATGTAAAATTTGGATTCAGTCAAAAGACTGCACTTAAGGATCTAGAAGGCCATATGTGGCCTCAAGGCCACAGCTTCCCCACTCCTGACACCTAATCCTCACCTTCCTTTCTGGCTTTACTCCTTGTAGATCCTCATCATACGTTATAGACCAGCCTCGTTAGCCTTAATTTGCCTTGTTGACTGTGCTCTACCTCCCATCTCTGCACCCTTGCATGGGTGTCCTGCCATCTCTGGAATGCTCTCCCTCTCTTACAATCCCTAACTTCCTTTGGTAAAGATATGAAGAGATCTAATTCCTAATTCAGCAATAAGCTTTTCCTCAAGGAGGCAGAAGGTAGCCTCAGGAATTTTTTAAAAATGTTATTTTAAAATTAAAAAGCTGTTGGTTGTTGTCCTTTATTCTCGAAGAGGACCAAAATGACATTACTATGTTAGAGTCAAGTTACAGTGTGTCCGACTGTGGCTGATCAGACCAATACGAGTTTGGAAGGTTCTACCACAGGTTGGGCACAAATAGTCCATGGTAACATTTGGGATGGATTTTCTAGATTTGGGTAACTTGCCTTTCTGTTGAGCTACTTCAATTTTGCTTTGCTCATGGAGCACAGCAACTTCTCTGATGTGGGCATGCCATGCTGGGAGGTCCTGTGTCAGTGCTCCCATTTTACACAATCGATTCCAAATTTCTTAAGAGAGACCCTGAGAGTATCCTTGTATGCTTCTTCTGACTACCATGTGAGCACATGCCCTGTGTGAATTCTCCATAAAAGAGTCTTTTTGTCATGCATACATTTGGCATTCAAACAGGGCCAGCCCATCAGAGTTGTACTCTCTGCAGTAGAGTTTGAATGCTTGGCAGTTTAGTTTGAGTAAGGACCGCAGTATCTGGTACCTTATCCTGCCAGGTGATTTTCAGAATCTTACTCACACAATTCAAATGGAAGCGATTCAGTTTCCTGGCATGGTGCTGGTAGACTGTCCAGGTTTCACGGGCATACAGCAATGAGGTCAGCACCACAGCTCTGTAGACCTTCAGTTTGGTAGTTAATACTTTCCTTCGGAGCCTCCCAACAGTAAGCTAGCTCTGGCAATGAATGTATCTACCTCATTATCAACATGTACATCTCTGGAAAGTATACTACCAAGTAAGTGAACCTACCCACAGAGGCTGTTAGTCATTACTTTGCCTGCCTTTACAGTATTTTTTATAGCTAGCTCACTGCCTCCCTCCTCCTCACACTCTGTGATCCAGTGACAACAGCCTTTTTGCTGTTTCTCCATAAGTCATTCAATTCAGGTGCATGCCCTCACCACCTCAGGCCTGGACTACTGTACCAGCCTGCTAATGCAGGCCACCTGTCATAGGTGCCTTTACTAACCCGAATGCCCATTCTTCTTAACTGCCTACACTCTAGCTTTCAGTCTCATCATTCCATCAAAACTGCTCCCTCCAAATTGCCAATGATCCCTTAATTACCAAATCCAGGGGCCTTTTCTCAATCCCTTCCCTCTCCTTCACCCTGGTGCAAGCCCTCATGTATTTGAACTGTTGCAATGGTCTGCTGGTGTACGTGCCTGTCTCAGGCCTCTCCCCAGTTCAATCCATCCTCCATTCAGCCACCAAAGTTGGCCCATAATATCACTGCCCCGCTAAAACCAACCAACCAACTAACCAACCCACCCAGAAGCTCTATCAACCCCAGGATCCAATACGGAATCCTCTGCCATTCAAATCCCTTCATAACCTAATCTGCTCCCCCCCCACACACCTCAACAGCCTGCTTACACATTATTCTCTGCCATATATACAACTCATTGTTCCTTGAAAGAGTGACTCCATCTCTTGGCTCTGGGCATCGTCACTGTGTGTTCCTCCTGCCTTGGACACTCTTTTACCTAAACCCTCTTCTGGCTTCTCTTTCTTTGTTCGAGTCCAACCTAAACCCCCCTCTCCTACAAAATGCCTTTCATGATGCACCGCCCCCCCCCAATTGTAGTGGCTTCTTTCTGTTAATTATCTCCGTTGTGTCCTTTAGATGTCGTTTGTAAATAGTTCCTCAGCTGTGGTCTTCTCAATAGACTAGGAGCTCTTTGATGGCAGGGACTGCCTTTTCCCCTTTCGTAGTATTCCCAGGGTTTAGCAGAGTTTGGCATACAGTAGGTGCTTAATAAATGCTTATTGAGGGAGAAGGTGGAGGGGGAAGATGGCGGCGGGGTCGAGAGCGGGAGGGGAGGAGGGCCCGGGGCAGCGGCGACTGACGGCCCCCGAGTTCCGCGAGCTTGACCGGGTTGTACGAGCTGGTGTGGCGAGTGCGGCACGCGCTGCTCTCCCTCCACCGCACGCTTGTGTCCTGGCTCCGCATTCCCTTCCGAACCTGGAACTGAACCTGGCGGCGGTGCTGCCGCGTCGCATCTTCCGCGGTCCCGCTTACCCTCCGCAAGCCGCAAGCCCCAGGCCCCAGGCAGGAACCACCGCCACTGGCACCATCACCACTGCCACCGGCGCGGCCGCTGGCACTCGGACGGCAGATCGCTGAACAAGTTGTCGGTACACATGGGCTTAGTGGTTACAGAGGAGGAGGAGCCCAGCTTCTCGGACATTGCGAGCCTCGTGGTGCGGCGCATGGTCGTGGGCATTTCCTACATCGGCGTCCATGACCACCACGGTATTTTCAAAAGGAATGATTCCAGACTGATGGATGAAGTTTTCAAACGGCTTAGATTGTCCCACATGCTCACCGGAGTTTGTGAATAGCAATGGCAAGGAAGATCGAGTTTTAAACTGCCAATCATCAGTGAAGGCGCTGTCTCCAGAAGATGGAAGAGCAGATATTGTGAGAGCTGCTCGAGGCTCTTGCCAGTTAGTAGCTCAGCAGCAAAAGACCCACAGACGGAGTGAATGTTTTAGACAATTTACTTATTAGTTTGAATGGTTTCCCTGACCCCGATTTAGTATTGAAGTTTGGTCCTGCGGACAGCACATTAGGATATCTTCCCCCGCACGTTAGATTGACTGAGATTATCTCTTTGCCTTCACACCTAAACGTCAGTTATGAGGACTTTTTCTCTGCCCGTGAGCAGGGTTTGGGAAAGTGATCATTGATCGCACTGCTTGAATTCAAGCTTTTGGAGGAAAGGACCCAAGGGATTCTGATGTTTACAAGCACCTGTGATCAATTTGTATACACCCAGTTCACAATCCTTCTCATAATTTATCGACAAACTCAAAAAAGTGTCTGACTTGAGAGCGAGTGTGTGTGTGTGTGTATGTGTGCGTATGCATGCAATTGTGAGTATAAAAGTAAATTTATAAATGGGAAGTATTGGAGAAGGAACTATATAGACCCACAGCTTTGAGAAAATAACTCTATCCAAGTCTGAAATCTAGGCTTCTCAAAGGCTTCAGCCTCAGTCTCTTCCCTATTTTTGTGGGGAGGGCACAGAAGGAATGATTGAAGCTGTTTGGTTCTTGTTGGGGGACTTTGAGGGAGGGAGGGGAGAGGCAGGGTTTGGTGGGTTTTTTCCTAGTGACCAAAATTTTAAGTTTTAAGAATATTGGATTGACTCTCTATGAAGTGGAAGCATTCTAAGTTTGAGAACTCTCCAGCCTAACAGTTTCATGTGTTGCTTACATGTTATAAGCAGGCACCTTTGGAGTAAAGAGGGAATTTCACCTGTCATCAGATGTCAGTCCATTCCTGTCCCTTACTGCATTATGAACCAGCTGGGTCAGCTTGGCCTGGTGTGCTTGTTTATGGTATGGACTGTGATGGTCAGGGACAAAAATGTTTTGCTACTTTGGAAAGGAAAAATTGAAAAATTCCTAAAATGTTTTCCAAAAGGAAGTGGTTGTCCAGCAATAGTTTGAGAAATGAAGGGATAGTAAGTTCCCTGAGACTAGAAAGAACAGCTTTGGTCTCTTCTTGTTTGGGGGGTAGTTTGGTTTTACACAGCTCCCAGTGTTCACATTAGATCTAAAGTGTCTAACTGTCCGTTTATGAATAGCAAGCGAGGAAAGTTCAAGACAGCTGGTGATCTCCTCCAGAAGTGATCCAACATCTTCAGAATTCTTCCCTCCTTGGAGTAGCATATTTAAGTTCCTATGAATGGAGCTATAAACGGTTTTTATATGGCATTAGTTGGATTTTTTTTAGGGATCGAAGCCTCCGCAGGGAGTTAAATATTTACCGAGTCTACAAAAAGATTGGGCTTAGGTTTTTTGTTTCTTGAGAGAAAAATAGCACTCGTTCCATTTTATTTTTATATCTATGACTATCCATTTTTTAGGTATTTAATCCTTGCCTCTTCCCTCACTCCTGCTCTTAAATTAGGCATAAATCGCTGTTTGGATTTGCGATGTAAGTTTTGGGGAGCACCTGTCTACAAGTGTACAATATTTGCATTGGAATTGTGCATTTGGAATAGGGTTATTATTTAAAATCTAGGTTTCAGAAGCCTGTAAAGTAGTAGTTGAAGACTGGATTCAGAGAGCATGGTCTGTAGTTGTCCATCAAGCTCTGAAGCTATGAAGAATAAATGTTTTTCAGCTACGGGTAATGAAATCCCCACGTATGATTTGAAAACACACTTGAAATAAAATCCTTTAACAACTGAAATTTGGTTGTGATATTACTTTGCACTTCATGTTATTTATATGTTGAAACACTCTGGGTTTTTAAAATATTAATTTATTGCTGAAAGTTTTGTCTTGATTGAAGTTACAGCATACCTCTTACTGACCCTTTGCTGATGAATTGTAGATCAGTGTTCCAATGCTGTGTTCCAGGTTCCAGATTGTAACATTCCTGTTTGACTTAGAGGAAAGCTGGATATGTTATATTTGATTTTAAAGGAAAAAAAACTTAAAGGAACATACCAAGGTGAAGGGAATTAATATAACGGTGCATTGCATATTAAGTTGAATACAGTAATAGTCAAACCTATTACGTGCAATGTAGCATTAAAATGATGTAGCTTAAATTGATGAAAGTCATGAGCCTGCTCTATTTTCTTCTACTCTTTCCATTGCTTAAGAACTGTATGTCTTGCATCTAAAATAAAGGATTAAGCTGTGACCTGAGTAGTTTGTATATTCCTTGAATATACTCAAAGGACTAAAGAGATTGCTTGTGACTTTGAGCTTAGATATGGATGTCCAAAATCTCATACGTGTGAGCTGGACTGTACAGGTAGTGTAATTTTCTTTTGTTTGTTTTCTAGCATTGGCTTTTAATTACTAGTTATTTTTCCCATCAAAATCAGAATGAGTTATCCTTTCTATGCTCCCAAAAGGAAACACAATTTAAATAAACGTATTATTTAATTATCTTCCTGGGCAATTAAAGGCATTTAAAAATTTTTTTTTAACAATCCCTGCAGTGGTAAAATATCCAAATTAAATCACTTATGGCAATAACTTGGAGCACAGCAGGAAGTTGGATATTTCAATTAGTTGAGTTCTGGTTGTGTTCTCCAATTTCTTACAGATTTCTCATTACCAGGTTATGAAATTAGGAAGCTGTTTTGAGTTCTGATAGCAAATTACTACATATCGTGACAAAAGCTTAAGAATTCCTGTTTTCAGGGCAGCCCTGGAGTTGGGAGGACCTGAGTTCAAATCCAACCTCAGACACTTGACACATTTACTAGCTGTGTGACCTTGGACAAGTCACTTAACCCCAATTGCCCTGCCTTCCCTCCTCCAAAAATTAAAAAAATAAAGCTTTAAAAAAAGAATTCCTGTCTTTGAGAGGCAGATATGAACTTTACAAACAGTGCCCAAAACACTGTGCACATCTACAACTTGATCTTTGAATGTATGTCCTTTGGTTAGACCTTCGCATTCTGTGTGATGGTACCATGTGTAGAGCCAATCAAGACCTCATGATATTGTGTTCAGCTGTAGACTTTGGAAACATGTAAATAATGTGTAAAGCAAGTTTTTATGATTAAGGAATTAAATTTATTGAATTTTATTATTGAAAACTGAACCTGAACCCATGTGACAAAAAGAAACCAATAAAAGAATATAATCTTTCCATGGGAAAAAAAATGCTTATTGATGGACTGATTCTGTAGTTGTGTTACAAACCTTTGTGTGATACAAACTCTTTGGGGAGAGAAGTCTAAATTATGTGTCTCTACTTCCTTGAAATGAAATAAAGGACCATATTTCATTTTGGTAATGAAATTGGTTCCTTACTAAAGTGTAGTAGTATTAATATAATGTGGTGAGCAGAGTTTTTAACCCATTCCTATTTTCACCATGTGAAAATTTTCACTAAGTGCTGATAAACTGCCTGGGTAGTTTCTTAATATAAATGTTCTCTCTGTGCCCTGGGTAGTTACAACAAAATGGATTTGTAAAACTCTCTTTCCATCTCCCCTCCCCAGTAGTACATTTATGAATGTTTAACAATTGGCTCTCCAGAAAAAAATGTACAGAAGACATGTTTCTTTGTCTTCAAAAAGCATCCATGTTTGACAGACCAAAGGCAGTTCCAGGCTTTCTTTAGGGAGAGAAAGACTCTAGGAAGAAGCTGATGTGTTCCACCAATGAGGAGAGTCTCATGTAAGTGTCAGGTTTGAGTCATGGGTTATTATTGTCTATATCCCATGTCATCCCACTCCCTTTAACCCCACCTTTTAGTTTCTATACCCATCCAAAGGCACATCCCAGTCCTATTGCACTTTGCCCTAGGCATACCAATTCTGGGGCACTGTGTTCAGACCTAGGGGGGTGCCACAAATAAAGGAGGATATTTGTGGTCGATGGGTGTCTACAGGTGAGGAAATAGAACAGAGAAGGGTGTTAGGTTCATGCTCTGTGGGACTGGTGAAGAGAATGGGGCTGTTGTCTCTGAAGGAGATGAGACTTAGTGGGGACATGATTTGTTTCTTCCAGTACTTGAAAGGCCATAGTGAGGGAGAGGGATGGAGAGAACTCCATCTCAACTCAGAGGGTACACACTGCAATAATGGGGTGGAAGCTGTAAAGAGGCAGATTATGTCTTGACATCAGGAAAAGTAAATGGATAATTTAAATGCTCTAGGGCACAGGAGAAGGCAGGACATACAAGGGGGAAAAGGCAATAATCCTTGGAAAGGTAGAGATCTGGGCTGAAGAGGGGAGGCTGCACCTCATTCTTCCTCACCTTACCCACTACCCACCCTCCAATGCACAGTAGCACCACCTTCAGCTCCCTGTAGCCTCTGTGCCCTCATCCTTGGTAGGAATGCCAGCCAAGTCCTCAACCCTCTGTTTACCCACTTCCTTGTTAGTGGCACTTATGACCAATCATTTGGCTGAAACAACACCGGGATGCTCTTTCCCACGATGAAACCCACTCAGGGCCAAATCACAGGACACATCGAAAATGTCCAATAGGTCAGAGAAGAAACTATTAAATGACTTCATGAGAAAAGATCTTCAAGGTAGTAACTAGACAGGCCAGCAGGTGGCAGGCATGTACCAACATTTCAGAGCCTGGTCTGGTAAGACACTCCAATTGGGGATTTTTCCCAATGGCGATTCTATGTTCCTTATAACAGTGTCTGTGGTGCACCAAGCTTTGTTTTCCAAGGAGGGTGCCAATGGAGGTGAACACAGGGTGACTTAGTATATTAGGAAGGCAGAATTTATGATTTCAAAGAGAATCTCATATGTGCCTAAAAGGTCCGGAACCGCAGGATATAAGGAATTCTCTAGGCAGAAGGCAGGAGAACTAAAGCATGTATTTACACTCCACAATAACAAGCCCACAAACCAGCGTCCCCATTTTGATATTTTCATCAAAAGCTTCCAGGCCCAATAAGTCCGCCTTATAAGAGTAACCAGGAGGCCACAGAGAAGCGAGATGGTATAAGGCAAAATCGTATATATGCTTCCCCTCTACGGTAAGAAGATTACCCACTAGCCTCTAGTCAGCTCTGCTACCGGCAGCTCAGCTTCGGCTGTAGGTGTCTCTGGCTCCAACCGGAAAAGGAAAGGAGGATCTTCAAGCCGTCCTCTCCCCTCTTATAGAGTTTTTGACATCATCAAGCGCCGCCTGAACGACCAGGGCCGATTGGTTCTTGACTTGGCCCTTCCCCCTAGCGTAGACCACGTTAACACACTTCCCCTCAGCCAGCCCCACGACTCATCACACAGGAAGCTCTGGTCCTGCCCCGGAAGAGCAAGCCCCAGCGTCCAGGAAAGCTCAACGAGGCAAGTTGAGTCATTCAAAGAAAACAAAGTCCATTCTGGCTACACTCCACCCCTCACAATGTTCTAGGATGCACAATCCAATCATAATTCAAATTAAATTATATATCCTAGAACATTGTGATCCAATTATGCAGGAAACTAAAACATCATTCACAATAAACCAAAACATGTCATTCAGTGACATTCCCAAATATTGGTTTACGATTCAAATGTGATCCACCCCTAGATACCAGCCAGATGATCTCTTCATTCAATCCTCCCAAAATAATTATTAATAATTCAAATGTCCACCCCTAGATCTTCGTATCCATTACATAGGATCAATAATATCATAACAATAAAACAATATAGCAAGGATAACACAAAATAAGTACACAGAACACTATCATCATTCCCCCCCTCAAACAATTGGGGCTCAAAATCTTGGGGTAATGGTTGAAGGTCTCATTTTCCATAGCTTCTTCTTGCTGAAATTGGATGTAGAGGTGTCCCTGCCCCAAAGAGTCCCATTCCAGAGTTCAGTTCTTTAGCGAGCTGGCAGGAATTCCAAGAATGCTACGTACTTAGGCAGTCACCAGAAACTGCAGGGTGCTTAAACCTGCAGGAGACAGAACTAGCGACAAGGTTAACTAAAACAGAGAACAAAAAGAGTACGCAAGTATGGGCTATTATCCTTTAAATAAAATCATCTCCAGTTTAGTTGAAATTTCAGTTATGCAGAGATCCAATATCAGAGCCAAACTCAGATGGGAAATGTTTCTTTTTAAACGGAACACAATGAGGAAACTAAGCCAAGAAGATCCCACCCTAGATGGAGACCAGGATTGTCCTCCCAGCCTTTCCCCAGATGTACAAGGGAAACCAGGAGGATCCCATCCTAGATAGACTAGGATTGTCCTCCCAGACTTTCCCCAGATGTACAAGCTTTCATCCGTTAATCACACAAAGTCACCTTCCCTCTGAGTGGCTTGTGTCAATTACCAGCATCAGCCATACCTGTGGGGTCCGTGAATCTAATATTATAGCCCTATTCACGGTAAAATATATGGTTCAGGGGCACGATTTGGTAATTATCTTCCCCTGAATAGACAACTGTTACAGTGTTGTTCTTCCCATGGTCTATGACCTCTGCAGCCTTTGGAATATCATCTGGCTTCCGTTTTACCCATACCTTAGCTCCCAACTTTATTCTATCAATGGAGCAAGCCCCTTTTGCCCCTCTAGTAGTTATTTTGGGAGGAGGGTCAGTTTTCACAAAGGGTATTTTTTCACAGGGGATAATAATCACTTGAACTATCCTATCATTCCTACCAAATTGTACAGGTTTTTCACCCAAATTCTGGAGTGTCACAACAATTTCTTTTTGATAATTCGAATCTATCACTCCAGCCAATACATGTACTCCTTGAGCTGCTAATCCTAGTTTAGGTAATATCTGTCCAAAATGATTCTTGGGGATTCTCATACATACTCCAGTAGGGGTTTTTCTTATCTCTTTCCTATTCAACCTAAAATTCTCTATACAATGTAAATCGTATCCTGCCGAACCAGGTGTTCCTGGACATGGTAGGGGGACATCTTCCCTCACAGTCCAAAATTCAATATTTTGGATCTCACGTGTTTGCTATTCTCTAATCTGCAAATTTGGGGTCATCATTCTGGCTAGAGGTGTACTCCCCCCTAAGGGCCTATTATTCAAATTACGTAAGGCAATAGACAAATTATCCTTTCAATGTCGATATGAATTATTAGAGCTTAATTTTCTCAGCTGTTCTTTCAACAATCCATTCATTCTTTCAATCAGCCCAGATGCTTGTGGGTAATATGGAATATGATATATCCATTATATATTGTTCAACACACAATATCTTTTCACTTCTTTGCCCTTGAAATGTGACCCATTGTCACTTTGAATCTGCATTGGGGTTCCATAGTATAAACTTACAATATCTAGGGTTTTACAGGTGTTTTTCTGAGTTGCGTCCTTATAAGGACAAGCCACTAGTACACCTGAATAGGTGTCAACACACGTACATACATATTTACATCCTTTATCCTGGGGTAGTGGGACAATATAATCTATCTGCCAAATTTGGGCTGGAACTTTTCCCCTTGCTATTTCTCCAGTTACTATCCTAGGAAGAGTTCGTTCTTTTTCTAATTGGCATATACAACACCCCTCTGTTATTTGTTTTAACAACGCATGAGAGATACTGATACCCCGATCCTGTGCCCATCGGTGGGTGGCCTGGACCCCTAAATGGCCGGCGGTCTGGTGGACCCATCTTGCTAAGGCTGAGTCATCAGTTGGAGTTGGAGTAGGGACAATACATTCAGTGGCAATCTTTGCTAGTCGATCCGCGTGTGCATTGTACTCACGCTCTGGTGTGGTCAGGGTCGCGTGAGCATCAACATGAAAAACTGACAAATCCGTAACCAAAGACATGTCCCATATATTTTCCCATAACTCTTTACCCCAAACTTGTTTGCCATGAATCTCCCAATTCTGATTCCTCCATATAGGCATCCAAGTAGCTAATCCATTAGCTACCGCCCATGAATCAGTAAATATATGACACTGTCCTCCCTTCTCCATTCTGATGGCCTGATGTACTGCCATCAGTTCAGCATATTGGCTACTTCCCCCTATCCCAGAACTTTCCAGAGTTTGCCTAGTACAGTAGTTATAGGCTACTGCTTTCCAATGTCTCTTCTGTCCTAAATATTTTGCTGTCCCGTCAGTAAACCAAGCGTGTTTCTTCTGTTCTACACTTAGTCCATCATACCCATTATTCCATTTCACTAAGGATGGCACCATCTGTTGCTTAGATTCAATGGGTTTTTCATTTCTCTCAGTGCCAATGTTCGCCACCGATTCATGTAAAGCAGAAACTCCACTTTTGCCTGCTCTGGACCTATTCTGAATATACCACTTCCATTTGATTATGCTCGCCTCTTGTGCATGTCCAATTCTGTGAGAAGCTGGGGTACTCATTACCCAAGTCATAATTGGAATTCCAGGCCTTAATATCACTTCATGACCCAGGGTTAGTTGCTCAGTTTCTACTAAAGCCCAATATGCAGCTAACAGCTGCTTCTCAAAAGGTGTATACTGCACTCCAGATGAGGGCAGTTTCCTTGACCAAAAGCCTAAAGGTACACTTTGGCTCTGTTGTTTTTGCCACAGACTCCAATTTGCATAGTCATCTTGTACAGTCACTTGTAACTCCACTGGCCAATTTTGCATAGGCCATAAGTCCAGGGCTAATTGTATAGCAGCCTTTGCTTCCTCAAAAGCTCTACTTTGTTCAAGGCCCCAATCGAATTCATATTTCTTTCTGGTGACTTTATACAAGGGTTTTAAAATCTGTCCCAAATGTGGGATGTGGTGTCTCCAATAACCAAATAGCCCTATGAACTTTTGGGCCTCTTTCTTATTAGTAGGGGTGGGAAAATCCTGAATTTTTTGTCGAGCTTGTGGGAGAATTTCTCGCAGTCCTCTATTCCACTGTATCCCCAAGAATTTTACAGTTTGAGCTGGCCCCTGAACCTTTGCGGGGTTGATTTCCCATCCTTTGCTTTTCATATGGTCAGTTAATAATGCTGAACTCTCCTCCACTTCTTTTATATTCTTTCCCTGTATCATGATGTCATCTATGTAATGTGTAAGCTGTACACCAGGTAGCTTTAATTCATCCAAATGCTCAGCTACAATCCTGTGGTGAATAGTTGGGCTATGAATATATCCTTGTGGCAGGCGTGTAAATGTATACTGTCGGCCTTGCCAAGTAAAAGCAAACTGGTTCCATGCTTGGGGTCTATTGGGATCGTAAAGAAGGCATTGGCCAAATCAATAACTGCATACCAAGTCCCTTCACGTTTTTGTATTCTCTCTATTAAAGTAACTGTGTCTGGGACAGCAGCATACAAGGGAGGAGTCACTTTGTTCAGCTGTCTATAATCTACTGTCATCCTCCATGTCCCATCTGACTTTCGGACTGGCCAGACAGGGTTGTTCCATTGAGTAGTTGTAGGGACTAACACTCCTGCCTCAACACATTCTCTTATAGTGTTGGCAATTTCATCTTGCCCACCTGGCACACGATATTGCCTCAAAGTAATTACTTCAGAAGGTTCGGGCAAAGTGATTGGATCCATCTTGATTTTCCCCACTAAGACTGCATTAATGCCTATTTTCCTCACAGCAAATTGGTATTTCCCTTCAGGTAAATTTAAGGTCATACCCTTCAAAATGTCTATTCCAATGATGTATTCAGGAATAGGCACAATAACCACACTATATTGTTTCTTGGGCAACTGTCCAATTTTCATCATCAATTTAACTTGTCTGGCTGATATTTCAGTCCCTCCTAGTCCTGTGATGGTAATAGGAGTTCCGTGGCTGAATTTGTCTGGATTCCCATAGATAAGGGTGGCCTCGGCCCCAGTGTCTATTAATGCCCTAGTTACTGTACTTGACCCATTTTTCCAATATATGGTCAAGTTAATGTGAGGTCTGCAATCCAGCTTACGTATTTCCTTAATTTGGGCTGGGGCCTGGCCTGTTTCCTAGTATTCCCTGGCATGTGATTCACTTGGGTATAAAGGTTCACCATCTGTAGCATTTGCAGGAGCAGTTCTGATTTCCCTATCTCTCCTGTTATCGAGTCCTTTATCTCGGTACATCCTGTACAATTCATTGGTTGGAATGCCATCTATCATTTCAAAACCTACCCCTGCTCTCAATAGAGCAGTGAACATTTCTTTTCCTGTCACTCCATTTTGGCGCCAAGTTTGCTGGCTGTTCACCCTTCTCTCTCGAGGAGATCTGTCCCTTCCCCAGTCTCCTAAGTCATGTAACTGTAAAATCTTATTTATCACCTCTGTAAGATGGCTCCCTACTTCCCCAAGTAACAGATTCAAAATTAGTTGTTTATAAGCAGGGAGAGCTGTCCTAATTATTAAATTCCTATGAGGGATTCCTATGGGATCATTGTAATATTTGTCTGCAGTTCCTGTCATAATAGCAGTCTTCATTACCTCCTCCTTTAGTCTCATGATACAATCTTTAAGTGAATACCAGGGTCTGTGCTCAGTGGGCCACATAGAATCATTAGTATATCTCTTATTGCATCACGCAGCAGCTAATGCCAACAGAGTAGTCCTGCTAGCATCATCTCCTTGCTGATGATGTTCCCTAAAAGCTTGCTGAACTAGAGGATCGTGGCTGATACCTATGAATCTCATACAGTCCCTCTTATCTACTAATATTCCACCGGCCCCTTGATCACTGAGCCTTACGATCCAAGATATTAATGGTTCTCCTACTCTTTGGCTGAATCTACTCAAAATATCTGTGACCTCTTGTGGTGAGAAATCTTCCTGAAATTCCCTCGTAACTAAATTGCCACCTCTGGTTTCTGTCCTCCTCCTCTCTACGGGACGAACACTTGTCTGAGTATTTAGCCATCTCCCATTCTCTGTGCGAGGGATGTCCTGAACCCTAGTAGCGTTTTCTGTCTCAGCCCCTAACACTGTCTCATTTTCCCCCCACTCACTTCCCCTGTCACCATGGCAAGGACAAAGCAGGCAGTCAGGCTTGGTCTGGGCTGAGTTGGGATGCACTCTTGGCTTATTTGGCCTCCTGTTGCTCCTAGCCACATTAATAGAAAAGTTCTCATCTGAGTCAGTGGGTTCTTGAGCAGCAATTTGTTCTTCTGCTATCTGAGATTCCCGTTGTTGCTGTGGGGTAGGAGTGCCCCCATCTCTTTCACTTAATCTCAATCTGTCATATACTAGCCGGTAGGCTGATAACACTATCCAGCTTTGCCTAGATAGTGATGCCCCTGACTGAATCCCAACCTCTTGTAAACACCTTTCCAAATCCTTAGGATCTCCTCTCTGTAGCCTTGGTTCCCAGTTTTCACAGGGTCTGGCTTTTTTAGCCAATTCCTTTGCTAAGGAGGAATAAAATGGATCCTCCCACCCTGGGATATTCATCTCTTCCTCTGAAGTTCTTCTGCTTCTGAACAGAGATCTTATATCTAGCGATCCCATCCACCTCGTCGCCAAATATATTAGGAAGGCAGAATTTATGATTTCAAAGAGAATCTCATATGTGCCTAAAAGGTCCGGAACCGCAGGATATAAGGAATTCTCTAGGCAGAAGGCAGGAGAACTAAAGCATGTATTTACACTCCACAATAACAAGCCCACAAACCAGCGTCCCCATTTTGATATTTTCATCAAAAGCTTCCAGGCCCAATAAGTCCGCCTTATAAGAGTAACCAGGAGGCCACAGAGAAGCGAGATGGTATAAGGCAAAATCGTATATATGCTTCCCCTCTACGGTAAGAAGATTACCCACTAGCCTCTAGTCAGCTCTGCTACCGGCAGCTCAGCTTCGGCTGTAGGTGTCTCTGGCTCCAACCGGAAAAGGAAAGGAGGATCTTCAAGCCGTCCTCTCCCCTCTTATAGAGTTTTTGACATCATCAAGCGCCGCCTGAACGACCAGGGCCGATTGGTTCTTGACTTGGCCCTTCCCCCTAGCGTAGACCACGTTAACACACTTCCCCTCAGCCAGCCCCACGACTCATCACACAGGAAGCTCTGGTCCTGCCCCGGAAGAGCAAGCCCCAGCGTCCAGGGAAGCTCAACGAGGCGAGCTGAGTCATTCAAAGAAAACAAAGTCCATTCTGGCTACACTTAGGTTCCTGTGTCCTGTCCCGTGGGAGGCCCTGGGGATGAGCATTCAGTGGTGGCTAGATATGGTAAGGAGGTCGTATTCACTTCTTCAGTGGAAGCTTGGGGGATAAAAGGAGCAAGTGAATTTAAAGAGCATTGATGAGTAACCTCTGGAGAGGCAAACACTGTGCTGGGGTGCTGAGGATGCAAGTTCCTGCAGAGCTGCTGGTTTCTCTTGGGGCGATCCAATATTGACTTAGATTTAACTGAAAGGGAGGAAAGAAAATTAAGGAAGGCTTCCCACAAGAGATGGCTGTGAAGTGGGGCCCAAGAAGAAGCTAAGGATTCTGAGTAATTGGGTAGAGAGGGAATGCCCTGTATGCCCTGAGAAGGATGTGGGAGATAGAACGGGAAGATCCCACAATCCAGGGAACCCCACAGCCCACGCTGGCTTCTCCCTTCTCTTGAAAGCCACAGCATAGGAATCCGTGCTCTCTTTACCCCTCCCTGGAAGCTGCCTCAGTTGTCTGACTTACCTTCATATGCATCAGGATCTTGTAATTTAGTCAGTGTATGGTCATTGTGAAGGCTACAGTATTTGCAGACCTGGCAGATTCTTTGTTTGTCTTCTTGACATAGGAGGGTGAAGGGCTCATCATGCTTGGGGCACCACCCCTCTGGGACAGGTTGAGGCTGTTCAAGGAGTGGTTTCAGCTTCTTGAACAGATTCACGATGTAACTCACCCTCTAGTTGGTCTGTGCAGTGGGCATCTTTTCGGATGGCAGGACTGTCTGACAGTATTGCCAGAAAATATTGTCATGGGATCATCGAAATAATTTTTGCAGACGGGGCACGTTAGGAGGTTTTGTAGTTCATTACACAGTCCAGGGGTATTCTTATCTTAGGAGATAGGGTAGAGTAATCCCAATGTCAATGAGAATTAACACAGCAGACACTTTTCTTTTCTATAGCTTTTACCTTGATGTCTGCCTAGGAGTCCAGGGATGGGGGCAGGGAGGAGATCCCCATTGTCCACATTTGGAAACAGAGTCAGGGAGGATGAAGGTCTGACTTATGGTCCCATAGAAATTGGAATGTCTCAGTAGGAGGGCTGGGAGTTCTGTAATACAAGAAAAATTAGGAACCCCTGAGTAACCCCTAGCTACTGACAAGCACCCCCTTGAAGAATGGACTCAGATATCTTTGGCATTTAGCAAACCCCCTGGGACTCCATGACTCCACCAAGGAATGTAAATGAGATTATCCCACTAGTACGATAACCTGACTGAATCTTTTGATCAGCCAGGACCTTTGTTCCTGTCCCCCCCACCCTGTACCTATATAAGCCAAGCTGTCACCCCAACACATTGCCATTGATTTGTGGTGCAGTACCTCAATGGCCGCCGGCTAATAAATTCTCCACTTAAAACTTATACTCTGTGGTGTGTCTCGCTCGCTTCTGGTACAACAGTTCCATAGGTAGAAAATGTGCTGAGATGAAAGATTTAGACCAGAAAGGGACCTTCTGGGATTATCCAAGCCAAGTCCTTCATTATCAGGTTGGGGAAACTAAGAGGTAGCCCATGGACAAGACTTCCCTAATGTCACACATTTGCTAAGTGTTAGAGACAAACTTGGACCCAGGCTTCCTGTATCCCAACTGTATGGATCAAATGGGTGTATGCATGCATGTATGGATGTGCATGTGTGTGTGTGGTATGTGTGGTATATGCATATGCGTACATGTGTGTCTGTGTGTGCCTGTGTATGTGTATGTTTGTGTGTATATGTCTGTGTGTTTGGGAGGGGGGATCTTATGGCATTGGATCAGCATCATATATGGAAACAGAAGACCCAAATTAGAATCGCAGCTCTGAGGGTCACTAGTCAGGTCATCCTCAACAAACTGCTTCCCGTCTTTGGACTTCCCCCTTCACCTCATCTCTCCAGAGCGAAGAGGGGGGTGTTTTTCTTTCTGATCACTCAGATCTGATCACTTCCACCCTCCAGACCTCGATGTTGTTGTTGTATATTAATTTCTGTTGTGTCTGACCCTTCTTAACCCCATTTGGGGTTTTACTGGAGTGGTTTGCCATTTCCTTATGGAGTGAATTGTCAGGGAATCAGAGGATAACACAACTAGGAAATGTCTCAAGTTGGATTTGAACTCAGGTCTTCCTGACTCTGGCCAGGCCCTGTGCTCTATCCATTGAACCATTGGCTGCCTCTCATACCTCAATCCTCCTCTTAATCTTTAGACATTATGATTCCCCCTGTGGTCAAGGTTTGGACAGAGGAAGAGCCCCTGGAGAGGGCAAGATGTAAAGGATCATCCCAGGAACCAAGTACCCAAATTTTAGGGGCAAAGAACAAGTCTCCCAAGCCACTGGTGAGTATGTGCAGTTGGAGAAACTGTGCAGGGGAAAGGGGTGGCAGTGGGCCTATTCAGGTCAGTCCTGAGTCCCTTTCAAGGTCTGTCAAGCCCATTCCACAGAAACAGAAAAGCAACAAAGGTGTGCAGGGCATGAAACCATAGAGTTTGGATAAGATGAGGTCAGCATCCTCAGGAGTTCCCCAACTTAGATGAGGGTCTAAAATGGGGACCCAGAGGAAGGCCATAACACAAAGGGAATTCTCCTCAGGGTACCTGCCTTCATAGAGTGGGCTGTCGCTCTCCATGCTCCCTCCAAGGCTGGTCTCCTCAGCTTCTTCTCCATGTTGCTTTCCCTGGGTCTCAACTCCATGAAAACCTGCCATCCAGGCTCTGCAATTGAGAGCAGCCTGAGCCCAGTCATGAGAGAGGTGTGATGCATTCCCAGAATCTCACAGTTGGCTTCTCCGTGGACCACCTCCATTCTGTAGCCACTTCATCTGCCTAACTTCTCCTCCGAACAAGATACCACTACCAGGTTAAGCTCATTACCTCTTAACTCACAACCATGCTGTTAACTCACTTCTTAATTGAAACCACCTCCTTCTGCCTCATTTCCCCTCTGAGTGGAGGGCTGGAGGCTGGAGCACCAAATTCCACTCAATGCCTTCCTTGATAGAGGGCAGAAACTAGATATGTGGACTCACTGTACTCTGTATCTGCTGCTCTGCCAAGCCCATGCAACAAGTTGGCCCTCTTCTAGATAGCTCCTGCACCCCATCCCCACTTTTCTACCTCTTTTTTCAGTTTGTTGTCGTCTCCCTCCACCATTGAGGTCCTTTAGGGCAGGGACTGGGTTTTTTTTTCTTAATTGTATGCCCAGCAGTTAGCACAGTGCCTGGCACTAAGAGGTGCTTAAGAAATGTTTATTGGGTTAGACTGGATTGAACCTATGGTGTGACCGACACCAACCTCACTCCTAAAAGGCTATCTATCCTTGCCTTCAAGACCTCCTAGGAGATAGATCCAGTACTTCTGTCCATGTATCTCTTTCTGTCTTGGTGCTCTTTCTCAGTCCCTTTTCCATCCCTGGGCAATGGAATGTTCCTGGCCAGTCTCCGTCTCCAGTCTCCTAGGCTGGAAAAATGATTCACTGTGGCTTTTTCTTGGTTTTTCCAATCAGAATTTGGGCTGGTGCATTTTCTAGATTATTGTGGAGAAGGGAGAGTGGTGAGTTAGACTCAATTGCTTCCTCTCCCTCTCCCTCTGCTTTCTTGACTCTCCCTCCAGGAGCATCGAGTTAAAACACCCAGTCTTTGGGTCTCCAGAGGGTGGTAAGGTATAGTTTTAGATTCCTGCCAAAGCCAATACCTCCTTGAATAATCATTTTTTTCTCACTGTGTCTGTTTAGTTTACAATGAATTTAAATAAGGGAGCCATATACAGAGAAACATTTATCTAATAATGCCTAAGGCTTTAGTTATTGTTCAACATTCTAGGTCCCTGGATAATACACTTTATTAAAATGGTCTGGCACCAAGACGATGTTATTTACATTTCTCCTATCTCCTTTTAAAAAGAAGCAAAAACCCATATAAACACACATTCCAAAAGCTTGGAGTGCTTCCTGTCTTATAAGTTAGTGACTTGGTAGGACATTCCTCTAAACACACTGAGTTCTAAGGTTCTAGGGTTATCTCTTGACCAGTGTTCAAATATCATCATTTAGTACTTTAGTATCTGTTCAGCAGGACTAACCCCTCTGGTATGAAGGCTGCTGAGCCCTTTTCAGGTGTCCACCTGATTCACCCAACTCTCATCTATGGCTCCAAGAAGCTGTAGCATGTAGTAAACCAGTCTCGGTAGATGAGCTGTACCATACTGAGGGTAACCAACAGGCCTTAAACTTGTCGGTGAATTAGGGGGTTGTCTACCCCAAGCATGTGAACACTTTCCCAGCAGAGTGGGCGGATGAGAATAATTTGTTCCAAAGGCCATGAAGGCAGTTGAAGCAGGTACTATGGAGTTCTCAGAGCTTGGTCAGGCATCAAAGACACCAAGGTCACCAACTGCACCCTGGGCCATTGCGTTTTCTTCAGGAAGAGACAGTGAGGTTGATGACTTTGTGCAACTCTGCCTCACTTAAATCCAATTTATGTGCAAGTGAAGGTGATATCATTGGTCCTCTTCAAAAATGAAGGACAAACAAAAACAACTGCCATTTATATAGCACCTACTATGTGCCAGGCACTGTGCTACATGATTTACCAATATCACCTCGGTTTGTCTGCCCAACAGCCAGGGGAGGTAGATACTGTTGTTCTTTCTATTTTACAGATGAGAAAACTGAGAGAAAGAGAGGTTAAATAACCTGCCCAGGGTCACACAACTAGTGAGCATCTGGTGCTTGATTTGAACTCATGTCTTTCTGACCAGTGCTATATCTTCAGTGCCGTCTAGCTGCCCCCTGTCTTTCATGACACTAGAGGCAATACCTTGAGTAACACCAATATTACCAAATATGGGGGGGGGGTAGGGATGGGAGGGGAATCACTGGATTCCAATGTATAATTCTAAATACTGCCCTTCACTCAACAGTAGGGTTCTCTCTAGGGTACAAGCCTTAGGCCCATTGGAGGTGGGGTTCAATTCTTTGAGTTTGCGCTTCTATCATTGCTCATAAATCTTTATCATACAATTGCTTCCATCGTGAATCATTGAAGGAAATCCTGGGGAAAGTGGGTAGTTCTTTTCCGGAATATGTATGTCCACAGAGGTATACTTTCTGAGAGAAGAAATAGAAACCCAGCTGTATTTAATAAGGGCTCATTAAATACTTTTTCCTTCAAAAGCTTTACTCCATCATGAGTTATTTGACGGCTAATAAGGGTCTGCCTGTCACTGAAAGCTTCCTTACATTCCTTCTATTCAAAGGGTTTAATTCCAGTATGGGGCCCCTGATAGCTCACAACTTCTTATGCCTTCATCTCTACCCTGATGCCCCCAAGGCTTTTCCTAATTCATAACATTCAAACCAAAGGGAGAAGTGTTATACCAGAAGCAAGTGAGACATGCCACAGAGTATAAGTTTTGAATGGAGAAGTTTATTAGCCGGCAGTCATTCGGGGAAATTCCCAAATCAAATGATCACGTTTGAAGCGAGAGGGTAGTTTATATAGACAATACAGGATTCAGTGCTTAATTATCTCTTGAAGTTTACATATGTTACTTTGCAGACTCAGCAAGCCTGTGTTATTTCACTTTTTATGACCATGATACATTAGAGGAACCTCCTGAATAGATTGTAAATACAACATATCAGACAGCTGACAAAGTGTCAATTGGAATTACAACCCAGGATCTCTGTCTCCAACTTTTGCCATAACTCTTGAAGCTAGGAAGGCTCAAGATAAGGCAAAAGTCATATAATTCACGATAATGTCTAGGGTCAAGGCTTCCATCCTTAATGGCCATGGACAGACCGAGAGATGTTTTAGCAAGGTCTGTTGACATAAGATAGAGACATCTCTGAGCCCACTCTGCCAGAGGAAGGTCATTAGGCATTAGACTTTTACCTGGTAATTAGCTCATATTCCTTAGAAAAGTCTTAGGGACCCAGGCCCCTTGCCGAATGGCAGGAACTCAGTCTGTTTTTGTTTTTTTTTATGCAGACTGGAGTTTGCAGTTAGGGGCTGGGGGCAGGATTTTTTTAGCAATAGCTGGCTATTCAGGTATCACAATTTCCCATTTTTTTATGGAACTATTCAAATCTTTGAAGAAGGAATGACGATGCAGAGCACCTGAGTTTTGGGCCACTAAGATAGGGACAGAATTAATATGAGGACAAGTAAGGTTGGAAATATGAGAAAGTAATCGGGAACCTATAGTTACAGACAGGATCAATAAAATGAGGGGGGGCCAGCCAAAGTGCTAGCAGGGTGGTGAGCCAGGGGGTGACATTGGCCCCCTGATAATCACTCAATATCAGCTTAGGCTAGTGCCAGGTGAAAAGCTTGCAGTAAAAATTCCCTAAACGCATCCTGTAAAGCAGGGGTTTGGGAAGTAACTGAAGGCATGCATAAAGTAACAATAGAGGGCAAGGCTCAGGCAGAAATTCAGAAGCTTCTTCAATTAGAGTGGCTGTAGCAGCCAGGGGGTCTAATTGTTTTTAAAACAGGCAACTGGCTTAGGCAACTAAGGACTGCTTTAGGACTCCCAAAGCCTGTGTTCTCCCTTCATCAACATGCCAAGTGAAAAGTTTGTAAAGACAAGAGTTTTGACAAGGGTCAGTTAAAGTATATACCTGTAAAATATTAAGCAAGGTGCTCCTCTCAGGATTAGGGACTCGTCCCTTAATGGCTAACAGGGGAAAAAATATCCTTAAGTAAGTCTGATCTGGCCTTGTCAACAGAGGTAGAGGTATTTCCTGAGCAAAGTTTAGAGAACAAAGAAACCCAGGTCCTGGATCTTCTTCCAGTTACTCATTAATTCAGGCTACAAAATGGTATAAAACATTCCACATTTCCCCCTTTTGGTCAAAGGCAAAGTGAAAGTTTCGCCTAAAGACCAATTAAAGGTATGGGGAAAAAAAACTCTACCATAAAAGTTCTAAAAATCCTTATCTAGGTGGATTCAGGGTTTTTTCTTTCTGTGTTTGGACATCCCCAGAGATGGACAGTAATTATAAACTACTTGTAACAAGCAGGGGGAGCAAGTTGCAACGGGTATCAGTAGGGAGCACAATGGGGAAACTAGAGCACCCGAGTAAAATAAGCTAAAGACACCAAAGGTACAAGTAAACAGTCTTGGGAATGCAAGGGACTCAGAAAGAGAGTTGTCCTTCGTACAGGTTCTGGTCCAGAGTCTCGGGAGGGGCTGCCTGCGTCTGATGCTGTCCCCTTCAGGCTCCTTTGAAACCGGAGGGCAAGGTGTCCTATGGGCTCAGATGTCCACTTGGGATCAGGAGCAGATGTGACAGAAGGATCAAGGAGTCCATCCACAAGTTGGCAGCTGTAGAAGTAGTCAGATCTGATAGGAGCTTCCAGAATACATATGATTTGATAACTGAGAAAAACAGCACAACATAGGTCCCAGCCATGCAGGGCTAAGTTCAAACAAATACAATACCTAGATAGTAAAAGAGAGTTCTGCTTCTCTGGTTCAGATCTAGAAATTCTCAAACAATTCTAACTTAATATAACTTAGTACAATCACTTAAATTTGGTTCTCCTTCTTTTAACTTCGGAGTATTTCAGTTCATATATCATCTACTGTTTCTGTCCTTACCTAAATTTTGTACCTGGTATAAGAATCCTTTAAAATATGAAGGTCCAACCATAAATTGAACTCATCCTCCTTTAAAATCATCAGACAGATACCTTACAAAGGAGATATAATTTCACTTGTAACAATATCTCATACAATTTCCTTGTGCAAAAATCAACATTTAAGATCTTATTACCAAAATATACTCATCAGCTCGAATTTCCAGAATTGATAAATTATGGAGCCAGCCATACACATCTGTATATAATTCTTAGGGGAATTGCCTTTTTCAAAATTTTCTATCCCTTCCTTCTCTTAGACATTGATCACATTACATCTTTGCCTTATTTGCTTTGCCTAATCATTTTCCCCCTTTTTTTTGGAGGATGTTATCCCTATATTATTTCAATGTTTTATTTGGCCATGAACATAGGTTAAAATTGTAAGCTATTCATACCTGTATCCTATTATAATAACTCAGAGATATTTCAATATTCATCTATTACCTAACAGATTTAGCATAGTGCTTACAAAATTTCCTGATAATATAAATTTGCTATGAAAGAAACGAGGGACAATGTCATATATCTTAACAGAAGGAAAGAACTTCCTTAGCTCTGTTTGATTCCAGGCACCAGTCATATCTGATAGCCAATCTTATAGTCACCAGGTGCTGAAAGCAGGGCTTAAGAGTAATCAGGTGGAGACTTTCCTTTTCAGAAAGGAAACAGCAGAATTGGGAAATAGAGTCAGGAAGATCCTACCTAGGCTGTGTCCAAGGTCGTCTTCAAGACTTTTTCCCAGGCACAGACCTTTCAAGTTCTCAGCTTGCAATGCCCGCCATAACTACTGGCTTTACGTGACCTAAACCTGTGTTAAACCTGAAAATTTGGTTGAAGGAAACAACAGAGCTAGGTGATAGAAAAATCCATGTTGTTTATTATTTTCCCTTAAAGCATAGCGGAGCTAGCTTACTTGTACGTACAAGGAGTCAGAGTATAACTCTGGCTGCCTGAACAAAGCAATGAGAAAACTTATATACGTTATTTTAGCAGAGCTAGCAAGCCTGTATGACCTCATTTTTATGACCCCCATGTATGTTTAACCATGATACAAGAAGAGTATTTTCCTTAATGGAATAGATTGTAAATACAACAAATTAGATAGTTGTCAAAGTATCAATTGGATTTACAACCCCAGGATCTCTGTGTTTAATTGGCCATTAACATTCCACAACATAGTATATGCCCATAAAATATTAGGATAAGGAAAAGTCACATAATTCAAGATAGTGTCTGGGCTCAAGGTTTTCACCCTTAATGGCCATGGACAGAGCAAGAAATGCTCCATCTGGATTTGTTGATACAAGAGAACAAAGAGACTGTTAGGATCAGGCTTTTCTTCTGGTTAAGTAGTTCAGGCCCTGAGTCTTATTGAAATTACAAAAATGATATAAAATAGTATAATATTTTCCACATTTCCTCCTTTTGGTCAAAGGTAAGCTGAAAGCTTCACCTGAAGACCAATTAAGGTATGGAAAAACCTCTATCTTCCTCAGGGGTAAAGTTGTAAAAATCCTTATCTAGGTGGATTCAGGTTTTTTTTTCTCTTTCTGTGTTTGGACATCCCCAGAGATGCACAGTAATTATAAACTACTTGTAAACAAGCAGGGGGAGCAAGTTGCAAGGGGGATCAGTAGGGAGCACAATGGGGAAACTAGAACACCTAAGTAAAATAAGCTAAAGATACCAAAGGTACAAGTAAACAGTCTTGGGAATGCAACGGACTCAGAAAGGGAAAGAGCAGTTCTTCGTTCAGGTTCTGGTCCAGGCTCTTGGGAAGGTTGCCTGCGTCTGATGCTGTCCCCTTCAGGCTCTTTGAAACCGGAGGGCAAGGTGTCCTATGGGCTCAGATGTCCACTCAGGAGCACAGGCAATCATCAGATGTGATAGAAGGATCAAGGAGTCCATATCCACAAGTTGGCAACTATAGAAGTAGTCAGATCTGACAGGAGCTCTCAGAACACATGTAATTTGATAATTGAGAGAAAAACAGCACAACATAAGTCCCAGCCACTCAGGGCTAAGTTCAAACAGTACAAATACAAAGTAGCTTTAAATCCCAGTTACATATTTCCAATGTCCATTTAAAGCAAAAAAAAATTTTTTTCAGATGCCTGATTGTGGTTATCTGGTTCCTAGATAGTAAAAGAGAGTTCTGCTTCTCTGGTTCAGATCTAGAAATTCTCAAACAATTCTGACTTACTTAATATAAATTAGTACAATCACTTAAATTTGGCTCTCCTTTTTTTTCTTTTTAACTTCAGAGTATTTCAGTTCATATATCATCTACTGTTTCTAACCTTACCTAAATTTTGTACCTGGTATAAGAGTCCTTTAAAATATAAAGGTCCAACCATAAATTGAACTTACCTTCCTTTTAAAATCATCAGACAGATACTTTAAATAAGGAGATATAATTTCACTTGTACTATCTCATACAATTTTCTTGTACAAAAATCCACATTTAAGATCTTACTACCTAAACACACTTATTAGCTTGAATTTCCATGACTGATAAATTTTGGAGCCAATCATACACATCTGTATATAATTCTTAGAGGAATCAATTTGGTCCTATTGCCTTTTCCTCTCAAAATTTGCTATCCTATTTAATTAGACATTTATCACATTACATCTTTGTCTTATTACTGTGTCTAATCATTTCCTCCTTTTGGAGGATGTTATCTCTATACTCCTTCTAATCTTTATTTGGTCATGAACATAGGTTAAAATTGTAAGCTATTCATTCCTGTATCCTACTATAATAACTCAGAGATATTCCAATATTCATCTATTACCTAATAGATTTAGCATTGTGCTTACAAAACTTCTTGATAATATAAATTTGCTATGAAAGAAAGGAGGGACTATGTCATATATCTTAACAGAAGGAAAGAACTTCCTTAGCTCTGTTTGATTCCAGGCAGGAGTCATATCTGTTAGCCAATCATATAGCCATTAGATGCTGAAAGCAGGGCTTAGGAGTAACCAGGTGGGGATTTTCCTTTTCAGAAAGGAAATAGCAGAATTGGGAAATAGAGTCAGGAAGATCCTACCTAGGTTGTGTCCAAGGTCGTCTTCAAGACTTTCTCCCAGGCATAGACATCCACCTTTAAGAATTCTCAGTCTGTAATGCCTGCCATTCCACTACTGGCTTCACGTGACCTATACCTGTAATCAGAGCTTAAAACAATATTAAATTGTAGTCCCATAAAATCTTAAATAGCAAATAAATATCCTTCAGATAGGACTGTCCCAAATTTCATTGAGCTAATTAACAAGTCAAGCTACATAACATTTCCAGCTTCTAAATACTTCCTCACACTCTTTTCCAACTTGCTAAAACCATCTGAAACTATCATTCTCAGGACAGGGGAGGCTTAGCTAACTCCCATTTGTCCCCTAACTTTCTCATCTGCCTTTCGTATCCCCTCAAGCTTTTATTTACCTTTCCAACCTATTACTCAGTGTCCCTTTACGTTTCAACCATAATACAAAACAACTCACAAGTTAGTACCTTTTACTGACATAACTGTGTATACTGGAATCCCATTCCAGCTTGCTTAAACAAACAAAAGAGGTTAATGACTGACCTCACAAGTCAGTGGATTTGTCCCTGTTAATTCCTTCTGGAGGGAAAAAAAGAACACTTCAGGAATTGAGTCTTATACACATTGTTAAGCTCTAACTCTCGCTTAAAATCACAAAAACATTTTCCAAGATACTTCTAGAATTGTTTACCTAAACTGAAGATGTCTCTGATTTAGTCGCAGTAATTAATTACACTATTTGTGTCAATACCCAATTGCTCTTATATCACTTCACAACACCTAAGAACTCTATTTCACATAAATACAAAACAACTTTAAAATCCCAGTCTTAGTCTATGGGATAATGATTCAATCCTACATCATAAAACTTCTCTTCCCTTTCTAATTATTCTCATTAACACTTTAGAAACCATATTATCTTTCATTTGACTATACAAGAGTACCAGTATAACCAGTCATTTGATTAAAACAACAAGATTTTACATATTTGCATTTATCCAATTTCCCATTTTTTAAAACCAACTTCTTTCACAATGGTAACAGATTCTGGCAGATAACTTCCCTTTTGTCACTACCTGTTTATTTCTGATTAAAGAGATCTGCCACATCATCTCCCCCTGAGGATGGGTTCTTTCCCATCAGATGGCAAGCTTCACTAATAAGAACTGTATCCTTAAGACCCACATCCTCCTCGAAACCCAGTCTTATCCTAAAAATGCATCACTTTTGCTGACTTTAAAAAGCCAGGTTTTTTTAGGCTTCTGACCCCTACTGTTCTTTCTTTCAGTAAAAACTCAAATCCCAGTAATTGTTGCCCCTCCCCTTTCCTTCCCTTCTGACAGGCGGGCTAAGGTGAATCTTCTTATCTAAACTAAGGGCGGGGAGGAGTAAGGAATTCAGACTGTCTTTTCCAACCTCCTTACTCAAAAAAGAACCTTGAATAAGACATTGAATGGGCGCTTCTATAGATAAGCATTAATTCTAATAATTCTAATAAGGTTCTCACCCAGAAACTCCGAGAACTCACAATAGGTTTGAACTGCAACCAATTGGCTTACAGGTGGAAATTCAGCGGGCCTTCCAAAATTATACAAAAAGATTTTACAGAACATTTTCCAAAAGTACTATCCTTAAAGCAAATTAATCCTTAAATGCTGGAATTCATTAACTAAGTTGGTACCAAATGTCCTCATTCTCAAATATTGCCTAGAATTCCTAGATATTACAAATTCCTTAGTCAAAAAGTGTTATAATGGGAGGACACTCAATTTCTATAAATTACATACTCAATTAAATTAGCCTTATCACAATAATAACTTTTACCAGGACTTTAAAAACTTTCTCCATAAGAATTCCTCTACACAGAAAACCACACAAGATTGATAAGAATTCATGACTAGATGGTTTCAAAAGTTCTTGTTCCAGTTAATAACCTCAATTACTTAATTAACTACGATTCTTAATCTAACAACATCCAGATTATAAGAGAAATTATTCTCTAACAGCACAGGTAATGCGATGTTAACCAATTTGTATATAATAACTAACTTAGAAATAAGTATACCACAAGCAATTATCATGTATCTAAGACTTGAAACAGATTCCAATTAATTACCAATCTAGTGATCATAACTGAGTTGGATAAGCAAATCAAATCTGATTCCTAACCACTGGTGGTAACAGTTTAATTTCTAAGGCCCAATACTCTTAGCATTGTAAAAGATTACCACATTTTTCAATATTGCTGATACATCTGTTTGTCAAATTACACAATTTAGAAATGTAACAGTGCCCTAAACATAATTATGCATTTTAAAACTTGAAACAACCCATTTATCAGTTAGGTGAACATATTCCTAAATCTCCTTGCACAGAGAATCTTTCATCTCATCATTTGAAACTATAACCTTAAATCACCAGATATATTTTCATAATAGAAAACTTTTTCACACAGAAAGCCTGTTCTCATGGTTAAATATCAGTATTATTAATTATTTACTTGTTATAACCACATATAACAGTTCCAAATTTTATCACATCCCTTTGGAAACCCAATTCACATATATCAAAATCAGATTAAAATTGCTATAATATCATTTCTTACCACACAATGGTCTTCTCAAATTCCACAATCTAAGAGAATTTTGGGAACACAATGCAAGTTTAGAAATACAGAAACAATAATTTTCAGATGACGTCTATTGCATTTCCAGATTACCACATATAGAAATTATTCAGCTTATTACTTTTGGTATTTAAAACCTACTTCAAAAGTTAACAATTACATTATATCAGAGAGAGATAATAATAACGTTGTATCTAACATATACCAGACTTTATGTTAAGCATTTTACAATCATTATCATTTTGATCCCGTAACAACCATCATTATTACTTTCCCTTTAAAACTCAGGAAACAGGTCAAACAGAGATTAAAATACAGTTTTGCAACTGGAACGAGAAGTGTAAAGTTACCTAGAGAAGTTACCTAGAGCAGAAGCTAGTATCCCAGTGGTGACAATTCTGGGAGGCAGGAAGTCCAAATCCATCTACCTCACCCTTCCCCCACAACTGCAGAAGTTACTGAGCCTAGGGCGGTTTGCAGCTGCTGGGGACAGAGTGGGCAGAATGCATAGGACCTGGGTGACAATTCCAAACTTTGCCAAAAAGAATGGGCTACAAAGGTACCCAGGGGCACAGGACTGTCAGAATACTGTCAGTCTGTGAATTTCTGTCCTTCTCCTCCTTTTGCCAGGTGGGGAAAGGTGATTTAAGTTTTCCCTACAGTTCTCCTGCATTCTCTTCTCCTAATCTGATCTGGGAGGAGAGAGGTTTGTTTTAGCTGCTCTAACTTTTACTGCAGCTCTGGCTCGGTCAGAGACAGGACAATGGTGAAAGATCTCAATGATTGTAACTCAAGTAACTTCACCTAAGTGATCAGCAAGAGTGAGCTCCTGGAGGGATTTTACAGTCTCAGGAGTTCTGTCCCAAAATCCAACTAACCAATTTCCAAACTTTTAATGAATAATCAATCCCAGAATATGCTAAAATGTTTCAGCTCTATTTTTTCTTCAAGTTCGGCTGGCCAGGCCAAACATTGAAAAAGGAAATAGAGTCTCTGTTTCCCTAACTGCAGCCTTAGAATTCTCTGGCTACCTGCGTTTCAGATTTTACACGGTATAGACATTTCACAGCACACGCTCTCACACAGACAGTTAACAGACAATTAACAAAACAAATACAGAACAAATACAGACTGAGCTCAGAGTTCAAACAACAGAGAATTAGAAGCTTTCATGAGTTAGCTATTAGCACCCCTATGGTCTTTGGGGAAGCCTTGGCGTTCCTGATTTTTCTGACTCTCCATATCCTATCCCTTAGGAAGGGGGAAAGGGGAGATGGAGGAGGACTAGGACAGGTAAAGGAAGGCGAGGAGTAAGGATAAAATGCATTTATCCTCCCCATAATCAGAGCCTTCAAGGGAAGGAAGCAGGAATAGGGCAGAAGGCAAAAACAGAGCCCTTAAGGGAAAGAGGGAAAGGGGCGTGGGGGGGAGGAAGAGAGAGAGGCAACGGTAGCAGAACAGAGTTACCTCTCTCAGGATCAGAGCCCTTCCTGGGAGGCAGAAGGGGAGGGAAAAAGCAAAGTGCAGTTTTTCTCCCCAGGACCAGAGCCTCCAAGCGAAGGAAGAAAGGGAGTGGAGGAACGGTTGGACTTCTAATTCTAGTTTTTGACTGATCCATAGTTAATTTTCTAGATCAATCAGTGTTTCCAGGGGATCTATGTGCGTTTGACCGCAGATCTGTGTTTTACCACAGATTTGATCCCTGCCCCCAGAGCTAGCTTAAAGGGAATTTCCAGACTTCAACCAATTTTGTGGGAGTTCTTTTTGGAAGCTGGGAAGAGAGACAACTTACCCCACCTTGTCAAGGCCAAAATTCCAGGAAAAATTAATCCTATGGCGCCCAAAAGCGTTGGCAAGGTTGGGCTGCGTTGTCCCGTTTCCATCATTTCCATCCGAAAGTCACGGCACCATAACTGTTAAACCTGAAAATTTGGTTGAAGGAAACAACAGAGCTAGGTGATAGAAAAATCCATGTTGTTTATTATTTTCCCTTAAAGCATAGCGGAGCTAGCTTACTTGTACGTACAAGGAGTCAGAGTATAACTCTGGCTGCCTGAACAAAGCAATGAGAAAACTTATATACGTTATTTTAGCAGAGCTAGCAAGCCTGTATGACCTCATTTTTATGACCCCCATGTATGTTTAACCATGATACAAGAAGAGTATTTTCCTTAATGGAATAGATTGTAAATACAACAAATTAGATAGTTGTCAAAGTATCAATTGGATTTACAACCCCAGGATCTCTGTGTTTAATTGGCCATTAACATTCCACAACATAGTATATGCCCATAAAATATTAGGATAAGGAAAAGTCACATAATTCAAGATAGTGTCTGGGCTCAAGGTTTTCACCCTTAATGGCCATGGACAGAGCAAGAAATGCTCCATCTGGATTTGTTGATACAAGAGAACAAAGAGACTGTTAGGATCAGGCTTTTCTTCTGGTTAAGTAGTTCAGGCCCTGAGTCTTATTGAAATTACAAAAATGATATAAAATAGTATAATATTTTCCACACCTGTAATCAGAGCTTAAAACAATATTAAATTATAGTCCCATAAAATCTTAAATAGCAAATAAATATCCTTCACATGAGACTGCCCAAACTTCATTGAGCTAATAATTAACAAATCAAGCTACATAACATTTCCAGCTTCTAAATACTTCCTCACACTCTTTCCCAACTTGCTAAAACCATCTGAAACTGTGATACCTGAGTAGCCAGCTATTGCTAGAAAAACCCTGCCCCCAGCCCCTAACTGCAAACCCCAGTCTGCATAAGAAAAAAACAGACTGAGGTCCGAGTGTCCTGGGCCCCTAAGATATTTCCATGGAATGTAAGCTAATTACCAGGAAAGCCTAATGATCTTCCTTTATCTAACTGAGTTGGCTGGGAGACAACTTTATCTCTCCTCTCAACAAAACCCAGCTGGACCATCACTCAGTCTGCCTGTGGCCTTGAAGGATGAAAGCCTCAGCTCCAGATATTCTTTTGCATTATGTGACTGTTCCTAGCTCTTATCTCATGAGTCATGTTGTGGGATGTATGGCAAACTGGGCACAGAGATCCTGAGTTGTAATTCCAATTGACACTTTGTCAACTATCTGATATGTTGTATTTACAATCTATTAAGGAGTTTCCTTTGATCATGGTCATAAAAGGTACAGGCGTGCTGAGTCTGCAAAATGACATTTCAAGAGATAATTATGCACTGAATCCTGTATTCTCTATAAAAACTACCCTTGTCCTTTAAACGTGGTCATTTGTCCTGGGAATTTTCCCCGAATGACCGCCGGCTAATAAACTTCTCCATTCAAAACTTATACTCTGTGGCGTGTCTCACTCGCTTCTAGTACAACAAAACTATCATTCTCAGGACAGGGGAGGCTTAGCTAACTCCCATTTGTCCCCTAACTTTCTCATCTGCCTTTCGTATCCCCTCAAGCTTTTATTTACCTTTCCCAATCTTTCAAACCTATTACTCAGTGTCCCTTTATATTTCAACCATAACACAAAACAACTCATAAGTTAATACTTTTTAATGACATAACTGTATATACTGGAATCCCATTCCAGTTTGCTTAAACAAACAAAAGAGGTTAATGACTGACCTCACAAGTTGATGGATTTGTCCCTGTTAATTCCTTCTGGAGGAAAAAAGGAACGCTTCAGGAATTGAGTCTTATACACATTGTTAAGCTCTAACTCTCACTTAAAATCACAAAAACATTTTCCAAAATACTTCTAGAATTGTTTACCTAAACTGAAGAGGTCTCTGATTTAGTCACAGTAATTAATTACACTATTTGTGTCAATACCCAATTGTTCTTATATCACTTCACAACATCCAAGAACTCTATTTCACATAAATACAATATAACTTTAAAATCCCAGCCTTAGTCTATGGGATAATGATTCAATCCTACATCATAAAACTTCTCTTCCCTTTCTAATTATTCTCATTAACACTTTAGAAACCATATTTTCTTTCATTTGGCTATACGAGAGTACCAGTCATTTGATTAAAACAACAAGATTTCACATATTTGCATTTATACAATTTTCCATTTTTTTTTTCATAAAGCCAACTTCTTTCACAATGGTAACAGATTCTGGCAGATAACTTCCCTTTTGTCACTACCTGCTTATTTCTGATTAAAGAGATCTGCCACATCATCTCCCCCTGAGGGTGGGTTCTTTCCCATCAGATGGCAAGCTTCACTAATAAGAACTGCATCCTTAAGACCCACATCCTCCTCGAAACCCAGTCTTATCCTAAAAACATCACCTTTGCTGACTTTAAAAAACCAGGTTTGAGACCCCTACTGTTCTTTCTTTCAGTAAAAACTCAAATCCCAGTAATTGTTGCCCCTCCCCCTTCCTTCTTAAAGCAAAATAACCTTTAAACATTTGGATTCATTCAGATTCCCAAAGTGCCATCACCAATTAATCCATAAACCTCCTGATTAACATACATAAATATGTATCTTTAGATGATACAGGCTTGAAAATTACACTCCTATATTTTCAAAGTATCATAACAACTGAATTCTTTGTTATTATAGAATTTCTAGATATCACAAAATCCTTTAGTCAAAAAGATGTTGTAATGGGGATAACACTTAGTTTCTATACCCAATCAAGTTAGCTTTTATTACAATAACAAAGTTTACCAGGACCTTTAAAAACTTTGTCCATAGGAATCCCTCTACCCTGAAAACTTTCACAAGATTGAATATCTAAACGTCCTCAGTTCAGTTAACAACTTCAATTTCTTAATTAAGTACAATTCTTAATCTAACCTCTAGATTACAAGAGGAATTTTAATCACTAGTGGTAACGTTCTTAATTTCTAAGGCCCAATACTCTTAGCATTGTAAAAGAAAACATTACTCTTTATAAAACCATACTTTAACAGTTCACAAGAGAACCCGAAAGGCCTCTGCACAAATTCCTGACTTATAGCAAAAATAATTTCAATTGAACTTCCTTTTAAATAAAGACAAAACTTGGAAGTTTATAATTTCTTAGGTTACAGCAATTGTCTAATTTCTTGACCTAATACAACTTTAAGCCCTAAACATTATTATGTGTAAAGTTTGAACTACTCATTTCTGTGCAGGTAAGTACATTCTAAACCAAATATGACAGTTTAAAATTACCAAATTTTCATCACATCCTCTAAGAGCCCTCAATTCACATATATCAAACTCAGATTAAAATCGCATAACAGTCTTTTCAAATTACAAAATCTAAGAATTTTAGAAATATAATTTTAGAAGTACAAAAACAATAAATTTCAGATTGCAATTCCAGACTATCACATATAGGAATCATTGATCCTATTACTTCTGGTATTTCTATATTAATATATTAATATACATGCATAACATATATCAATACATTAATATCTTAAATACATTTTATTTATTTAACTGTATATTCTCAATCAGGTAACAAGTTTCTTTTAGCTTCAGCTTCCACAGTCTTTCAATGTGGAGGGTGGGGGGAGGGATGTGGCCAGGAGCAACATCCCCCCCACCTAAATTTCCCCATACAAGTTTTCTCTTTCTTTCCTAATTCTTGACCCAAAGTACCTCAGACATTTCAAGTGAATAATCAATTACATACTCTCCCAGCTTTATTATTTTAGAATCTAACCACCCCTTAATTCAGAGCCCATTTACCAATTTAGGTGAGCAAATTTCTAAACCTCTATGCACAGAGAATCTTCCATCTCGTCTTTAAACCACCAGATATATGCTCATAAAAACTTTCTCTCATGGAAAGTGCGTTCTCATGTTAATATCAGTATTATTAATTATTCACTTGTGACAACCACATATAACAGTTCCAAATTTTATCACATATAGAAATGATTCAACTTATTATTTTGGTATCCAAAAAACTACTTCAAAGGTTAACAATCACATGAAATCAGAGAGATAATAATGTTGTGTCTAAAATATAAACAACCATCATTATTATTTCCCTTTACAAATCAGGAAACAGGTCAAACAGAGATTAAAATACAGTTTGCAATTGGAACAAAAATGTGAAGTTACCTAGAGCAGAAGCTGGTATCCCAATGGTGACAATTCTGGGAGGCAGAAAGTCCAAATCCATCTACCTCGCCCTTCCCGCACGACCGCAGAAGTTACTGAGCCTAGGGCAGTTTGCAGCTGCTGAGGACAGAGTGGGCAAGATGCAAAGGACCTGGATGGCATTTCCAAGCTTTGCCAAAAAGGATGGGCTACGAAGGTACCCAGGGGCACAGGACTGACTGTTAGTCTGTGAATTTCTGTCCTTCTCCTCCTTTTTACCGGGTGGGGAAGGGTGATTTAAGTTTTCCCTACAGCTCTCCTGCCTTCTTCTAATCTGACCTGAGAGGAGAGGAGTTTGTTTTATCTGCTCTAACTTTTACTGCAGCCCTGAGACAGGACAACAATGGTGAAAAATCTCAATGAAGTAAACTTCACTCCTTGCTTACTCCTAAAAAACCTTTTGTACTAGAATCTAAGGGAAAAGATTCCCTCCTAACTGTGATCAGGGACAAAGACAAATGGCGAGAGTCCCATAGAAAACTTTAACAGAGGTTTTAGCCAGAAGGCATTCATTGGGAGGAGGTCTTTCAGCAAGAGGAGCTCCTGGAATGAATTTACAATTTCTGGAGTTCCCTCTCCCGGAATTCAACCAACCAATTTCCAAACTTTTTAACAATTAAAACCCAGAATCTGCCAAAATTTTAACCCTTTTTCCTTCCGTTGTAGCTCCAATTCGACCACAAATAGAACCACAAGGGGAGAAAAAATCTTTGTTTCCCTAGCTGCAGCCTGGAATCTCTGGCTGCCTGTGTTACAAGTTTTTTTTTCTTTTTTTTAAAACAAAACATAGACATTTTCACAATTTTGACACACAGACACAGACAAATCCAAAACGTACAGAACGTAGGACAAAATTTAAAACATAGAAGACACAGAACAGAACCAGATTGGGTGGATCAGATTGAAAGCTAAACCAGGTCCCCTTAGAGGAAAGAAAAAAATAAACCAGATTTTCCCTTCAGGGATATACAGAACAGATGCTTTCAATTTTCACACACCCCCCGCACTCTGAACACGCGTATTCCTGCGTCCAGGTAGCGTGACAACAGAGACCAGATGGCTAGCCCCAGAACAGAACAGAATCTTACCTCTAGAGGGTTTGAAACCAGATCTTCTCCGAAGGCCAAAAAGGGATGAGTCAGCAAAGAGCCCATTCTCCGAGACCATCTCCCCACATCAGAGTCCTAGGAAAAGAAATTCCCAGGAGCCGGCCCTCTGAAGTGAGAGAAGGTGGATCGGGGGCAGAGACTCCCTGTTGAGGTCCGGAATTCTGTGTGTCTCCAGGGCGGTGTTAAACCTGAAAATTTGGTTGAAGGAAACAACAGAGCTAGGTGATAGAAAAATCCATGTTGTTTATTATTTTCCCTTAAAGCATAGCGGAGCTAGCTTACTTGTACGTACAAGGAGTCAGAGCACAGGCTCTGGCTGCCTGAACAAAGCAATGAGAAAACTTATATACGTTATTTTAGCAGAGCTGGCAAGCCTGTATGACCTCATTTTTATGACCCCCATGTATGTTTAACCATGATACAAGAAGAGGATTTTCCTTAATGAAATAGATTGTAAATACAACAAATTAGATAGTTGTCAAAGTGTCAATTGGATTTGTAGCCCCAGGATCTCTGTGTTTAATTGGCCATTAACATTCCACCACATAGTATATGCCCATAAAATATTAAGATAAGCAAAAGTCACATAATTCAAGATAGTGTCTGGGCTCAAGGTTTTCACCCTTAATGACCATGGACAGAGCAAGAAATGCTCCATCTGGATTTGTTGATACAAGAGAACAAAGAGACTGTTAGGATCAGGCTTTTCTTCTGGTTAAGTAGTTCAGGCCCTGAGTCTTATTGAAATTACAAAAATGATATAAAATAGTATAATATTTTCCACAGCGGTAACACGGAATACCGCCTCATCTCGCTGGGGCCTCCAAAATGTTATACCAGAAGCGAGTGAGACACACCACAGTGTATAAGTTTTGAATGGAGAAGTTTATTAGCCGGCGGTCATTCGGGGAAATTCCCAAATCAAATGATCACGTTTGAAGCGAGAAGGTAGTTTATATAGACAATACAGGATTCAGTGCTTAATTATCTCTTGAAGTTTACATATGTTACTTTGCAGACTCAGCAAGCCTGTGTTATTTCACTTTTTATGACCATGATACAATAGAGGAACCTCCTGAATAGATTGTAAATACAACATATCAGATAGCTGACAAGGTGTCAATTGGAATTTTACAACCCAGGATCTCTGTCTCCAACTTTTGCCATAACTCTTGAAGCTAGGAAGGCTCAAGATATGGTAAAAGTCATATAATTCAAGATAATGTCTAGGGCCAAGGCTTCCATCCTTAATGGCCATGGACAGACCAAGAGATATTTTAGCTGTTGACATAAGATAGAGACATCTCTGAGCCCACTCTGCCAGACGAAGGTCGTTAGGCATTAGACTTTTTCCTGGTAATTAGCTCATATTCCTTAGAAGAGTTTTAGGGGCCCAGGCCCCTTGCTGAATGGCAGGAACTCAGTCTGTTTTTTATATGCAGTCTGGATTTTGCAATTAGGGGCTGGGGGCAGGGTTTTTTTTTAGCAATAGCTGGCTACTCAGGTATCACAGCCTGAGGCTATAAAACCTTCCATTATTGCTATGCCCAAATCTCTGTTACCCTTAACCTAGCCTTGCCCTCCATCTTCTGTTACCTCCAGGTAGCCTTCAGCTACTTCCCAACCTTAATCCCATTCTTTTCGTTCCTGGAGTCTGACCTCTAGTCACCCCAGTCCCATCAAGCTCCTCCTTAGACTCCTCCTCAAGATCCTCCCTAAATCTCTCCTCCCATCCCCCCAGAACCACCCCGAGCTCCCTCCCACCATCTTTCTGTATATAAGATCCATCTTGCCTCCATGAAGATGCTCAGATTCAATCTGGCCGGCTTGTCAACACAAGTGTCACAAATGCTCAGGTTCCTTAAGAGTCTACCCAATATGGCAAATCTTTAATAAATTTTGTTTTTCTTTGGCTGAAAGAAGGCTTGGGTCAAATTCATTCTGGCAGGACCCAATCTGTTGTGTCGGTACTTTGGGGTCCGAAGCATCCCTAAACCTCAAGAAGACAGGACTGAACACCAGAGGAACTACACTGAGCCAGGCACTATGCTAAGCACTTGAGATAGAAAAAGTGGCAAACAACAGTCCCTGCCCTCGGGGTGCTTAGAACATAAGGGGAGCCAACTTATAGATCTGTACAAAGTAAGTTATACACAGGATAAATAAGACATAATTAGTAGTTGAGACACTAGGATTAAGAGGGCTTGGAGAAGGTTTCTTCCGTAAGAGGGGATTTTTATCTCAGACTTAAGGAAAGCCAGGAAGATCAGTGGTCAGAGCAGAGGGTGGAGAGTGTTTCAAGGATGGGGAACAGCCAGAGAAAATGCTGGGAGCTGAGAGACAGAAGGTCTTGTCAGTGAAACGTCCAGGGGACCAGCGTAACTGGAGGAAGAAGAAATGTGGGGGAAAAGAAGGCTGGAAAGGTGGGGAAGGGTCAAGTTATGAAAGACTTTGAATGCCAAACAGAGCATGTTGTATTTGCTCCTGGAAACAATAGGGAGTCACTGGAGTTTATTGAGTGAAGGAGGGAGGTGACATGGTTAGATCTGCACTTTAGGAAAATGATTTTGGGGCTGGACTAGAAAATGGGGAGAGACTTGAGACAGGCAGAGTCTCCTTCCCCCAGGATCTATTGTAATAGCCCAGATGTCAGGTCATAGTGTTTTGTTGAAACTTTATTGAGAAACCTTAATGCGGAGTATAAAGGTTGAGGATCATTTAATACCATTTTATATCATTTTTGTAGCTTTCAGTAAGGGCCACTAGTGATTAACAATCCAGATTTGATTTGCTCATCCAAATAAGTTATGATCACTTGATTAGTAATTAATTAGTTCTGTTTCAAGTTTTAAATATATGATAATTGCTTGTGGTGTACTTATATTTCTAAATTTGTTATGTTATGCAACTTGGTTAACATTGCATTACCTATGCTTGTAGAAAAACAATTCCTTTCATAATCTAGATGTGTTATATTAGAATTGTACTTAATTAAGAAATTGAGGTTGTTAACTGAAACAAGGACTTTTGGAACCATCTAGTCATGGATTCTTATCAATCTTGTGTTTTCTGTGTAGAGAAATTTCTGTGGAGGAAGTTTTAAAGTCCTGGTAAACTTTGTTATTGTGATAAGGTTAATTTAATTGGGTAAACGAATAGAAACTAAGTGTCCTCTACATTACAACAGCTTTTAGACTAAGGAACTTTGTAATATCTAGGAATTCTGTATAAATACTTTGAGAATGAGGACATTTTCCACCAACTTAGTTAATGAATTCCAGTGTTTAAAGGTCTATTTTGCTTTAATGAGAAAGAAAGCGATTTCTATCATTTTAAAACCTTCCAAATAATTTTCTTCAGAAAAGTTTAGTGAGTATTCCTTTTAACATCAGGATAGATTTTAAACTGTTTTTAAAGAAGGGGAAATAATTCTAAGAAGGTTTTGAAAAATCTCTTGTGGAATTTTCAGGCCTACTCTGAATTTGTAGTCATTCCATGGCCTAAGCAAGAGTTAGAGCTTATTATATGTGTAAAAGATTTAATTCCTGAAGTCCCTTATTCTTCTAGAATGAGTATAATTAGGGAAGAATAAACAAACTTGTGAAACAAGGACAAATTCATCAACCTGTGAGGTTAGTCATTAACCTCTTTGCTTTGTTTAAGCTGGAATGGGATTCCAGTACAGACAGTTATGTCAGTAAAAATTACTAACTTATGAGCTACCCTGTCTTATGGTTGAAACATAAAGGAAGGCTGAATAATGGGTTTGAGAGATTTGGAAAGAAAAATAAAGGTTTGATTGGAAATATGAAAGGCAAATAAGAAGGTTTGGGGACAAACGGATGTTAGCTCTCCTGTCTCTGGAAAGTTGTTGGGATCTGCTTGCAGATGGTTTAAGTAAGTTGAGAGAGTACGATAAGAAAGTGTTTTAGAAGACAGAAAAGTAATGTAGCTTGATTTGATAATTATTAGCTCAATGAAATTTGGGACAGTCCTATCTGAAGGATATTTATTTGCTATTTAAGACTTTATGGGACTACAATTTAATATTGTTTTAAGCTCTGATTACAGGAATAGATCTCATGAAGCCAGTAGTAGAATGGCAGGCATTACTGGCTGAGAACTTCTAAAGAAATGTCTGTGCCTGGGAAAAGGTTTTGAAGATGACCTTGGACACAGCCTAGGTAGGATCCTCCTAATTCTATTTTCCAATTTCGCTATTTCCTTTCTGAAAAGGAAAAATCCCCCACCTCCTTACTCCTAAGCCCTGCTGTCAGCATCTAGTGACTATGTGATTGGCTGTCAGATATGACTCATGCCTGGAATCAAACAGAGCTAAGGAAGTTCTTTTCTTCTGTTAGGATATATGACATTGTCCCTCTTTTCTTTCATAGCAAATTTATATTATCAAGACGTTTTGTAAGCACAATGCTAAATCTATTAGGTAATAGATAGATATTGGAACATCTCTGAGTTACTATGATTTGGTGCATGGATATTGGAATATCTCTGAATTACTATGATTTGATGCAGGAATGAATAGCTTACAATTTTAAACAATTTTAACGTATGTTCATGGCCAAATAAAAATTAAAATAATATAGAGATAACATCCTCCAAAAGGAGGAAATGATTAGGCCAAGTAATAAGACAAAGATGTAATGTGATATATGTGTAATTTAAAAAAGGGGATAGCAAATTCTGAGAAAGGCAATAGGATCAGATTGATTCCTCTAAGAATTATATACAATGTGTGTGATTGGCTCCAAATTTATCTATCATGGAAATTCAAGTGATAAGTGTGTTTTGGTAATAAGATCTTAAATTTGGATTTTTGCACAAAAATTGCATAAGGTAGTGAAATTATATTTCCTTTATTAACTATTTGTCTGATAATTTCAAAAAAGGAGGATGAGCTAATTTTACAGTTGGACCTTCACATTTTAAAGGATTCTTATACCAGGTACAAGATTTAGGTAAGGATATAAACAACAAATAATAGACAAACTGAAATACTCTGAAGTCTCAAAAATGGAGAAATCAAATTTAAGTGATTGTACTAAGTTATATTAAGTAAGAATTACTTGGGAACTTCTAGATCTGAACTAGAGAGCAGAACTCTCTTTTACTGTCTAGGGACCAGATAACTACAATCAGGCAACTGGAATTCAAAAAAAGTGCTGCTTAAATGGACATTGGGAATAGGTAACTGGGATACAAGGAATTTAATGTTAGTTAACCTTGGTAATAATGATTGCATTACTTTGTATGGTTCATGTTTAAGTTTTCTTGGTTATCTAATGTGTAAATGTAAAACATGTGACATATAAATTTCCCCCTCTCAATACCAGTCTATTGTGAACATCTAAGTGGTTTGGTCTGTACCTGACTTAATGTAATTGTGCAATTTTGTGAATTGTGAGAAAAACTTTATTGTATTTGTTTAAACTCAGCCCTGTGTGGCTGGGACCTATGTTGTGCTGTTTTTCTCTCAGTTATCAAATCATATGTGTTCTGGGAGCTCCTGTCAGGTCTGACTACTCCCATAGCTGCCAACTTGTGGATATGGACTCCTTGATATTTCTGTCACATCTGAGGACTGCCCCTGCTTCCAAGTGGACATCTGAGCCCATGGGAGACCTTGCCCTGTTCCAGTTCCAAGGGGGCCTGAAGGGGACAGCATCAGACACAGATAGCTTTTTCCCAAGAGTCTGCATCAGACCTGCATGAAGAACAGCTCCCTTTCTGAGTCCTCTGCATTCCCAAGAATGGTTACCTGTATCTTTGATATCTTTAGCTTATGTTACTTAGTTGCTCTATTTTTCCCATTATGCTCCCTACCCTGACCCCCCTTGTTTACAATTAGTTTACAATTACTGCCCATCTCTGGGGATGTCCAACCACAGGAAGAAAAATAAACTTGAATAAGGATTTCTAGAACTTCACCTGTAAGGAACATAGAGGTTTTTCCATACCTTATCTGGTGTACAGGTGAAGCCTTCAGCTTGCCTTTGACCAAAAGGAGGAAATGAGGATCATTTAATACCATTTTATGTCATTTTTGTAACTTTCAGTAAGGGCCAGAGCCTTTCATTAATGATCAGCTAGAAGAAGAGCTGAACCCAAGCTTCTTTGTTCTCTGAAGTTTGCTCAGGGAATACCTTTTCCACTGTCAACAAGGCCAGACCCGGCTGACCTAAGAACATTCTTTCCCATGTTAACCATTAAGGGATGAGACCCTAATCCTGAGAAACTACCTCGCTTAATATTTTATAGGCATATGCTATGTTATGGAATGTTAATGGTAAATTAAACACAGAAACGCTGGGTTGTAGTTTCAACTGACACTTGTCAACACTCTTATCTTATTGTATTTACAACCTATTCCATTAAGGAAAATCCTTATCTTGTATCATGGTTAAACATACATGGGGATCATAAAATTGAGTAACTCAGATATGTTGAGTTGTGACTGTTCTAAAAATGTAAATAAGCTTTCTCATTCTTTTGTTGAGCAGTCAGACTTGTTCTGGCTCCATACATGTATGTCTGCTAAGCTTAAGGGAATAAATGAATAAATAATATAAATTTTTGTATCAACAAATTCTGTTTGCCTCCTTTAGCCAAACTCTCAGGTTAACAAGATGAATGATTATAATTCCTTATTTTAATTTCATTATTTTGTTAGGCAAGGGTAAGTGTCTCCTCCCCTCAGGCATAGAAGAATAATCTAGATCTCTCTGGGAAGTTCTAAATCTGATTCATTCTGGGGTGGGGGAGGGTCTGGGATCAGATCCCCCAGCTCAAAGGAAGGAGGGGTCTTTGCTTGGAGGCACCTTTGACTCCAAGTTTTGAATGCCGTGGATAATGAGGTTGACACGTGCTTTGCCAGAGCTAGCTCAGTGTTTAGGAGGCTCTGAAGGAAAGTAAGGCAGAGAAGAGAGGCATTAGACTGACCAACAAACTGAAGGTCTACAGAGTCATTGTGCTGACCTTATTGTTGTATGGCTGTGAGACCTGGACAGTCTACCAGTGCCATGCCAGGAAACTGAATCGATTCCATTTGCAAGATAAGGTACCAAACACTGAGGTCCTTACCTGAATTAAACTGCCAAGTATTCAAACTCTGCTTCAGAGAGCACAACTCTGATGGGCTGGCCATGTTGTTCGAATGCAAAACATCTGCTTGCCAAAAAGACTATTTTATGGAGAACTCACACAGCACAAGAATTCACATGATGTTCAGAAGAAGAGATACAAGGACACTCTCAAGGTCTCTCTGCAGAACTTTGAAATTGATTGTGTTACATGGGAGACACTGGCACAGAATTGCCCCCCCATGGCAAGCCCACATCAGAAAAGGTGCTGTACTCATAGAAAGGTGCTTTCCTCATAGAAAGCAGAATTGAAACAGCTCAAAGGAAATTCAGGAGGTGCAAAGTTGGAGAATCCACCCCAAATGTTCACACAGACTGTACCCAAACTGTGGTAGAGCCTTCCAAGCTTGTATTGATTTGATCAGCCACAGTTGGACACACTGAATCTTGACTCTAGCATAGTGATATCATTTTTGTCCTCTTTGAGAACAAAGGACAACAGCCAATCATCTCTGCATTATTGGGGCAGGGGTAGCAGCACTGACCACAAGTCACCTAACTCAGGCTGGGTGAAGGGAACTTTGGGCATGTGGCCTTCCCAACCCTCCCCACCCCCCTTAGTTCAACCAAGTGCCCTCAAAGAGTTTGGCCTTTATTTCCTTGATTAAATTAGGAGTCCTTGATGACCTCCTTGCCTCAAGGGAAAGCCTAGTTTACATGGGTTTGAGTGACATGTTTGTGACATCAGAGGCTTTTAGACCACCTGGGTTTAAGTCGCCTCTTTGTGACAATTTTAGGTCATGTGGGTGAGTTGTATGTGTGACTCACCCTTGACCCTGAAAAAGATATAAAACCAGGGGTTGGCTTTCTCTTTTTCAGAGCTCTGACCCACAGCTGTGGTGGTGTGTGTGACTCTGGGCCAGTGCTTGTTATGAGCTCTCGGTCTGAACTCAGATGTTGGTAACTCTGAATTTCATTTGGCCTGTCTGTTGATGTTTGTAATTTGTTTGTATTTGCTCTGAAGTTCAGGGTGCTGGCTTTTCCCCCTGAACTAAGTGAATGGTATTTGTATGCTGAATTAAAGTACACTTGTTAACCCCTTAACATTGCTTTCCTTAGTAAAGCAGATCAAAAGAACATGGACTTTTGCAGCATTCTGTGAGCTGGTTGCTGTTGATTTTACACCCCCCACAGCAGCTGCTAGCCAGATTGTTGAAACAGGGATGGAGGGAGAAGAGATATAAATAGTGGGAGTTATGGAAGCTTGGAGGACAGATTCCAGGGAGCTGTCAGTTCTTTACCCAGACAGTGAAGACATCAAAGAACCCTGGAGTCTTTGGCCAGAGAGAGTAAGTCTGGGTCTCAGGTGCCCCTCCCCCACCCTTCCTCCCAAAAGCTGATCTGGGCAGCCCAGCAGCTATCTTCCTTTCCCCTACCTCCTTTGGTAGATAAACCTCCTCAGGACTAGGAAATGAAGCATTTTTCAGTCTTATGTTACTCCTCCCCAAGAATCCTTTTCCCTTCTGACCTAGAGGGAACTCTGCAGCAGCTTGCCCCCTCCCCCGAATAGCTCTGCATTTAGAATTGGCACTTGAGTTCGAATCCAACTGCCCCAGGTCTCACCACTAGAAAGTGCTTTACATGTGAGATCTCATTTGAGCCTCACAACAGCCTGGCCAAGTAGGGGCTGTTATTCCCATTTCACAGGAGAGGAAGTTGAAACTGAGAGATACAGTGACTTTCCCAGAGACTTATCCAGGATGTGTCAGAGGGAGGATTCTCTCAGGTCTGTGAGAGATTGGGACAAGTTTGGGAAAATTAGGTTTCCACAGAAGAGTTAATTGAGTTTCACAGAATAATTGTCAGCTTGAACAAAGAAGTAGTAAAAATTAACCAGGATGAGGGTCCCCAGCCAATCAGAATAAAATTTGCAGTTTTACAGAAACCACAGATTCAGGATGTTATTCAGGATGTTAGGAAAACTGGTCTAAACTGGCCAGATAATGGTCAGGGTTGAAGAGAAAACTGGGTCAAATGACTGCCACACATGCTTCATTGCCTATTTGAATATTACCTTACATACCCACAGTGGGGAGTTTTCTACTGCTTTTGAACATGGGACGTGTATTGAGGAGGGGGGAATATACCAAGGAGGGAGCTGCATGTGGGGTGTGTGTGGGGAAGACTGTAAACCAGAAGGGAGCGGGCCAATCCCTCCTCTGAAGAGAGGTACTGAGCTGATGGTGCATGAGTCTATGTCAGTCTAACAGAATAAAGCTGTTCTCACGCCTGTATTCCCCACTCCCCTTCCTTAAGAAGGGTGGAGTCTGCTCCTGGCCAGGTACTTTTACCAATTCCTTTGGATTCCTCAATAATAATCAATTGCCCTTGATACCTGAATTTCAGTGTCAAGTATATTTCTAACAGGTCTGACTCCAGGCTCTCTCCACTTACCCTTGACTGCTAAGTCACTGATCCTCAATGTTCTCCTCTGTAAAATGAGGGGGTTGGACTTGGTGACCTCAAACTAATCCCCTTTCAGGTTTCAAACATAGGTGCTTTCCTGTGATCTGGAAATTGGCTCAGAGGAAAAACTCAGGGACACTGAGAGTTGGAAGGAGGTCAGGAAATGATCTCAGAATTCCCTACTGGTGTAAATGTGTGACCCAGACTGGAATCCTGGCTATTCCTTAATGACCTTGTGACCCTGGACCAGTCATTGATGATTCTGAGCTTCGTTCTGCCAGGCAAAATGAGGGCCTGGAGCTCTAAGACCCTTCTGGCTCTAGCCCAGGGTCCTTTGAGAGCTGGCCACTTGAAAAGTGGACCCCAGCCTATGAAACCATCTCTGTCCCCACTCAGTTTCCTGGTTCCCTGCTACTCTCCTACCTTGGACAGCACCCCAGCTGGGAGAATCCTTCCAACACATTTTGGGGACCAGAATGAATTCTTATCCAAACACCAACTTTCTCCCCTGCTCCAATTTCCCCAGGCTAACTAGATTCCTATCAGGTTTTTTTATTCTGCACTCCTCTGTGCTCTGCCCTTCTCTCAGAGACAGGCTCTGGCCTCCTAGTCATTCTCTCCCTATATTTAAGGGAACAAACATAAAATACCCACCTCCCCTCCCCTCAGCGCTGGCCAATTTTCAAAAACTGTTCCAAGAGGCATTGTCGATCTTAAAGGAGAGCCTGGCACATACAAGATGCTGGAGTTTTGGGGGCTTTTTTTTTTTTCCATTTTAGGGGTTTTCAGTCATGTCTGATACTTTGCGACTTCTTTTGGGGACTTGGAAAAAATACTACAGTGGTTTGCCTTCTCCAACTCCTTTTCACAGATAAGGAACCCCAGGCAAATAGGGTCAAGTGACTTACCCAGGGTCACAAGCCTTGTGCCTGAGGCTAGAATATGAATTTAGGGCTTCCTGACTCCAGAATAGGCACATTGTCCTGTGCACCACCTAGTAGGTGCTTAATTAATATTTACTGATGGATTGACCTCTTCAGCCTTATTGGCTCATGTGGGCATGGAAATGAATGATCTCAGAGGTTCCTTCTTTATCTAAGAACCTAGGAGCCTTGGGGCTGTGACCCCTTTCTGCCCCAGCTCAACTTTAATTCTAAGTGCCCAGTGGGCAGAGGAGTCCTCAGAGCCAGAGAATCTGGGCTGCCTCTTAAATGACTGGGGACCTAGAACTTGATTCTCAATTCTGCTTATATCTCCTGATGAATGAATGAAAAGTCACTTATTCAGTTGCTAATTAATCCATTTGGGGATCTGCAGTAAGTACTATAGACTCTAGGACCAGAGCTCTGACCTGCCCCCATTAGCCCACCTGATTACAGGCTTTGGCCTTTGGAAACCCTTTCCTCAAAATGCAACTCCCTTGGATTGCTGAGCCCCAGACTGCAGATAGAATGGGAGTGTGGGAATTTGGTTATCTCCCCTCCTCCCACCTCTGACCCCTTCTCCACTGGATTGGATTAGCATTTGGTTTTGCTTCATTTCCTCCCCCTCCCCCACCCCCCTATCCTGAATTTCCCCTCCCTTATTTTTCTGGGCCTGCATTGCTCCACCCTCTTACTTGTCCTCCTTCCTTTCTTAAGTCAGTCCCATAAGAAGAGGTATTCTCTGTGTTTACTCAGAACAAATAAATTGTTAGGTCCAGGCTTTCCTTCTGGTTGAAGTTCAGGCTCTGCCTCTTATTCAAGTTACTAAGTTGATATTAAATGATTATCACTTTCTTGGGGAATATGATGGGATAATGACTTTCAAAAACTTTAGACATGCTAATGGTTCCCTGTGTTGGTAAGCAAAATGGGCTCTTAGCACTCAGTTCAACCAAGTTGAAGAGTTTGGCTTTTGTTTCCTTTGATTAATTCAGTGTATTTCATTGAGTCTTACTAGGTGCTAAGCCCCAGGCCCAAACCCCTATTAGGTGCTAAGCCTATGTGGGTGTGAAGCTCCCAGGGTTCTAAGGGGAGGTGCTAACTCAAGAGCCAATCATAGGAGCCTAAGTTCTGGTCATTCAGATGACGTTTGATGACGTCTGAAATGGCATAAGAAGAGAAGACAGAGCTATTTGCTCAGGGCTCTGACTCTTGGTGGTGCACTGATGCAGAGACTCCAGGCAGCTGTAGCTAAGAGCCCTCCAGATCATAACCCAGATGTTGGGACTTTGTTAAACTCTGGTAACTATGTATTGGGATTTGAATCAGACAAGGTCTGTCTGTTGATGTTTGTACTTTGTTTGTATTTTGCTCTGAAGTTCAAGGTGCTGGTTTTTTCCCCTGAACTAAGTGAATGGTATTTGTATGTTGAATTAAAGTAAGCTTGTCAACCCCTTAACGTTGCTTTCCTTAGTAAAGCAGATCAAAAGAACCTGGGCTTTTGCACCATGCTGGTAGTGTCCTTGTTCTTGGGCTTCTGTTGGTTTTTCACCCCCACAACAGCTGCTATCCAGATTGTTGAAACATTCCCCCCAGAATTTATCCCATCCCAGTCCCACTCCCTCCCTCCTCCCACTCCCAGCTCTGAGTTTTTCCTTTGGTCTGGGGTTAACAGCCCGGTGGATCCATTTCTCAGTGCATAGCCCCAGTCTCTGACTATTGCTGGACATACAAAAACACCCCTTGCCCCCTGGGATTTTACTCTCTAATAGACTGATGTGGGGGTTGCCATATAATTTGTGAATGTTAGGAGAACTCTGGGGGTGGAGTGCCCTGTCTCCTGGGAGATGATCCCAGATCCCTGAATGTCTGAGCTAGCCTGGATCTTGGAAGTATTCCAGGCTATTAATCTCTTATCGCTGATTTTCTAAAGGTGTCTCTGCCAGCCTGGTGTGAGGCAGGGCTGGGACCCAGGCCTTCCCAATTTGTCAGTCTGGCTCTCTATTCTTTACCTGTGAATGATTCCTTAGATCAAGTTTCTAGAGAGAGAGTAGACAGATAGAAGGAAATCTCAGAGAGAAAGGCACTAGCAGCTGGGGATGGAGGGAGAAAACTGGGACAGGCCTGCAGAAGGGGAAATCTGAGTGCCATCTTGAAGGACGCTAAGGCCCATGGGAGAAGGGAAGAGCCTTCCAGGCTGGAGGGAGCAGAGCTTAGGGGTTGTTGTCCATTTGTTGGAGGAGCAGAAAGGCCAGTGAGTGGAGCCTGTTCCTGGAAGGGGGCATAATCTAAGAAAAATTTCAAGGTCCATAGCCTTATTAGATCTTACCACCTCATTTTCTAATCTTTAGAATTAGGAGGTTGGAGTAGATGACATAATATCCCATTTATATTGGGCATAGGGGTTTTAAAAGCCTTGGTTTCTGTTAAAAAGGCCATATTATTACATAGGACTATCAAGTAACTTGCCCAGAATAAATGTAACAGTGTCTTAGTAGAATTTGAACTCAGGTCTTCTATTCAGGATCCCAGATAGGAGGTGTGAAAAATGATGATAAATAACCAATATCTTGTTGATTTAGAGTCCTCCATCTCCCCCCACTCCAATTCTTCCAAAGTCCTGACTGTAAGTTCAGTTTTTCTTCTGAAGTATGTTACTGATAAAGAGATTGCATCGACTCTCCTTGTCCTGGTTAGCCCCCACCAAAGCTTGCAAATAATTTAATCTAAGGTAGGGAAGCCCATTGTGTTCTACTCCTGCTTTGGTGGAGACAGATTCTTTTCTCTGGACTGTGGAAAACATGGAGTGCTCTGGTATAGACATTCTGTCCTGAGGTGAAATGATGATGGAGTGACATAAGACCCTGTTAAAAGGCTACATAAACTGCACCCAAACCCCAAAAGGAGCTCAGTTCCACTCAGGCTCCTATGAGTGAACACATGCATGCCACCTGCTTTCAGAGAAATAAACACAGATACAACCCAACTGTGAAGCTTTGTCTTTCCCAGACTCAACTGTGAAGGTTGATTGACAGTAGCAGGGTGGCTAGAGCACCAGGTCTAGAGACTGGAAGGCTCATTGTCCTGAGTTCAAATCTGACCTCAGACACTAGGTCTGTGAGTCACTTAATCTTGTTTGCCTGGGTCTCCTGAGCTGTCAAGCAGGAAGAGTGGGACCCAATTGAGAATAACTGAACTTCCTTTCAGCCCTCAATACACTAAACTGCTGACTCAGAACATGAAATGCCCAGATCTCCCCCACCTTTAAAAGAGCTTCACTGAACCTTCTCATGTTTAAGCTATCTTCTTTCCTCCTTTTCACAGGTAATTTCCTAGGAAAACTCCCTGTACTAGATGGTCTCTCCTTTTCCCACCTCCTGCTCCCTTCTCCACAATTGGCAAGTCATTCAGTCTGCTAAAAGCCATGGTCTCCCTATTTCTAGAGACCCTACAGTAGGGCCTAGTCCAGGGGTGGGGAATCTGTGACTTCTGGGCCTCAAGTTTTCTACCCCTGGCATAGCCTCTCCATTGGCTTTTCCCTGACTTCTCTGTAGATATTTTTATGGTCAACCATCCTTACTTGTTGGATAAACACTTGTGCTTGGAGAACCTCTCCTGTCCTGGTTCTCCTCCTGCCTGTTAGACTGAAAACCAAGGGATCCATAAGCCCTTATTAAGTCCCTCCTCTGATCTGCCCTGGTCTCCTTTGCTCCCTGCCCACCTCCTTTTCCACAGGGGTAACTCTTCCTCAGTCCTGGGCCTGCTAATTTGTAGCTCTCAGTCATCTCCATGAAGCAAAGTAGCTGGGTGGTACAGTGGGTACTGCTGGCCTTCAGTCAGCTAGACCTGAGTTTAAGCCCTGCCTTAGATACCCATCAGCTGTGTCAGGTCACTTCATCTCTTAGCCTCAGTTTCCTCATCTGTTTGTTCCAGACCCTGCACTGGGGTGGAAAGGAAAAGCAGTATCTAGTGTTGGGGAATTCCTCAGCCCAGAGGTCCTAAGAACCTCCTGGAGAGAAACAAAAATAGTAAGTTAGCATTTATATTTCTTTTGGCTTTATTTTTCATCCCCCACCTTTCCCTTTCCTCTCCCTCCAGTTGACCTGAAGGATGAGTGTTAATTTATGCCCTAAGGCCATTACCCAGCCTAGTAACATTTTCAATCATAGAGCCCCTCCCTGCCAACCCCTCCCCATTGCAAGATAAGGCCTCACAGAGGGTGAGGTCTATCTTTACTTTTGTTAAAAAAAAAATGTGCCAGTAGAGTCATTAAGGATTCTTTGCTCTGGTATTGTGTTCCCCCCACCCCCCACTGCTATGCCAGATCAGTTTTTGCTTGGCCTCCCTCCTAATTTCCTGCCATCCTTGTGCCCTAGGACCAACATGTCTTGCTTCCTGCACCTCTCCCCTGACCATGAGAACCCAGGTTTTGAGGGGTGAAGAAGGAATGGTCGGGCCTCCCCAGGGTGAGATTTCAGTTGTTTAATCAGGTAACAACCAAACCCCTAGACCTAGAGGCAGATGTGAAGTTTATATCAGTAGATAAAGTTTATAATGTCAGCTATGAATTGGTACCCAGGGTTCCTGATATCCTGGCCTCAGCTCTTCATTAGGGTCCAGCTGTCTTCCAGTGAGAAAAGATCTCTTGGGAAATAAAAAGAAGACAGAGCAAAATGCTCTTAGGATTGGGGAATGGAAGGTGCCAATCTGAAAGTTTGGTTAAAGGATGCAAACAAGCTAGGTGATATGTAAAAAATTCATATTGTTTATTCCCTTAAAGCTAGCAGAGTTAGCTTACTTGTAGTTATAAGGAGCCAGAGCATAAGTTCTGACTGTCTGAACAAAGGAATGAAAAGTTTTAAATATATTTTTAGTTCCAATTCAGCATGTCTGTGTTACTCAATTTTATGATCTCCATGTATGTTTAACCATGATACAAGAAAAGGACTTCTCTAAATTGAACAGGTTGTAAATATAATAAGATAAGAGAGTTGACAAAGTGTCAATTGAAATTACAACCCAAGATCTCTGTTTACCATTAACTTGCCACAACATAGCATATGTCCATAAAATATTAAGAAAAAGTCACATTATTCAAGATAGTGTCCAGGGCTAAGAGTCTCATTCTTAATGGCCATAGACAGAGGAAAGAATGCTCTTAAGTCATCCCCATCTGGGCTTGTTGACAAAGGAAGAGGTATTCTCTGAGTAAACTCAGAGAACAAAGAGGCTGTTAGGTCCAGGCTCTTTTTCTGGTTGATTAGTTCAGGCTCTGGCCCTTATTGAGGTTATAAAGTTGATATTAAATGATTATCAAAGGTCAAGAATGGAGATGGGCCAAGGTGGTAAATGTTCCCAGTTTGGAGGAGAGATCCATGAGGGTGGGCAGGTCTGGGCTATGCCTGCAGAGAAGAAAGTGGAGGCCTGAGGTGGGAGGGAATCAGGGGAGGGGAATGGCTGGGAGAACCAGGAGGGATGTTGGCTGGGCATATCCTTGTGAGGAAGAAGATGAGTATAGCAGAGGGAGAGCTGGAAGACCAGGAGATTCCACAGAGAAGAGTTGGAGTCTCAGAGCAGGCTAAGGGAGTGAGGGAGTGAGGTGGTAGACCAATGAGGGAAGGGAGCTTAGAGATGATGGGTGTGTTGATGGAAGGGGGAGCTCAGGCCCAGGAACCCCAAGGCTGGAGTTCCCAGACAGGGCCATCGAGAGGGAGTGCCCCTCAAGACCCAAGTACTGGAGAGGGTCAGGCCATCTGGAATGAATTCATGATCCCATTCTTCAAGTGAAGGTGGCAAAGATTTGTTATGCTTTACAGTGGGCAAGAGTTCTTAGGGAACCTGCAACCTTACATGGGTGCAGGAAAGTTTTTATAAGAGATTTAGAGGTGATACATATCAACTAGGTGTTTTGGGGTAGGATTAGGGAGTGGTTAAGGGGTGGTCAGTTCTTAAAGGAACATATACTTTTTGTATCTACTGCACAGGTATCTTACCCAGAGTTCACTGGGAAATAGCTCAATGTGGGGATAGGAGGAGGTGTGGTTTTGACTGTGAAAAGTCACTAAGTCATCCAGTGGTCATGGCTGCTTGGCAACATCCAGGTGGCCTCCATCAAATGTCTTGTTAGACAAGATGAATGTAAGGGAGAATACATTTGACTATGTCTAGGATACATATCAGGAAGGTCAGTAAGTAGTAAATACTGTTATGCCCCAGAGCACAGTCAACTAGCAATACACAGGAAGTCAGTCTATAGGTAGGCATATAGACTGCCTATTGTGAAAGGAGTAGAGATAAGTATTCTGCTAGGGCATGCTGACCTTGAACTAGAGAGAAACTGTCAGTGACAGTATTTTGAAGCTAGGGAGAGATGTGATTTTAGAACTGGGGTCCAGGCACAGGCACTCACGCAGAGACTAAGGAGAAATGTGACGTTAGAATTAGGGTCCAAGCACAAGCACCCTATCAGGTGGTGGCCCTGGTGTAATTCTCTCACTGGGGTAAAGTTTTGAAGCCTGGGAGGGCAGGGGAGAAGAGGGGTCAATCTACAGGATGGACAGCAGGGCTGGGAAGGTGTATTGGTAATTAAGGAGGGCTTTTAGCACTTAGTTCACCCAAGTGCCCTTGAGGAGTTTGGCCTTTGTTTCCTTGATTAAATTAGGAGTCCTTGATGACCTCCCTGCCCCAAGGGAAAGCCTGGTTTACATGGGTTTCAGTGACATGTTTGTGACATCAGAGGCTTTTAGACCATGTAGGTTTAGGTCGAATTTTTGTGATGCTTTTATGTCATGTGGGTGAGTCACATGTGTGACTCACCTTTGACCCTGAACAAGATATATAAACCCAGGGGTTGCTGTTCTCCCTTGGGGCTCTGAGCCACAGGAGGATTGGTGTGTGACTCTGGGCCAGCAGTTGTTATGAGCTCCCAGGCTCCTGAACTCAGATGTTGGTTTCTTGGTAACTACGAATTGTATTTGGTCTGTTTATAATGTATGCCTGTAATTTGTTCGTATTTGCTCTGAAGTTCCTTAGTAAAGCAGATCAAAAGAACCTGTGCTGGCAGCCACAGCAGCTGCTAGCCAAATTGTTAAAACAGCGGGACTCTTCCGATTAGGAAGACCCAGCCAGAGCAGGTTGGCTGGGAACAGAAGTGCTAGGAGCCGAGATCTCTCTGCCTTCTCTGGAGCTAAGGTCTCTCTGCCTTCTGGCAGCCAGCTCTGCATATGCAGGTACCAGATAGGTCCGAACAAGGGCCCCTCTGTGTGATGGGGTTTAGACTGTGGAAGTCCCCTTGAACTCTCCTTGAATCTTCCCACTAGATGAGGCATTTGTCTGAGGCCTTTCATTATTGGTAGGCCCAAATCCCTGGGTTACTCTTAACCTAGCCTAGCCCTTCATTGTCTGGCTACTTCCCACTCTTGATCCTGTCTATGCTCAGATCTGTTACCCTTAAACTAGCTTAGCTGTCCACTGCCTTCAGCTACTTCCCAACCTTAATCCCATTCTGGAGTCTGACCTCACACAAGTCCTATCAAGTTCCTCCTTAGACTCCTTCTGCAGACCCTCCCTAAACCCCTCCTCCCATCACCTCAGGACGACCCTAGATCCCTCCCACAATCTTTCTGTATATAAGATCCATCTTACCTCCAAGAAGGTGCTCTGCCTCAGATTGAATCTGGTCTGCTTGTGAAAATTAGTATCACAAATGGTGAGATTTCTTAAGACAACCGAATATAGCAAATCCGTAATAAACTTGGTCTTTCTTTGGCTGTGAGAAGTCTTGAGTCGAATTCATTCCAGTGAGTTGGCATTTTGGGGTCTTGAGCACTCCTATAGAAATATAGTTCCCTCACCTCAACACCTGCATCCTTGTTCTCACCTTTCCACTGGGCTTCATCTTCCCCCTCTGACTTCTTCCTGAGTGTCTTCCAGGCTTGCCTGGAGCAGGCCTCCCTCTAAGTCCTGGTTCTAAAGGTTGTTCCTTCTACTTGTCCAGGCTCCCTGTCACATCCCGAAGGTCCTAGGGTGCCATCCCAAGTTTTACCACTGGCTCACAGTTGCCTGACCCACATATCTCACCCATAGTATCAGGTGGAGGCAGAGCTCTGAGTCTGGAGCCACTGAGACTCTGATGACGATAAGGGAACCATAGGAGCAATGCACCGAGTCCTGCTGAATGAAATCTACCCAAACCTTCTCAGCCAAAGAAAGACAAAGTTTATTAAATATTCACCATAATAGTAGTCTCTTAGGGAGCCTGAGCATTTATGATGCTAATGCCAGCAGGCCAGAATGAATGTAAACTGAGGTAGATTGAATCTGAGCTCCTTCATGGAGACAAGATGAGAATTATATATAGAAAGATTGTGGGAGTTATCTAGGGGTGGTCAAGTAGTCTGGGGTGACTAGAGGAGGGTTTTAGGGAGCCTTGAGGAAGAGTCTAAGGAGGATCTTGAAACCAAGAGAATGGGAATTGATGGGATGAAGGGTGGGAAGTAGCCAGAGGCAATGCTGAGGTAACCAAGATGTGGAACTATTGATAATGGGAGACTTATGCCCTCAGGTGGAGGCTAGATCTAGTGGGAAGATTCAAGGGGGTTCCCAGAAGACTGTACCCCATCAACTGGTCTTATCTCATCTGGGATCCCAACTGCCTTCTGCTTCTTGGGTACTGAGGAACATTTAATACCATTTTATATCATTTTTATAATTTCAATAAGACCCAGAGCCTAAATTAATGATCCACTTGAAGAGCCTGGACCTGGCCTTCTTTGTTCTCTAAAGTTTCCTCAGGAAATACCCCTACCGCTGTCAACAAGATCAGAATGATCTAAGGACATTCTTTCCCTGTTAGCCATTAAAAGATGAGACCCTAATACCGAGAAGACTACCTCGCTTAATATTCTATGGGTATATACTTTAACTAACCTTTGTTAACACTCTTGTCTTTACAAACCTATTTCATTAGGGAAAATTTTTGTCTTGTGGTTAAACATACATGGGGATCATAAAATTGAGTAACATGCTGAATTATGATTGTTCTAAAAAACATAAAACCTGCTCATGTTTCTGTACAAGTCAGTGAGACTCTCTCTGGCTCAATCCATGATCATGTCTGTCCGCTATGCTTAAAGGGAATGAATAAATAAATAAATAATATGAATTTTTCTGTTACCTAGCTCTGTTTGCCTTCTTTAACCAACTTTCAGGTTTAACAGTACCTATAGGAGGATTGGGGGGTGGGGGGGGGCATGAGGCCAAAGACAAGGAGTTCTGGGGGGTGGCGAGTCCTCTTCCTGTTCATGCCAAGTTCACTTCCAAGCCTGACCCTCCCTGCTGCCCTCCTCCAGTGGTGGAGTCTCTCCCCTGAGGGCAGGGCAGGGCCTTTGTTACTGCTCTAAGAGCTCACCTTCTGTCACTCCAGCATCCACTCTAGGAAGAGAAGGCAAAGTCAGTGTCTCTCCCACCCAGAGGTTCTTCTCTCTCCCCAGGTCAGCCTGCTGAGGACCAAAGCCTATTCCTTAGAGACAGACCAAGGAGAATGGCCCCAGGGACCCAGAGACCCTCATCCCAGGTGAGTGCATTCTATCCACAGACCTGACCAGCATCAGCAAAGATGGAATCCAAGAGACTCAGAAGCTTCATCCCCTTTCTAAAAAGGGAAACTGAGGGCCAGAGATGAAGTGACTGGCCCAGGGTCACACAGCTAGCCAGTGTCTGAGGCCCTCAGGTCTTCCTGATTCCATCCACATTCCCCTTTCAGGAATTGAGATGAAGGCCCTGTGATCTTGAACCCAGTCCTGCTGGAGCCCCAGGGGCTGACCAACAATGAATGTCAATGAAGCCTTAGTGAATGAATTTTAAATTAGCAAAGCTAGTCACATGCTTGGAGTCCTAGAAGGGCCTTCCTGCCATTCTAGCTGAGGCCCAGGCAGTGGCAATGACTTGATTCCAGTGACAGCCATAATAAGTGGCAAGAACAGGATCTGAACTCAGGACTCAGCAGTCAAAGGCCAGTGGGCAGTGAGTTTGCTTCCCATTGCTCCATTCTGCCTCCCACTGCTCCATTCTGCCTCCCACACATACATATATGTGGCCCAGTGGATAGAGCACTGGGCTTGGAATCAGGAAGAGTCATGTGCATGAGTTCAAATCTGGCCTCAGACACTTACAAACTTTGTGATCCTGAGTCACTTAAGTCACTTAACTCTGTTTGCCTCACTTCATCATTTTTTAAATGAGCATGAACTGGAAATGGCAAACCACTCCTGTATCTTTGCTCAGAAAATCTCAAATGAGTTCTAGAAAAGTCAGACACAACTGGAACAACTGAATAATGCCACGCACCGTGTTAAGGCCTGGGGATTCAAACAGAAAAGAAGAAAGACTCTCCTGTCCCCATAGAGATTACACTTTCAATGGGAAGACAACACACCAAAGAAAGATTTTTGGCAAATGACACTAGCACGTGGTAGCAAAGTCAATGAGAAGTTCCAAAGTAGTGCAGCCAGGTGCAAATGTGCCAATGTGGAGAAGTGTGATGTGATCTGATCTTCTTCTTTTGTAGGTGTTTGGAGTACATGAGCTCACCCCATGGTGGAGAAGAGAAAATGTGGGAGGATGGGGAAGGAAAGGGATGTGCAAGAGCTTCTGATAAGAATGAGTTAGGGATTCCAGAGATGAATTATCAATGAATAAAAGCACAGCCTTCCTATATATTCACAATATGAATGAATAGAATGTAATGAAGAGTCATGACTCAGAACACCTAGTGAGAAAAAAATAATTATAACATCTTGGGAATCTAAAAAAAAAATTAGGAAAAGACTAAAAAATTCTTTAATTGCTCAGAAGTTCAATAATAGAAATAAAGGAGGCTATAAGTGAAATATGCAAATACAAGAAAAATCAAATTTTTCAGTGAAATTAAAATGATAAAAAGGTGAAGAGATTTTTATCTACAAGAAAGGGAATTGCTCCACAATAATACAACTTCTTAAACTGTGAATCATACCATTGTGCTAGAAATGAAAAGCATCAAATGCCAAGTGCCTTGGCTAAACACATGTTTTGCATGCAGCAGATTGGAAAAACAGATGAGCCCACCCAAACATCAAAGGATTTGAAGAAGTGGCCACTTTCTTATACAATCTCAATCAGTCTGCCTCAACTCATTCTTTTGACTCTCCAACCCTAATGCTAGTGCTCTAGAGTTGTACAAGCATGTTGAAATAATATATTTTTCGTAAATTGTCAATGTCTTTCTTATACATTAGCTCAATCTCTAACCCCAGTTGACAAAGAACCTCTCATTTCTCTACAATTAAATATTAAAATGAATGTATTCCTTGAACAATTGAAAGCAATTGTAAGGCAAAGACAGAAAATATTTTGACTATGACACATCATACCCAGGGTCAGCTCAACCCTTCAGTATAAGAAAAGAACTCTTCTTCACTTGGCTTGAAACAGTCTCATACCACTCAGTTGAGACCAGATTGTAAGTAATCACTCTTTAGAATTCTTTTCATACATTTCTCTACTTCTGACTTTTAGCAAATTTACATGATAATTTATTTGTTCTCGGCTCTGGGATCACTATTAAGTTGGTTTTTTCTCCTAGAATGCACAGTACTTACCAACTTCTCACAAACTCTTCATAGAATATTCTTAATGTGTCACTTAGGATACAGAAGGAATTACCCATGACTTCACTTTCTCCTCCACAGATTCTTGTGCATCACTAATGGAGCACATATCTTGGCCCTAATTCCATCAGGAGAAGCATTATATAGTAAGATACCTTTCTAGCTTTTATTATTCCATCACAATTCTCACTTCACATGTAAAATGCTTTTCTCCATATTCTGCTGGGTTGTTAACGACTGATTTCAAGTGTTGGCAGTGACACTCATAAAGGTTATGTGAGTTTTAGGCAAATCCCTTCTCTTGGCTTAATCTTTCTCTTCTAAGTTGACGAGGGTTGGACTAGATGAATTCTGGAGTCTCTCTCAGCTCTAAATCATGTGACTTTTGATGGTTTAGGAGTTGGTGACATTCAAGGATGTGGTTGTGGACTTCACTAGGGAGGAGTGGGGCCTCTTGGACCATTCTCAGAAACAGCCGTACAAGGTCATGTTGGAGAATGTCTAGAACCTGCTATCCCTGGGTAGGGACCATTTCCTCTCTTTTCTTGATGTTAATTGTCAGGCCAAAATTTTCTTAAGTGGCAGAGATTGGATCCATATTCTGGTGCATCTAAGTCTCAGGAGCTTTATTGAGTGCCCAGCGTTCTGCATGCACCAACTCTCCAACTACTTTGGTCTTGGCTACTCACCTTTTCAGGTTAAATAATTTACCATCAATCAGGTGTCTGATGTTGATGCCATATTCCTCCCCCATGAAGTGTCTAAAAAATTCATTGAAAATGTCATGCTAAAAAGAATGGCAGGGGATTCTGGCAAGATGCCAGAATAGGACAGGAAATACTTGGCTCTCAAAGAATCTCCTTAAAGGAAGAAAACCATTTGCCTCAAACTCTAGATAGTATAAAATACCTGGGAGTCCAACTGCCAAAACAAAAGCAGGAATTATATAAAGGAAAATATAAAAACTTTTATATACAAATAAAATCAGATTTAAATAACTGAAAAACTATTAATTGTACATGGGTAGGCAGGGCCAACATAATAAAAATGACAATTTTATCTAAACTGATTTATATATTCAATACCACTCAAATGAAATTACCAAACTTTTTTTTCTCAATTAGCAAAAGTAATAAGAAAATTCATTTGGGAAACAAAGTCAAAAGTATATCAAAGTAAATAATGAAAAAAATGTCAAGGAAGGAGGTTTAGCAGCACATCTTTTGCTCTGTTGTAAGGCAGTAAGTCTCAAACTCTCTGGTACTAGGTAAGAAATAGTATAAAGACTTAATATTTTGGGATAAGCATTCATTATTTGGTAAAAAATTGTTGGTAAAACTGGAAGAAAGAAATCACTGTAAGCTCACATGAAGAGGTTATGAGGACAGAATGCAGGCAGTTATTCACTCTACACTTATTAAGTGCCTACTATGGCACTGTGCTTAGTAGGGGATGTTCAAAAAGAGGCTAATGGCAATGTCTGCTCTCAAAGAGCTTACTGTCTAGTGGGAGGGGAGGGGACAGTGACATACAACGTAAAAACAATGTTGCTTGTAGCTGCTGTGGAGGTGTAAGGCCAGTAATACCAGCGCACAGGAGGGCTGCTAGCACAGGTTCTTTGATCTACTTTTCTAAGGTTAACAATCTTGCTTTAATTAAATTAATTAATTACATAAATAAATAAATGAAAAAAATTATGAAATAAAGAAAAAAAATCTTACTTTAATTAAACATACATATATCATTTACTTAGTGCAGGGGTAAAAGTCAGCACCCTGAACTTCAGAGCAGAAATTATATAAACAGAGAAAATACCACTAATCAACAAACAGGCTTCTGTCTGACCAAAGCTATATACACAAAGGTACCAGAGAGAGAAGCACCAACATCTGGGTTTTCAGAGCCAGGGCTCTTTAACAGTTACCCAGAGTCTCCACACCACCAGTCTTCCAACCAGTGAGCCCCAAACAAAATGCTAACCTCAGAATATATATACACTTTTTCAGGGTTAGAGTGCTTCACACCTCTCCTGACCTAATGAGCAAAAGGGTGTGGGCCTTCCTACAAAGGCAAGACTCAATCAAAGACACTTGATTGCCTTGGTGCTGAGAAACACTCCAAAAGAAAAAATAGTAAAAAGTCCCACTTTGCTTGCCCTTACAACAACAACGGCAGAATTACATACAAACAAGCTACAGATAGGTCAATTGGATATAATTAAGAATATAAAGGCCCAGAATGAAGAGGCTCTGGGAAAAATAGAAGGTGGCATTTTGGTTGAGACTTGAAGGACCCCAGGATTCCTAAATGAGGAGGCAGAGAATTCCATTTTGAAGAGCCTGAGAAAATGCCCAGAGCCTAGAGATGGAGTGTCTTCTTCCTGGCATATAAAGGAGGCCAGGGTCATTGGATCAGAGAAGGTAGCAGGAAATGTAAGAAGACTGCACAATTAAGTGATGGGCTTTTAAAGCAAAATACTCAAAGGAAAGTGTTTGGATAGTCAGTAGTCAATAAGCATTTATGAGGGACCTTCTCTCTGCCATGAACTCTGTTAAAGTCTGGGGAAATAAATAAAACAGAAAAGAGGACTGTCCTGTCCCCACAGAGTTTAGACTTTTAAGGGGAAGACAATATACCAAAGGAAGAGATTTTGGGCTAAAGATACCAGACCCTGGGGCAGGGTGGTAAAACCAGTGAGAAGTCCAAAGTAGGGCAGCCAGGTGCAAAATATGGAGATATGTGAGCTGACCCACTCCTTATATGGAGCTTAGAGTCTATGAACTCACCCCATGGTGGAGAAGAGAGAATGTGGAAGGATGGAGAAGGAAAGAGATATGGAAGTGCTCTATTCAGAACTAGTTAGTTAATACATTAATTATCAATGAATAAAAGCATGGCCTTCCTATAGTGATTGTTCATACTATGAATAAATATAATGCAATGAAGAATTATGACTCAGAGCACCAAGTGAAAAGGAACATTTTATACATTTGTGGGAATCTAAAGAATCAGGAAAGTCTAATAAATTCTTTATTTGCTCAGAATTTCAGTAACAGAAATAAAGGAAGCTAAAAGTGAAATATAGATTATAAATAGAAGATAAATAAGACATTTTAAATAGAATCAAAATGACAAAAATGGAGATTTTTATCTACATGAAAGAGAATTGCTTTAAATAATAGAAAAATTGAAAAAGTGATTCATCCTTCTGCTAGAAATGAAAGAAAATGAAATGGAAGAGCATCAAATGCCAAGTGCATTGGCTGAACATGTGTTCCACATGTAGCAGGTTGGATAAATAGATGAAGCCTCCCAAGTATCAAAGGCTTTACAGATGTCCCCACTCTCTTATATGATATCCATCACTCTGCCTCCTGCCTTCTGATCATCAATAGTCTTGAGTTCTAGCTGCATGTTGAAATAATTTATTTTTCATAGAGTCAGTATCTCCCTCATGCAATTGCTTAATCTTCAACCCTACCTCATAAAATACTGCCTTATTACTGAATCAAGGAACCCCCTTTTCCCCACATAGATACTTTTGTTTCTCTATAATTAAATAATAAAATGCATGAATATATTCCATCAACAATTGAAAGCAATCAGAGAGCAATGACAGCAGATGTTTTTTGACCATGACACATCATACCCGGTGTCATCTCAACCCCTCAATATAAGAATAGAAAACTCTTCTTCACTGGGCTGGAAATAGTCTCATTCTAATCTGTTGAGGCCAGCTTGTGAGCAATCTCTCTTTAGAATCCTTTGCATACCTAATTAAGACTTTATTTCCAACTCTAAGGAATTTACTAGATCATTCCTTTTTCTTTGTTCTTTCCTCAGTATCACTGTTCAATTCCTCCCCCCACCTCAAGAATACACAGTACTTACCAGGTTTTCACAATGTCTTAGAATTTTCTTAATATGTTACTGATGACACTTCTTGTGGGGAGGGATTTCAGATGACCTTATCTCTTTCTCCACAGATTCTTATACTTCATTGACAGAAAACATACCTTCTCCCTAACTGCACTGGGAGAAGCATTGTACAGAAAGACACTTTTCTAGCTTTTATTACTCCAACATGATTCTCATTTCAAACAGAAAATGCTTTTCTCAATATTCCACTGGGCTCTTAATGACTGGTCTCTAGTGCTGACACTCATAAGGGTTATATGACTTTGAGGCTAATCCCTTCTCTGGGTTTCAGTCGTGTATGTAATGGTAGCCAACTCTGAGGGGTGGGAGAAAGAAAAATAAGTGTACAAGATAATTTTTTCTTAAATTTGAAAGGAAGAAAAATTGTTCATAGTAGATCTGCAGTTTCATGTACAATCATCTTTTTTATTGTACTATATTACAGAAATGTCTTATGTTAGTATTGGAAATACTAACAGTAACAGAAGAAGTAGAAGTAATCAGAATAGGGAATGAGGTAATAAAAGTAACTTTTTTTGGAAGATGATATGAGGATATACTTGGAAAATCCCACAGACTCAATCGAAAAGTTTATTAAAACAATTAATAATTTTAGCAAAGTAGCAGGGTATAATTTAAACCCACATAAATCATCAGCATTCCTAACTAAACATAACCAACAAAACCATGCAGGAAGAGATAGTAAGAGATACCCAATTTGAAATAACTCTAGACAGCATAAAATTCCTGGGAATGACAATTTCACCTAAACTAATTAATATCGTCAATGCCAACCCAATTAAATTACCAAAAACTTGTTTTATTGAGTTAGAAAAAAATAATAAGAAATTCATCTGGAAGAACAAACAGACAAGAATATAAAAGGAACTAATGAGAAATAATAAAAAGGTAAGAGTTTAGCAGAAGCAGATCTTAAACTCTATTATAAGGTCCTCATTTTCAAAACTATGTAGTACTGGCTAAGAAATAAAAGGAGATCAGCGGAACAGAGAAGACATGCAACTTACAGCAGCAAATAAATATACAAACTTTCTATTTGACAATTGGAAAGACTTAAGATTTGGGGGCAGGAATTCATTTGGCAAAGCCCAATATCTTAGACCATTTATCAAGATCAGGTCAAAATGGATACATGAGTTAGACCTCAAGGGAGATACTACAAAACAACTGAAGAACATGGAACTTAACGATAGGTGAACAATTTCTGAAAAAACAAGAGATAGAGAGCAGAGTGAGGTGCAAAATGAACAATTTTGATGACAACAAATTAAAAAGGGGTTATGCAAATAAAACCAACACAGCCAGGATCAGACAGCAAAAAGTTGGAGGAAAATTTATATGTGTTCTCAGATAAAGGTCTCATAGATCAAATATACAAAAATCTTCACAAAATCTATAAGAAAATGAGTCATTCCCCAACTGATAAATGTTCACTAATTTTAATAACTGATCATTTTTTTCACTAATTTTGCTAAATGACAATTGATAAATGAACACTAGTTTTTAGTCAAGAAATCCAAATAGGGAACTGAAATAGAAAAATTCAAATTCAAGCAACCTTGGGATATTATTTTACACCCATCAGATTGGCTAAAGTAATTGAAAGGGGAAATGACAAATGTTAAAGGGGATGTGGAAAAATCCAGACACTAATTCATTGTTGGTTGAATCTTGAACTGATCCAACTATTTTGGAAAGCAATCTGGAATTATGCCCACATTGTGACCCAGTAATACCACTACTAGGTTTATTTCCCGAAGACGACTAGGGGAAAAGGAAATGAACTTGCATGTTTTAAAATTTGCTAGCCTCTTTGTTTTTGGTGACAAAGAACTGGAAACTGCAGGGATGCCCATCAATGGGGGATGGTTAGAGAGGGATTGAGTACAGCCAGAGGTAAATGGTCAGTGGCTTCAGCAGCAGTTGAAGATAGTCATGACTTCAAGGAATGACTGTTTCCAGTAAATATAGGAAATGATTTATCACATAAGTAGGGCTTATTCAGTTCCATGAGAAGCCAAGTGAAATGCAAATTTATGAGTTAGCCAATGGAAAAGGTCCTCAACTTCACTTCAGCTCTCATTGGATATCAGAAAAGCTATACTTGCAAAAAGACTTACTTTTGTAAGAAAGCCCTTCAGCAGGAACTCTATGATTATTAGCCATCAGAAAATTTGCTCTTAAAAGAAACCTTATGAATGTAATGAAGGTGCAACTACATTATCATCTCTTCCTTCCTATCCTAGATTTCAATTCTGGGATGAAAAGATATACATGCAGTCAGTGTGGAAAAGCCTTTTGTGGGAACTCAGATCTTGTTAGACATAAGAAGATTCGTACTGGAGAGAAGCTATGTGGGAAGGATTTCTGATCAATCCTTATTGGCCATCAGAGAATTAACACTAGAAAGAAACCTTCTGAAATAATGAGCGTACAAAGGCCTTCAGGTGAAACTCCTTTCTTTTTTCAAATTTGCTTGGCATCAAATAATCCAAAGGAGAAAATCTCATCAGTGTCAGAAATTTGGTAAAGCATATGGTGAACACTTTTACCTTATTCTATATCAGAGAAGCCACACTGGAGAGAAACCTTGTGAATGTAATTAACATGGAAAAACTGCAACAGAATAATTAGAGAATTCATAGTGGAATGAAACCTTACGAATGTAATGAGTATGGAAAGGCTTTCCAATCTTGTTGTCCATTGATAAGAGAATCCACGCTAGAGAGAAAACTTATGAACATGATCAGTGTTAAGTTTTCTGATTTAATTCCAATCTTGCTGCACACCAAAGAATCCAGTGTAGAGAAGCCTTATGAATGTAATCAATGTGGAAAGTCATTCACACAGAGTTCCCATCTTGCTGAACATCAAAAAATCTACAACACAGACAAACTTTATGAATGTAGCAGTTTTTATTTACCACTGAAACCTTAGGTATGTAATCAAAGTTGTAAAGCCTTCAGGCAGGTCATCCATTATTTCCCATCAGAGAAGTCATTCTAGATAGAAATCTTATCACTGTCATGAAAAAAAAAAAGGCTTTCAAATGGATTATAGAACTAGTTTAGCAGTAGAAAAATAATTCTGAGAATCTCCACATGGACTCATTGTTGGAAGGACTTCAGCCAGAGTTCATCTCTTACTTTACATCAGAGGACTCATATTGCAGAGAAGACTGATCAGTGTTCTCAAAGGGAACATGCTTTTGCTGGAAGAGCAAGGTCACTAAACAACAAAATATTCCTATTGGAATAAAGGCTTATAAAAGCAATAATTGTGGAAAGGGCTTCTTTCACCTAGAGTTAGAGACAAAACTTTTGGATCTGATGGACAAGGGAACACCTCTTGATGTAGGACAGACTTCATTAGATCTCCCAATATGATCCCTCTTTAGACATTCCAGATTTTATACTGTGCATAAAGTCCTATAAATGAAATGAATTTTTCTCAAAAATCATGTTGTTTGACATTACTCCTCAGTACTTCATGGCATTCATATACTGTACCGTCTTCAGCAATTCCCCAAATAATTGGTACTCACTTTGTTTCCTGTCGGTTACTGGCAAAAAATTCCTCATGTAAACATTTGGTATCTGTTGAGCATCTGTTTCTGTAATACTTTAAGCAGCTAGGTAACACAGGGGATAGAGTGCTGTCTTTGCAGCCACAAGTCTTAAGTTCAGATTCAGTCTCTGAAACTTAGTACGTGAATGACACTCAGCCAGTCAACCTTTTCCTGCCTGAGTTTCCCCATCTGTAGAATGGGGATAATAATAGCACCTACCTCCCAGTTCGTCAAACACTGTGCAAGACTTTAAATCACTATGGAAATGCTAACTTTTCCAATGATTATCTTTTCTTGGGTCCTAAGTCTTATAGTAAAGTCAGTATGCTTACACCTCAGGACAGTTGAGACACTTTTCTGTTCATTTAAATTGACACTCTGAACACTGTAGATGAAAACAATAGTTCTAAACCATTAGAGCTCTGGATTTGGAATTGGGAAGATTTGGGTTCAAATTCTGACTCAAGTACTCTCTAGCTCTGTCACTCTGGACAAGGAGCAACCTCTCTGCACCTCACCTTACTCATCTCTAAAATGAGGAGATTGGCCCAAGTGGCTTCCATAATCCTTTCCAACTCTAAATATATGTTCTAATCATAAGTACATTCATTTGTTTCTTTCCACAGCCTCTTCCAATATTCTAGGAAGGAGGCCTAGCAGGAGCATATCTGAAACTTTCAGAAAGCTGGAGTCATCCAAACTTGTTTTGTCGTACCTAAGAATAATGATCTTGAGAATTTGAGGAGTTCAGGTTGTAGTAAACAAAAGAAGATGAATAGAATAACCATGTGTTGTTCAATGTACAGATCTCCACTATGGAGCCAGGATTTACTAACCTCAACAAAGGGCTGGAGACACTGGAAAGTAGTCTGGCAGAAAATAGACAAAGGCCAGCCTCTCACACCATAGACCAACATCTGCTTCTAATTCATACATTGCTTAGATATGGAAGGTCACCTCAAAAACCATTTCTCTGTCCTAAAGGCATTAGTCACTCTTCTACCTTGTATTTGTTTCTTCTAATTTATTTCTGTGTATGTAGGCACCAAATTAGACACATATACAGGTGGTCAGAAGAGTTGCCATTGCTGTAATGTTTAAAGATTCTCAAAGCATCTTGACCACATAATCTCCTTTGGGGATCACAACAGACTTGAGAAGGAAGCACTATGGGGTCTGTTGGCCCCATTTTACAGAAGAGGAAACTGAGGTTCACTGAGACGATGGTCACACATTTAGGAAGTTTGGGAGGAAGAAGTTAAACTCCGCTCTTTCTGAGGCCAGCTGCAGTATTTTTTTCCTCTCAGATGGTCTTTGGAGTTTAAAAAAGCAGCTTCGTACAGGACCCCACAGCTTTAGGCCTAGAGTAAGAAGGCCTGAGTTCCACTCCTGATCCTTGGCAAATAAAAAGCTCTCCGAGTCCCAATTTCCTCATCCGTAAAATAGGATTAGTGAAATGTGCAGCCTTGACCTCAGAGGGTTTCTGTGAAGAAAGTATGAGAAACTATCAAGTTAGGACTGGAAATGCCAGACCCCTCCCCTTCTCCAGCTCCCTCTTGTTTATTGTCTTCACCTTTTGAACGGAAGCTCTTGGAGATCAGAGACTGGCTTTTCCCTTGTGTTGGTATCCTGACACCTTGTCCACCCAGTGCTTGGCACACAGGTAGCACCTAATGCTTTTCACTTAAATGACATAGGAATTATCAAGTGTGACTAGAAACTGCTCCTTCGCTCCTCTCCTTCCCATATCTATCTTTTCCTAGCATATCCTCCTCACTTAGGTTCATGGCTCAGTGTCCCTTTCTGGTGATGGGTAGGGTAGGGAGCTAAGAGTGGAGGCCTTTCTTGTTTTGCTAGGATACTTAGCTCCCAGATGCTGTCCCATTTTCCATGTTCCATGTTCCTCTTCCTGAGCTGGAAGGGAAAACAAAAAATGAAGCGAGGGGACATTTATCCCTTGCTCTGCCTCCTTTCTCTGTCAGCCTCATAGCACCTCACATTTTTCTGGCTACAGCCACATCATTCCCACAAGACCCTCCTATCAGACTTTCCCACCCCGACCACTTGCACATCCAGCGGCCTCCTTTCCCCTCAAGCCTCCTAAAGCCTTCCCTCTGCCTTCAGGGGGAAGGGCCTCCAGCACCCACTTGGAAGCTGACAGAGTGCCTCCAGCTAGAGCTCTTGTTACTGTCACCTCCATTTGGAACTCACTGAATTTTCCCAGAAAAAAAAAAGACAGATGGGAGGCACAGGGGGGCAGGGTGATGAGTCTGGACTCAGGAAGATCCAGGTTCAAATCCTGCCTGAGACATTTATTAGTGGGGTGAACCAGGCAAGGCACTGAACCTCTTTCTGCCTCAATTTTCTCATCTGTAAAATGAGGACCATAACAGCCCCTGCCTTCCAGGGTTGGTCTGATGATCAGATGGGATCATATTTGCCAATCACTTTATACACTTTAAGGTGCCATATAAATGCTGGCTATGGTATTATGTTTCAGCAATGTCATGGGTTAAGTAGGTTTTTTTGACTGGCCTGTATAACATCATGGGCCCAACATAGTGTCATACTTTGAAGCCAAGAGGACTTGGGTTTCTAATCCTTCTCTGGACACTAGCTGTGTGACTAGGCAAATAACTGCCCTGAGCCTCAGTTTACCCAATTGCAGAATAATAGCCCCTCCCTTGCAGGGTGGTCACGAGGATCCCAAGAATGTATCTAGAGCTCTTTGCCAGCCTTCAGGTCCCATGAATGGGAGTGATTATTTTTGTTCTATGTAATGGTGGTTTTTTGTCATTGCATGACACGAATTTTAACCTACATCCTTTAGCAAGCAAGCGAGAGAGCCTTGTCTTGTAACAAATACATTAAAAGGAAAAGGAAACAGAGGTTCTGCCAAACCAGTAGACACAGTGCCTTTGCAGAATCACCCTGGTGAAGGGAGGCAAGTGTCTCCATCCAGGTCCTTTTGAGCAGGGTTCAAGTGTCTCTAATCTTCCAATGTAATATTCAAAGCCACAGCCATGAATGTCAATGAATCCTGAAACATCAAACACAGTCTTGCTCAGCCAAGACCCATGACTCACTTTGTTGGGTGCATAGAGAGAGCTTCTCAAACCATCACGACTGTGGAGTAGTCCATGTTGAATATTTGTGGACAGTGACTCCTGTCGGAGACCATTGTGGGAGGAGGAGGAGGAGGAGGACAAAAGAATGACTTGATCAGAACAAGAAGGAAATGTGGGTCATTTGGAGGTAAGGACTTTGAGAAGAGGGACTCCAAGAAGAAAAGACATCTGGTATGGTCAGAGAAACATAAAACTGAAAATTAAACAAATGTTAGGGTTAAAAAAGTTATAAAATTCTTAAGATCAGGGGTCAATGACTCTTCCTAAATCTGAAATCAATTACCTTCTCACAGGATAGGCTAGGGAGCAGTTAGGTTGAATGAAATAAATTTGCTTCTGCAAAAGCTTTTTAACTGTTGATGATCCAAACTGATTTTTTATGGTTTTTGTGATTTTTATGACTTTTCTATGATTTCCCTTATTACACAATTTGTTAAAAATTATCCCCCATCAAACTACTTAACACTGATGAGAAAAAGTAGAATGGTGGAACAGACAAGAGGAGGATAGATGAGAAAGAGCTGAATTCAACAGTGTCCCATAAACCCAAGAGCTTGAAGAACAACTTTTTATTTGACTAACATTGCTGCAAAACCTGGAAAGAGGCTTAGCAGAAATGAGGTGCAGACCAATACCACACACCACAATGAGGTCAAAATGGGCACAGGAGAAAACAAGAAGATAGATGACCTGAATGTTAGAGAACCCAATAGGAAATGTTGAAAAGGACAGGATGAGGTCACTTTCACAATGGTGGCTGTGAAAACATTTGCAACAAAAGCTAACAACTGGAGAAAAACCATTGTATCCAATATCCTCTAATAAGGCTCTATTCTCTAATACACAAAGGGAACCTACCAGCAGGATTTATTCCAAGAATCATTACTCAATGGATAGTCAAAAGGATATGTCTAATATCCCAATAGTCCTGCCATTTGGATGACCAGATAATGGGCTGCTTACAATGAATCCTATGAACTTCCTTGTCAATCCCTCACCTATACAGGTACCTATTAGGACTTTGGTCTCTGGCATCCATGGCACCCCTTTCCAACTGGGAGATGACATCTAACTTAGGAACTGAAAACCCTGCTCACAGAGAGAGGAAAGGGAATGCATTCTGAAAGAAATCTGGCTCAAGTTCAATCCCATCCTCTAATCCATGAGGGAAAAGACATTAAGGTGTAGAGAATGGTACAAAGGACCTTTGAAGGATATTGTCTTGTATTCTGCATAAGTCTGAGACCAGTCGGACACTTGATTTGCATCCACAAAAAGAAAATTCATTCATCTGACCAAACACCTACTCCTTAAGATATGTGCTTTGGAAATTTAACAAGAATTTTTTGAGGGGTTTCCACTTGTCCAAAGCAAAGACTTTCCCCCCAGAACAAGAAGTAACCAATCTAAAGGTTCCAATGAATTTTTGATTCTTTCCACAAAATGAGAAGGAAAGAATACCCCAGAGACAAATTGTGAGTCCCTAAGGAAAGATATTCCCAATCACAGAGATAACATTCTCATGGTTACCCAGTATTAAATCAGAGGTCCCTCTGAGAAGGACTCAGGAGTTTCCAGTCCTCCCAGGTGAAGTCATATCCTGAAAAACATCACTGCATTTTGAAATGTCAGACATTCCTGCACAGGAAGGGACCTGTCTCTCAAAGTTCCAAAGAGGCCCATGGTGCTTCCAGGTTATACACATATGGTGGCTGGGGATGGGGAGGGAGTGATTCTCAAAGAGCTGCAGATTTGGAATACTCCATGTTCAATATTTGTTGACTAGTGACATTTGTGAAAATAGATCATGAATGAATTATTTTTCCTAGCTCTATAAAACAATGTTTTGGTAGTTTGGTATGGCACTGAATAATTAAATTAAGTAGGATTGTCATTTTTATTGTATTAGCTTGGCCTACCCATGAGCAAGTGACATTTTTCCAATTATTTATATCTATTTGTGTAAAAAGTGTTTTATAATTCTGCTCGTATAGCTCCTGGGCTTGTCTTGACAGGTACACTACCAAATATTTTATATTGTTAAAATTATTTTAAATGGAATTTCTCTATCTCTTGTTGCTGAGCTTTATTGGTAATATATAGAAATACTGATGACTTATGTGGCTTTATTTTATATCCTGCAACTTTGCTTATGTCAGTTTTCACTTGATTCTCCAAGTATATCAGCAAAGGGTGATAGTTTTGTTTCCTCACTGCCTGTTCTAATTCCTTCCTTCAATTTCTTTTCTTCTCTTATTGCTAAGGTTAACATTTCTAGTACAATACTGAATAACATTGGTGATAATGGGCATCCTTTTTTCATCCCTGATCTTATTGGGAATATTTCTACTGTATCCCCATTCCATATAATGCTTGCTGATGGTTCTAGACCCTGCTTTTCATTTTAAGGAAAAATTAATTCCTATGTGCTCTAGTGTTTTTAATAGGAACGGGTGCAGAATTTTGTCAAAAGCTTTTTCTACATCTATTGCATTAATCATGATTTCTGTTAATTTTGTTATTGATATGGCCAATTAAGCTGATAGTTTTCCTAATGTGGAGCCAACTCTATATTCCTGGTATAAATTGCTGTAATCTCTTTGTTAATATTTAAACTTTGCATTGATATTCATTAGGGAATTTGGTCTACAACTTTCTGTTTTAGCTCTTCCCAGTTCAGGCAACTGTACTGTATTTGTGTCATAAAAGGAATTTGGTAGCACTCCTTTTGTGCCTATTTTCCCAAATACTTTGCATAGCACTGTAATTAATTGTCCTTTAAATGTTTGGTAGAATTAACTTGTAAATCCATCTGGCCTTGGAGATTTTTTTCTTAGGGAGTTCATTAATGGCCTGTTTGATTTCCTTTACTAAAATGGCGTTAATTATTTTATTCTCTCTTCTGTTAATCTGGGCAGTTTATATTTTTGTAAGTATTCATACATTTCACTTAGGTTGTCAGACTTATTTCCACAGAGTTGGGCAAAACAGCTACTGGCTTTAATTTCCTCTTCACTGGTGGCATTTTCACTCTTTTTATTTCTGATACTGATAATTTGGTTTTCTTCCTTCTTTTTTGCAATAAATTTACCAAAGGTTTATCTGGTTTTTTCCCCCTAAAAGCTGCTCTTAATTCCATTTACTGGTATACGGTGTGTTCAGGGAAGACACCTCTGGTTTGAAGGCTACCACGCCCTTCTCAGGACTGATTTCCACCTTTGGAATTCCCCTGTTCCACCTAACCCTCACTTGTGCCTTCAAGGAGTAGCAAACACAGCTGCTACACCCTGGTAAATCACTGGGGCAGATGGGCTAAACCAGGTGTGTATGTGTGTGGGGAAAGCGGTAAACAAGGGGTCTCAAACCCATTGATTAAATAGGGAGGTGTCTACCACAAACATGTGAAGACCCCCTGGTGGAATGGGTGGATGAGAACAAGTTGTTTCAACAGCCATAAAGACAGCTGAAGGAGGTGCTGTGGACCACTTAAAGCTTGGTTAAACATCAAAGAGACCAAGGTCATCCCCTGCATCTCAAGCCACCACCAGTCATCTTGATTCTGTCTGGCCACTGTGCTGTGATGACTCTGGAGGAGTGAGGTTGATAACTCCGTGCAACTCGGCCTCACTTAAATCTAATTTATGCACAAATCAAAAGACATCACCCATGCCCTTTTACCAATCTCAAAGTCCTGCGGTGACAGGCAAGTGACTAAGCAGCAGGTGGGGATACACTGGGAGCTGTAGTCACAATTCTGCACACAGGTGGGCCACAACATAGGGTCATTTCTCACTGGAAGCAGCAGTAGTATTTGGCAGCCCCCTGGGTGTCTGAACAGCCTTTTAAGGATCCCACTGCTCACCTCCTAGTGTGAGGAAGGGGCTAGAAAAAGTGCCCTAAAGTCAGTGCAACCAAGATTAGGAGGGAAGCAGAAAACTGGGAAAGAATTTTTAAAACCAGTATCTCTGACCCATATGTACAAAAATATATATACCAGCTCTTTTTGTGGTGGCAAAGAATTGGAAATCAAGGAGATACCAATCAATTGGGGAAGGGCTAAACAAACTGTGGTATATGAATGTAATGGAATACTACTGTGCTATAAGAAATGAGGAGCAGACAGACTTCATTATAACCTGGAATGACTTATATGAAGTGATGCTGAGTGAGGGGAGCAAAACCAGGAGATCATTATACATAATTATAGACACATGGTATCTGTAAGGAATATTTGACAGACTTGACTCCTCTCATCAATGCAAGGTTCAAAGACAGCTCCAAAAGACCCATGATGGAAAAAGCTATGCACATCCAGAAAAACAATTATGGAATCTGAATATAGATTGAGGGAAACTTTTTGCTCTCTTTTCTTTTGTCCTTTTTTTGGTTTTGTTAGTTCTTTCTCAAGATTCACTGCATCCAATATAATTCTTGTTTACAACTGCACTATTATGCAAATAAGTTAAATATGAAGGTATATGTAAAACCTACAATGTCACATGCTGTCTTAGGGGGGAGGGAAGAGGAAAGGGAGGGAGAGAAAAATTGGAACCCAAAAACTTGTGGAAAAAAAAATGTTAAAAAAAAAAAAAGAAAATAAACTGGTGTCTCTAATAAAGGCCTCGTTTCATAGAGAACTGAGTCAAATTTATAAGAATATAAATCATACCCCAAATGATAAATGGTCAAAGGATATGAACAGGCAACTTTCAGACGAAAAAATTTAAGCTATCTATAGTCATATGAAAAATGTTCTAAATCACTATTAATTAGAGAAATGCAAATCAAAACAACTCTGAGGTACCTATCAGACTGGCTAACATGACAAAACAGGAAAATGATAAATGTTGGAGAAGATGTGGGAAAATTGGAACAGTAATGCATTGTTGGTGGAGTTGTGAACTGATCTGGAGAACAAACTGGAACTATACCAAAAGGGCTATAAAAATGTGCATACCCTTTGACCTAGCAGTACCACTTCTAGGGCTGTATCCCAAAGAGAATGGAAAAACCCAAACGTAAAAATATTGAGGAGTTCCTGAACAAATTGTGGTATATGAATATAATGGAATACTATTGTGCTATATGAGAAATGAGGAGCATGTGGACCTCAGAAAAACTTGAAAAGACTTAGATGAATGGATGCTGAGTGAAGTGAACAGATCCTGAACAGTGTGCACATTAAAAGCCATATTGTGTGATGACTGACTTTCATAGACGTGCTCTTTTCAGCAATGCAAGGATGGAAGGCAACTCCAAATGAAAAATGCTATCAAAATAGTTCTTTCTCTGGAATCTGAATGCAGATGGAAGCATACTATTTGTACTTTTTTGTTTGTTTTGTTTCTTTCCCGTGGTTCCTCCAATTGGTTCTAATTCTAGTAATAATGGAAAGCACTTTCTGATGCCCTGAAGCCTATTTATGGGCCAAAGACCTGTGGTGCATCTCAGCTACTCAGTGCTGATACAGCTGCATTGACTAGTAATAAGGACATGATCCTAGAGAGATGGGCTGAACACTTCCATAGAGTTCTCAACAGACCACCATCAATCAATACTGAGGCCACCGACCTTTTACCTCAGGTTGAAGTCAATCTCTCCCTAGCTGAAGTTCCAACTGAAGAAGAGGTTTTGAATGCCATTAGGCTTCTTTTTTTGTGGCAAAGAACCTGGTGCTGTTTCTATTCCAGGTGAGATTTTCAAGGTAGGGGTCCACTGCTCATACAAAAGCTGACTGAAATTTTCCAGGTTATATGGGAAGAGGAGGTTATCCCTCAGGAGTTCAAGGATGCCTACACTGTCCATCTCTATAAAAGAAAAGGAAATAGATTGTGCTGTGACCATCATGGCGGGGAGGGGAGAGAGGAGAGGAGCTCAGTCTCTTAGGGCAGACAAAATTCTTGCCAGAGTCCTCCTTAATGGGCTGATCCTTCATCCGAAAGATGATCATCCACCTGAGAGCTATTGTGGCTTCAGAAAGGGTGAGAAATACCCAATATGGTGTTTGTTGCCTGACAACTCCAGAAGTAATGGCAGCAGCAGAACAGAGGTCTGCACACAACATTTGTAGATCTGATCAAGGCCTTTGATACTGTCAGCTATGACGGTTTATGGAAAATTGTATTAAAATTTCCTTGCCCTGAGAAGTACATCAGAATTGTGTGTCCATTTCATCACTGCATGCTTGCCTGGTTTCTGGATAATGGACAATGCTCCCAAGTTTTCCCAGGCATAAATGGAGGGAAACAAGGCTGTGTGCTGGCTCCCATGCTCTGTGGTATGTTTTCAGCCATGTCATCAAATGTCTTCCTTGAGGACCAACACTGCATCGAGGAAAGCTACTGCACTGATGATAAATTCTTCAACTTGAAAGCCAAGATCAAAGGGGAAGGAGTGTTGGTACATGATTTTCTGTTTGCATATGACTGTGCAGTCAATGCAACCTCTGAAACTGAGATGCAACAAAGATTGATTTTTTTGCTGCTTGTCCAAATTTTGGCCTAACAATTAACATCAAGAAAACACAGGTGCTCCTTCAGGCACCACACCATCCATAAGTGGAACCATGGGTTACAGCAAATGGAGAAGTTTTGAATGCTGTGGATAAATTCACTTACTTTAGCAGTGTACTTTCCAGTGATATATACACTGATAATGAGGTTGAGGCATGCTTTGCCAGAGCTAGCTCAGTCTTTGGGAGGTGCTGAAGGAAAGTAGGAACAGAAGAGTAATAGACTGACTACCAAACTGAAGGTCTACAGAACCATTGTGCTGACCTCATTGTTGTATGGCTGTGAAACCTGGACAGTCTACCAGTGCCATGCCAGGAAACAACTGCTTCCCTCTGAACTGCCTTAGGAAGATTCTGAATCTCACCTGGCAGGATAAGATATCAGACACTGAGGTCCTTTCTGGAACTAAGCTACCAAGCATTCAAACTCTGCTTCAGAGAGTGCAACTCAGATGGGCTGGTCATGTTGTTCAAATGCAAAACATATGCTTCCCAAAAAGACTATTTTATGGAGAACTCACAAAGGCAAGCATTAACATGGTGATCAGAAGAAGCAATACCAGGACATTCTTTAGGTCTCTCTTATGAACTGTGGTATTAATTGTATGACATGGGAGATCCACTCAGCATGGCATGCCCACATCTGAGAAGGTGCTGTGCTCTATCAGCAAAGCAGAATTCAAACAGCTCAAAAGAAACACAGGATGCGCAAATTTAGAGAATCAGGACCACATGTTCACATGAACTACTTGTTTCCGACTTTTGGTAGGGCATTCTGGGCTCATATTGCTCTGATCAGTCACAGTCAGGCATACTGAAACTGGACTCTAGGAAAATGACGTCACTTTGGTCCTCCTTGAGAAAAGACAACAACCAACCAACCACAATACACAGACACACTATAAGGAAACATAATACAAATACACAAAATTAAAGTATACAATATTTCACACTGCTAGCAATTCACTTGACTTATGGAAGTAAACTTTTCTAACCAAGTACAAAATAAAAAAGGTAATTTCAACTAGTTAAACTGCACACAAAACCAAGTGTGCAAGCAACTCTCACACAAAAAATTTTTTCACCTGCGAGCTGAAAGAAAACCCTGCTCAGACAGCATTTATAAAAGATAGAAGAGAAAAACCACAGGACATAACTGGACCTGCATTATAAGTGAAACGACACATGCAAAACCAAATCTGTGTGCCAAAAAACCAACCACCAACCAACCAACCAAAAAAACCCCACAGGCCTTACCAAAGTGATCTAGCTCAATAAAAGGGGCTGTGGAGCATTCCTCACAAGAAAAAGCTGGGCTTGATCAGAGGCTGGGGCCTGTAATGAAGCTACAGCTGGGAGCACTGAACTTGTCAGTCAAGTGAGAGGAGACTTCTAGGAAGGAAAATGCCAGTGGCACCTGTCCCTTCTGCCTGTACTTTAGAGTTCAAGGCTTCAACCTACCTCCAACCCTTACAAACTGCTGACACCAGTGTCAGTACTTTTACTGAGTCAGTCTCTAAACTGAGAGTGCTCTGAGCCCCACAAAGCAGGCCTAGAGACTGGAGTACCAGTAAACAAGTAGTTGAATTGATCAGTTTCAGAACGAGGACTGTTCTCTTAGCTCAAGTAAAACCTCAGGTTATATACTGAAGTCACATCTGGGGAAGGATGTGGATTAGGAACAATTATTTAGTGGTTTCCCATGACAAATCAGGAAGTCCCACAATAGAACAATTCTGGAGTCAAGTCTCTGGGGGCTAAAGTACAGAACCAGAGTTCTGTGACAGGGACAGGTTCTACAGTCTTTCATTCCCTTCACTAAAGATCGAGTGATTGTGAGGAGTCAGAGCTTTGATTAATCAGTACAACCTCCACTGTAAGCTCTGACTCACAAACCAGAGACGCAGCTCTTGGGAAAACAAAATTATTAGTATAGTGATTACATATATAATAACAATTAATATGAAAATTATCATTTCCTTACAGAGGTTGTTGTATTCTGTCAACCAGGTGAAGCCTATCCCTCAAAATGCAGAGAAGTCCAAGCTAGGTTGAAAATAGAAAAGTTTTATTAGGAAGAAAATCAGGTATTAGTGCCACACAAAAACCCAATGGCCCAGCAGGGACAGAGGAGATTTATGCATGGAAACCACAAAGCGGAAGTTCAGAGAGGTGTTGGGGAAGAGGATGGATGATCTTTCCCAGGATCAGGTGGACACAGTAGGAGGATGTTTAGCAAGAACAGTGGACTGCAAGGCTGGTTTGGCCTACTTTGGAGAAAGGGGGAGGGGGGAGTACAACAGCAAGGTCAGCCAGTGAACACCAACAAAGGCATCTGGGAGTGGGCAACACTGTGGCTCACTGCAGGCTCCTTCCATCAAACATGCTTATTAGTGTGTCCAGTGCATGTGCCTAGTAAGGTAACTCATGCAAAATGGACATATTAATCTCAGGGGATATTATCAGCAGACAAGTAAAAACTTTATTCCACCCTGCTTGGATGGCTTCCACAAAGTCTAGGTGTGGGAGAAGTAAGTGGGAGGCAGGACTAAAAGTGAAAGGTCACTTCACCCAGCCTAAGTCAGTTAGGAGTACCGTGTTGAGTGCTGCCACCCATGCCCCAATAATGCAGAGATGTCTCCAAGCACACACTCCTTCCTTTGAGATTGGGGATCTGATACCCCATATACCCTGATGCCAGAATGAATCAGATTTAGGACTCCCCAGGGAGATCTCAATTATTCTTCTGTGGCTGGGAGGAAACAAAGACCTGTAACCTGCTCCCCTCCCCATTTACCCAGGCCCTGTTCTTCTGTACAAAATAATAATGAACTAGAATCATTCACCTATATATTCCATATTAAAGATTCTCAATCAGTTTTTAATAAAACACCATCACCTCACATCATACCATCACTCTTATAATAGCTGCTGGGGGAGGGGCCTTCCTGCCTCAAGTCTCTCCCCATTCCAGTCCAGCTCCAGACATTTTCCTAAAATGCAGGTCTGACCGTGTCCCGCCCCTCTCCCACTCAATAAACTCCAGTATCTTCCTACTGTTTCCAGGAGCAAATACAAAATGCAGTTTGGCATTCAAAACCCTGTATAATAACCCTCTCCCACCTTTCCACTCTTCTGATAACATTTGCCTCCATATTTCCTCTTCCATTCATTCACACTGGCCTTTTGCAGCAATACTCTGCCTCCTTTTGAAAGTCTTTCCACATTGATTTCATTCATAGGATTTCTCATCAGTGTGCCTTCTCTAATGTGCATCAAGATGGGAGGTCTTTCTGAAAGTCTTTCCAGACTGATTACATTCAAAAGGTTTCTCTCCACTGTGGATTCTCTGATGTGCAGCAAGACTCTGCCTGGTTGTGAAAGCCTTTTCACATTCATAAGGTTACTCTGAAGTATGGATTCTGTGATGGGCCAAAAGACTGACCCTGTATTTGAAAGCCTTTGCACAGTGATTGCATTCAAAAGGTTTCTCTCCAGTGTGGATTCTCTCATGGGCCAAAAGATTGCTCCTTACTGTGAAAGCCTTTCCACAGTGAATACATTCATAAGGTTTCTCTCCACTGTGGATTCTCTGATGGACCAAAAGACTGCCCCTACGTGTAAAAGCCTTTCCACAGTGATTGCATTCAAAAGGTTTCTCGCCACTGTGGATTCTCTGATGGGCAAAAAGACTGACCCTTTGTGTGAAAGCCTTTCCACAGTGATTGCATTCAAAAGGTTTCTCTCCAGTATGGATTCTCTGATGGGCAGCAAGATTGGCCCTGTCTCTGAAAGCCTTTCCACAGTAATTACATTCATAAGGTTTCTTTCCAGTGTGGATTCTCTGATGTCCAGCAAGATTGGGCCTGTCTTTGAAAGCCTTTCCACATTGATTACATTCAAAAGGTTTCTCTTCACTGTGGATTCTCTGATGGCAAACAAGATAGGCATGCTTTCTGAAAGTCTTTCCACAATGATTACATTCAAAAGGTTTCTCTCCTCTGTGAAGCTTCTGATGTACATCAAGATTGTGCCTGTCTTTGAAAGCCTTTCCACACTGATTACAATCAAAAGGTTTCTTTTCACTGTGGATTTTCTGATGGGTCAAAAGACTGCCCTTGCATGTAAAAGCCTTTCCACATCGATTGCATTCAAAAGGTCTCTCTCCAGTGTGGATTCTCTGATGCACATCAAGAGTCGCCTTCTGTGTGAAACCCTTTCCACATACATTACATTCATAAGGTTTCTCTCCAGTGTGGATTCTCTGATGTGCAGTAAGATTGCCCCTCTGTGTGAAAGTTTTTCCACAGTAACTGCACACAAAAGGTTTCTCTCCAGTGTGAATTCTGAGATGGACAGCAAGATTGCCACTGTCTGTGAAAACCCTTCCACAGTGATTACAGTCATAAGGTTTCCCTCCAGTGTGGTTTCTCTGATGTGCAGCAAGATAGTACCTATTAATGAACACCTTTCCACACAGGTTACATTCAACACGTCTCTCTACAGTGTGGTCTCTCTGATGTGCAGCAAGCGTTCTTTGTTCCATGAAACCCTTTCCACATAGATTATATTCATAAGGTTTCTCTCCAGTGTGGATTCTCTGAAGGCGAATGATGAGTGATTTGTGGCAAAAAGCCTTCCCAGATTCATTACATTGACAAAACTTCCCCCCAGTAAGAATCTTATGAGATCTATCAGGACTGGAGTCCCAGCCAAAGGCCTTCCCACACTGAGCACATGCATAACTTTTCATTCCAGGGTGAAATCTAAGCTGGCAAGGAAGAGATGAATGATGGGATAAGGCTGCTTCACATTCATTATATTCATCAGGCTCCTTTGCAATGGGAATTTGCTGATGAGTAATGAGCTTAGAGTTTTGACTCAAGCCCTCATCTTTGTTACTTATACAAAGCATTTCTCCAGTATCACTTTTCTGATGTCTCATGAGGTCTGAACTCCAGTTCCAGGCCATTTCCCATTGATTACCTGGATATACTGGCATTTCAGGAGCCTTCTTCTGGGGCTGAAAAAACTCTACATGTTCAATAAAGCATTTGCTATATTCACTATCCTGAACAGAGTCATTCCCTGAGGTCATTTTCTTACACTGATTCAGGATGCAAGATTGACTGAAGCTCTTTCCAATTTCATCAAATTCATATTCACTCTTTGGATTTTTATCTAAGTTGAGATCAGAATCACAGATTTCTCTCCATTTGAAGTCCCAGGGACCATCACTCATGAATCTACGCAGGTCATATTTTTCCAGAAAAATTCCAAGACTTCTAGTCACCTCATGTACTTCACACCTGGTCTCTAAATCTGAAGAAGACAAACAAACATATATACACCAAAAGATACACAAATATAAGTATATGCAAAAGCAATGGGTAGTGGAGACTTATGTGGCTCATGACCTTCTGTAACAGTAATGTAAATTTGAAGATCTTTCCCACTCATTAATAGGCGCATGTGACCTGCTCATGTCACAGGAAACCTAAGTCACATCTGGTTGGAGGAGCTCGCTGAATGAGAGGTACAGGAAAGGGTGCCGCAGGAAATGCTCAGAACAAGTTAGAGCTGCTGTGTTTTAAGTTCTTTGCTGTTATGATGAAGTGGACTTACTGGTTTGGGGATTTGCTTGCTGCTTGGATGGGTTGAACTTACTGGTTTTAGGATCTGGTTCTCTAGTGTCCAGATAGAGAGTTTCTTTTATTTTGTGACACAGAACTACATAAGCGTATTCACAATTATTGTCAAGATTGTGATTATTGCCTTGCTGATACACCTCATCACCAATCCAAATGCAACAAAACTTTGTGTACTCTTGGAACAAATACTGGCATTAAAAATGCTATCACTGGAAGGAAAAGGGACAGAAAGGCTCTGAGTGACAAAGAAGGTGTACACCCCAGACTGCTGGACCTATCAGAGACTTATTCACTCCAAGCAAAACATTCACATTGAACAAAAGCAGCAGCCAGAAGGCAAGATGGCTACCAGACACTGTCAACAGATTACAGTGATTCTCAATGGGAGAACAGTTTGTTACTGACTTGGAGAAAAAACTGAGCCAACACAGGGTTTGCAGCATTCCAGCTGAAAAGAAGTGAGAAGCTTTCAGAGATGGATTGTACAGCATCACATTTACTCACTTGGTCAGAACACTTGTAAACATCCAAACTAGTTTGATGGAAATGATGGGGAAATGCCAAACCTAACAAAGTAATAATGAAAACTTTACAGGATCTACCAGTCCCTGGGTTTGTTTTCACAACTGTACTCCCAGGAATTATATACTGCCTAGAGTTATTTTCAATGGGGTAATGCTTACTATCTCTCCCTGCAGAGTTTTGTTGGCAAGATATAGGAATGGTGATGATTTACATGGGTTTAAATTGTACCCTGCCACTTTGCTAAAATTAACTGCTTTAATAAACTTTTTGATTGAGTCTTTGGGATTTTCCAAGTATATCATCCTATCCTCTACCAAAAAAAGTGAGTTGTATTACCTCATTCCCTATTCTCATTACTTCTATTTCTTCTCTTATTGTTATGCATAGTATCTCCAATACAATATTGAATAGTATAGGTGATGGTGGGCATCCTTTTTTCACACCAGATCTTACTGGGAAGGCTTCCACATTATGCCCAACACAAATAATGCTTGTTGATGTCTTTAGGTAAATGTTTTTTTTTAATCAATTGAAGGAAAAATCTTCACCCATACTTTCAAGCATTTTTAACAGAAATGAAAAATGTTGTATCTGATCAAAGCTTATTCTTCAGCTATTGATAAAGCCATATGATTTTTTTTGCTACTTACTATTTTCGTTTATATGGTTTCTGTTTTTGCTTTGGCAGTTGGACTCCCAGGTATTTTACAGTGTGTACAGTTTGAGGTAATTTGTTTTCTTCCTTTAAGGAGATTCTTGGAGAACCAAGTAATTCCTGTCCTATTCTGACATCTCGCCAGAACCCCTCCCATTCCTTTCAGCATAGCATTTTCAGTGGATGTAGAATGGGTGCACCCAGAAGACTGCACTCAGTGAAGTTTCTGAGGTTGAGATGTGTCAGAATATGGATCCATTCGCTGCAACTTGTGAAAATTTTGGCCTGACAAGTAACATTAAGAGAAGAAATGGTCCTTACCCAGGGACAGCATGTTCTGGATATTCTCCTTCATGACCTCCTTGTACAGCTCTTTCTGAGAATGGTCCAAGAGGCCCCACTCCTCCTTAGTGAACTCCACAAACACATCCTTGAATGTCACCAACTCCTAAACCATCAAAAGTCACAAGATTTAGAGCTAAGAGACTCCAGAATTCACCTAGTCCAACCCTCTTCAACTTAGAAGATGAAACTGAAGCTCAGAGAAGGATTTTCCTAAAACTCACATAACCTTTATGAGCCAACACTTGAAATCAGTTATTAAGAATCTAATGGAATATGGAGAAAAGCAGTTTACATTTGAAGTGAGAGTCATGATGGAATAATAAAAGCTAGAAAAATGTCTTACTATACATTGCTTCTCCTGATGGACTTAGGGACAAGATGTGTGCTCTATCAGTGATGCCCAAAAATCTGTGGAGGAGATAACGAGGTCATGTGTCCTCCTGTGTTCTTAGGGACATATTAAGAATATTCCATGAACACTTTGTGAGAAGTTGGTAAGTACTGTGCATTCTGGGAGAAAAAACCAACTTAACAGTAATCCCTGAGGACAGAAGGAAGACATGATCAAGTTTGCTAAAAGTCTGTAATAAAGTCTGAAGTAGAGAAGAGTATGAAAAGGATTCTAAAGGGAGATCACTCACAATCTGGCCTCGGCTGAGTGGAATGAGACTGTTTCCACCCAAGTGAAGAAGAGGTCTCTATTCTCAAAAGGAAATGTTACCACGACCCTAGGTATGATGAATCACAATCAAACATCTTCTATGTTTCCTGTATGATTGCTTTCAGTTGTTCATGAAATACATTCTTTCATCTTAATAATTATAGAGAAATAAAAGTAACTATGTGGAAAAAAGAGGGTTCCTTCCTTCACTAAAAATGTAAAATGTTATCAACTGAGGTTAGAGATTGAGCTAATGTATGAGAAAGACATTGACAATCCAAGAAAAATAAAATTATTTCAACATGCTACTGCAACTCTAGAACACTGGGGTTAGGTTTAGGGAGTGAAAAGAATGAATCAAAAGGCAGACTGATAGAGGATCATACCAGAATGTGGCCACTTCTTCAAATCCTTTGATGTATGGGAGGGCTCATCTATTTTTCCAATCTGCTACATGCAAAACATATGTTTAGCCAAGGCACTTGGCATTTGATGCTGTTTATTTCTAGCAGAATGGTATGATTCACTGTTTAAGAAGTTGTATTATTGTGGAACATTTCTCTTTCTTGTACATCTCTTCACCTTTTTATCATTTTATATTTCATTGAAAACATCTGATTTATCTTGTATTGGTGCATTTCACTTACAGCTTCCTTTATGTCTATTATTGAACTTCTGAGCAATAAAAGTTTTAGTCTTTTCCTGATTCCCAAGAATTTACAATTCTTTTCTTTTCACTAGGTGTTCTGAGTCATGATTCTTCATTGGAGTCTATTTATTCGTAATATGAACAATCACAAAAGGAAGGCCATGCTTGTCTTCAGTGATAACACATCCACTGAATCTGTAACTTGTTCTTCTCAGAAGCTCTTGCCCATCTCTTTCCTTCCCCATTCTCCCACATTCTCTCTCCCCCACCATGGGGAGAGCTCATATACTCCAAAGACCTACGTAAGAAGAGGGTCAGCTCACACGTCTCCTCGCTGGATCATCTGCACTTTAGTGCACTATTTTAGAACTTCTCATTGACTTTGCCACCATGCCCAAGTGTCTTTTGTCCAAAATCTCTTCCTTTGGTGTGTTGTCTTCCCACTGAATGTATAATCTTGTGGCAGCTAAATGGCTAGGTGAGTAGAGCAATGGCCCTAGGGTCAGAATGACCTGAGTTCAAATCTAACCTCAGACACTTAAGTCACTTAACCCCAATTGCCTTGCCTCCCCCCCTCCAAAAAAAGGGTGTAATCTTTATGGGGACAGGAGACGTTTTCTTCTTTTCTGTTTAAATCCCCAGGCCTTAACACAGTGCATATAGCATTATTCAGTTCTGTCTGACTTTTCTAGACTGCATTTGAGGTTTTCTGAGGAAAGCTACAGGAGTGGTTTCCCATTTCCTGTTCATGCTCATTTTAAAAATGATGAACTGAGGCAAAGAGAGTTAAGTGACTTAAGTGGCTCAGGGTCACACAGCTTTTAAGTGCCTGAGGCCAGATCTGAACTCACGCACATGATTCATCCTCATTCCTAGCCCAATGCTCTATCCACAGAGCCTACATGCCCTCTACTCACTCCTTAACCCTTTTCACAACTTAGCTTTCATCCTTCCTTTCCTGAAATGGCTCTCTGCAAACTTAGCATTCATGCTTTAATTGCCAAATCTCACAAACTTGTTCTACAAATTTGGATTTAGTCAAAAGGCCGCGCTTATGGACCCAGAAGGGCACAGGTTCCCCACCCCTGCTCTAGACTGACTGGATTCAGATACTAGGAAAGAGTCATTTGGATCCAATGATGTTCTTTATTTTTATCTTTATAATTTCTCAACATATGGCCTTAATACCAAATTTTCATGAAGGTATGACCCACTGATAGAGGGTAAAACATCACAAGTATCCATGTGACTTCAGAGGAGACCACATTATAATTTTGTTTAGGACACAGTCAGTTACATTTGCTGCCAGGACCTCAAAATATATGACTCACTCCATTGGATTACTCTATTGCAAGAGTTTTGTTGTGCCAGTCTTCCTACTCAGAAGGGAATCAGTTCCAAAATAGGATTAAGTAGGGAAAATGGGAGTTGATGGACAGATGAGTGAAGAGGAGCTCCCAGGGGGAACCAGGGTCTTACATTTTGGCTGAGGTACAATGTGTACCTTGGAATGGAAGTTGGTGGACTAGAAGGTCAAGGCAGAAGAGGGGTCGTTCCCCTGGCCATGGCATTGCAGCTGATGGAGACCAGAAACAGGAATAGAGAAGAAGGCAGGGGTCTGAGTTTCTAGTCATGAGTGTAAATGGAAGATGATGATCCTGGGGCCTCAGGACTAAGGCAGAAAGAAACTGGTGGACCCTCTCAGAAAGGCCTTGGACCATGGAGGCCCGTAAGGCCTTCTTCTGCTTTCCACAGGGCCTGCATTTCCAGGCAACTTCTTTCTTGGACTCCTCCAGTTAGCAGACTGCCTGGCTAGAAGAAGCAGCCCTTTCCTTTGAGATAAAGATGTCTCCTAAAAATCTAGTGCTAGGCTTGGAGTTCCTAGGAGATCAGAAATGTCAGACCACTGAGGCTTTCACACAGTAAGTGGGTGGGGGTTTATAACAATAAATTTTTGAGAATATAGGACTGATTCCATTTGATGCTATACTGGATGTCCTGAGGTCAATGTCCTCAGTGTCCCCTTCAGTACCTCCCTTCCCCCACTCTCTTTGAGAAACCTCATGGGACTCACTTCCTGTCCTCTTATTATGTCTAAGAAGGCACAGAGGGCTTGGCAAATGCTGATTAACTACCTGACCAATCAAGCTGCTACTCTTTTCTTTGGACTGGAATAAGTAGCTGTGCTGAGGACCTTTGTAACAGACCTTTCTAACTCTAACTCTGAATTCATATTTCATTTCTTTTTCTGAAAATGTCCCTTTCCCTCTGTCTCCCAACTTGATCTTACCCTAAATTTCTCTGTAAGCCTGCCTATAGGACCTCAGGGATCCCACCCAAAGGATGGGTCGTGTAGGTCAGGAGGAGAGCCTGTCTCTATGTCCTCAGTGGAACTGTGAGACACACATGTCCATCAGAAAGTATGTCACACTCTTGGGTGGATAAACCACAGTACACTGTATATAACCTGTGCTCCCTTATTCTGCCTGTCTCTAGCAATGACTCTGACAACTCTCACAACAGGATCAAAGGAGATAATATTTATATGGTTCCTGGCACATAGCAGACACCATGTAACCAGCCCCACAACCCTTTCCAGTCTTCTTACACCTTAGCCTTCTTCTCTCCTCTGACCCAGGGGCATTGGCCTCCTGGCTGACCCTTGGCCAAGATCCTCCATCTCCTGACCCTGTGTCTTCCCAATGGCTGTCTCTCATGCTTGGAATGTTCTCCCCCCTCACCTGGGCTTCCTGACTTCCTTGACATCTCAGGTAAAATCTCACCTGAAAACAAGCTGTTCCTGGTCCCTTCCCTGTCATAGAGCCTCCCATCCAAACAGTACAGAGCTTGTTTGCACACAGATGCTGACATGTTTTCTCCCAATTAGACTGCACACTCATGGAGAGCACGTACTGTTATTTATTTAAACTTTCTTTGCACAACTAATATGTTAGCACAGTGCTAGGCACAGAGGAGCCAATTTCTAAATGCTTATTGACTTGACCTAAGAAATAAATGGGAAATGAGAGGGATTCAGAGAGAGCAGGGAAGGCTTGTGAGGCAGGAGGAAATGAGCAGAACCAGGAGGACAATTTCTGCTCTGCTGACAGCCCTGTAAAGGACAACCTAAGTCTAACAGGATGAAGCTTCCTTGGCTCTCTTGGATTCCACCTTTGCTGATGGTGCTCAGGTCTGTGGATGGACTGCACTCACCTGGTATGAGGGTTTCTGGCTCCCAGGGGCCATTCTCCTTGGTCTTTCTCCTAGGAAAAGACTTTGGTCCTCAGCAAGCTGACCTGAGGAGAGAGAAGAACCTCAGGGTGGGAGAGACACTGACTTTGCCTTCTCTTCCTAGGGTGGATGCTGGAGTGATAGAAGGTGAGCTCTCAGAGCAGTTACAAAGGCCCTGCCCTGCCCTCAAGGGAGAGACTCCACCACAGGAGGAGGGCAGCAGGAAGGGTCAGGCTTGGAAGTGAACTTGGTCTGAACAGGAAGAGAACTTGCCAGTCTTTTGAACTCCCTGGTTGAAATCCATTCCTGACCTTCCTTACCCCAATCCTAACATTGAGGAGGGGCCTTTCCCTGTGTCTGTTTTTATTTCCCAAGAGATCTTCTCTCACTGGAAAACAGCTGGATCCTAATGAGGAGCTGAGACCAGGACATCAAACCTCTTTGTCCCATGTCATGTTACAGCTCACATTATAAACTTTATTTAATGATATAAACATTCACATCTGCCTCTAAGTCTAGGGCTTTGGCTGTTACCTGATTAAGCAACTAAAATCTATCCCCTGGGAGGCCCCACTATTTCTCTCTTTCACCCCTCAAAACCTGGGTTCTAATGGGAATGGGAGAGGTTCAGGAAGCAGGATATGTTGGTTCTGGGGCACAAGGATGGCAAGAAATCAGGAAGGAGGTCAGAGAAGGACTGATCTGGGATAGCTATTGGGGGTAGGGGGAGCACAATACTGCATCACAAAATCCATAATGATCCTTCTGGTATCATCATCATTATTATCATTTTAAAAAAGTGAAGATGCACCTCAGCCTCCTAAGCCTTATATGACAATGGGGAGTGTTGGGCAGGGAGGGCCTCCAAGGTGGAAAATGTTACTGGACTGGGCAGTCAGGCCTCAGGACATAGACTAATACTCATCCCCTAGGTACAGGAGCAGAGGGGGATATCACCTCCATTCTCATATCCTCAAGTGGAGAGGAAAAGGAAAGTTTGGAGATGAAAATTAAAGCCAAAAGGAATACACACACATACATATATATCTACATACAGATTTATATATTCACATATATATCTGTATACCTGCTTGGCTTGGTGGTAAAACTAACTGCCCAGTCAAGAATTAGAAGCTTTTTTAGAGCTTTTCAAGGGAACTCAGGGATTTTAAGAGCATCCTAACAATGGCATTCTAACCATGGGAATCACTAGGATAAATACAAAGCCAGGGAAGGAGCATCACTGTAGTATTAATTAAGTTGGGACTTTTTTTTTACTGTTTTAGAATGCTAAACTAATTTAGTGTCTTTGATTGAGCCTTATTAGGTGCAAACCCCCAGGCCCAAACCCCTAATTACTAGGTGCTAAGCAGATGTGGGCATGAAGCCCCCAGGACCCTAAGGGGAGTTGCTAAGACCAGAGACAATAGTATATGCCTAAGTTCTTGTCACTCAGATGAAGTCCGATGACTTCTAAAGACTGTATAAAAGGAGAGAACAACATTGTTTGCTTGAGGCTCTCACTCCTGGAGGAGTGTTGTCATGGGACTCTGGACAGCCTCTCTAAGAGCCTCCCGGCTCGTCAACCCAGATGTTTGTTTCTTGGTAACTATGAATTATGATCTGGTCTGTTTATTTTGTGTATGTTTGTATTTGCTCTGAAGTTCAGCTTGCTGGCTTTTCCTCTTGAACTAAGTGACTTTATATGTATATGTTGGATTAAAGAAAGATTGTTAACTCCTTAACGTTACTTTCCTTAGTAAAGCAGAACAAAGGAATCTGTGCTGGCAGCGTTCTTGTTGTTGGGCTTGTGTTGGTCTTTCACCCCCACGGGAGCTGCTAGCCAAAATGTTGTAACAATCACAAAGAAAGAGAAGCCAAAAGGCCAGTTTGGCAGCTCAATGCTGTGTGAAGAGAACTGTGTGTAACCAACTTGGAGATGTAGCTGGGGCCAGGTTCTGAGAACTCTGAAACAGCAGAGGCATTTATAATTGCACAGATACATTATGGGAGCCACTGCAATTTACTGAGTGGAAATGATGTGGGGAGGACTGAAGTTTAGGGCCATAGAGATCTGTCATCTTCAGTGCAGATTCCTTCCTTCCTCCCTCCCCCCCCCCTGCTCTGCCCCCAATGCCTATGAAGTTAGCAAAGTCAATCCACTTAAGTTCCTAGACAGATCCTTTGAGTGGACATGGCTCATATGGGCAGTTTTGTTTACTTGGTCCCATAAAAGAGAATTCTTTCTATAGCCAGTATTCCAGCAAATCAGTGGAAGAGAGAAGGACAGATGGTTCTTGAAAGAAAAACAAAAATGAAAGGCAAAAATAAACAGTGAAACTGTAATTCTTGGAGATAACAATATACCACTTTCAGCCTTAGACAAATTAAAACTTTAAACAAGAAGCTGTAGCACCTAATATGCTACTGGGAAAGGGAGTCAAGACAGAGTAGAGTCAGTGATGGCTTCTAGATTGCTAATGTGGAAGAAGTAAACTTAATTTGGGGAAAATAGCTTCTCTCCAGAAACAGTTACCAGAGAAGTTCCAGCAACAATGTTGATACTTGTAGCTGCTGTAGAGTTTGTATGAAGCCAATGATACCAGCACACAGGAGGGCTGCTAGTACAGGATCTTTGATCTGCTTTTCTAAAGGAAAGTAACTCAAAAGGGGTTAACAATCTTACTTTGATTAAACACACATATATCATTCACTTAGTTCAGGGGAAAACTTCAGCACCCTGAAACTTCAGACAAAATACAAGCAAAAATTAAAAGCAAAGAAAATAACACAGATCAACTGACCAAAAGCAATACATACATAGTCACCAGAGAGAGAGAAGCACCAACATCTGGGTTTTTCAAAGGGGTGGGGATGGGGGGGGCACTCAAGGGATGCCAGAGTCTCATCTGGCTACAAACAGTAACACTGTTCCCATGAGTGAGCCCCAAAGGAAAATTCTAACCTCAGAGTATATATATACACTTCTTCAGGGTCAGAGGGCATAACAACCCTCCAGCTCTTTCTGCTCCACCCCTTCCTGTTCCACTCATTCAGCAACCTCTTTCCACCATAGGCTTCATGTGAATTAAAAAAAAAATTAATAATGACTGGACCCCAAGATCTTTGGTATCCAATACAGAGGCATTAACATTTCTTAAGTACAACAAAATCCCCACAAAATAAACATATCACATTTGCAAAATACCTAACAACTCATTACCAGAGTGGCGTGGCCTTAAACAGACACGAAATACATATTATAATCCCCTGAATCCAAAATAAAAATGTCCAAATAAAGTCTTTCTTGGGGTTCTGTTGTCCCCACATTGCTCCAGCCCCTGACTCCAACTGGTGAGGAGGGGCTGGCAACAAAACCAAAAGGGTGCGGTCCTTGGGGGTCCACTTCCCCTCATCCACCACAGACGACTCCACCCTCTGGTGTACTTTTCTTCATACCATATGCCCACTGATTCTATCTTGATGGAGGCTTCCACTAACTGGCCAGTCCCCATCAAGATATTTTGAAGGAATTAATTACAGACCTACTCCCCTGACCCCACCAGACATTCTGGGAAAGGGAAAACATCCCCACTGAAACAAACTCTGCAACTCCTGAGACCAAAGTTAACATTCTCCCCAAACCCAAATCACCTGACATCCTGTCTCTATTACCCAATCAGCCCAATGAGAAAAGTGGCTGCCCAGCCTCCCCAGATGGACTGAGGCTGGGCCAAACCCTACATATGTCTCTATTTCCCCTTGTCCCCTTGAGGTGCTACCCACAGGGCAACTGCCAGGGAGCTGATGCTACTTTATCTTCTAGGAGGAATTCCAACTTGGTGGAACAGGGGAGAGGGGCCTGGGCCTGGAGTCAGGAAGAACTGAGTTCACATTTGACCTCAGACACTTCCTAGCTGTGTGATTCTGGGCAAGTCACCGGACCTGTTTGTCTCACTTTCCTCAATTATAAAGTGGGGAGAATAATGACACCTCCCCCCAAAGGCTGCTCTGAGGATTCCATTGGTGAAGTGCTTGACACTGCCAGGGATATGGGTGAGATTTAAGCGCCACCAGTTATTGTATTGATTTTTCTCTAGGAAGTTGTTAGGAACTCTGGGCTGAGGAATTCCCAACACTCACTTCAATTTGCTTAAGGCAAGACACTGTTTCTTTGCAATCCAGTGCAGTGTCTGGAACATAGAGGTGAAGAAACTGAAGCTAAGAGAACAAGTGACCTGACAGCCAATAGATATCTGAGGCAGGGTTTGAACTCAGGTGTAACTGAGATCCAGCACCACCCACCGAACCATCCAGATAGTGGGAAACACTTGGAAGGAATTTTGTTTCCACAGGATTGAAAGCACTGTGCCCCCCCCCCACGCCCCCCCCCGGCCCCCACCCCTCCTCACCCTCCTCCAACTTTAGCAGAATGTAAGTCAGGTGACTGGTTCTAATCAGAGCTGTGATCTAGCATAAACCAGATTTCTGATGGGGTAAAAGGGTAGAGGCTTGTGCACATGCTTAATGAGTTGTTTAAGGGGAACATGAGGTGGACAGTTCAGGGAGTTGAATCTGGCCAATGAAGAGCCAGGCAGGAGATTCCAACTGGGAGTCAATAAATGGACTGCCATTTATCTGAGTCCTTGTACTCTCCCGTACTCTGTTCAGGGAACGAAACCCATTCATTCAAAAAGAATAAATGTTAAATATAATTAAAACTTTCCTGGCCTTCCACCCACTATTGCTTTATTCCAAGACTAAGTCTGTTTCTAACAGTGATTGCAGGCAATAACAACTGCTACAGAGAAGAAAGGAAAAAGCCAATGAATGGGCTATGCCAGGGGTGGGGAACCTTTTTAAGTTATTAATTTAGCTATCACCAAATAAGGCTGCATTCAAGAAACTTCAATGAGATACACAAAAATGTAGTCTTTGGTAAAAATCTAACTACTATGAAGAGTTTTAAAAAACGAAAACTACTTGTCAATTTTTAAGTAACAAAGGCCACAGGTTCCCATCCCCGGGCCAGGGTTTTTACAAAGGAGAGACCATCCAATACAGGGAGATTTTTCCTAGGAAATTACCTGTGAAAATTAGGAAAGAGGATAGCTTAAGGATGAGCAGGTTAAGTGAAGGTCTTTTAAAGGTGGGGGAGATCTGGGCATTTCCTGTTTTTTGTTAGCACTTCCACGGATTCAGTGCTGAAAGAAGTTGTAGTCAGTCATTTTCAGTATGTTGTGATGTGGTGCTTGGACCCCAATTCCAAAATCACATCTCTCCCTAGCCTCCGAACACTGCCTCAGGCAGTTCTCCAGGCTGAGGGCAGCAAAAAAAACCCTTTACCTGTCTTCCTGACACAGTGGCCAGCTGCCCCTATAGAAAGTCTTAGTTTGAACCAGCTGTTCCCTAGCTGACCTGGCCTTGTCCTGAGTCATAGAGACACTACGTATATCCTAGACCTAGACGTGAGCATCCTCTCTTATGCTGACCTCGTATAACTGGACACTGCTGGGGCAGCCTGGGTATTTCCAGGTCAGCCTGACCTTGAGTTCCCTTAGTGACCTTTCAGGCCTAAAGCCCCGCCCCCAGGGCTATTTCCCAGTGAACTCTGGGTAAAACCCCTCCGCAGTAGATACTCAAGGTGCATGTTCCTTTAAGAGCTAACTTCGCCCTGATCGGGCACATATATTCCCATGGCGTAACCTACATAATCTTCACCTAGGTCCCCTCCTAGACCGCAGGTTCCCTAAAAACTGTTGCCCCTGTAAGAGAGCCTAACAAGGAACTTTCGCCACCTTGACTTAAAGCGTGCTAGGGTGGGAGAATCCAACCCAGGCCCTGGCCTGGGAACTTGCTTTCGGTGTTCCCTATCCCTGGTACCTCCCTCCACATTTCCAGCACCAACATGGGCGCAGTGAGAGGTCTCCAACCTTCTCAGAGACAAGGGATGTCCCTCCCCCACCCTGCACTCGGATTTTTTCCTTCCCTCCCAAGGCCTGCATTGACTTGGGGCTGAGCCCGCCACAACCTCGAGCATAATCCTCCTTCCTGGCGGGCCGCCATGTATGGGAACACACGGCCTCTCTCAGCCTCCTCCAGGAGGCTGCTCGGCCCAGGTGGACTCTAGCAGCTCCCTGGGCTTGCAGGCCAACGGGCCAAGCCGGTCTCTGCCCTCACCAAGTCTCTCACGCAACCGGAAAACCTCAGTCTTCCAGTCTTACACGGAAGCGCTTCGTGACCTCTGGCGACAATGCCCACTCCGGACCCTCGGGAGGACCGGGACAAATGGCCTGCGGCGGAGCTCTGAATTCCGGCGCCATTTTACGGCTCCATCGGTTTGCCGCCAGGAAGCGAGAGGGACGCAGGTTCCCTCCGACCCGCTTTGATGTCCTTTCCCCATGACCCAAAGCTGAGGGAGATATGTAGGGAGCTCCCAGTTAAACTTACTGCAGAAAAGGGAAACAAGATATACCTCACTTATCTCATGACCCCCTTCTCTCAGGCCCATGAGCTTCGGCTCCCTGAGCAGGACGCTACAGCCTCGTGTCTCTCCTGCTCCTCTGTCAGCCCCTTCCACCTCAGTGCACCTTACCAGGACGCGTGTGGGCTTCTGCAGGATGTCCCGCCCTCTAACCTGCCGAGGTGGCCTGCCCATTGGTCCCCTAAACCCCGACTTCCGGCGCTAACCGGCTGCGGCACTTCCGGACTCTTTCCCAGCAGCCCTTGAACCTGTCCCATCCGCCTGCTCGTTGGTCTCCTACACATGTACATCTGGACTCGGTTTCCCAGAATCCCTCACACCCTATTTTTCCCATACAGAGGGCGGAACTTCATACCTCCACTTGCCCAAGCTGGTGACTGGCACATTCTGTCCAAACTATCCATTTACAGGTAGTAGCAGATTCCAGTGGAGGAACATCATGTTGCACGGTTCCGTTTTCAATCACTGATCTCAGCCACTTAAAGGAAAACCTCGACCATTACTCTGTGAACACTACTGAGTTTGTCCAGGGTTTCAGAGGGATCCCTCTCCAGCTTGATTTGTCCCCAGAGACACGGACATCCTTCTCTCCCCTTGTTGTATTGATGAGGTGCTTCTGCTTGAATACCTGTGCCAGAATCCCAATTCCAAAACATATCTAGTTCTCAAAACATGTTCTCTCCCAGGCTCCCTCTCTCTCTAGATAAAGGGCAGCGTGCCACAACTAACTTATCTCTGCTTCTTACTTCCTAAGCAGCTAGGCACAACTATAGCTTGATTTCCAGATGCTGATAACTGACTGTACACTGAGTCATAACCATGTTTACTGTTTACTGACCTTTCTAACATGTATCCCAGACATAGTAGTTTATCTAACAAAACACTAGATGAGAAACTATTCCCCTTTAGCCCCTACCAAAAGTGAACTTCCTGACCTTTCACAGTAAAGACCACAACCCTGGTAACCCCTACTGTGGGCTATTTCCTAGAGAACTCTGGGTTATAGGCCTGCACAGTAGGTACTAAATGTGCATGTTCCTTTATGCCTCCTTGACTTAAAGAAAGCTTGGGTCCTTGAATTCATTCCAGGCAGCCTTTCCTTGGGACCTTTGGTTTGGGATTTCTACATCCCTGGATTCATTTCTCCCTCAACAGTACCGATCACTGAGGAGGAGAAGAGGATCTGGGATCGAGCCCTGAAGTCTGTGGAGGATCTGGCTGGGCCCTCGCCCCCCAGACCCCTCTGGGGGCCACAGCTGTTAGGATCCCAGAGCCTGGGTGGAACGATCACAGATCACAGGGACTCGGAGGGAAAGAGGGATCCTGTGCCAAACTGCCTAGCACTTCAGTGGATTCAGGGCTGAAAGGAAGTTGTGGTCCAGTTATTTTCAGTCTGGTCCCACTCTTTCTGACCCCATTTGGGGTTTTCTTGGCAACGGTGCTGGAGTGGTTTTTCCGCTTTGTTTTATGGGTGAGGAAACCAAGGGAAACAGGTTTAAGTGACTAATCATAGAGCTACTAAGTGTCTGAGTTCAGGTTTGACCTCAGGAAAATGAGTCTTCCTGTCTCTAGTGTTGTACCAGAAGCGAGTGAGACACTCCACAGAGTATAAGTTTTAAATGGAGAATTTATTAGCCAGTGGCCATTCGGGGCAATTGACAGCCCAAATCAAAATGGCCCCGCGTTGAAGTGAAAGAGTAGTTTATATAGGAAATTTACATGCCAGGTCACAGGGTGGTCTTGGGGTACAGGAACAAAGGTCCTGACAGATCACAGATTCTGACTGGTTATCCCTTAAGTGGGATAACCTTATCTATTGACATTCCTTGGAGGAGTCAGGGAGCCCCAGGGACCAGGGACTCCAAAAGGTCTGAGTCCACTCTTTATTATGCAAACTGAGGTTTTAGTTAGGGGCTGGGGGCAGGGCTTTTCTAGCCATAGCTGGCTACTCAGGTATCACACTAGGCCTGGTGCTTTATCCACCCTGACACCTACCTGCCCTTAACCTCCACCAAGACACTGTTATGTTCACTCTCAGCAAGTTACTTGACACTCCTCTGTAATAATATGGCCTTTGTCATAGAAACAAAGATTTTAAAAACTCTATGCCCTGTATAACTGGCATGTTATGTCATCTAATCCAATCCCCTAATTCCACTGATTGGAAAATGAGGCCATAAGATGGAATACAAGTGTGCTAAAGACCTCTCCATCCTTCTTCGATTATTCCCCCTTCCAGGCCCAGGCTCCACTTATGGGCCTTTCTGCCCCTTGCCCACCCTCCAACAAACAGACAACAATCCCCAAGCTCTGCTCCCTCCAGCCTGGAAGGCCCTTCCCTCCTCCCCTCAGCTTCGGCATCCTTCAAGATGGTGCTCAAATTCTACCTTCTTCAGGCCTGCCCTGGTTTTCTTCCTTCATCCCCAGCTGCTAGTTCCTGCCTCTCAGACATTACCCTCCATGTGTCTCCTCTTTCTAGAAGTTTGATCTAAGAAATTATTTACAGGTTATGAATAGGAACCAGACTGAAAAATCGAAAAGACTAGGGCTGGAGCCTGGCCTCAAACCCACACTGGCACAGACACCTTCAGCATGTCACTGAGAAGAGATTAATCACCTGGCATACTTCCAAGACCCAGGCTAGTTCTGATGTTCAGGTATAAGGGATCATCTCCCAGAAGACAGGGCTCTCCACCCCAAGACAGCCCCTAAAATTCATAAATTACATGGCAACCCCCAGGCCAATCTGTTAGAGTGTTATCTTCCTGAGAGCAAGGAGTGTTTTTGTCTCCAGCAATTTCAGTGACTGGAACTTTATGGAAGAACAGTGAGTGGGGCCATTTATGGAGGAGATACAAAAGGAAAAACTCAACTGCGAGTGGGAGGAAAGGAGGGAGTGGGGGGGGGGGCGGGACAACAGGGGCACCAGGGCAACAGGGACTTTGCAGGAGCATCATTAGCATTTCTAAAATTTTTGAAAGTCATTATCCCATCAGATTTCCCGCCCCCCCCCCCCAAGGCTCCTTTGTATTTTGGGAGGAAGGGGAGGGGTAACTTGAGTAGATTTGGGCTTTCAGGAAGAATTTCAGTGAGTGCTGGGGGGTAGCCAAAGGAATACCTGGGGAGAGTCTGCAAGAGCCTGCATTAGTCTGAAGCCCCTCCTAGTCTATCCACCAATAACAGAAAGGGTGGGGTGGGAGACGAAGGGAGGTGATGAGAAGGTGGAGGAATGAAGGCCCAGAAAGAGGGAGGGGAAAACAATTCCAGAATCTAGGAGTTGGAGGTAGGGGTGAGGGAATAATAAATGCTAATCCTATGGAGTGGAGGAAAGGTCAGAGATGGGAGGAGAGGAAATAACCCAACCCCCACACTCCTAATGATAATCATTTAATATCAATTTAGTAACTTCAATAAGAACCAGAGCCTGAACTAATCAATCAGAAGCAAAGGCTGCACCCTAACAGCTTCTTTGTCCTCTTCTTATGTCAACAAGCCCAGGTGGGACTGACTTAAGAACTTTCTTCCCTCTGTCTATGGCCATTAAGGATGAGACCCTTAACCCAAAACACTATCTTGAATAATGGGACTTTTTCTTATCTTAATATTTTATGGACATATACTGTGTTATGACATGTTAATGATAAATTAAACACAGACCTCCTGGATCATAATTTCAATGGACATTTTGTCGACTCTCATTGTATTTGCAGCCTATGCAATTAAATTTCTTTCTTATACTATGATTAAACATACATGGGGATCATAAAGTTTGAGTGACACAGACATGCTGAGTTGGGGCTATCCTGAAATGCATTTAAGCTTCTCGTTCTTTTGTTCAAAGAGTCAGAACTTATGCTCTGGCTCCTTGTAAGCTAGCTCCCCTAGCTTTAAGGGAATAAACAATATGAATTTACATATTACCTAGCTTGTTTCCCTCCTTTAACCAAACTTTCAGGTCAACACCATTCTGTCTGCAGTGTGGGGCTCAGTAATCAAAATTACTTGCATTTTCAGGAAAGCATTACAGGAAAGCAAAGACCAGCAACGCCTGTAATTAGGTGGGCTAATGTGGGGCGGGCAGACCTGTACTCTGTGTCTATAGTCTATAGCACTTAGGGCAAAGCCTAGCATGGATTAATGAAGAGCTGAATAAATGATTTTTCTTTCATTCATTCATTCACTGGGAGGGGTAAAAGGAATTGAGAATCAAGTTCTAGGTCCCCAGTCATTGAAGAGGTAGCCACAGATTCCCTGGCTCTGAGGACCCCAGTCCCTGCCCACTGGGCACTAAGAAGTAACGCTGAGCAGAGGCAGGAAGGGGTCACAGCACCAAGGCTACTAGGTTCTTAGATAGAGGAGGAACCTCAGAGTTCACCAACTTCCGTGCCCCCCTCAGCCAATAAGCCTGAGCAGGCCAATCAATAGATAAACAATAATTAAGCACCTAATAGGTGGTACAGAGGACCTAGTGCCTCAACTGGAGTCCAAAAGACCTAAGTTCAAATTCCAAACTGAGACACTAGCTGTGTGACCTGGGTAAGTTACTTAACCCAATTGGCCTCACTTTCCTCATCTGTAAAAAGGAGATGGCAAACCATTCTAGGATTTTTTCCATGAAAACCCCAAAGGGGTTTTCCATGAAAACCTCTAAGACTGCAACAAAAAAGTTTCTACAAAGTGCCAGGCACTGTGCTAATGTCAACACAGCTTCTTGGAACAAATTTTGAAAATGGTCCAGTGCTGGGGGGCCGGGGGTGGGGGCAGGGGGGTTGGGGGGGAGGATATTTTAGGTTTGTTCCTTTAAATATGGGAAGAGAGAATGACTAGGAGGCCAGTGACTGACCCTGAAAAGGACAGACCACAGAGGAGTGGAGAATAAAAAGACCCCACAGGAATCTAGTTAGCCTGGGAAAATTGGAGCAGGGGAAAAAGTCAGTGTTTGGATGATGATTCATTCAGGTACCCACAATATGTTGGAAGGATCCTCCCAATCGAGCCTGGGCCCCAGCATGGGCTGGGGTCCTGTCCAAGGTCACAGAGAAGCAGGTGTGGAAAATATTATACTATTTTGTATCATTTTTATAATTTCAATAAGACTCAGGGCCTGAACTACTTAACCAGAAGAAAAGCCTGATCCTAACAGTCTCTTTGTTCTCTTGTATCAACAAATCCAGATGGAGCATTTCTTGCTCTGTCCATGGCCATTAAGGGTGAAAACCTTGAGCCCAGACACTATCTTGAATTATGTGACTTTTCCTTATCCTAATATTTTATGGGCATATACTATGTTGTGGAATGTTAATGGCCAATTAAACACAGAGATCCTGGGGCTACAAATCCAATTGACACTTTGACAACTATCTAATTTGTTGTATTTACAATCTATTCCATTAAGGAAAATACTCTTCTTGTATCATGGTTAAACATACATGGGGGTCATAAAAATGAGGTCATACAGGCTTGCTAGCTCTGCTAAAATAACGTATATAAGTTTTCTCATTGCTTTGTTCAGGCAGCCAGAGTTCATACTCTGACTCCTTGTACGTACAAGTAAGCTAGCTTAGCTATGCTTTAAGGGAAAATAATAAACAACATGGATTTTTCTATCACCTAGCTCTGTTGTTTCCTTCAACCAAATTTTCAGGTTTAACACAGGGAACCAGGAAACTGAGTGGGGACAGAGATAGTTTCACAGGCTGGAGTCCAATATTCAAAGGGCCAGCTCTCAAAGGATCCTGGGCTAGAGCCAGGAGGGGCCTCAGAGCTCCAGGCCCTCATTTTGCCTGGAGGCGCAAGGTTCAGAGGGGTCAATGACTTAAGCAGGGTCACAGGAGCATTAAGGAACAGCCAGGATTCCAGCTTGCACCACAGACTTACAACCGTGGGGAATTCCAGGATCATTTTCTGACCTCCTTCCGACTCTAAACATCCCTGATTTTTTTTCCTGAGGTAATCTCCAGATCACAGGTATGCACATATATTTGAAACCTGAAATGGGCTAAGTTCAAGGTCACCAAGTCCAGCACCTCATTTTATAGAGGAGAACACAGAGGCTCAGGGACTTAGCAGCCAAGGCTAAGTGGGGAGAGCCTGGAGTCAGACTCAAGAGAATCCTCCCTCTGACCTGTCCTGGCTAAGACTCTGGGAAAGTCACTGCCCCTCTCAGCCTCAGTTTCCTCATCTGTGAAATGGGGATGACAGCCCCTACCTGGCAAGGCTGTTCTGAGGATCAAGGAGATCACACGTGTCTGGTAGTGGGACCTGGGAAGGTGGATTCTCACCCAGGTCCAGATTCCAAATGCAGAGCTCTTCCCCTAACTCTACCAGGCAGCCTCCCAGCATGGGGGAGGGGGCAGGGTGAACATGGGACTGCAAAGATTCTGAAAAATGCTTCATTTCCTGGTCCTGAGCTGGTCTATCTACAAGGAGGTGGGAGGAGAGCAGATACCTGTGGGCTGTGGGGACCAGCATTTGGGAGGGGTGGGGTGGGGCACCTGACACAGACTTACTTTCTCTGGCCAAAGATTCCAGGTCTTCTGATGTCTTCTACCTCTGCCTAGAGGGTTAAATGAAGACAGTAAACAGACAGCTCCCTGGAATCTGTCTCCCAACCTTCCATGACTCCCACTATTTATATCTCTTCTCCTTCCACCCTTTTACCTTCCTAGCCAGGCAAGGTTAAACTTGGCTCCACCCTGCCCCACCTCCTGGCAGCCCACCTCCTAGCAGCCAGGTGAGTGGGGGTGAGGTGGAGGGAGGGCCAAGTGTCCAAAGTTCCCTTTACCCAGCCTGGGTTAATTAGGTGGCCTGGGGTCAGTGCTGCCAACCCTGCTCCAGTAATGCAGAGATGCCTCCAAGCAAAGACCTCTCCTTCCTTTGAGCTGGGGGATCTGATCCCAGACCTGTCTCCTCCCTACACTGAATCAGATTTAGTACTCCCTAGAGATCTTAGCTGTTCTCCGCTTGAGAGGAGAGAAATACCTATAGCCTGCCTCAAGTCTCTCCCCATGCCTGTCCAGCCCCAAAGTCATTTTGCTAAAGTGCAGGTCTGACCATGTCACACTCCTCCCCCACTCAATGAACTCCAGTGGCTCCCTATTGCTTCCAGGGGCAAACACAAAATGCTCTGCTTGGCATCCAAAGCCCTGCCTAATTTAGCACTCTGTTACCTTTCCAGCCTTCTTATATCTTTCTCCCCCATTGGTCCTCCTCCATCCAGTGACACTGGCCTCCTGGAGCTTTCACTCACAAGACCCTCCAGCTGTCAGCTCTCAGCATTATCTCTAGCCTTCCCCCATGCCTGGGACACTCTCCGTCCTCTGCTCTGACCACTCACCTTCCTGGCTCCCTTTAAGTGCCAGCTAAAATCCCCACCTTCTACAGGAAGCTTCTCCAACCCCTCTTCATAGGAGTGTTAGTTATTTCCCATTTATCCTCCATATAGCTTGCTTTGAACTTATTTGTGTTGTCTCCCCCATTGGGGCTGTGAACTCCCTGAGGGCAGGGAATGGCTTTTGCCTCTTTTTGTATCCCTGGTGCTTAGCGCTGTGCCTAGGACATTGTTTTAGGTCAGTCTTGTTTGACTCCCCCTTACCCTGTGGAGCCCAGCACACCAATATTGTCCACTGGGTTTTCTTGACAACTGTTCTGGAGAGGATTGCAATTTCCTTCTGCAATGGATTAAGGCCAACCGGGTTAAGTGACTTGCCCAGGGTTAAACAGCTAGTAAGGATGGAGAAAGAAAGAGATGGGCAAGAGCTTCTGATAAGAAGTACAAAAGACATAAAAAGGAAGAAGATGCTCTCTGCCTCCAGAGAAAGAACTGATAAACAGAAGTAGGTTTGGAATGATTTTACACATATATCCAATATTTGTATCTGATGGTAGCAATCTCTAGGACAAAGAGAGCAGGGAAGAAAAAAAAGAAAGGAACTTACATGATAAAGTTATTATCTAGTGTTAAACCTGAAAATTTGGTTGAAGGAAACAACAGAGCTAGGTGATAGAAAAATCCATGTTGTTTATTATTTTCCCTTAAAGCATAGCGGAGCTAGCTTACTTGTACGTACAAGGAGTCAGAGTATAAACTCTGGCTGCCTGAACAAAGGAATGAGAAAACTTATATACGTTATTTTAGCAGAGCTAGCAAGCCTGTATTACCTCATTTTTTATGACCCTCATGTATGTTTAACCATGATACAAGAAGAGGATTTTCCTTAATGGAATAGATTGTAAATACAACAAATTAGATAGTTGTCAAAGTGTCAATTGGATTTGCAACCCCAGGATCTCTGTGTTTAATTGGCCATTAACATTCCACAACATAGTATATGCCCATAAAATATTAAGATAAGGAAAAGTCACATAATTCAAGATAGTGTCTGGGGTCAAGGTTTTCACCCTTAATGGCCATGGACAGAGCAAGGAATGCTCCATCTGAATTTGTTGATACAAGATAGAGATATCTCTGAGCTTACTCAGAGAACAAAGAGACTGTTAGGATCAGGCTTTTCTTCTGGTTAAGTAGTTCAGGCCCTGAGTCTTATTGAAATTACAAAAATGATATAAAATAGTATAATATTTTCCACACTATTTAAAGGAATGACAAGCTGTACATAATTTACTGCTTCATGTGCTATCATCTTTTATTATACTGTTATTTAAGTGTTTATTTTATTCCATAAATTAAAGATAAAATAGATGACAATAAAAAAACCCCTAACAATAGTACTAAAACAACTATCTGGTACTGGCTAAGAGATAAGGCAGATTGGTGGAACAAAGTAAACATAGGTGACATGGTAGCAAATGCTTAGAGTAACCTTGTGTTTGAAAAATGTCAAGACAAGGTTTTTGATAAGAATTCCTGATTCAGTGAAAACTGTGGTGAAAGCTGTAAAGTCATCTGTCGGAAATTGTATGGACACCAATATCATTTCCCAAGATGTGGTCAAAATGGATACATGACCTAGATATAGAGGGAGACATCATAGGAATCATAGGAAATTAAAAGAACACGATAGAACCAATCAGACTCACGGAGAGGTGAAAAATTTATGGGTAAAGAACAGATAGTATGGAGAGGTACAAACTGAATAATTTTTTTATTAAATTACATTAAAAAGTTTTTTTTTCAAATGAAACCAACATAGCCAAGATCAGAAGGAAAGCAGAAAATTCAGGGAGAAAATTTAGAGACAATTTCTCAGATAAAGGTCTCATAACTCAAATACGTAAAGAATGTGGTGAAATCTAAAAGAATATAAGTAATTCCCCACCTCTAAATAGTCAAAGGCTAGGAACAGGCAGTTTCTGATGAAAAAATATAAATTATACACATTCATATGAGAAAATGTTCTAAACCATTATTCATCACAGAAATGCAAATTAAAACAACCTTGAGATATCATCTTAACTCTATCAGAGAAGCTGCAGTGATAGAAGCTGACAGTGACAACATTGGAGGTGTTAACAGGATTTTTAGGGAGTTGGTCTCTAACCTGAGAATGCTCAGAGCCTCACAAAGCAGGCCAAGGGGCCAGAGTACTAGGAATCAAGTAGTTTAGTTAATCCATGTCAGAGTGAGGAAGGTTCTCTTAGCTGAAGTGAAAGCACAGGTTATATCCCTAAATCACAACAGGCGCATGAGGGGGGAAGGCAGATTGCAAACAATCATTTAGTGGTTTCCTCCTACAAACCCTTAAGTCCCACTATACAACAATTATGAAGTCAAGTCTTTGGGGGTTGTGACCACCTCCCCAAAAGTACAGAACCAGAGTTCTGTGACGGGAACAGGTTCTACAGTCTTGGGGATGTGCTTCACTTGGGGATGTGTCCGCAGGCACAAGGATGCCAGTGATTCTGAGCCTTGTCAAGGTTTGATTGATCAATTCAAGCAGCATTGTGAGTCTGAATCACAAACTGGAAAAGGCAGCTCTTGAGAAAATGAAATCATTGGTATATTCATTCCACATTTCATATCAACTAATATGAAAATTATAAATTCCTTCCTCAGAGGGGATGTGGAAAATTTGGGACACTAATTCACTATTGGAACTAAACTGAACCATACATTTTACAGAACAATCTGTAATTATGCCCAAATATTCATGAAACTGTGTCTGCCCTTTGACCTGGTTGTACTACTCTTAGATCTGTTTCCCAAGATGGTTAAAGAAAACAGAACAAATATATGTTTTAAAATACTAGTAGCAGCTCTCTTTTTGGTGCCAAGAATTGTAAATTGCAGGGATGTCCATCAATTGGGGAATGGCTTGAGAGAGGTGGAGAACAACCTGACTTAAATGGTCAGTAGCTTCAACAGTGGGTGAGGGTATTCTCTTGAGAAGGCCATGGAAGTGATAACGAGGTCATGTGTAATTCCTCCTGTGTTCTGAGTGACATATTAAGAATATTCTAAGAACACTTTGTGAGAAGTTGGTAAGTACTGTGCATTCTGGGAGAAAAAACCAACTTAATAGTGATTCCTGAGGAGAGGAGGAAGGCATGATCAAGTTTGCTAAAAGTCTGTAATAAAGTCTGAAGTAGAGAAAAGTATGAAAAGAAATCTAAAGGGAGATTACTCACAATCTGGCCTCAACTGAGTGGCATGAGAATGTTTCCAGCCATGTGAAGCAGAGTTCTCTATCCTTATACTGAGGGGTTGAGATGACCCTGGGTATGGTCCAGTGCTGGGGGGAGGGTATTTTATTTTCCTTTAAATATGGGAAGAGAGAATGACTAGGAGGCCAGTGACTGTCCTTGAAAAGGACAGACCACAGAGGAGTGGAGAATAAAAAGACGCCACAGGAATCTAGTTAGCCTGGAAAAATTGGAGCAGGGGAAAAAGTCGGTGTTTGGATGAGGATTCATTCAGGTCCCCACAATATGTTGGAAGGATTCTCCCAATCGAGCCTGGGCCCCAGCATGCATGATCTCTTTGATCCTCAAAACAGCCTTGCCAGGTAGGGGCTGTTATCCCCATTTCACAGATGAGGAAACTGAGGCTAAGAGGTGCAGTGACTTTCCCAGAGTCTTAGCCAAGACATGTCAGAGGGAGGATTCTCTCAGGTCTAACTGACTCCAGACTCTCCCCACTTAGCCTTGGCTGCTAAGTCCCTGAGCCTCAGTATTCTCCTCTGTACAATGAGGAGGCTGGACTTGGTGACCTTGAACTCAGCCCCTTTGAGGTTTCAGATATATGTGCATTCTTGTGATCTGGTGATCAGCTCAGGAAAAAAAAAAAAAACACAACCTCAGGGATGTTTAGTGTTGGAATGATGTCAGAAAATGATCTTAGAATTCCCATGGTTGTAAGTCTGTGGCCCAGGCTGGAATCCTGGCTTTCCTTAATGCTCCTGTGACCCTTCTCAAGTTATTGACCCCTCTGAGCCTTGTGTCTCCAGGCAAAATGAGGGCCTGGAGCTCTGAGGCCCCTCTTGGCTCTAGCCCAGGGTCCTTTGAGAGCTGGCCCCTTGAATAGTGGACTCCAGCCTGTGAAACCATCTCTGTCCCCATTCAGTTTCCTGGTTCCCTGCTGGTCTGCGACCTTGGACAGCACCCCAGCCCATGCTGGGGCCCAGGCTCAATTGGGAGAATCCTTCCGACATATTGTGGGGACCTGAATGAATCCTCATCTAAACCTCGACTTTTTCCCCTGCTCCAATTTTCCCAGGCTAACTAGGTTCCTGTGGGGTTTTTTCATTCTCCACTCCTCTGTGGTCTGTCCTTCTTTTCAAAGACAGTCACTGGTGTCCTGGTCATTCTCTCTTCCCATATTTGAGAAACGCGGTTTTGGGGATCAACATACTTCTTGGGCATGGCCTAAGCCCTGAGGAAGAACCAAGTGATGGTCCCTTAGTCTGTGGGAATCACAGCACCTTCCTAGGCAGGGTCAGGCCCTAAGGAATAACCACGTGATAACCCCTAAGGAAGGCTGTGCAGACCACAAGACTCCCGGAGGAAGACAAAGTGGTAGCCCCCTTCTAACTGTGGGGATCACAGGGCTTCCTAGGGGTTAGACCCTGAGGAATACCCAAGCAATGGCCCCTTAGAACAGTTGTGGTAATCACAGGACTTCCTAGGGTTGGACCCTGAGAAAGACCCCAGTGATAACCGCTAAGGAAGGCTGTGCAGACCACAGGACTCCCAGAGGAAGACCAAATAATAGCCCCCTTTATCTGTGGGGATCACAGGGCTATCTAAGGGTTAGACCCTAAGAAAGACCCAAGTGATGGCCCCTTAGAATGGCGGTGAGATCACAAGGCTTCTGTAATAGTAATTAAGGTAGGACTTTTTGCTGTTGACCTTTAATGATTCTGGCCTTTGTTTAAATGGGGCAGATAAAGTGGGATGTTTTTGTATTTCTCAGCACTGAGACAATTGGGAATCATTGATTTGTATCTGATGTGATATTGGGGGTGGGGAACTTCTCCATGCCCAGCCTGGGTGAGGCCAGGGCCCTTAGGGCCCTGAACAGGATATATAAGCACAGAGGTTAGTGTTCTCTCTCAGAGCTCTGAGCCACAGCAGGAGTGGTGCATGACTCTGGGCCAGCCCTTGTAATGTGCTCCCTGGCTGAAGACTCAGATGTTGATAACTACAAATTGTATTTGGTCTGTAATTCAGGGTGCTGGTTTTTTCCCCTGAACTAAGTAAATGATATTTGTATGCTGGATTAAGGTAAGATTGTCAATCCTTTAACATTGCTTTCCTTAAATAAAGCAGATCAGAAGGACCTGGGCTTGCAGCATTCTGTGAGTTGGTTGTTGTTCTTTTACACCCTCACAGCAGCTGCTAGCCAGATTGTTGAAACAGCTCCTGAGACAGGGCCAGAAGACCCAAGTGATGGCCCTTTAAGAAGGTTGCGCAGACCACAGGGTTCCCCAGGGAAATACCAAGTGGTAGCCCCCTTAACACCACAGTGGGGATCACAGGACTGCCCAAGGCAGGGACAGAAGTTAGCCAGAGACATGCCTCTGCAGCTCATTGCTTTCCTGGTAGCATAACCTTAGGAAGATGCATGTGATTTGACCATTCTCACCCAAAGAACTCAGGACCAGAGTGGACAGAGGAAGGTGTTTTTTACACTCTTCAAGAGAGTGGGTACAATGCTCACTAGGAACACTCACACCAATACAGCAGTAGGAGTGAGGGTAACCAGCTCCTCCACTCCTGTTTGAGTTACGGTTATTTTACATTCTTTACTTTTTTACACAGTTTTCTTAAGTTACAGTTTACATAGGTAGGATAATAAGGGTACAGAAGCAAAAGTGAAGTTAATTAGTTCTATCTTCCTTGTCTGAGTTAGGATTAGTCTACATTCTTTACTACCCTACCTTCCTGCTTTAACATATGTAAATTATGCAGATTAGTAGACCTGGACACTTGACTAGGACCCAACCCTTGACATGATAAGCTTGGACTGATTCAACAGGTTTAGCTTCTCTAGCTTCTCTGATCCCTGGCTGGCCATTGTCTTGGTAGGTGAACTTTAGTCCAGCCATATGGATAGCTTCTGTGGGAACAAAACCAGATACATAAAATACCGTACTCCTCTCCCCCCCAAACCCCCCCAGCACTGGGCCATTTTCAAAATTTGTTCCAAGAAGCCATTTTGACATTAGCACAGTGTCTTGCACTTTGTAGAAACTTTTTTGGTGCAGTTTTAGAGGTTTTTAGTTGTGTCTCTTTAGAACTCCTTTGGGGCCAATTGGGTTAAGTAACTTACCCAGGTCACACAGCTAGTGTCTCAGTTTGGAATTTGAACTTAGGTCTTTTGGACTCCAGAGGAGGCACTATGTCCTCTGTACCACCTAGTAGGTGCTTAATTATTGTTTATTGATTGATTGGCCTGCTCAGCCATACTGGCCGAGGTGGGCATAGAAATGGATGAGCTCTGAGGTTCCTCTTTCATTTAAGAACTGTGGAACATTTTATACCATTTTATATCATTTTTGTAATTTCAATCAAGGGCCAGGGCCTGAATTAATGATCTACTAGAAGAGGAGCCTGGACCTGGGCTTCTTTGTTCTCTAAAGTTTGCTCAGAGAATATCTTTTATCTGTCAACAAGGCCAGATCCGGCTGACCTAAGAACATTCTTTTCCCGTTAACCATTAAAGGATGAGACCCTAATCCAGAGAAACCTTGCTTAATATTTTACAGGCGTATACTATGTTATGGAATGTTAATGAAAGGCTGCATTGTAGTTTCAACTGACCCTTGTCAACACTCTTATTTTATTTACAAATCTATTCCATTAAGGAAAATCCTCTTCTTGTATCATGATTAAACATACATAGGTGAGTGGAACTAGTGAAGACCTCTCATAAAAAGGACAAATTAAATAAATAGGAATAAGTAAGATAGTAAGGCCTCTCATGAAATCTAAATTTCAGCTTTTGACTTGTTTTCTTGTAAGACAAGTTAGTGACCATGGGAAGACAAGTTAGTAACCATAGGATCTCCTGAGAATAAAAATAGGCACAGGATGCTCAAATCCTGTGTATTTACCTAAGGGCGAGAGGCCCGAAAGAAAGAAGGGTAGAGGTGAATAAGTCAGCAACCATAAAATCTTCTGAGAATAAGGATAGGACACAGGATGCTCACATCCTGTGAATTGACCCCAGGAAAAGGGAGCCTTGGCTCAGAAGAAGAATGGTTGAAAAGCCGGAAAGCCAGGTACAATGTAGCCGTGTAAGACCTGGTTGGAAAGACCAGTTAGATGTAAGGATGATGGGAGACAAATGTAAGGGTGCTGTGGGATATCCATCACAGATGTAAGGGTGATGGGCAACATTCATTGCAGAAGCAAGGGTGGTGGGAAAGGATAGTTTGCCACAGATGTGAAGATGAGGTAATCAACAACTGGCTTCTGCTTGTCACAGACAACCAAGCCATTTGTTCATTGTCATTGTCACTGAGGTAGATTTATCACTTAAGATGTAAGAATGGTGCAGCACCTGCTTGTCAAAAATAACCATACCATTTGTTCTTTGCCATTGTCACTGGGTAGATTTATTGCATCCGGATTGTACCCTCAAAGCTTGCGGAGGAGGTTGGGAGGGGGAATTGCGGTTAGGTACCTATATAAACACCTGAATTTTCTGTGTCCAGTGTGCTCTGACACTAAGAGGATACTTGGTGCTCTTGGTGCCTGAGTTGCTTTTTCCTGCATAATAAAATTTCCTTTCTACTTTCACCTTGAGATGCTTCTGCTTTAATTCTTTAATTCGTAAATCTGTGCCACACATAGGGATCATAAAAGTGAGGTAACACAGATTTCTGAGTCTGCTAAAAATAATGTATGTAAGTTTTCTCATTCTTTTGTTCAGGCAGTCAAATTCAGGTCTGACTCCATGCATGCATGTATCCACTAAGTTTAAAGGGAATTGTAATGCAGGGAAAATTAGGAACCCCTGAGAAACCCCTAGCTACTGACAAGCACCCCCAGAAAGAATGGACTCAGATATCTTTGGCATTTAGCAAACCCCCTGGGACTCCGTGACTCCACCAAGGAATGTCAATAGATAGGACCATCCAACTGAAGGATAACCTGGCAGACCCTTTGTAGCAGATATCCCTGGGGCTCCATGACTCCACCAAGGAATGTAAATGAGATTATCCCACTAGTACAATAACCTGACTGAATCTTTTGATCAGCCAGGACCTTTGTTCCTGCTCCCCCCACCCAGTGACCTGGCCTGTAGGTTCCAGGAGATAATTAATCACTGTACCCCTACATGTCCTATATAAGTCAAGCCATCACCCCAACACAGGGCCATTGATTTGTGGTTGCAGTACTCCAATGGCCGCTGGCTAATAAATTCTCCACTTAAAACTTATACTCTGTGGTGTGTCTTACTCGCTTCTGGTACAACATTTTGGAGGCCCCAGCGAGATGAGGCGGTATTACGTGTTACCGCCCTGGAGATACACACAGAATTTCGGACCTCAACAGGGAGTCTCTGCCCCCGATCCACCTTCTCTCACTTCAGAGGGCCGGCTCCTGGGGATTTCTTTTCCTAGGACTCTGATGTGGAGTGATGGTCTCGGAGAATGGGCTCTTTGCTGACCTGTCCCTTTTCGGCCTACGGAGAATTCTGGTTTTCAGACCTCTAGAGGTAAGGTTTTTCTGGTTTGGGGCTAGCCATTGGGTCTCTGTTTTCATGATAAACTCTGACAAGGTTGTGGTACAGAGCTGGGGGGGCTGGGACGCTACCCTCCCTACTGGGGTGTGGGAAGATTGGGGTGTTTTCCTTGAAAAGGAAACCTGGTTTATTTTCTTTCCTCTGAGGGGACCTGCTTAGCCTCAGTTAACCCATGCTACTGGTCTGTTTGGGGTGTGGGAAGATTGGGGGTGTCAACAAGGCCAGATTAGACTGACCTAAGGACATTACCCTAACCCCAAGAGAGATTACCTTGCTTAGTATTCTACAGGTATATACTATGTTATGGAATGTAATGAGACACAGACACGCTTGGCTGTAGTTTCAACTGACTTTTGTCAACATCCTTTACAACTCTATTCCATTAAGGAAAATCCTCTTCTTGTATCATGGTTAAACATACATAGGGGTCATAAAAATGAGGTCATACAGGCTTGCTAGCTCTGCTAAAATAACGTATATAAGTTTTCTCATTGCTTTGTTCAGCCAGCCAGAGTTTATACTCTGACTCCTTGTAAGTACAAGTAAGCTAGCTCTGCTATGCTTTAAGGGAAAATAATAAACAACATGGATTTTTCTATCACCTAGCTCTGTTGTTTCCTTCAACCAAATTTTCAGGTTTAACACATCTTATGGCCTCACTTTCCAATTAGTGGAATTAGGGGATTGGATTAGATGACATAATATGCCATTTATACAGGGCATAGAGTTTTAAAAACCTTTATTTCTATGACAAAGGCCATATTATTACAGAGGAGCATCAAGTCACTTGTCCAGATCGAACATTACGATGTCTTGGTGGAAGCTGAAGTAAGGTTTTCCTTTGTGAAGGGCAGGTAGGTGTCAGGGTGGAGAGAGCACCAGGCCTAGAGACAGGAAGACTCATTTTCCTGAGGTCAAACCTGAACTCAAGGCACTTAGTAGCTCTATGATTAGTCACTTAAACCAGTTTCCTTTGGTTTCCTCATCTGTAAAACAAAGCGGAGAAACCACTCTAACACCTTTGCCAAGAAAACCCCAAAGGGGGTCAGGAAGAATGGGACCAGACTGAAAGTAACTGGTCTACAACTTCCTTTCAGCCCTGAATCCACTGAACTGCTAGTCATAGCAGCACAGGATCCCTCTTTGTCTCCGATTCCCTGTGATCGTTCCACCCAGGCTCTGCGATGCCGACAGCTGTGGCCCCCAGAGGGGTCTGGGGGGCGAGGGCCCGGCCAGATCCTCCACGGATTTCAGGCTCGATCGCAGATCCTCCTCTCCTCCTCAGTGATCGGTACATCAAAGGGAGAGAAGGATGTCCGTGTCTCCCGCGAGAAATCAAGCTGGAGAGGGATGGATCTGAAACCCTCGACAAACTCAGTAGCGTTTTCAGAGTAACTGCCGAGGTTTTCCTTCACGTGGCTGAGATCAATGACTGAAAAAGGAACCTCCACCCGGACGTTCCTTCACCGGAATCTGCTATTTCCCGTAAAGGGAATAGTTTGTAGTGAACGGGCCAATCACGAGCTTGGGGTCGAGAGAGATAAGGAAGCTCCGTGCCTTGTAAGAAAAGGAGCGAGGGATTCTGGGAAACCGAGTCCGGCCGCGGAAGTCCAGGAGACCAATGAGGAGGCGGGTCAGGTAGGCTCAAGGCCTGCTGGGAGTCCGGAAGTGCCGCTGGTGGTGAACGCCCTGCAAGTAGTAGTTTAGGCGACCAATGAGAAGGCGGCATCGATGGGTGAGAGGGCGGGACATCCTGTAGAAGCCGGCTAGCTTCCTGGTAAAGTTCCTGCCTTGCCGTGGAGGGAGAACGGATTGACACGGCAGCTTGAGAGCCACCCGACTTTGTCGGTCGGATCCTGCTCCGTCCAAGAGAAGGGGATCATCAGGTGAGTGAGGTACGTCTTCTTTCCCTTTTCTGCAGTAAATTTCTCTAGGGGCTCCTGCATTATTCCCTCAGCTCTGGGTCCTGGGGAAGGGACGTTAAAGCGGGTCGGAGGGAAGTTGTGTCCCTCTCCCTGCCGGGGGCAAAGCCGTTCAGAGCTCCGCCGCAGGCCATTTGTCCGGGTCCTCTGGAGGGTCCGGGCCGAGCAGTGTCGCCAGAGGACATGAAGCGCTTCCGTGTAAGGCCGGAAGACCGAGGTTTTCTGCTTGTGTGAGAGACCTGGTGGGGGCGACACCCGGGTGTGCAGGGAGCCGGGGCCGGCCTGTCGGCCTGTAAGCCCAGGGAGCTCCTGGAAGAGGCAGAGAGAGGGGCCGAGTGTCCCCAGACAAGGCTCCCCGTCAGGAAGGGGGATTATGCCGGAGCCCCGAAATGAGATCCGGGAACCCCGACATCAATGTACCGGGGCGAGGGCCTGGGATGGATTCTCGGACCCAAGCATGCTTTAAGTCAAGATGGCGAAAGTTCATTATTAGGCTTTAACTGGACAAGAGATTTTAGGGAACCTGCGGTGTAGGAGGGGACCCAGGTGAAGATTATATAGATTATACCACAGGAAGACATATACCAGTTGCCCGGTATGCTAACTAGGTGATGGGGGCGGGATCGGGGCGTGGTTAGTTCTTAAAGGAACATGCACTTTGAGTCTCTACTGCACGGGGATTTTACTCAGTTCACTGGGAAACAGTTCTGGGGGCGGGGCTACATGGAGGCGTGGTTTTAGGCCTGAAAGGTCATTAAGGTAACTCAAGGATATACCCAGGCTTCCCCGTCAGTGTCCAGTTAAGACAAGGTCGGTATAAGGGGGGACGCTCGTGTCTAGGTCTAGGATGCACTTGATGGTTCAGTGAGTAGTAAATGTCTCTATGACCCAGGACACGGCCGGGTCAGCCGGCGAACAGCCGGTTCAAACTACTACATTCTATAGGGGCAGCTGGCCACTGCGTCAGGAAGACAGGTAAAGGGTTTTTTGGCTAGGGCATGCTTCCCTCGGCCTGGAGAGAAACGGCAGTGTTGTGAGGCCGGGGAGTGACGTGATTTTGGAATTGGGGTCCAAGCACCCCATCACAACCCACTAAAAGTGACTGAACTACAACTTCTTTCAGCACCGAATCCGCTGAAGTGCTAACAAAAACATGAAACGCCCAGATCTCCCCCATCTTTAAAAGACCTTCACTTTACCTTCTCATCCTTAAGCTATCCTCTTTCCTAATTTTCACAGGCAATTTCCAAGCAAAAAGCTCCCTGTACTGGAAGGTCTCTGCTTTTTCCATCCCCTGCTCCCTTCTCCACCTCCTGCAAATCGTGCAGGCACCTAAAAGCAGCGGTATCCTTTGTAAAGACCCTAGCCCAGGGGTGGGAACCTGTGGCCTTTGTTACTCAAAAATTAACAAGTAGTTTTCATTTATTAAAATTATTCATAGTAGTTAGATTTTTACCAAAGAATGTACATTTTAAAGTATATCTCATTGAAGTTTCTTGAATTCAGCCTTATTTTATGATAACTAAATAACTTGAAAAGGTTTCCCACCCCTGGCATAGTCCATTCATTCACTTTTCCCTCACATCTCCGTAACAATTGTTATTTTCAACTATCACTGTTAGAAACATATGTAGTCTAGGAATAAACAATAGTAGGCAGAAAGCCAGGAAAGTTTTAATTATATTTTATATTTATTCTTTCTGAATGAATGGGTTCGTCCCCTGAACAGAGTACAGGAGAGTACAAGGAGTCAGACAAATGGCAATACATTTATTGACTCCCAGTTCAAATCTCCTGCCTGGCTCTTCATTGGCCAGATCCCCTGAATTGCCCACCTCATGTCCCCCTTAAAAAACTCCTTAAGCAGGTGCACAAGCCTTTGACCTTTTACCCCATCAGAAGTCTGGTTTCTGCTAGATCACAGCTCTGATTAGAACCAATCACCTGACTTACATTCTGCTAAAGCTGGGGGGGATGGGGGAGAGGGGAGAAGTGCTTTCAATCCTGTGAAACAAAACTCCTTCCATCTGTTTCCCACAATTACTCCCTGTGGGATAAACACTTGGCTTTGGAGAGTCTCTCCTGTTTGGTTCAGCTCCTGCCTGTTGGGCTGATAACCTGGGGATCTCTTTTCTGGCCTGGCCTCCTTTGCTCCCTGCTTACCTCCTTCCCCGTGGGGGTAATTCTCCTTCTGTCCTGGGCCCACTTTTTTGTACGTAACTCTCAATCATCACCATGATGGGAACTAGCTGGATGGTACAGTGGGTAGTGCTGGATCTCACTAGACCTGAGTTCAAACCCTGCCTCACATACCTGTCAGCTGTCAGGTCACTTGATCTCTTAGCCTCAGTTTCCTCATCTCTAAGCTCCAGACACTGCACTGGAGTACAAAGAAGAAACAGTGTCTTGCCTTAAGCAAATTGAAGTGAGTGTTGGGGAATTCCTCAGCCCAGAGTTCTTAACAACCTCCCAGAGAAAAATCCAGATAATAATAGGTGGCGCTTAAATCACACCCATGTCCCTGGCACTGCCAAGCACTTGAGCAATGGAATCCTCAGAGCAGCCTTTGGGGGGAGGTGTCATTATTCTCTCCACTTTATAGTTGAGGAAAGTGAGACAGACAGGTCCAGTGACTTGCCCAGAATCATACAGCTAGGAAGTGTCTGAGGTCAAATGTGAACTCAGTTCTTCCTGACTCCAGGCCCAGGCCCCTCTCCCCTGTTCCACCAAATTGGAATTCCTCCTAGAAGATAAAGTAGCATCAGCTCCCTGGCAGTTGCCCTGTGGGTAGCACCTCAAGGGGACAAGGGGAAATAGAGACATATGTAGGGTTTGGCCCAGCCTCAGTCCATCTGGGGAGGCTGGGCAGCCACTTTTCTCATTGGGCTGATTGGGTAATAGAGACAGGACGTCAGGTGATTTGGGTTTGGGGAGAATGTTAACTTTGGTCTCAGGAGTTGTAGAGTTTGTTTCAGTGGGGATGTTTCCCTTGGTCAGAATATCTGGTGGGGCCAGGGGAGATAGGTCTCTAATTAATTCCTTCAGAACATCTTGATGGGGACTGGCCAGTTAGTGGAGGCCCCCTTCAAGAGAGAATCAGTGGGCTTATGCTATAAGCCTAAGTCTCATGAAGCCTGTGGGAAGAGCTTGCTGAATGAGTGGAAGAGGAGCTGGTGGAGCAGAAAGTTAGAGGAGTTGGAGCTGGAGGGTTGAGATGCCCTCTGACCCTGAAGAAGTGTATATACACTCTGAGGTTAGAATTTTGTTTTGGGGCGCATTCATGGGAAGAGTGTTATGTTTGTAGCCAGATGAGACTTGGGGCATCCTTTGAGGAGTGCCCCCTGCCATCCCCATCCCTTTGAACAACCCAGATGTTGGTGCTTCTCTCTCTGGTGACTATGTGTGTATTGCTTTTGGTCAGTTGCTCTGTGTTCTTTTCTCTGTAATTCCTGCTTGCAATTTCTTTTTGTAGTTTCTCTGAATTTCAGGGTGCTGACTCTATCCATTGAACTAAGTGAATGATATATGTATGTTTAATCAAAATAAGCTTGTTAAACCCTTTTGAGTTGCTTTCCTTTAGGAAAGCAGATGAAAGAACCTGTGCTATATATATATATATACACACACACATATATATATATATACACATATATATACACACACACAAAAATATGTCAATATATAAATCTGTATGTAGATATATATGTATGTATACTCCTTTTGGCTTTAATTTTCATCTCCAAACTTTCCTTTTCCTCTCCAGTTGAGAATATGAGAATGGAGGTGACATCCCCCTCTGCTCCTGTACCTGGGGTATGAGTGTCAGTCTATGCCCTGAGGCCTGACTGCCTACCCCAGTAACATTTTCCACCCTGGAGGCTCTCTCTGCCCTCCACTCCTCATTGTCATGTAAGGCCTAGGTGGCTGAGGTCTGTCTTTACTTTTGTAAAATGATAATAATGATGATGATACCAGAAGGATCATTAAGGATTCTGTGCTGGGCTATTTTCTCCCCCTACCCCCAATAGCTATCCCATGTCAGGCCTCACTGACCTCCTTCCTAATCTACTGCCCTCCTTGTGCCCCAGAGCCAACATGTCCTGCTTCCTGCACCTCTCCACTTCTCATTAGAACCCAGGTTTTGAGGGGTGAAGAGAGAAATAGTGGGGCCTCCCAGGGGATAGATTTTAGTTGCACAATCAGGCAACAGCCAAAGACCTAGACTTGGAAGCAGATGTGAAGGTTTATATCAGTACATAAAGTTTATAACTTGAGCTATAACATGACTTGGGCCCAGGGGTTGTAATATCCTGGTCTCAGCTCCTTACTAGGATCCAGCTGTCTTCCAGAGAGGGAAGATCACTTGGGAAATAAAAACAAGACAGAAGGAAAGGCCCCCCCCCAGTGTTAGGATTGGGGTATGGAAGGTCAGGATTCGAGATCAACCAAGGGTGTAAATGTCTCCAGTTTGTAGGTGAGTTCAGCGGGGGTGGGCAGGTCTGGACCCAGGCTGTAGAGAAGAAAGAGGAAGGAGGGAATCAGGGGAGGGGAATGACTGGGAGAACCAGGGGGGAGGTGGGCTGGGCATATCCTTGTGGGGAAGAAGATGAGTGTAGCAGGGGGAGAGCTGGAAGGGTAAGAGATTCCGATGAGGAGATTTGGGGTCCAGAGAAGGCTAAGGGAGGGAGGGAGGGAGAGAGAGGGGGGGCAGAGAAATGGGGAAGGGAGCTCTCAGAGATCACCAGCCAGGTGGCTGGTGGTCCTGGTGGAATTCTCTCCCTGGGGTAAAGGGGGGGGCGGGGGGAGAAAAGGGGTCAATCTATAGAATGGACAGCAGGGCTGGGCAGGACTCTTGGGATGAGGAAGACCTGTCCTGAGCAGGTTGGCTGGGAACAGAAGTGCTAGGAGCTGAGATGTCTCTTCCTCCTTTGAGGCTAAGGTCTCTCTGCCTACTTCCCTTGGTGAAATCTCTTTGCATCTTTCCTTTGGAGCTGAGATCTCTCTGACTTCTGTGAGCCAGCTCTGCACATGCAGGTGCCAGCAGGTCTCAACAAGGGCCCCTCCCCACACCCCATTTCTGCTGCCTGACGTTTCCATTGGGCCTCCTCTTCCCCCTCTGACCTCTTGCTGAGGGTCTTCCAGGCTTGCCAGGAGCAGGCCTCCCTGCAAATCCTGGCTCTGGGGGTTGTCCCTGCTACTTGTCCAGGCTCCCTTTCACATCCCAGATGTCCTAGCCTGTGTAAAGGGGTTAATGATTCCCATATTAATCAATATGCTATGTGTAATGAATATACTAACTACCTAGGTTTATCAGAACTACCATTTTCCCAGGGGGTTTTGCCTTGGGAGTCAGACTCACAGCAGCTCAAAGTGATCAACCAACTTTTGACAGCTTGGACATTCCTGTGCTTCTCTAAGTTCAGTGAAGTGAATCGGAGACTGTGAAAACTGTTCCTCCCCCAGAACACTGGCTCTGTGCCCCACAAAGTAACCACGACCCTCAAGACTTGAGACAATCAACTTAAGAACTGTTTCCCACAGGACCCAGGAATGCCCTGCATGAATCTGCCCTGGAAATGGCAACTGAAGACCTAAAAATGATTGTCCTGATCCAGCCCAATTGTGATTTGCATGAGTATAAACTCTGCCTTTCCCAAAGCAGCAGAAGCCCTCCCCAAAAGAGGACTTCAGGTTTGCAAACCTCCCCCCTGCCTCTGAAATGAAATTAATTATACCCCTCCTTGATTGCTGGCACAACTACTTCTGACCTGCTGAGTTTTGCTTCTATCCATGCCCAGGTTAGAGACCTGTACAGTACAATTCTGTTGTCAGGTGCCATCTCCAGTTTTACCATTGGGTCACAATTGCCTGACCCATGTATCTCACCTATAGTATCAGGTGGAGGCAGAAGTCTGGATCTGGAGCCATTGAGGCTCTGACTGCTCTCATCCAATGTGGGATCCCAAGCCCCTTCTGCCTCCTGAGTCCTTGTAGGAGGATGGGGGAGGGGCATGAGGCCAAAGGGAGGGAGTTCTGGAGGGTGGCAAGTCCTGTTCCAGTAGAAGTTCACTTACAAATCTGACCCCCCCTGCTGCCCTCCTCCTGTGGTGGAGTCTCTCCCCTGAGGGCAGGGCAGGACCTTTGTAACTGCTCTGAGAGCTCACCTTCTATCACTCTAGCATCCACCCTAGGAAGAGAAAGCAAAGCCAGTATCTCTCCCACCCTGAGGTTCTTCTCTCTCCACAGGTCAGGTTGCTGAGGACTAAAGCCTATTCCTAGGAGAGAGACCAAGGAGAATGGCACCTGGGAGCCAGAGACCCTCATCCCAGGTGAGTGTAGTCCATCTACAGACCTGACCAGCATCAGCAAAGCTGGAATCCAAGAGAGCCAAGGAAGCTTCATCCTGTTAGACTTAGGTTGTGCTTTGCAGGTCTGTCAGCAGAACAGAAATTGTCCTCCTGATTCTGCTCATTTCCTCCTGCCTTGGGCCACACAAGCCTCCCCTTGATCTCTTTGAGTCCTTCCCAGTTACCATTTCTTAGGTCAAGTCAGTAAGCATTTAGAAAGTGACTCCTCTGTGCCTAGCACTGTGCTAACATATTGGTTGTGCAAAGAAAGTTTAAAGAAATAACAGTCCATGCTCTCCATGAGCTCACAGTCTAATTGGGAGAAAACATGTCAGCATCTGTGTGCAAACAAGCTTTGTACAGTGTGGATGGGAGGCTCTGTCAGAGGGAAGGGACCAGGAATAACTTGTTTTCAGGTGAGATGTTACCTGAGATGTGAAGGAAGCCAGGAGGCCCAGGTGAGGTGGGAGGACATTCCCATCATGAGAGGCAGCCATTGGGAAGGCACAGGGTTAGGGGATGGAGGATCTTGGTCAAGGATCATCCAGGAGGCCAGTGTCCCTGGGTGTCAGAGAAGGGAGGATCAAGGTGTAAGAAGACTGGAAAGTGCTGAGGGGCTGGTTACATGGTGTCTGCTATGTGCAAGGAGCCATATAAATATTATCTGCTTTGACCCTGTCGTGAGAATTGTCAGAGTCCTTGCAGGGACAGGCAGAATAAGGGAGCACAGGTTACAGACAGTGTATGGTGGTTTATCGACTCAAGAGTGTGATATACTCCCTAGTGGACATATGTGTCTAACAGTTCCACTGTGGGCATAGAGAGAGACTCTCCTCCTGAGGTACTTGACCCATCCTTTGGGTAGGATCCCTGAGGTCTTGTAGGCAGGCTTACAGAGAAATTTGGGGTAAGATCAAATTAGGGGACAGAGAGAGAGAAAGGAACATTTTTAGGAAAAGAAATAAAATGTAGAAATGTCTCTTTAAGCCCTTAGCATTGTTTCAACAATCCGGCTAGCAGCTTCTGTGGGGGTGTAAGATCCACCCACAGCCAGCACCCAGAAAGCTGCCAATAGCACAGGTTCTTTTGATCTGCCTTAATAAGGAAAGCAAGGTTAAAGGGGTTGACAAGCTTACTTTAATTCAGCACACAAATATCATTCACTTAGTTCAGGGAAAAAAGCCAGCACCCTGAACTTCAGAGCAAATTACAAAGTACAAAATCAACAGACAGACCCAATACAGATTCATAGTTACCAGCATCTAGGTTCAGCCCCGGAGCTCAGAACAAGGGCTGGCCCAGAGTCACATGCACCACCACTGCTGTGAGTAAGAGAGCTCCAAAGGACAGACAGCCAACCCCTGATTTTTATATCTTTTTCACCCACATGACCTAGAATCATCACAGAGAGGCAGACTTAAACCCATGTGGTCTAAAAGCCTCTGCTGTCCCAGACATGTAAACTAGGCCCTCCCTGGAGTAAGCCCCACCTTGGGTCCCACCTTAGTTGCCAATCCACACCAACATAGGTTTTACACCTAATAGGGTTTTGGGCCTGGGGCTTAGCACCTAGTAAGACCCAAAGACACTGAATTAATCAAAGGAAACAAAGGCCAAACTCTTCAAGGGCACTTGTTGAACTAAGTGCTAAGGAGCCCGTTTTGATTACCAACACAAGCATTGCTATTTACACCAGTCCAAAGAAAATGGTACCTGCTTGATTAGTAGTTAATCAACATTTGCCACGCCCTCTGTGCCTTCTTAGACCGAATAACAGCACAGGAAGTGAGTCCCATGAGTTTTCTCAAAGAGAGTGGGGGAAGGGAGGTACTGAAGGGGACACTGAGGACATTGACCTCAGGACATCCAGTATAGCAGCAGGAGGAGTCAGTTATGGTTTCTCAGAAATTCGCTTTTATAAGCCCTCACCCACTTACTCTGTGAAAGCCTCAGTAGTCAGATTTGGGGATATGAGTGCCAAAGGTGGGATTGTGCTTGCCAGAATTTAAGGAGGAAAGAGATTTGGGAGGGGGTGGCATAAAGATGGCCAGAGAGTAGCAGTAGGGAAAGAAGGGTTGGGCCAATTGAGAAGTCTCCCCATGAAGGAGAGCACGGCCTCTGCGGGGCTCTAGAGGGCTGAGTGAAGCCGGAATCATGGCGTGATGGTGGCATCAAAGAACACTTCTTGGTCTTTGAAGGGTAGTCAGAGTACAGGTAGGCCATCTGATCTTTTTGACCTCCTGGGAACTCCAAGCCCAGCACTGGATTTTTAGAAGACATCTTTATCTCAAGGAAAAGGGCTGCTTCTTCCAGCCAGGGAGTCTGCCAGGAGGAGGACTAAAAGGCAGAAGTTGCCTAGAAATGTGGGCCCTATGGAAAGCCTTATGGCTTATGACCTCAGCGACCCAAGACCTTTCTGAGAGCATCCACCAGTCTCTTTCTGCCTCAATCATGAGGTCCCAGGATCATCCTCTTCCTCTATTCATACTCATGGTTAGAAACTCAGACCCCTGCCTTCTTCTCTACTCCTATTCCTGGTCTCCATCAGCTGCAATGCTGTGGGCAGGGGAATGACCCCTCTTCTACTTTGACCTTCTCCTAGTACACCAACTTCCATCCCAAGGTTCACATTGTACCTGGGCCAAAATGCAAAACACTGGTTCCCCCTGAGAACTCTTCTTCCCTCATCTGTCCATCAATTCCCGTTCTCCCTACTTTATCCCATTTTCTGACTGAGTCCCTTCTGCTTCTGAGTAGGAAGACTGCCACAATAAAACTCTGGCACTAGGCTAATCCAAAGGAGTGGGCCCTATACTTTGAGGTCCTGGCAGCAAATGGAACTGAGTGTGTCCTAAACAAAATTATGATATGGTCTCCTATAAAGTCACATAGACACTTGTGGTGTTTTACCCTCTACCGGTGCGTCATACTTTCTTGAAAAATACTCTTAACTTTTGATATTAAGGCCATATGTTCAGAAATTCTAAAGATAAGAATGAAGAACATCATTGGATCCAAATGACTCTTTCCTAATATCTGAATCCAGTCAGTCTAGAGCAGGGGTGGGGAACCTGCGGTCTTCTGGGTCCATAAGTGCAGCCTTTTAACTGAATTCAAATTTTACAGAACAAGTTCATCAGATTTGGTAATTAAAGCATCAGTGCTAAGTTTGCAGAGAGCCCTTTCAGGAGAAGGATGGAAGCCAAGATGGGAAAAGGGTTAAGCAGTGAGTAGAGGGCATGAAGGTGGCCCAGTGGGAAGAGCACTGGGCTTGGAAACAGGAAGATTCATGTGCACGAGTTCAAATCTGGCCTCACACACTTACTAGCTGTGTGACCCTGAGCCACTTAAGTCTCTTTTTGCCTCAGTTCATCATTTTTAAAATGAGCATGAGCAGGAAATGGGAAATCACTCCTGTAGCTTTCCTCAGAAAATCTCAAATGCAGTCTAAAAAAGTCAGACAGAACTGAATAATGCTATCTATGCACTGTGTTAAGGCCTGGGGATTTAAACAGAAAAGAAGAAAGCTTCTCCTGTCCCCATAAAGATTACACTCTTTTTTTGGAGGCAGGGAGGCAAGGCAATTGGGGTTAAGTGACTTAAGTGTCTGAGGTTAGATTTGAACTCAGGTCATTCTGACCCTAGGGCCATTGCTCTACTCACCTAGCCACTTAGCTGCCACAAGATTATACATTCAGTGGGAAGACAACACACCAAAGGAAGAGATTTTGGACAAAAGACACTTGGGCATGGTGGCAAAGTCAATGAGAAGTTCTAAAATAGTGCACTAAAGTGCAGATGATCCAGCGAGGAGACGTGTGAGCTGACCCTCTTCTTACGTAGGTCTTTGGAGTATATGAGCTCTCCCCATGGTGGGGGAGAGAGAATGTGGGAGAATGGGGAAGGAAAGAGATGGGCAAGAGCTTCTGAGAAGAACAAGTTACAGATTCAGTGAATGTGTTATCGCTGAAGACAAGCATGGCCTTCCTTTACGAATAAATAGACTCCAATGAAGAATCATGACTCAGAACACCCAGTGAAAAGAAAAGAATTGTAAATTCTTGGGAATCAGGAAAAGACTAAAACTTTTATTGCTCAGAAGTTCAATAATAGACATAAAGGAAGCTGTAAGTGAAATGCACCAATACAAGATAAATCAGATGTTTTCAATGAAATATAAAATGATAAAAAGGTGAAGAGATGTACAGGAAAGAGAAATGTTCCACAATAATACAACTTCTTAAACAGTGAATCATACCATTCTGCTAGAAATAAACAGCATCAAATGCCAAGTGCCTTGGCTAAACATATGTTTTGCATGTAGCAGATTGGAAAAATAGATGAGCCCTCCCATACATCAAAGGATTTGAAGAAGTGGCCACATTCTGGTATGATCCTCTATCAGTCTGCCTTTTGATTCATTCTTTTCACTCCCTAAACCTAACCCCAGTGTTCTAGAGTTGCAGTAGCATGTTGAAATAATTTTATTTTTCTTGGATTGTCAATGTCTTTCTCATACATTAGCTCAATCTCTAACCTCAGTTGATAACATTTTACATTTTTAGTGAAGGAAGGAACTCTCTTTTTTCCACATAGTTACTTTTATTTCTCTATAATTATTAAGATGAAAGAATGTATTTCATGAACAACTGAAAGCAATCATACAGGAAACATAGAAGATGTTTGATTGTGATTCATCATACCTAGGGTCGTGGTAACATTTCCTTGTGAGAATAGAGAACTCTTCACTTGGGTGGAAACAGTCTCATTCCACTCAGCCGAGGCCAGATTGTGAGTGATCTCCCTTTAGAATCCTTTTCATACTCTTCTCTACTTCAGACTTTATTACAGACTTTTAGCAAACTTGATCATGTCTTCCTTCTGTCCTCAGGGATTACTGTTAAGTTGGTTTTTTCTCCCAGAATGCACAGTACTTACCAACTTCTCACAAAGTGTTCATAGAATATTCTTAATATGTCCCTAAGGACACAGGAGGACACATGACCTCGTTATCTCCTCCACAGATTTTTGGGCATCACTGATATAGCACACATCTTGTCCCTAAGTCCATCAGGAGAAGCAATGTATAGTAAGACATTTTTCTAGCTTTTATTATTCCATCATGACTCTCACTTCAAATGTAAACTGCTTTTCTTCATATTTCATTAGATTCTTAATAACTGATTTCAAGTGTTGGCTCATAAAGGTTATGTGAGTTTTAGGAAAATCCTTCTCTGAGCTTCAGTTTCATCTTCTAAGTTGAAGAGGGTTGGACTAGGTGAATTCTGGAGTCTCTTAGCTCTAAATCTTGTGACTTTTGATGGTTTAGGAGTTGGTGACATTCAAGGATGTGTTTGTGGAGTTCACTAAGGAGGAGTGGGGCCTCTTGGACCATTCTCAGAAAGAGCTGTACAAGGAGGTCATGATGGAGAATATCCAGAACATGCTATCCCTGGGTAAGGACTATTCTTCTCTTAAATGTTACTTGTCAGGCCAAAATTTTCACAAGTTGCAGCGAATGGATCCATATTCTGACACATCTCAACCTCAGAAACTTCATTGAGTGCAGTCTTCTGGGTGCACCCATTCTACATCCACTGAAAATGCTATGCTAAAAGGAATGGGAGGGGTTCTGGCGAGATGTCAGAATAGGACAGGAATTACTTGGCTCTCCAAGAATCTCCTTAAAGGAAGAAAACAAATTGCCTCAAACTGTACATGCTATAAAATACCTGGGAGTCCAACTGCCAAAGCAAAAACAGAAACTATATTAACAAAATTATTAAAACCTTTATATACAAATAAAGTCAGACTTCAGTAATTGGAGTAATATTCATTGTTCTTGGGTAGGTACTGCTAATATAATAAGAATGATAGTTTTATCCAAACATTTCTACATTCAGTGCCATTCCACTTAGATTACCAGTATTATTTTTTTACTGGATCAGAAAAAGTAATAAGAAAATTCATTTAGGAAAGGAAAAAAGTCAAGAATATCAAAGGAAAAATGAAAAAAAGAATGTCAAGGAAGGAGGTTTAGCAGTACCAGATCTTATGCTCTGCTGTAAGGCAGTAAGTATGAAAACTCTGGTACTGGGTAAGAAATGGAAGGAAAGATCAATGGAATAGTGGGAACATACAGCGGGAAATAAATATAGTAACCTTGTGTTTACGAAGTGTAAAGACTTAATATTTGGGGATAAGAATTCAGTATTTGGTAAAAAAAAAAAAAGTTGGGAAAACTGTAAAGCAGTGTGTCTGAAACCGTGTACACAGACGTACAACCACAGAGACATACGTACCTATTTATATGTAATGGTAGCCAACCCCTGAGGGGAGGGACCAAAAAAAGAAATTTATTTGTTTATTCTGTTCTCAGTTTGAAAGGAATAGAAAGTTGTTCATAGTAAATTTGCAGTTTCATGTACAATCATCTTTTTTATGCTACTATATTATGGAAATACTTGTTTCATTCAATAAATTAAAAAAAATTTTAAAAAGTAATTTGTCAAAGAGGTGGAAATAGTTTATTTCCCTGGCCTGTGAATTCACATAATCTAAGCAATATTGAAAACCTCTGATGAGCTATGATGGGAATCAGGGCAAGTAGTGCTAGAACCTTATTCTCATGAGATTAACAGAGGAGGAACTAGCAGACCTAAGTAAACCTATTTTAGGTAAAGAAATTAAATAGGCCACAAATGAGCTTCCTGAGAAAAAAGCATCAGGAGCAGATGGATTTGAAAGGGAATTTTACCAACCATTAAAGATCAAATAATTCTAATATGAAATCAGTAATTTGGAAAAATAGGCAAAGAAGGGGTACTACCAACTCCTTTCATAAAATAAATATGTTATTAATACCCACACCAGGAAGAATGAAAAAGAGAAGAAAAGTGAAAGACAATTTTTTGATTGAATATCAAAATATTTGATTGAATAGCAAAAATCCTGAATAAAACACTAGCTAGGGAATTAGCAGAATATATTACAAAGATTGTGTACATTGAGCCCAAGTTGGATTTCTACAGGGAATGGAGGGATGCTTGAACTTACAGAAAATTATTCACATAATTATGTCAGTAGTAAGTAACAAAAGTCATATGCTTTTATCAATAGCTGAACAATAAGCTTTAATCAAATATAATATTCATTTCTATTTTTTAAAAATGCTTAAAACTATAGGTAGTTATAGATTTTTCCTTCAGTTGATTAAAAAAAGAGCATTTACCTAAAGATATCAGCAAGCATTATTTGTGTTGAGGATAAGGTGGAAGCCTTCCCAGTAAGATCTGGTGTGAAAAAAGGATGCTCACTGTCACCTATACTAGTCAATATTCTATTGGAAATACTAGGAATAACAATAAGAGAAGAAATAGATGTAATCAGAATAGGGAAGGAGGTAATACAACTCACTTTTTTTTTTTTTTGGTAAATAAGATCATATGCTTGGAAAATCCCAAAGACTCAATCAAAAGTTTATTAAAGCAGGTAATAATTTTAGCAGAGTAGTAGCAGGGTATAATTTAAACCCATATAAATCATCACCATTCCTATATATCACCAACAAAACTCTGCAGGGAGATATAGTAAGAGTTACCCCATTGAAAATAACTCTAGACAGTTTATAATTCCTGGGAGTACAGCTGTGACTACAAACCCAGGGACTGGTAGGCCCTGTAGAGTTTTCATTATTTCTTTATTAGGTTTGGCATTTCTCCATCATTTCCATCAAACCAGTTTGGATGGTTACAAGTGTTCTGACCCAAGTGAGTAAATGTGATGCTGTACAATCAATCTCTGAAAGCCCAATAAGTCCATCCCATCCAAGCAGCCAGCAAATCCCCAAACCAATAAGTACACTTTATCATAACAGCAAAGAACTTAAAACACAGCAGTTCTAACTTGCTCTGAGCATTTCCTGCTGCACCCTTTCCTGTGCCTCTTATTCAGCAAGCTCCTCCAACCAGATGTGACTTAGGTTTCCTGTGACATGAGAAGGTCACATGGGCCTATTAATGAGTGGGAAAGATCTTCAAATTTACATTACTATTATAGAAGGTCATGAGTCACATAAGTCTCCACTACCCATTGCAATTGCATATACTTATATTTGTATATCTTTTGGTATATATATGTTTGTTTGTTTTCAGATTTAGAGACCAGCTTGGAAGTAAATGAGGTGACTAGAAGTCTTGGAATTTTTCTGGAAAAATGTGACCTGCATAGATTCATGAATGATGGTCCCTGGGACTTCAAATGGAGAGAAATCTGTGATTCTGATCTCAACTTAGATAAAAATCCAAAGAGTGAATATGAATTTGATGAAACTGGAAAGAGATTCAGTCAATCTTGTATCCTGAATCAGTGTAAGAAAATGACCTCAGGGAATGAGTCTGTTCAGGAGAGTGAATATAGCAAATGCTTTATTGAACATGTAGAGCTTTTTCAGTCCCATGAGAAGGCTCCTGAAATGCCAGTATATCTAGGTAATCAATGGGAAATGGCCTGGAACTGGAGTTCAGACCTCATGAGACATCAGAAAAGTGATACTGGAGAAATGCTTTGTGTAAGTAACAAAGATGAGGGCTTGAGTCAAAACTCTAAGCTCATTACTCATCAGCAAATTCCCATTACAAAGGAGTCTGATGAATATAATGAATGTGAAGCAGCCTTATCCCATCATTCATCTCTTCCTTGCCAGCTTAGATTTCACCCTGGAATGAAAAGTTATGCATGTGCTCAGTGTGGGGAGGCCTCTAGGTGGGACTCCAATCCTGATAGATCTCATAAGATTCATACTGGGGGGAAATTTTATGAATGTCATGAATGTGGGAAGGCTTTTTGCCACAGATCACTCATTATTCGCCATCAGAGAATCCACACTGGAGAGAAACCTTATGAATGTAATCTGTGTGGAAAGGGTTTCACAGAGAAGAGGACTCTTGCTGCACATCAGAGAGTCCACACTGGAGAGAAACCTTTTGAATGCAATCAGTGTGGAAAGACATTCATAGATAGGTACCGTCTTGCTGCACATCAGAGAATCCACACTGGAGAGAAACCTTATGAGTGTAATCTATGTGGAAAGGGTTTCACAGGACAGGGCAATCTTGCTGCCCATCACAGAATTCACACTGGAGAGAAACCTTTTGAATGCAACTACTGTGGAAAGGCTTTCACACAGAGGAGCAATCTCACTACACATCAGAGAATCCACACTGGAGAGAAACCTTATGAATGTAACTTATGTGGAAAGGCTTTCAGTGAGAGGGGCAGTCTTGCTGCCCATCAGAGAATCCACACTGGAGAGAAACCTTTTGAATGTAATTTATGTGCAAAGGCTTTCAAAGACAGGTCCAATCTAGTTGTACATCAGAAAATTCACAGTGGAGAGAAACCTTTTGAATGTAATCAATGTGGAAAGACTTTCAGAAAGCATGCCCATCTTGTTTGCCATCAGAGAATCCACAGTGAAGAGAAACCTTTTGAATGTAATCACTGTGGAAAGGCTTTCAAAGACAGGCACAATCTTGCTGCACATCAGAGAATCCACACTGGAGAGAAACCTTTTGAATGCAATCACTGTGGAAAAGCTTTTACACACAGGGGTAGTCTTTTTGCCCATCAGAGAATCCACAGTGGAGAGAAACCTTTTGAATGCAATCACTGTGGAAAGGCTTTCATACAGAAGGGCAGTCTTTTGGCTCATCAGAGAATCCATACTGGAGAGAAACCTTTTGAATGCAATCACTGTGGAAAGGCTTTTACACACAGGGGCAGTCTTTTGGCCCATGAGAGAATCCACACTGGAGAGAAACCTTTTGAATGCAATCAGTGTGGAAAGGCTTTCACACAGAGGGGCAGTCTTTTAGCCCATCAGAAAATCCACAGTGGAGAGTAACCTTATGAATGTAATCAGTCTGTAAAGACTTTCCGAAAGACCTTCCATCTTGCTGCACATGAGAGAATCCACCCTGATGAGAAACTTTATGAATGAAATCAATGTGTAAATACTTTCAAAGAGAGGCAGAGTCTTGCTCCAGGAGGCCAGTGTCAGTGGATGGAAGAGGAAACACGGGGGGAAAAGGTATAAGAAGAGTGGAAAGGTGGGAGAGGGTTATTATATAGGGTTTTGAATGCCAAACTGCATTTTGTATTTGCTCCTGGAAACAGTAGGAAGATACTGGATATTGAGTGGGAGAGGGGCAGGACATGGTCAGACCTGCATTTTAGGAAAATGTCTGGGACTGGACTGGAATGGGGAGAGACTTGAGGCAGGCACACCCCTCCCCTAGCAGCCATTGTAATAGTCCAGGTGTGAGGTGATGGTGTTTTATTAAAAGCTGATTGAGAAACTTTAATGTGGAGTATAGAGGTGAGTGATTCTAATTCGTTATTGTTTTGTAGGGAAGAAGGGGGCCTGGGTAAATGGGGAGGGGAGCAGGTTACAGGTCTTTGTTTCCTTCCAGGCACAGAAGAATAACTGAGATCTCTCTGGGGAGTCCTAATTTTGATTCAATCTGGCATGGGGGTGGATGGGACATCAGATTCCCAGTCTCAAAGGAGGGAGTATCTGCTGGAGATGCCTCTGCATTATTGGGGCATGGCTGGCAGCTCTCTACACAAGCCACCTAACTAACTCAGGCTGAGTGAAGTGACCTTTGGACTTTCAGCCCTCCCCCGCCACTGTTTCCACAATCTGGCTAGCAGCTTCTGTGGGGTGTAAGATCCACCCACAGCTTCTGTGGGGGTGTAAGATCCACCCACAGCCAGCACCCAGAAAGCTGCCAACAGCAGCTTTAACTAAGGAAAGCAAGGTGAAGGGGTTGACAAGCTTACTTTTAATTCAGCATACAAATATCATTCACTTAGTTTGGGGAAAAAATCCAGCACCCTGAACTTCAGAGCACAAATTACAAACAAAGTACAAACATCAGCAGACAGACCCAATACAGATTCATAGTTACCAACATCTAGGTTTAGCCCGGGAGCTCAGAACAAGGGCTGGCCAAGAGTCACACCACTGCTGCAGGAATGAGCTCCAAGAAGAGAAGGCCAACCCCTAGTTTTATATCTTTTTCAGTGTCAGGGGTGAGTCACACATGCAACTCACCCAGGTGACCTAGAATCGTCACAAAGGGGCGGACTTAAACCCACATGGTCTAAAAGCCTCTGCTGTCCCAGACATGTAAACTAGACCCTCCCTGGAGTTAGCCCCACCTTGGGCCCCACCTTAGTTGCCAATCCACACCCACATAGGTTTTACACCTAATAGGGGTTTGGGCCTGGGGCTTAGCACTTAGTAAGACTCAGTGAAATACACTGAATTACTCAAAGGGAACAAAAGCCAAACTATTGAAGGACACTTTTTGAACTAAGTGCTAAGGAGCCCATTTTGCTTACCAACACAGCCACTTACCTCTTCCACACCCAGACTAAGTGGAGCCCATCCAAGCAGGGTGGAACTCAAGTTTTTACTTGTCTGTTGATAATACCCCCTGAGATTAATATGTCCATTTTGCATGAGTTACCTTAATAGGCACATGTACTGGACACAGAGTAATAAGCATGTTTGATGGAAGGAGCCTGCAGTGAGCCATAGTCTTGTTCACATCCAGATGCCTTTGCTGCTGTTCACTGGCTGACCTTGCTGTTGTACTTCCCCCCCACCCCCTTCCCCAAAGTAGGCCAAGCCAGCCTTGCAGTCCACTGTTCTTGCTAAACATCCTCCTACTGTGTCCACCTGATCCTGGGAAAGATCATCTATCCTCTTCCCCGACACCTCTCTGAACTTCCCCTTTGTGGTTCCCATGCATAAACCTCTGTCCCTGCTGGGCCATTGGGTTTTTGTGTGGCACTAATACCTGATTTTCTTCCTAATAAAACTTTTCTATTTTCAACCTAGCTTGGACTTCTCTGCATTTTGAGGGATAGGCTTCACCTGGTTGACAGAATACAACAACCTCTGTAAGGAAATGATAATTTTCATATTAATTGTTATGATATATGTAATCACTATACTAATAATTTTGTTTTCTCAAGACCTGCATCTCTGGTTTGTGAGTCAGAGCTTACAGTGGAGGTTGTACTGATTAATCAAAGCTCTGACTCCTCACAATCACTCTACCTTTAATGAAGGGAATGAAAGACTGTAGAACCTGTCCCTGTCACAGAACTCTGGTTCGGTACTATAGGGGAGTCACAACCGCCAAAGAATTGACTCCAGAATTGTTCAACTGTGGGACTAATTTGTCATGGGACACCACTAAATAATTGTTCCTAATCCACCTCCTTCCCCAGATATGACTTCAGTATATAACCTGAGGTTTTACTTGAGCTAAGAGAAAAGTCCTCACTGTGAAACTGATTAATTCAACTACTTGTTTACTGGTACTCCAGTCTCTAGGCCTGCTTTGTGGGGCTCAGAGCATTCTTAGGTTAGAGACTGACTCAGTAAAAATCCTAACACTGGTGTCAGAAGTTTGTAAGGGCTGGAGGTAGGTTGAAGCCTTGAACTCTAAAGTACAGGGAGAAGGGACAGGTGCCACTGGCATTTTCCTTCCCAGAAGTCTCGGCTCACTTGACTGACAAGTTCAATGCTCCCAGCTGTAGCTTCATTACAGGCCCCAGCCTCTGATCAGGCCCAGCTTTTTACTGTGAGGAATGCTCCACAGCCCCTTTTGTTGAGCTGGATCACTTTTAAGACTTCTGGGATTTTTTTGTTTGGTTGGTTGGTGGTTGGTTTTTTGGCACACAGATTTGGCTTTGCCTATGTCGTTTCACTTACAGTGCAGGTCCAGACCTGTACAGACCTCTGTTCTACTCCTGCCATTTTTCCTGGAGTTGTCAGGCAGCAAACACCATATTGACCATTTTTTGGCCCTTTCTGAAGCCACACTGGCTCTCAGATGACCATTCTCCAGATGAAGGATCAGCCTGTTAAGGAGGACTCCGGCAAGAATCTTGTCTGCACTGACTGAAAGACTGAGCCTCTCCCCACTTCCCACCCCTCCCCGTGATGGTCACAGCACAATCTATTTCCTTTGCCTTTATAGAGATGGACAATGGAGGCATCCTTAAACTCCTGAGGGATAGCCTCCTCTTCCCATAGAACCTGGAAAATTTCAATCAGTTTTTGTATGAGCAATGGATCCCCTTCATTGTAAACCTCAGCTGGAATAGAATCAGCACCAGGTCCTTTGCCACACAAAAGGAGCCTAATGACATTCAGTTGTCTTCTTCAGTTGGAACTTCAGCTAGGGAGAGATTGACTTCAACCTGAGGTAAAAGGTCAGTGGCCTCAGCATTGATTGATGGTGGTCTGTTGAGAACTCTATGGAAGTGTTCAGGCCATCTCTCTAGGATCATGTCCTTATTACTAGTCATTGCAGGTCCATCAGCACTGAGCAGTTGAGATGCACCACAGGTCTTTGGCCCAGAAATAGGCTTCAGGACGTCAGAAAGTGCTTTCTATTATTCCTATCAGCATAAAACTGAATTTCATCTGCCTTCTTACTAAGCCAAGAATCCTACATCTGTTTAAGTTTCACTTGTACTTTACTTTTGATGGAGTTAAGTGCTGCCTTCTTAGAGATGGATGAACTATCCTGCTGGCTAACCCTATGGAGTTCTCTTTTCTCATTTAGCAGCTTCTGAATTTCCCCATCATTTTCATGAAACTGGTCTTGATGTTTGTGAGTGTTCTTTCCCAGATGAGCAAATGCAGTGCTATGCACCAAATCTCTGAAAGCTGCCCACTCCTTTTCTGCTCCACTGTTGCCAACTGTGTGTTAGCTCAACTTTCCCTCCAAGTTACCAATAAACTTCTCCAGCTCAGAGAAGTGCTCTAATCTGTTGACATTGATTGTTCTGGGACTCATTTTGCCTTGGGCCTGATGCTTTTGTCGAATGGGAATATCTACCTTGGAGATAAGTCTGTGATCAGCACTCTGCACCACACATTGCCTTTGTCACTCTCACATCCTGTCTGTCTCTTCTCTTACAATCACATAGTCTGTTAAATGTCAAGGTTTGCTGTGATGGTGTGTCCACAAACTTTTATTGCATTTAGGTAAATGGAAGACAGTGTTGGTGATAAGAAGGTCATGAGATGCACAAGTTTTCATTAGTAAATGACCATTGTTGTTTCCAACTCCATTCCTCCCTAGGACTCCCTGCCAAGTCTGGTAGTCTGAGCCTATTTTAGGACTAAAGTCACCCAGAATTTTAAGCTTGTCCTCTTTGGCACATTGGTGATAAGGGTCTCCAGGTCTTCATAAAATTTTTCTTTGATCTCATTCGAGTTCATAGTGGTGGGAGCATAGGCACTAATGATACTGTTGTGATGCTTTCCTGCAAGTGTCAATAGCATTATCAGGAGCCAGTCATTCACTCCTTTTATCAGGAATACAAGCTTGTTGAGTAGATGAGTTTTGACTGCAAAGCCTACACCAGCTCCATGGCACTCCCCTTCATAGCAGCCACTCCAGAAAATGGTATGTCCAGCTCCAACTTCAATAAGCTGGCCTTCATTTGCGAGCCTTGTTTCACTCAGTGCTGCTATTTGGATGCAATACCTGCTGATTTCTCCTGTAACAAGAGTTATTTCTCTGTCTGGTCTCCTGGATTTTGTGTTGTCTATAAGGGTGCACACATTCTATGTACTGATTGTCAGTGGAATCTTTACAGACATTATTGTACATTTTTGTTTCTGTTTTGACCACAAAGTGGGATTCCTTGCCTGCCCTGGTAATCGGGCCAAGGTTGGGTAAGCAGACGGTTTTTAGGGCACATTTCTTTTTTTTTCCCCCTTTTTCTTTTTAAATTTATTTATTTTTAGTTTGCAGCATTCACTTTTTTAAATTTTGAGTTTCAAATTTTCTTCCCTTCCCCACTCCTCGAGACAACACGCAATCTGATATGTTCATATTAAACATATTTTCTTATTAGTAATGTTGTAAAGAAGAATTAGAACCAATGGGAGGAACCACGAGAAAGAAGAAACAAAACAAACAAAAAAGAACAAATCGTATGCTTTCATCTGCAATTCAGATTCCATAGTTCTTTCTCTGGATGTGGATAGCATTTTCCTTTTGGAATTGCCTTAGATTCTCGCATTGCTGAGAAGAGCCAGATCTATGAAAGTCATCATACAATGTGGCTGTTAATGTGTACAATGTTTTGGTTCTGCTCACTTGACTCTGCATCAGTTCATCTAAGTCTTTCTAAGTTTTCCTGAGGTCCACCTGCTCCTCATTTCTTATAGGACAATAGTATTACATTATATTCATATTCCACAACTTGTTCAGGCATACCCCGGTATTTATATTTTTTTTACATGTGGGGTTTTCCTGCATTTTTATAATATCGTTGGGATACAGTCCTAGAAGTGGTATTGCTAGGTCAAAGGTTATGTACATTTTTATAGCCCTTTGGGCATAGTTCCAAATTGTTCTCCAACTCCACCAACTATGAATTACTGTTCCAGTTTTCCTACATCTTCTCCAACATTTATCATTTTCCTGTTTTGTCATGTCAGCCAATCTGATAGGTGTGATGTGGTACCTCAGAGTTGTTTTGATTTGTATTTCTCTAATTAATAGTGAGTTAGGGCCTTTTTCACATGACTGTAGATTTTTTATTTTTAATTTTTAATTTTTTCATCTGAAAGTTGCCTGTTCATATCTTTTGACCATTTATCAATTGGGGAATGACTTATATTCTTAAAAATTTGACTCAGTTCTCTGTATACTTCAGAAATGAGACCTTTAGCAGAGACATCAGTTTTTTTTCTTTTTTTTTTACATTTATTTATTATTTTTATTTTTAATTTAACACACTCAGTTCCACAAGTTTTGGGGTTCCAATTTTTCTTTCCCTCCCTTTCCTCTCCTCTCCCCCTCAAGACAGCATGTAATCAATTGTAGATTGTACATATACCTTCACATTTAACTTTTTACATAATAGTCCAGTTGTAAACAAGAATTATATTGGATGGAGTGAATCATGAGAAAGAACTAATGACACCAAAAAAGAAGGACAAAAGGAAAGAGAGAGCAAAAAGTTTGCCTCAATCTGCATTCAGATTCCATAATTTTTTTCTGGATGTGCATAGCTTTTTCCGTCATGGGTCTTTGAATCTTGCCTTGATGAGAGGAGTCAAGTCTATCAAATATTCCTTACAGATACCGTGTGTCTATAATTATGTATAATGATCTCCTGGTTCTGCTCCCCTCACTCAGTATCAGTTCATATAATTCACTTCAGGTTATAATGAAATCTGTCTGCTCCTCTGTGTTGGTAACCAAAAATGGGCTCCTTAGCACTTAGTCAACAAGTGCCCTTGACTAGTTTGGCTTTTTCCCCTGAACTGAATGCTGTTTGTATGTCGGATTGGAGTAAGCTTGTCGGCCCCTTTCACCTTGCTTCCCTTGCTTAAGCTGATCGAAAGAACCTGTGCTTTCCCGGTCAACCCCTTCACCTTGCTTAAGCAGATTGAAAGAACCTGTGCTTTCCCTGGCGTACCTTACTCCCCCGAAGAAGCCGGATGGTTAAAAACAGCTTCCGTTGGAGCCAGAGGCTGCCACAGCCACAGCCACAGCCAAAGCTGAAGCAGGAGCTGCCGGTAGCAGAGCTGACCTACGGGAGGAAGCTGAACAAGGACTTGAGGCCAGTGGGTAATCTTTTTACCATAGAGGGGGAAGCATGATTTTGCTTTACACCATCATGCTTCTCTGTAGCCTCCTGGTTATTCTTGTAAGGCGTACTTATTGGGCCTGGAAGCTTTTGATCAATATGTCAAAATGGGGGTGCTGGTTCATGGGTTGGTTACTGTGGAGCCTAAATATATGCTTTGATTCTTCTGCCTCTTATCTTGAGAATTTCTTATATCCAGCGGTTCCGAACCTTTCAGACATATATATGATCCTCTTTGAGATTATAAACTCTGCCCTCCTAATACATCCTCATTTCTTATAGCACAATAGTATTCCATTACATTCATATACCTCAGTTTGTTTAGCCCTTCCCCAACTTATGGGCATCTCCTTGATTTCCAATTCTTTGCCACCACAAAAAGAGCTGCTATAAATATTTTTGAATATATGGATCATAGATACTGGTTTTAAAACTTCTTTCCCAATTTTCTGCTTCCCCCCCAATCTAGATGGCATTGGCTTTAGGGCACTTTTTCTAGCCCCTTCCTCACACTAGGAGGTGAGCAGTGGAATCCTTAAAAGGCTGTTCAGACACCCAGGGGGCTGCTAAATCCTACTGCTGCTTCCAGTGAGAAATGACCTTATGTTGTAGCCCACCTGTGTGCAGGATTGTGACTACAGCTCCCAGTGTATCCCCACCTGCTGCTTAGTCACTTGCCTGTCACCACAGGACTTTGAGATTGGTAAAATGGCATGGGTGATGTCTTTTGATTTGTGCATAAATTAGATTTAAGTGAGGCAGAGTTGCACAGAGTTATCAGCCTCACTCCTCCAGAGTCATCACAGCACAGTGGCCAGACAAAATCAAGATGGCTGGTGATGGCTTGAGATGCAGGGGATGACTTTGGTCTCTTTGATATTTAACCAAGCTTTAAGTGGTCCACAGCACCTCCTTCAGCTGTCTTTATGGCTGTTGAAACAACTTGTTCTCATCCACCCATTCCACCAGGGGAAGTCTTCATGTTTGTGGTAGACACCTCCCTATTTCACCAATGGGTTTGAGACCCCTTGCTTATCCCACCCCCCACCCAGTTTAGCCCATCTGCCCAAATGATTTAACAGGGTGTAGCAGCTGTGTTTGCTACTCCTTGGAGCCACAGGTGAGGGGTAGGTGGAACAGGGGGACACCAAAGGTGGAAAGCAGGCCTGAGAAGGGCTTGGTAGCCATAAAACCAGAGGTACCAGTCTTCCCTGAACACACCCTTTACCAATAAATGGAATTAAGAGCTGGTTTTAGAAAAAAAAAAACAATGGATAAGCCTTCGGTTAATTTAATTGCAAAAAGGAAGAAAACCAAATTATCAGTATCAGAAATGAAAAGAGTGAAAATGCCACCAATGAAGAGGAAATTAAAGCAATAATTAGTAGCTGTTTTGCCCAACTATACAGAAATAAGTCTGACAACCTAAGTGAAATGGAGGAATATTTATGCAAATATAAGTCACCCAGATTAACAGAAGAGGGAATAAAATAACCCCATTTTAGTAAAAGAAATCAAAGCCATTAATGAACTCCCTAAGAAAAAAATCCAAGGATAGATGGATTTACAAGTTAATTCCACCAATTATTTAAAGAACAATTAATTCCAATGCTATGCAAAGTATTTGGGGAAACAGGAATAAAAAGAGTTCTACCAAATTCCTTTTGTGACACAAATGCGGTACAGTTGCCTGAACTGGGAAGAGCTAAAACAGAGAAGGTTGGAGATCTAATTCAACTAAAAACTGACTTGAAACAACAACTTAAGCAAAGTTGCAGGATATAAAATAAAGCCACATAAATCATCAGCATTTCTATATATTACCAATAAAGCTCAGCAACAAGAGATAGAGAAATTCCATTTAAAATAATTGTAACAATATAAAATATTTGGGAGTCCAACTGCCCAGTTTAATAAAGTTGGAAAGAAATTGACACAATATTCAGTTTTAAATATCTGTAAGAACATGACTTTATTAAATTTACAGTTATTGGGATTTTTATCCACCTTTCTATCAGAGCCAGTATTTCTCACAAACTGGTCACTCATGAATCTAAGGTGGCAAGATTCTTTCACAGAAATGCTGAGGTTTTTTTTTTTAGCATTCTAATTCACTTCAGACCTGGTCCCTGCATCTGAAGAAACAAAGAAATATAAACAAACACACACAAATATATCCTCTATCTTCTGATGGCACGAAGGAAACTGATTTTTTTCTTCCATTTATTCTTCTAGTCAAAAAGAATTTTCAAACTTAAAGAGATAATATCAATCATTTGAAAAAAACAAGAATTCCCAGCAGCAGGGATGATTTAATTTACAAAGAGCTTCACCTAAAATAACACTGGATCTTCACAACAGACCTATGACACAGTCAGGGCAGGATTCTCATGACACTACAATTCAAGCCATAAGCTCAGGATGGCAGTGACAGATCTAAAATCATTCAAACAAAGGAACAGAGAGGGAAGTCTTTACCTTCCTTGGAGCAATCACCAGATTCCCTGGAACAAAGACCTTGTGCTAGCAGTCGTCCTGTGTGCTGGTGTTACTGGCCTTACACCTCCACAGCAGCTGCAAGCAACATCGTTGTTACAGTTGTTCCTCCCCCCCCCACCCCATTAGACAGCGAGCTCTTTGAGAGAAGACATTGCCATTAGCCTTCTTTTGAACATCCCCTACTAAGCACAGTGCTATAGTAGGCACTTAATAAGTGTAGAGTGAATAACTGCCTGCATTCTGTCCTCAGAACCTCTTCATGTGAGCTTACAGTGATTTCTTTCTTCCATTCTCCAGGAAAGTGGTAGCCTTGTTTTCACAAAGCCCAAACACCTCAAAGGCCATTTGATCTCTACCCACATTCTATCCTCCCCACCAGTTAGCACACTCAGTCATTCCCCACACCCAGTTCCCTCACATTTTTAACCTTTCTCTATCAGCTGGTCCCTTTCCTAGTGACTTCAAACATACCCATCTCCCCCACATTTAAGGAAGCCTTCCCTAAACCCTCACAACCCTTGAGCAATCATTCTATTTCACCTTTTTTCTCAGCCAAACTCCTTGAAATATCTGGCTGAACTTTCTCCTTTCCTCTCTCACTTACTCCTTAGTTATTGTTCAGTTATTTCAGTTGTGTCTGACTCTTCTTGATCCCATTTGAGGTTTTCTGAGCAAAACCACTAGTTTCCCATTTCCTGCTTATGCTTGTTTTTTTTTATTATTAATATATTTTTCAATTACATAGTTCAGTTCAGATATCAATATCCCCAAAGTGTTTTTTTCTTTTTTTATATATTAATTTCTTTATTTATTTTTAGTTTACCACATACGGTTCTACATAGTTTTGAGTTCCAGATCTTCTCCCCTCCCTCCCCCCTCCTTCCCCTCCCCAAGACGGCATGGAATCTCATATAACTGTCATGTATAACTTCGCATTGTATCAATTTATGCACTAGTCAAGTTGTGGAGAAGAATTTTGACCAAAGGAATGAATCATGAGAAAGAAGAAACAGACCCCCAAAAAAAAAAACCAACCCAAAAACAACAACTAGATAGAAGCAAAAATGGCGAGCATGTAGTGCGCCTCGATCTGTATTCAAACTTCAGAGTTCTTTCTCTGGATGAAGACAGCATTCTCCATCTTGAGTCCCCTGGAGTTGTCCTTGCCCCTTAGGTTGCTGAGAAGAGCGCAGTATGTCAGGGTTGGTCCTCACGGAATCCATATATCTGTGGCTGTGCACAACGTTCTCCTGGCTCTGCTCGTTTTAAATATGATGAACTAAGGCAAACAGAGTTAAGTGATTTAAGTGACTCAGGATCTCACAGCTAGTAAGTGTCTGAGGCCAGCTTTGAACTCATGCATGTGAGTCTTCCTGATTCCAAGCCTACTGCTCTAACACTGGACCACTTTGCTGTCATCCCCTCACTCCTTTATCCTTTACAACTTGGCTTTCATCTTTCCTTTCCTGAAAATGCTGTCTCCAAAGTTAAGGCTGGAGCTTTATTTGCCAGATCTGATGGGCTTTTCTCAGTTCTCATCCTAACCAGCCTCTCTTCCTCATTCAACAGTCTTGACTACCCATCTTCTACAAGAAGCCCTTCTTGGTCCACTTTCTCTCTGATTTCCTGAAATTTACCTTACACGTTGTGCCTACTATGTGCCAGGCACAAGCACTTTACAAACATCATCTCATCTGATCCTCACACTAACTCTGTTATGTAAGTCCTACTGCCACCATTATGCAGTAGAGAAAACTGAGACCAGCTCTCCAGGAAGTGTCTGAGGTCAGATGTGAACTCAGCTTTTCCTGAATCCAGGCCCAGAACTCTATCCACTGTACCTCCTAACTTCTGATCATGGGAGTACATACGTATGTATGTATGTAGGCATGTTAATAGTTAATTTACAAATTGTCTCCTGCTTTCCTTTTCCATTCTTGGAATCCCAAGCACCTATGAGATGTTTGGATCATACCAGAAGCTGAATAAAACCTCACTGACTTGTCGACTTGACCAAAGCCATTGGAAAGTGAGCTCCTTGAGGGCAGGGGCTGCTCACCTTGCTTTATACCCCCACCACTTAGAGTGCCTGGCCCATAATCATGCTTGTTCAAAGACTAGGAATGAGTCCCCAGATCCTGGGGATTGAAGCCATTCTCTCATTTTCTGGATTCCAAGGTATGATAATATTAATTGTATTCAAGGAAAGGATGCCATTCTGAATTAAGGTTGGGGTCTGTTGAGACTGAGTTATCTCAAACATGTGAACACCATGTGGTATTCCAGGTGGAATTCTATAATTTTCCTAGACCACTTCAGTACTTTCTTCAGGCAACTTCTTTCCCAGGCTGGTAAGATTTGATGACCTTGCTCAAAACCTGCTGAGTCCCTAAAGAACTGCCCAGATAAGGAGAATTTATAGGCTCCTTTGTAAATTTGGAATTATTTTTTTCAAATTAACAAATATCACCAAAAACTAGATTCATAATAATATAGATAACATAAACTTACTGTGAATCTTTAATAAGTTGAGAGTGGGAGACACACATATCCATCACCCACTTCTGGAGTATGTCAGGCTCTTGAGTGGATAAATGAAATAAATTTACTGTCTGTCTGTAACCCACATGTGGTCCCTTATTCTGGCTGTCCCTCACAAGGACCTATTTTGACAAATGCCTAATTATTAAATTAGATGATATTTATATGGCACCTAGTAAATAGAAATCACCATGTAACCAGCCTCTTAACCCTTTCCAGTCTTGTTACACCTTGATCCTCTTCTCTCTGACCCAGGCACACTGGCCTCCTGGCTGATTCTTGATCAAGACCCTCCATCCCCTGACCCTGTGCCTTCCCAATGGCTGTTTCTGATACTTAGGCTGTCCTCCCCCCTCTCATGGGCCTCCTGGCTTCCTTCACATCTCCAGTAACATCTCACCTGCAAACGAGCTTTTCTTGGCCTCTGACACTACTAGAACCTTCCCTCTCAGGGTACCCCCATCCATACTGGAGAGAGCTTATTTGGACAAAGCTCATGAAATGTTTTCTCCTCATTGGACTGTGAGCTCCTTGAGGTCAGGGGCTATTATTTTATAAACCTTCCTTTGCATGCCCAGTAGATTAGCACAGTGCTTGGCACAGAGGAGCCACTTTCTAAATGCTTGTTGATTTGACCTAAGAAATGGCAAATGAGAAGGATTCAGAGAGACCTGGGAAGGTTGTGTGGCCTGAGGCAGAAGGACATGAGCAGAACCAGGAGGACAATTTCGGCTCTGCTGACAGCACTGCAAAAGAGAACCTACATCTAACAGGATAAAGCTTCCTTGGCTCTCTGGGATTCCAGGTTTGCTGATGCTGGTCAGGTCTGTGAATAGACTGCATGAGGGTCTCTAGGCGCCAGGGGCCATTCTCTTTAGTTCAAGGCTCTCTCCAGGGAAAAGGCTACGCTCTCTGCAAGCTGACCTGGGGAGAGAGAAGAATCTCAGAGCGGGGGAGACATTGTCTTTGCCTTCTCTTCCTAAGGTGGATACTGACCTGCCAGGAATGACAGGGTGAGTTCTCCTAATGCTACAAAGGCCCTGTCCTGCCCTCAGGGGAGAGGCTCCACCTCAGGAGGAAGGGGGAGAAGGGTGTCAGCTTAGAAGTGATGGTAGTCTGAGTAGGAAGAGGACTTGCCACCCTCCAGAAATCCTTCACTTTGACCTCGTGCCCCTCCCCCATCCTCCTACAGGGACCCAAGAGGCAGAGGGTGCTTGGAATCTCAGATGGGATGAGACCAAGCATATCCTCAATGACCCCAGACCCAGAGCTCTGCCTCCACCTCATTGTAGGCCAGGTCACTGTGACCCAATGGTAAAACTGGGGATGTCATCATTGGACCTTTGGGATGTGACAGGGAGCCTGGACAAGTAGCAGGGGCAACCCCCAGAGCCAGGACTTGGAGGGAGGCCTGCTCTTGGGAAGCTTGGAGGACAGTCCCCAAGAGGTCAGAGCGGAGAGATGAGGCCCAATGGAAAGGGAAGCCAGCAAAAGTCGGGTGCAGGGAGGGGCCCATGTTCAGACTTAACTGGTACCTGCATGTGTAGAGCTGGCTGCCAGAAAGCAGAGAGATCTCAGCTCCAAGGGAAGAAGGCAGAGAGAGAGAGAGAGATCTCAAGTCCTAGGGTTTTGCTTCTAGCCCATCTATTCTGAGGTGGGGGGGCAGGGGGGCGGTCTGCCCAGTGCCAGGAATCCTGCCCTGCCCTCCCCTCAGTCTGGTGGAATGACCCTTCTCCTCTGCTCTCCCCAAACTTTCTAAACTTCACTGCAGGGAGAGAATTCCACCACCCACCAGGCTGGTCTTCTCTGAGCTCCCCTCCCCTATTGCTCTACCCCCTCTCTCCCTCCCTTAGCTTGCTCTCAGACTTCATCTCTTCTCAGCAGAATGCCCTGGTCTTCCAGCTCTGCCCCTGCTACACTCTTGTTCTTCCTCACAAGGCTATGCCCAGTCTACATCCCTCCTGGTTCTCCCAGCCATTCCCCTCCCCTGACTCCCTCCCCCCTCAGCTCCCTTTTCTTCTCTGCAGCCTGGGCCCAGACCTTCCCACCCCCACTGAACTCTCCTCCAAACTGAAGACATTTACCACCTTGGCCCACTTCCATTCCTGCCCTTGTCAACCTGAAAGTTAGAGGAGGCAAACAGGCTAGGTGATGTGTACATTCATATTGTTTATTCCCTTCAAGCTAACAGAATACAAAAATGTGTGGAACTGGATAAAATCTGACTGTCTGAACAAAAGAACGAGAAGGCATTATTCAAGATAGTGTCTCAGGTTGAGTCTCATCCTTAGTGGCCATAGACAGAGGAAAAAATGTTCTTAAGTCAGTCCCATCAGGCCTTGTTGACATAGGAAGAGGTAATCTCTGAGTAAACTCAAAGAACAAAGAGGCTGTTAGGTGCAGGCTCTTCTGTTTGATTAGTTCAGGCTCTGGCCCTTATTGAGGTTATTAAATTGATATTAAATGATTATCAACTTTTAGTACCCCAATCCTAACACTGAGGGGACATTTCCTTCTGTCTAGATTTTATTTCCTTGTTCTTATTTTCTATGAGATGTTCTCTCACTGGAAGACAACTAATGAGGAGCTGAGGCCAGGACATCAGGACCCTTGGTCCTGGGTACATGTTACAGCTCACATTATAAACTTTCTCTACTCAATGGGGTGCTTGGGTGCCTGTGCCTGGACCCTAATTCTCACATCACACCGGGCTCTAAAACTGTTGAGGGGGAAAATCTCAGGGATTCAGGGATCCCAAACCAAAGTTCGCAGGGCAAGGTCACCTGGAATGAATTCACAATCTCAGGCATTCTTTAGGTCAAGATGGCAAAGATTTATTAGGCTTTACAGTGGGCAAGAGTTCTTAGGCAACCTGCAAAGAAAAGAGGTTTGTGACTTTGATCTCACTACTGAATAGATACACATCTTTGTTTCTCAAGCTTGTTTACTCTTTTCTAGTTATACTCAGTCTGGGAGAAAGAGATACTTCAGCAGTCAAATCTTATTTACATATGATAAGTTCAAACACTAGTTTTAACCCTTGCTTAGGCCATGGAAGAGCTACAAAGTCAGATCAAGACAGCAAGGTCTGTTGTGCTTTACAACTCATCACATTAATTTAGTAATAAATTATCTTGAAAATTTATCCTGATATTGAGAGGAATAGTCACTAAACTTTCATGAAGAAAATAAGGTGGACAGCTCTAAAATGATATGTGTCTCCTCCTTAAAGAAAAAAGCCTTCTTTTTTCTCTCCTGTGCCCATTTTGACCTCATCATGATGTGTCGTATTGGTCTGAATCTCATTTCTCCTAAGCCTCTTTCCAGGTTTTGCAGCAATGTTAATCAAATAAAAAGTTGTTCTTCAAGCTCTTGGGTTTGTGGGACACTGTGTTGAGTTCAGCTTTCTCATCTGTCCTCCTCTGTTCCACCATTTTGCTTTTTCATTTCTCATCAGTGTGAAGTAGTTTGATGGGGGATAATTTTTAACAAATTGGGGAATAGGGGAAATCATAGAAGGTAAAAGACCAGCTTGAATCCTCAACAGTTAAAATGGTTTTGTAGAAGCAAAATTATTTCCTTCAACCTAACTCCTCTCTAGCCTATCCTGTGAGAAGGTAATCGATTGATTTGAGATGTGGGAAGAGACACTGACCCCTGACCTTAAGAATTTGATACCTTTTTTCCCCTGCCATTTTTAAAATTTTCAATTTCATATTTCTCTGACCACACCAGTTGCCTTTGCTTCTTGAAGTCTTTCTCCTCAGAGTCCTTACTCTTTCAACAATCCGGCTAGCAGCTGTTGTGGGGGTAAAAGACCAACACAAGCCCAACAGCAAGAACACTGCCAGCATGCTGCAAAAGCCCAGGTTCTTTTGATCTGCTTTACTAAGGAAAGCAACATTAAGGGATTAACAAGCTTATTTTAATCCAGCATACAAATATCACTCACTTAGTTCAGGGGGAAAAGCCAGCACCCTGAACTTCAGAGCAAAATACAAAGTACAAACATCGACAGACAGACCTTGTCTGATTCAAATCCCAATACATAATTACCAGAGTTTAACAAAGTCCCAACATCTGGGTTATGAGCTGGAGGGCTTCTTAGCTACAGTCTCTGTATCAGTGCACCAGCACGAGTGAGAGCCCCACGCAAATGGCTTTGTCCTCTCTTCTTATACCATTTCAGACATCAACAAACATCATCTGAATGACCAGAACTTAGGCTCCTATGATTGGCTCTTGAGTTAGCACCTCCCCTTAGTACCCTGGGAGCTTCACACCCACATAGGCTTAGCACCTAATAGGGGTTTGGACCTGGGGCTTAGCACCGAGTAAGACTCAATGAAATACACTGAATTAATCAAAGGAAACAAAAGCCAAACTCTTCAAGGGCACTTGGTTGAACTGAGTGCTAAGAGCCCATTTTGCTTACCAACACACTTACCTCCAAATGACCCACATTTCCTTCTTGTTCTGATCAAGTCATTCTCTTGTCCTCCTCCTCCTCCTCTTCCTTCCATATCTTCTATGCCATCTCAAATAAATTACTAAAAAAAAATTCCTGATTTAGAAAAAAAATATGAACAATTCATTTTTAAGAAAAAATTCAAGAATATGAAAGGATCTAAAGAAAAATAATGGTAAAAGAAAGAGGTTTATCAGAACCAGATCTTAAACTGTATTATAAGGCAGTAATTATCAAAATTATCTGGTACTGGTTAAGAAATATGTAGATCAATGTTGATCAACAGAGTTGACATTCAATTTATAGCAGCAACTAAATAGAAGAACCTTGCATTTGATAAAGGTAAGACTTTAGATTTTGGGATAAGAATTTATTATTTAGTAAAAAAAAAAGTTGGGAATACTGGAAAGAAGTATGGCAGAAATTGGACATAGACTAATATTTTACATGATTTATCACAATAAAGGAAAAATGGATATATGAACTTGATGTAAAGAGAAATATTACAAGAAAACTTGAAGAACATGGAATATATTACTTATCAGAATTATGGATAAAAGAAAAATTTATGAATAAACAAGAGATAGAGAACAGAGTGAGGTGTGAAATGAATAATTCTGCTTAAAGGTTTTGTACAAGTAAAAGCAATATAACCAAAATTAGAAGGAAAGCAGAAAACTGATGCAAAAAAATTTGTATACAGTTTCTCAGATAAAGTTCTCATATCTCAAATATACAAAGATCTCTGTAAAATCTTTAAGAATACAAGTAATTCTCCAACCGATAAATAGTCAAAAGACATGGACAGGCAGTTTTCCAATGAAGAAATTCAAACAATTTGTAGTCACATGAAAAAATGCTCTAAATCATTATTGATTACAGAAATATAAATTCAAGCAGTCTTAAAGTATCGTTTTACAAAAATCAGATTGGCTAAAATAGTTGAAGGGGAAAGTAACAAATATTGGAGGGGCTGTGGAAAAATTTGGGACTCATTCAACATTAGTGGAATTGTGAACTGATCCATCCATTTTGGAGAATGATCTGGAATTATGTTCAAAGACTGTGACCAGAATGGCCTTTGTTTTCTTTGAGTGACTCAGTTTATCTCATTAAGCCTTGCTGGGTGCTGGGCCCCTGTTAGGGGTAACTCCGGGGAGGGCAAGGTTTACATGTCTGGGACAGCAGAGGCTTTTGGACCATGTGGGTTTGGGTCCGCCTCTGTTGGGTGTTGACCTGGTCTGCGTGGATGTGCTGCCTCTCTTCCAGGGCAGGAAGCCCAGAGACCCATGCCTGGGAGCAGAGAACTTCCTGTGTGACGATTCATGGGGCCGGCTGAGGGAAGGTGTTGACTCCAGAGCCACGCCCTATTGGGTGTTAACCTATGTGAACCTCCCAGGGTCCTAGGGGGAGGGCCCAGCTCAAGAACCAATCGGCCCTGGTCATTCAGGCGGCGCTTGATGATGTCAAAAACTCTATAAGAGGGGAGAAGACAGCTTGAAGATCCTTTTTTCGGTTGGAGCAGCAGCGGGAGCAGTGGCGAGTGTGACTCTGGGCCAGCCCTTGCTCTTGGGCTGAGCCCAGATGTTGGTAACTACGAATTGTATTGGGTCTGTCTGTTGATATTTGTAATTTATTTGTATTTTGTTCTGAAGTTCGGGGTGCTGGTTTTTCCCCCCTGAACTAAATGAATGTTCTGAACTTCAGGGTGCTGGCTTTTCCCCTTGAAGTAAGTGAATGAATCTGTATTTGGTCTGTCTGTTGATGCTTGTAATTTGTTTGTATTTTGTTCTGAAGTTCGGGGTGCTGATTTTTTTCCCCTGAACTAAATGAATGTTGCCTGTATGCTCCCCTGAACTAACTGAATGCTAGATTAAAGTAAGCTGGTCAACCCCTTTGCCGTGCTTTCCTTATTTAAGCAGATAAAAAGAACCTGTGCTTTCCTGGCGTGCCGGCAGCCTCCTGGATGCTGGCTGTGGGTTGATCTTACGCCCCCACAGAAGCTGCTAGCCGGATTGTTAAAACATATGGCGTAGTTGGCAGGATCTGGCTTTAACAAGAGAACATGGTGTTTTGGGGTGCTGGGTTGGTTGAATGTTTCCCTGTTTTTGGACTGCTCTTTGTACTTTGGAGCCTCAGGAGTAAGGAAGGCCTGAAGGAAAACAGGCAGGTGGAAGTGCTGGGCCAGGTTTCCCAGGGGCTCAGAGCAGGAGATAATCTCTTCCTCCCAGGGCTTAAGCTGATAAGCCTGGCCCTGGAGGACTGTGCTGAAAGGGCCAATGTCTTGAGATTATATTGTACATGGAGTTTTGAAACAGGAGCAAAAGGGTCTTGCTCCATTGATAGAATAAAGTTGGGAGCTAAGGTATGGGTAAAACGGAAGCCAGATGAAGTCATACTCAGAGGGAAGATAACCTCGTGTGATTGACAGAGGAAAGTTTGTACATCTGGGGAAAGTCTGGAAGGACAATCCTAGTCTCCATCTAGGGTGGGATCCTCTTGGCTTCCTCATTGTGTTCCTTTAGAAAAGAAACATTTCCCACCTGAGTCTGGCTCCGATATTGGATCTTTGAATAACTGAAATCTCAACCAAACTGGAGATGATTTTATTTGAAGGATAATAGCCCATACTTGCCTACCCTTTTTGTTCTTTGTTTTGGTTAACTTTGTTGCTAGTTCTGTCTCCTTTAGGCTTAAAACAGTGTCTACCCTTTGACCCAGCCATATGACTATTAAGTATCTTTCCCAAGGTGATTAAGGAAAATTAAAAAAAAAAACCTTTATATCTTAAAAAAAATTTATTTCACATTTCTTCTTGGTGACAAGAATTGTAAATTATGGGTATACTAGTCAACTGGGGACTGGCTTGAGAGGGATTGAGTACTGTACCAGCAGTGGCAAAAATACGCAATGGAGTAATGAACACAAAAAGACAAAGACATGGGGCTAGGCGAGTCATATAGTCATGCTATAGACTGATTTTAATGGAGTTACTGACAGTATTTTATACAGGTTAATTGCTGAGTTATCTGGACTTCAAAGAAGAGTACAATAAAGCATTGGTTAAGTTTTTTATCTCCTTGTTCCTGGGAGCGAGATACTATTTTTACTCAAGGCTAACTAAATTGAAACATTTCTGTCATCTCCCAGACTGAAACATTTCTGTCATCTCCCATATAGATAGTCAGCTACAAAGGCGGGTTTTCTTTGCCTCGTCTTCTTATCCTGAAACTGGCCCTTGCCATGCACAGACCCATTCTCAATTGACCTTGCTGTGCAAAGATCTAAGAGTTTGCCTTGCAGAGGTCTGATGAGGCCTAATCAGGATATAGCTGTCTCTGCACAGAGTACAACCTGAGTTAAATGGCCAACAGTGTCAGCAGTGGTTGAGGATGATCTCTTGAGAATTCTATGGAAGCGTTTAGCCTGACCCTCCAGGATGATGTCCTTATCACTAATCAATGTGGTTCCATCTGCACTGAGGAGTTGAGATGAACATTAAGTCACTGGCTTGTAAATAGACTTGAGGGCATCATAAAAGCAATTTGGATGGTTACTCTCAGCACAAAACTGGCTTTCATCTGCCTTCTTACTGGGCCAAGAAACCTGTATCTCTCTAAGCTTTGCTTGCACTTAACTCTCAGTGGAGTTAAACATGGTCTTCTTAGAGGTGGATTCAGTAATCTACTAGTAGGCCTGCTGAATTCTCATTTTTTTATTTAGCACCTTCTGAATTTCCCCACCATTTTCATCAAACCAGTTCGGATGTTTACAAGTGTTCTGGCCCAGATAAGTAAATGTGAAGCTGTACAATAAATTTCTGAAAGCTCTCCACTCCTTTCCTGCCAGAATGTTGAAAACCATGTATTGGCTCAACTTTCCCTCCAAGTTAGAAACAAACTGTTATTCCATGGAGAATCACTCTAATCTTTTGATATTAAGTCTTCTGTTAGTGACCTTGTTTGGGTCTGCTGATTTTCTTGAATGTGAATATGTCATCTCCTCTGGGTCCAGCACTCTGTGCTGCACACCTCCTTTGTTACTCTCACATCCTGTCTCTTCTCCTTACAATGACACAGTCTATTTAATGCCAATGTGTGCTCCAAGAGCACGTCCACAAAGTGTGATTGCATTTAGGTTGGTGATGAGAAGGTCATGAGCTCCATAAGTCCTAAGTAACCATTGTTTCTGCATATACTTATGTGTGTATGTCTTTTGGTGTATATATGTTTGATTATTTTCTTCAGATGTAGAAACCAGGTTCGAAGTAAATAACTAGAAAACTGAGAATTTTGTGGAAGAATGTGACCTGCAAATATTCCTGAGTGATGGTCCCTGGGACTTTAAGTTGAGAGAAATCCATGATGCTAATATCAAGTTTGATAAAAATCCAAAGAGTGACTGTGAATTTGATAAATTTGGAAAGATATTCAGACAGCTTTCTATCTTAAATCACTGTAAGAAAAGGACCTCTGGGATGACTACGTTCAGGATAATGAGCAGAGCAAATGCTTTACTGAAGCAGTAGAGTTTTTTCAATCCCATGAGAAGCCTCCTGAAATGCCAGTGTATCCAGGTAATCAATGGGAAATGGCCTTGAGCTGGAGTTCAGACCTCATTAGACATCAGAAAAGTGATACTGGAGAAATGCTTTCTGTAAGGAATAAAGGTAGGAAGGCCTTGAGTCAGAACTCTAAGCTTTTTCCTCATCAGCAAATTCACATTAGAGAGAAGTCTGATAAATATAATGAATGTGAAGCAACCTCATTCTATCATTCATCTCTTCCTTACCATTCTAGATTTCACCCTGGAATGAAAAGATATGCCTGTCTTCATTGTGAGAAGGCCTTGGGTTGGAACTCACATCTTGATGGATCTCAGAAGAGTAATACTGGGGAGAAGTTTTATAAATGCAATAAATGTAGGAAGGCTTTCTACTACAAATCACTCCTTATTGGCCTTCAGAGAATCCACACTGGAGAAAAACCTTTTGAATGTAATCAATGTGGAAAGACTTTCATTCAGAGGCACAATCTTGCTGCACATCAAAGAATCCACGTTGTAGAGAAGCCTCACGAATGTAATCAATATGGAAGGACTTTCAGAAGGAGCTTCCATCTTGCTGCATGTCAGAGAATCTGCGCTGGAGAGAAACCTTTTGAATGTAATCAATGTGGAAGGACTTTCATTCAGAGGCTACAGTCTTGCTGCGCATCAGAGAATCTGCGCTTGTAGAGAAGCCTCATGAATGTAATCAATATGGAAGGACTTTCATAAGGAGCTTCCAGTCTTGCTGCACATCAAAGAATCCACGTTGTAGAGAAGCCTCATGAATGTAATCAATATGGAAGGACTTTCAGAAGGAGCTTCCATCTTGCTGCACGTCAGAGAATCTGCGCTGGAGAGAAACCTTTTGAATGTAATCAATGTGGAAAGACTTTCATTCAGAGGCACAGTCTTGCTGCGCATCAAAGAATCCACGTTGTAGAGAAGCCTCATGAATGTAATCAATATGGAAGGACTTTCAGAAGGAGCTTCCATCTTGCTGCACATCAGAGAATCCACGTTGTAGAGAAGCCTCATGAATGTAATCAACATGGAAGGACTTTCAGAAGGAGCTTCCATCTTGCTGCACGTCAGAGAATCCACGTTGTAGAGAAGCCTCATGAATGTAATCAATATGGAAGGACTTTCAGAAGGAGCTTCCATCTTGCTGCACATCAGAGAATCCACGTTGTAGAGAAGCCTCATGAATGTAATCAATATGGAAGGACTTTCAGAAGGAGCTTCCATCTTGCTGCACGTCAGAGAATCTGCGCTGGAGAGAAACCTCATGAATGTAATCAACATGGAAGGACTTTCAGAAGGAGCTTCCATCTTGCTGCACATCAGAGAATCCACGTTGTAGAGAAGCCTCATGAATGTAATCAACATGGAAGGACTTTCAGAAGGAGCTTCCATCTTGCTGCACGTCAGAGAATCTACGTTGTAGAGAAGCCTCATGAATGTAATCAATATGGAAGGACTTTCAGAAGGAGCTTCCATCTTGCTGCACGTCAGAGAATCCGCACTGGAGAGAAACCTCATGAATGTAATCAACATGGAAGGACTTTCAGAAGGAGCTTCCATCTTGCTGCACATCAGAGAATCCACGTTGTAGAGAAGCCTCATGAATGTAATCAACATGGAAGGACTTTCAGAAGGAGCTTCCATCTTGCTGCACATCAGAGAATCTGCGCTGGAGAGAAACCTCATGAATGTGATGAACTTGACAGAGAATTTTAGTTATCACTCGACGTATTAACAGTAGAGGTTCCACATTTGAGAGATGCTTTATGAATATAACTAAGGTGGTGATGTCTTCAGGCAACAATCATTTATTTCCGATCTTAGAATTCATATGAGATAGAAATCTGATCATTGTCATGAAGAAGGAAAGGCATTCAGATAGAGTTCACAGCTTCTTCAGGATTAAAGAAACCAATCTGAGGAGCAGCTCCCTATGGGCTCAGTGTGGAAAGGCTTTTAGCTAGAGATCCTCTTTTACTTTCTATCGGAGGAATCACTGTGGAGAGAAGCCTCACAAATGGGCTCATGGGTGCTGTGCTTTTCTCTAGAGGAGGGTGATCAGGAGACAACCTTGTTTCTACTGGAATGAAGGTGGATAAAGACAATGGATATGTGAATGGCTTCTCTTAGAGCTCCTCCTTGACTGTACTTTGGAGAAATCATGCTGGAGAGAAAGCTTTGGGATCTAATTACCAAGGAAAGGCCTCCTGCTGCAGCAAAGACTTCATTAGACCTCCCAACAAGACCGTCTCCAAATTCCATCCTGTCCATAAAACCCTATACTTGTGATGCTTTTTTCTCTGAAATCATAATGTTTGTCATCCCTCCTCAATATTTCATGACATTCATAGGCTTCATTTCTTCAGCCATTCCCCCATTAATTGGTACTCACTTTGTTTCCTTTTGTTTGCTGGCAGAAAAATTCCTTCTTTCAATGTTTTGTTACCTGTTGGACATTAATTTCTGTAATGCTTTCTTTAAGGGGCTAGATGACCTGGTGAATGAAGTCCTGTCCTTGGAACCACAAGATCTGAATTCCAGTTCAGTCTCTGGCACTTCCTACTTGTATGTCCCTGGGCAAATCATGTCCCCTAATCCTGCCTGAGTTTCCCCATCTCTAGAATGGGGATAATAAGGGCATCTACTTCCCAGAGTGAGGTGAGGATTTAATTAAACAATATTCATTAAATGTTACATTGTTAATGTATTGTTAATGGTAATGGGAAGATCTTTTACATCCCTTGATAGGCCTATGTGATCTGTTTGAGTCACATGGAGCCTGTGGTGGGAGGAGCTTGCTGAAGGAATGGCACAGGAAGTTGGTGTATGTTGGAGCCTGGAGAGAGAGAGGAGGCAGGAAGACAGAGACAGCTAGGTTGGGTGAGAGAAGGGCATTTTGCTTAGTGGAGCCCATTTATGGGGATGCCTGAGGGAGAGAAGGCTTGAGGATGGTGGTGTTCCCTGCAGTATCAATGTGTATAGACTTCTTGTTTACTATGATGGATTTGGCTTTCTGGCATGTGAATAAATATCTTGGTTCCTTCTTTAACGAAGGTCTGTTATATCTTGAAATTCAAACCTGGGAATGCACTGGCAGATTCAAAGCAGCCACTATGAGTATCTCATCGGCAATATAAATGCTTTGCAAACATTAAATCACTATGGAAATATTATCTATTTTATGACTATTGTTCCTTGGGTCATCAGTCTCATAATAAAGTCAGTTGGCTAAAACATGGATAGTTCAACTGAGAAAGAGAGAGGGAAAACGAAGCAGAAAGAGACACAGTCAGAGATAGAGTCACAGATTTTACCCAAGGGAAATTTGCTTACATTTCTCAATTCTGCAGAGGAAACCCATTTTCTTCAAACAATCGCAGTGTATATTGTAAAACATACTGTCTCATTTGAGCTACATTGATTTTGTTTAAGTAAGTAGGTTGTTTAAAAATTGAAATTGGGAAATGATTAAAGATAAATGATTATCGTATATATCATATGAATGTAACTACTGAACCCCCAGTTAGTGGATGGGGTTGCCCTAGTTAATCACATGTTTCCATATCCCAAAGAATGTCAGCAAGGTCATCAAACCAAGATGTCAAATGAAGCCTCTGGCAAATGTTCCTTGGGTGTGTCATACAGGATTGAGCACCAGAGCAACCACAACGTGCTAGGCACTATATAAGCACTGGAGATTGAAAAAATGGCAAACAACAGTACATTCTCTCAGTAAGGTTACAATTTAAGGGGAAACAACCTACAAATCTGTACAAAGTAAGCTGTACACAGGATAGATGGGGCATAATTAGCAGAGTCAAGACACTGGAATTAAGAGGGATTGGAGAAGACTTGCCGCCAAAGGCAGAATTTTAGCTGTGACTTAAAGGAAGCCAGGTCAGAGCAGAGGGTGGAGACTGTTTCTGGAATGGGGGACAGCCAGACAAAATGCTGGGAGATGGGAGCTGAAGGGTCTTGTGAGTGAAACCTCCAGGAGGCCAGTGTCAATGGACAGAAGAGGAAATTTGGGGGAGAAAGGTATAAGAAAACTAGAAAGGTGGGAGAGGGTTGTTATGCAGGGCTTTGAATGCCAAGCAGAGAATTTTGTACTTGCTCCTGGAAACAGTAGGGAGTCACTGGAGTTTACTGAATGGAGAAGGGAGGTGATATGGTCAGACATGCACTGTAAGAAAATGACTGGGTCTGGACTGGAATAGGGAGAGACTTGAGGCAGGCAGACCCCTCCCCCAGCAGCTATTGTAATAGTCCAGGTGTAAAGTGATGTGTTTTGCTGAAAGCTGATTGAGAAACCTTAATGTGGAGTATAAAGGTGAAGATTAAAATTCATTATTTTGTTAGGGAGAAAGTGGTCTGGGTAAATGGGGAGCATAATAGACTATAGGTCTGTTTCCTCTGAGGGGCAGAAGAATAACTGAGATCTCTCTGGGGGGGTCCTCAATCTTATTCAGTCTAGCATCGGGGTAGATGGGGAATCAGATTCCCAAGCTCAAAGGAAGGAGTGTCTGCTTGGAGACATCTCTGCATTATTGGGGCAGGAGTGGCAGCACTGAACACAGGCCAACTAACTAACCCAGGATGGGTAAAGTGACCTTTGGACTTTAGCCCTCCCTGCCTCCCCCCACTTACCTCTCCAAGACCTGGACTAAGAGAAGGCCAACCAAGCAGGATGGAATCAAGTCTGAACTTGCCTGCTAAGAAGTTCACTTGAGATTAATATATCCATTTTACATGAGTTACCTTACTAGGCACATGCACTGGACACAGAGTAAGCATGTTTGATGGAAAGAGCCTGCAGTGAGCCAGTCTTGCTCACTTCTAGATGACTTTGCTAGTGTTCACTGGCTGACCTTACTGTTGTACATCCCCCTTGCACCGTGGCGTGTCCTCCCCCACCCCCCAAACTAGGCCAAAGCAGCCTTGCAATCAACTCTTCCTGCCAAACATCCTGCTCTTCTGTCCACTTAATCCTGGGAAAGATTGTCCATCCTTTTCCCCAGCACCTCTCTGAATTTCCCCTTTCTGGTTTTCATGCATAAATCTCCCCTGCCCCCCCGGGCTGTTGGGTTTTTGTATGGTACTAGTGTCTGATGTTGTTCCTAATAAAACTTTTTTTGTTTTCAACCTAGCTTGGACTCTTCTGCATTTTCAGGGATAGGCTTCACCTGGTTGACAGAACACAACAACCTTTGGAAGGAAAGAATTCATCAAGCATTACTTTCTTCTTTCTGACACTGGCACACTGGCTATAGTCTCACAGAAACTATGGAATGACTGACTTGTGTTACCAAACAGTTCCCTTGAAAATCTCCTACACAGAAGAATAGCAACAAACAGAAAAATAAATTCGAATCAGAAAGTAGTCTGAACACCTCAATGAGAGGCAACATAAGGTCTGTTTTTTAAGAAAGTTTGAGGTGGGTGGCCCATGATGGTTTCAAGATGGGTTGTAAGGTGCAAGCTTACTGATCATGTTTCTCAGGGTCTGCTTTCTGCAATGAAAGAAACACAAACGTCTCTAGCATCTTGACGTGGTGATTACAGCACTGATGACATGATATTACAATTAACCTTGGAATGAAGTGACTACTTTGATGCAGCATACAGAAAAGAAATCAAGATTTGTTCATAGCTTTGGCCATCCTCTGGGAATTCATTTGCAATTGTATGTCCCATCTCTCTTCCAGTTTGGAAAAAATCTGATGTCAGGTTGAAAAACTGAAAGAATTTGTTGCATTTAAAAGTGGACAGAGTTTGATGTAATTACTGCATAAACACCAAAATCATTGTATAGTATACATGTATTGATCATGCTAGTTTGGAGTCACTGAAGATGCATTTTTAAAAATATATGTGTAATAGCTATTCTAAAGAAGTGATTGCTCAAAATAATCTATTCTATCCCAGGGGAATAGAAAAAAAGTGTCTGCCAGTCATGTTGTAGTCTCAGTTCTGTCAACAGAAAAAAATAAGATTAACAAGCTTCACCAGGGAAATTTTTATACTTAATGACTTAATAGATAGCTAAATCATGTGAACATTTTGGATATGTATAGTAAATGACAAAATATCAATTTTTCTTAATGAAATATGAGAAAAGTTGGATACAACACTGAATATTATTTGTGTATATTATTACATGACAGTTCAAAAGTATAAACCTATTTCTCATTTTATCAGAAGAAATTTAAAAAGAATAACTATGTGATAGTGCACCAAAACTGATAAGTACAGAAAAGCAGGAAGATTATCTAAGATTGACAAGACAAAATGTAAAATTAAATAGGTGTTTGAAGAAGTTATTTAAAGGGCAATGGAGAAAGGCCCTCTAGTAATGTGGAAGGAGCCCCCAGTCACAGGGTTTAAGTCCTAGTTCCAGCTTCAGGGATTTAGGTTAGGTCACTCAGCCATTCTGAGCTATTGGCCTGATGTGTGAAGCTAGGACATGCAGGTCATGATGAACCCCAGAGATGTTCCAGGGGATCTGGTGATTGCTGCAAGGAAGGTAAAGACTTCCCTCTTTGCTCCTTTGTTTGAATGATTTTGGACCTGTTATAGCAGCAATTTTAATGTGAAGATATTTCCCACCCATTAATAGGCCATGTGACTTGCTTATATCACAGGAAGCCAAAGACACATGTGGTGGGAGGAGCTTCCTGACATGAAAAGGAAGTTGTGACACAGAAAATGCTGAGAGAGAGAAAGATGTTATGGCTGCTGGTGTTTGCTATTGGCTGCCCTCATGATTGTTAGAACTGAACAGGATGACTTAGCTAAACTCTGAGTTTGTTCTGGGGAAGACCACAGCAGGGGGTCAGAGAGGTTTCGGGAAGGCCAGGCTCCATGTTGTGATATTCTGTATTGAATGTTTGGATTCTTTGCTGTTATGATGAAGTAGACTGACTGGCTGTGAGAGCTGAGCATTTGGTTATGGGATCTGGTTCTCTGGTGTCTGAATAAATGGTTTGCTTCTTCTGACTTCTATGTGGAGAGTCTCATATACTTTGCAATACAGAACTACATAGGCATTTTGACAATTATCATCTACATTGTTACTACTGCCTTACTGTTTCATTTGGCAACTAGGAGGATGGGATTGCAAAGTATAAGTTCTCTATTTAGAGGTAGAAGGGCTTCAGAAGAAGAAATGGTTGTACCAGGATGGGAGGATGTAACTTATTGCTCCCTAGCAAAGGAATGATCTAAGGGCACTCGTCTCTGTAGGGACTGGAAGCAGAAGCTACAGGGTAGAGGACCCAGAGATTTGGAGCGATGCCTCAGAACCAGGAATGGGGATCCCAAGAGTGATCTCTAGACAAGGCTGGATTTTACTCACAGCCTATTGTTTTGTATGTGAACACAGAGACAGACTCTTAAGAGACTTAAGAGCTCAGACTTAGACAGTTGCTGAATGTCTGAGAATACTCAGATTACACCACAGTAAGATGGAGAAACTCAGATGGCAGAATAGCAGGAAGCTAACAGTTTTGTAAATTCAGCTAGAAGGCAGAGGGAGCCAAGTAGGTCAAGAGCGTACCTCAGTTCAGCCAAGGTTGAGCATAGCAGTCAGTCTGGTTACAGTGGTAACAGGGACAGAGAATCTAGACAGGAGGACACAATGTCAGAACCACAGATGCAAGGTGATACTTTGTTGCATGGTCCTTCTCACAGAGACAGCGAGACAGCATCACACCAGACTTCTCAAGAGAAGTGTGCCCCATAGAGTGGAAGAGGCAGGAAACAGAAGGTGATGCTATTCAGTTTGGGCTGGTTTTAGAGGATTTTACACAACAGGAAATCACAGATATCTTGAGTAGGTTCACCCAGAGAATGAGAGAATCATTAATATCTTGGATGATGAGAATCAGTGATGAAGGGGCTGTAGGAATGTCTGTAGATTCTATGGATTATAGGAGATTCATAAGTATTAGAACTCTTTGTACAGCAAGCTTTTAGGGATTAAGATTCACAAAAATCTAATCAAACAACCAATTTGTTGGCTTTGGCTGTGACAAGCTGTAAACAGGAATATTCTGCCAATACCATGTGGCCTACTACAGATAGACTCTAGTATTCAATTAGGGATTGCACAAGAAAGTTAAGGGAGGAAGTAATGAAGACTGCTATTATGTTGGGGAACATGGTGGGCCCTCATTAGAAAAGGTGTTGTGAACGATGAACACAGCAGAATTGAAGTAGGTTAAAACAAATGCCACCCCAAATGTTCACATGGATTACTTGTGTCCAACCTGTGGTAGAGCATTCCTACTTCATATTGATCTAATCAGCCACAGTCAGACACACATAACATGGTGAATTCATTTTGGTCGTCTTCTAGAACAAAGGAAAAGAAGGAATTGTGCACCTAACATTGAAGGGCGTGGAGATCTCAGTACCTGGGGGTTCCTATTTTAATGAGAGAGGCTGGAAAGAGGATGATGGTGGCCTAACAGGAGAGATTATGATTTGTTCTCATGACTTCCAGGAGCTGAAGGCAGAAAAAGATGGGTTGGGGGGTAGGAGGGTGGTGAGATGATGATGGAAGAAATCAATGGGCCAGGAAGGAGGTTGGAGAAACATCAAGAATGAGGAGCTCAATACTTTGGGCAATCCTCCCCAAATGGGACAAAGCTCTTTCGGGGCAAAAACCATGTAATTCTAGTTCCTTGGAGGGAAATCCTGGTGTCTCTGACTGGGGAAGATGGGAGAACATGTATCAGAGCATTGCCTATTTTTGACACTACTAGCCAGCTGCACCCCCTACCCCTTTGGAATCTCTTACTTCCCTTGGTCTCTGACCTTGCTTTGCTTACCTCCCTGGTCCTACTTAGCTGTATCATCAATCATCACCAACTTCCTAATTGAGGAGGCCCCCAAAGCATTCTACTCTTTTTTTTGCTTGATTATACATATTTATTTAATATATTTAGTTTTCAGCATTGATTTTCACAAAAGTTTGAATTACAAATTTTTTCCCCGTTTCTACCCTTCCCCCACTCCAAGATGGCGTGGATTCTGGTTGCCCCGTTCCCCAGTCAGCCCTCCCTTCTGTCACCCCACTCCCCTGCCATCCCCCTTTCCCTTCTTCTCTTATAGGGCAAGATAAATTTCTATGCCCCATTGCCTGTGTATCTTATTTCCTAGTTGCATGCAAAAACTCTTTTGTTGTTGTTGTTTTTGAATGTCCATTTTTAAAACTTTGAGTTCCAAATTCTCACCCCTCTTCCCTCCCCACCCACCCTCTCTAAGAAGGCAAACAATTCAACATAGGCCACATGCGTATCATTATGTATAACTGTTCCACAATACTCATGTTGTGAAAGACTAACTATATTTTGCTCCTTCCTAACCTATCCCCCTTTATTGAATTTTCTCCCTTGACCCTGTCCCTTTTCGAAAACATTTTTGATTACCTCCTCCCCCCATCTGCCCTCCCTTCTATCATCCCCCCTTTTTTATCTTCTTCCTCCTTCTTTCCTGTGGGGTAAGATACCCAATTGAGTGCGTATGGTATTCCCTCCTCAGGTCAAATCCAGTGAGAGCAAGATTTACTCATTCCCCCTCACCTGCCCCCTCTTCCCTTCCTACAGAACCACCTTTTCTTGCCACTTTTATGCGAGATAATTTACCCCATTCCATTTCTCCCTCTCTCCCTCTCTCAACATATTCCTCTCTTATCCCTTAAATTGATTTTATTTTTCTAGATATCATCCCTTCATATTCAACTCACCCTGTGCCCTGTGTGTGTGTGTATATATATATATATATATATGTAAATATACCTACACATATACGTACATAGACACACACATATGTATATATGTATACACACACACACACACACACACACATATATATATATATATATATGCATATTCCTTTCAGCTACTATGATATTGAGGTCTCATGAATCATACACATCATCTTTCCATGTAAGAATGCAAACAAAACAGTTCAACTTTAGTAAGTCCCTTATGATTTCTCTTTCTTGTTTACCTTTTCATGCTTCTCTTGATTCTTGTGTTTGAAAGTCAAATTTTCTATTCAGCTCTGGTCTTTTCACTGAGAAAGCTTGAAAGTCCTCTATTTTATTGAAAATCCATATTTTGCCTTGGAGCATGATACTCAGTTTTGCTGAGTAGGTAATTCTTGGTTTTAATCCTAGCTCCTCCGGAATATCATATTCCAAGCCCTTTGGTCCCTTAATGTGGAAGCTGCCAGATCCTGTGTTATCCTGATTGTTTTTTTCCACAATATTCAAATTGTTTCTTTCTGGCTGCTTGCAGTATTTTCTCCTTGACCTGGGAGCTCTGGAATTTGGTGACAATGTTCCTAGGAGATTTCTTTTGGGGATCTATTTGAGGAGGTGATCTGTGTATTCTTTCAATTTCTATTTTACCCTCTGGCTCTAGAATATCAGGGCAGTTCTCCTTGATAATTTCTTGAAAGATGATATCTAGGCTCTTTTTTTGATCATGACTTTCAGGTAGTCCAATAATTTTTAAATTATCTCTCCTGGATCTATTTTCTAGGTCAGTGGTTTTTCCAACGAGATATTTGACACTGTCTTCCATTTTTTCATTCCTTTGGTTCTGTTTTATAATATCTTGATTTCTCATCAAGTCACTAGCTTCCACTTGCTCCAATCTCATTTTTAAGGTAGTATTTTCTTCAGTGGTCTTTCGGACCTCCTTTTCCATTTGGCTAATTCTGCCTTTCAAGGCATTCTTCTCCTCATTGGCTTTTTGGAGCTCTTTTGACATTTGAGTTAGTCTATTTTTTAAAGTATTGTTTTCCTCAATATTTTTTTTTCAGTATTTCTTTGGGTCTCCTTTAGCAAGTCATTGACTTGTTTTTCATGGTTTTCTTGCATCATTCTCATTTCTGGTCCCAGTTTTTCCTCTACTTCTCTAACTTGCTTTTCCAACTCCTTTTTGAGCTCTTCCATGGCCTGAGAACAGTTCATGTTTTTCTTGGAGGCTTTTGGTGTAGGCTCTTGCACTTTGTTGACTTCTTCAGACTGTATGTTTTGGTCTTCTTTGTCACCAAAGAAGGATTCCAAAGTCTGAGACTGAATCTGGGTGTGTTTTCGCTTCCTGGCCATGTTCCCAGCCAACTTACTTGAGTTTTTCGTCGGGGTATGACTGCTTGTAGAGCAAAGAGTACTTTGTTCCAAGCTTGAGGGGATGTGCCGTTGATTTCAGAGCTATTTCTATACAGCCAGCTCTGCCACACCAGCACTCCTCCTTCCTCAAGAAACACCAACCCAGACCTGACACAAATCTTCAGCAGGCTCTGCACTCCTGCTCTGATCTGCTACTTAATTCCTCCCACCACATGGGCCTGGGGCCGGAAGTAACTGCAGCTGTAATTCTGTAGCTGCACCTTCCCCGCTGCCCCTGGGGCAGTGGCCGAACCTCGAACTCTGTCCCCTGCAGCTTTTCCCACTAACCTTCTCTGTTGTCTTTGGTGTTTGTGGGTTGAGAAGTCTGGTAACTGCCACAGCTCACTGATTCAGGGTGCTAGGGCCTGTCCTGCCTGGCTCCTGGTCCGGTTGGCCCTGCTGCCTCCCACACTGAGCTCTGCTCCCCTCCACTCTGTGCGTGATAGACCTCATCCAGTGACCATCCAGGCTGTCCTGGGCTGGATCCCTGCTTCCCTCTGCTATTTTGTGGGTTCTGCCGTTCTAGAATTTGTTCAGAGCCATTTTTTATAGGTTTTTGGAGGGATGTGGTGGGGGGCTCACGCAAGTCCCTGCTTTCCAGCCGCCATCTTGGCGCCACCCCCGGAAGTCCCCCATTCTATTCTTTATATGCTCTCAGTGGTCTCATCAGATCTCATGGATTCAGTGATCCCTTTTATGCAGATGACTTCCAAGCTAAAGGTATGGCCTCTGGTTCCCTCCTCAGTTCTAGCCCTACATCATCAACTGCCCACTGGACATTGTGAACTACATGACACTGAAGGGAATGACTTCAAGCTTACTACTCATGACTACCTAAACATTTAAAAGTGCTACAAAAAGCAGGTCTTGGAAATTCTTTAAGTTTCTTTAAAGTGCCCCTTTGTATTTGTACTGTTAATGTATTTTTGTTTGATTTGAAGATCTTCCCATCCATTAATAGGCCCATGTGCCCTGCTTAAGTCACATGGAAGCCTAAGTTATATGAAACCTGCAGTGGGAGGAGTTTGCTGAATGAGTGGAACATGACCAGAGTCAACCTTAGGGGCTGTCTTTAGGCCCTGCACTGCCTCGATGAGTCGGAGAAATCTGGTTGTGACAGAATAAGATGGATGATAGCTTTCATTGTGATTGTGGTAAACTGGAGCCACCTGATCACTAACAAAAGACATCTCCTATAAACCAACAGCTGCCAGAGCTTCCTAGTCAAATGGTGACCATTTCAGAGCATTTGAACCCCAATAAGGGCCAAAGCCTGAATTAATCAACCAAACTGCTTTACTTTGCTCTAAAAATGCCCTTTCCTGAGTCAGCAACTTCAAAGACCAGATAAGGTTGACAAGGAGTATTCTTCCTGTTTGTAACCATTAAATGATAGGCCAGAATAGTGGGACTTCTCTTATGTTGAGATCCTAGGGGCATATGCTTATACAGGGGAAACCCAGACATCCTGGGATCATAATTTCCAATTGACACTACTTTATCAACTGCCTTGTCAATTTGTAGCCCACACAAGAGACCACAAATCTGAGGGGCACAAACATCCTGACTTGTGATTGTCCTGAAATGTATTTAAAGCTGTTCATTCTTTTGTCAGACAAGTCAGAACTTATGTTTTGGCCCCCTGCAGTGTGTCACTGCTAGCTTTAAGGGAATAAACAAGATGAATTTAGAATCACCTAGCCTATTTGCCTCCTTTAACCAAACTTTCAGGTTGACACAAATAAATAGTAAACAAATAAAGGAGGAAAAGAAACTAACATAGTGCTTACTGGCTCCCTAGTAATGCTGCTGCTTAGGACAAGTCCAACACTGAATGTGTCTGCACTGAGAGGAGAATGCTCAGAGAAGCCTATTGTGGGCCTATTCACTTTTTTGTTAAATGTTAACTCATTTAGAGAAGTAAAGCTGAGCGCATAGTATGTCATTTCATTCCATTTGAGTTTCTTGAGTGTTTCCTTGAGATGTCTGCAGAGTTGCTGCCCCTACCTTGAGCTAAGGATATTGCAATCTTTCTAATTCTCAGTATGAGTTAGAGCTTACAAGCTATAAATTTAAAGGGAACTCACCAGACCTTATTGTCACATGTGATAAGTATCAAGAAACCATCTTGCAGTGGAAGCAGAATTATTTTGCTCCCTTTTTGAAAGATTTTTCTTTTTGATGCCAGTTTCCTTCCATGTTTATACAAGTTCATCAGTTTGAAAGGAAAAATAATATTAAGTGCTTCAAAATGGCAGAGAAGTTTCAAAGGCTCATGAACATTCATGGTTTTGATCTGGCCTCTCAGTATATGGACTTAAAACCGCTGGGTTGTGGTGACAATGGTTTAGTTTTTTCTGCTGTCAATGATGACTGCGACAAAAGAGTGACTATCAAGAAAATTGTTCTTATAGATCCCCAGAGTGTTAAACATGCTTTATGCAAAATCAAAATTATTAGGAGACTCGCCCATGATAACATTGTCAAAGTATCTGAAATTTTTTGTCCCAGTAGAAGCCAGTTAACAGATGATGTGAGCTCTGTGACAGAACTGAACAGTGTTTACATTGTTTAGGAGCACTTGGAAACAGACTTGGCTAATCTGCTAGAGCAGGGACCTTTAGTGGGTAAGCATGTCAGTCTTTTCATGTATCAGCTGCTCTGTTGGCTCAAGTATATTCGTTCTACAAATGTATTGCACAGGGATCTCAAACCAGCCCATCTCTTCATTAACACCGAAGACTTACCCTTAATTCAGTTGCTTCCAGATATTAGTTGTGAAGCATTTGACTTCTTGGAGCAAATTTTGACATAGTTCCATGGATCAGTTGACAGCAGAAGAAGCTCTAACCCATCCTTATGTGAACATTCATTCCTTTCTAATGGATGAACCAATTTCAAGCCATCTTTTTCACACTGAAGATGAAGTTGATGATATTTTGCTCATGGATGAAACTCACAGTCACATCTAGAATTGGGAGAGGTACCATGATTATCAGTTTTCACACCATGTTTGGCCTGTATGCAGTAATTTTGATATTGAAGAAGTTCGATGTGACCCAAGGGATCTTTCTCATGTTACCGATAAAGAGAAAGTAAAGTAAATCATCGAAAATATTTGGATGTAGATCGTGAAAAGTATCTGAAGGATCCTGCCTTTGATACCCATTTGTCTACTGAGCCTTGTTGGCAATATCCAGATCATCACGAAAATACATATTGTGATCTGGAATGCAGCCATACTTGTAACTACAAAATGAGGTCAGCATCATTATCTACATAACTGAGTTTGGAGAGAGAGTGAAGTTAACCATTACTATGAACCCAAACTTATTATAGATCTTTCTAATTGGAAAGAAGGTGAACAAAATCTGATAAGAAAGGCAAGCCAAAATGTGAAAGGAATGGATTGGCTAAATCTCAAATAGCTCTTGAGGAAGCATCACAGCAACTGGTTGAAAAAGAAAGGGAGAAGAATCAAGAATTTGACTTTGATGCCTTTAGTGCAGGAATGATTCAACTTAGTTCACAACAGGAGTCTACTGATGTTGTTGATAAATTAAATGACTTGAATATCTTAATGTCCCAACTAGGTTTGAAAAGTTTGATATCAAAGTCAGTAAGCATGGAAAAACAGGAAAAAGCAGTGGCAAATTCTGCTCAGTTAGAAGCTTTGTACCAATCTTCTTGGGATAGCTAGTTCATAAGTGGCGAGGGGGAATGTTTTCTCATAGAATAGTTTTGTTGTGAAGGAAGAAAGGATGAAGAAACTGAAAAGGAAAACACTTATACCGGTTACTTGGACAAGTTCTTTAGCAGGAAGGAAGATACTGAAATGCTTAGGAACTGAGACAGTAGAAGATGGCAAGTTTGGGCAAGAAAAAGTAAGGAAGGTTTTCTTAACAGTAGTAGGGAGTTCCTGTTTAACAAGCAGTTTGAGTCTATAGGCATCCCACAGTTTCAAAGTCCAGTTGGTTCACCACTTGAATCAATTCAGGCCATATTAACACCTTCTGCTATGAAATCTTCCCCCCAGATTCTCCATAAAACATACAGCTACATTCTGAAACATCTGAACTAAAACACTCAGCAGACAATTCTTTTTGTATTCATGAAATGTGTTTTGTCTTTTTTATTACTAGTATAAGTGATTTTTTTGCTTGAATCAGATGGTGTCCTTTTAGTATGGATTTCATTAGTTCTTGGTTTTTAAAATCCAGAATTACTTTCTATACATGAAATAGTTTTCATTTTAAACTGGCATGTTGTTTGAAAACAAAATGAAAGAATAGAGGAAAATAATGCAATGCAGAAGGAGACAAAAGAAACGGACTAAGCCAAATAAAAACATTCTCTCAGTAAAACGGTTATCTGTTTTACAGGAAAAAAAAATCTTGCCTTGAAACTTACACAGCGAGACTGTATATAATTTCAAGAAAATATCTATATTTTTTTTCCTAAAACATTTTTCATTCATGAGCATTTTCAAGTTCTTCATACTGTACACATTTCTTAAAACAAATGATAACAGCAGCAACTGAAAACGAATGTCAAATTTGGTACACGTGTTATCTACCTCAAGGTAACAGAAGCATGTGGCAAAACATGTACCACCCATACTGCTTCACAACATCCACTTACTTCTATTTAGCCAGTGTTATTATAGTAACTTCTAAATAAGAATCATTCACTGTTTATAAGTGTTCTGGCATGCATTCTTTCTAGTGAAATGTTAATACACCATGCCTTATTTATGTTAGCAAACCAGTACATTTTCAGTATTTAATTATAGAAAGTTAACATAGTTTTCTAAAAATTTAATTGCAAATAAAGTTTTTCCATTTGGCACTATGGTTTGTTTCCTACCTAGCTGAATATTATACTGTCAGCTTGTTCTGAGGCTGTCCACATATTCAATTTACTGAAGTGTTCATTTTAAGTAAAGCACTCACTGTGTACAGGAATTTGTATTTTGGAGGTGCTTGATCTATCTACAAAGAAAAATTAGGAATTACTTTATTATAAAATGCTCCTAGAAGTCTTAATTGTGTTTATTTTTTTAAAAATTGTAACATTAGACTCGTGTACGTGGACATAAGGTATATCATTATTACAGGTAAAAGCTGTTTATGTTAAACATATTTTGTTTTTACCACATGTTTTGACTGAATGATCTATTCCCCATCCCAAAGCAAGCATGAATAAAATTAGGTTAAATGTAAAAAAAAAAAAATGTAAGCAATTTTCCGTTGGGTAAGATCTGGGACTCTTTGTCTCTCTGACACTGCTTCTTTCTCCTTCTGTCTCCCTAAGTTGAGCTATCCATGTTTGAGCCAAATGACTTTACTATGAGACTGATGATCCAAGGAATGATAGTCATAAAAACAGCCAGTATTTCCAAAGTGATTTAATGTTTGCAAAGTGAAATACAAGGAGGAAGTGCCAGTGACTGAACTGGAATTCAGGCCTTGTGGTTCCAAGGACAACACTTCATTCACCGTGTCACCTAGCTCCTTAAAGACAGCATTGCAGAAATTAATGACCAACAATTACCAAAACATTTAAAGAAGGAATTTTTCTGCCAGCAAACAACAGGAAACAAGGTGAATACCAATTAATGGGGGAATAGCTGAAGAAATGAAGTCTATGAATGTCATGAAATATTAAGGAGAGATGACAAACACCGGGATTTCAGAGAATAAAAACAAAACATTACATGTATAGGGATGGAATTTGGAGATGTTTAATGAGGTCTCTTTCGGTGGGAAGTCCAATGAAGTCTGTGCTGCAGCAGGAGGTCTTCCCTTGGTAATTAGATCCTGAACTTTGTCTCCAGTATGATTTCTCCAAAGTACAGTCAAGTAGGAGCACTAGAGGAAACCCTTCCCACATCCATTGCCTTTATCCACCTTCATTCCGGTAGGAACAAGGTTGTCTCCTGATCACCCTCCTCCAGAGAAAAGCTGGCCCCCATGAGATCATCTGCGAGGCTTCTCTCTACAGTGAAGCCTCGGAAAAAAGGAGATATCTCTAGCTGAAAGCCTTCCTAATGTGATACCTGAGTAGCCAGCTATTGCTGAAAAAACCCTGCCCCCAGCCCCTAACTGCAGACCCCAGTCTGCATAAAAAAACAGATTGAGTTCCTGCCATTTGGCAAGGGGCCTGGGCCCCTAAGACTCTTCTAAGGAATGTAACCTAATTACCAGGAAAAGTCTAATGCCTAACGATCTTCCTCTGGCTGAGTGGGCTCAGAGATGTCTCTATCTTATGTCAACAGACTGAGCTGGAACATCTCTCGGTCTGTCCATGGCCATTAAGGATGGAAGCCTCGGCCATAGACATTATCTTGAATTATATGACTTTTGCCTTATCTTGAGCCTTCCTAGCTTCAAGAGTTATGGCAAGTTGGACACAGGGATCCTGGGTTGTAATTTCAGTTGACACTGTCAGCTATCTGATATGTTGTATTTACAATCTATTCAGGAGGTTCCTCTAATGTATCATGGTCATAAAAAGTGAAGTAACACAGGCTTGCTGAGTCTGCAAAATGACAATTCAAGAGATAATTAAGCACTGAATCCTGTATTCTCTATATAAACTACCCTTTCGCTTCAAACGTTGCCATTGATTTGGGAAGCCCCAATGGCCCCCGGCGAAATAAATTCTCCACTTAAAACTTATGCTCTGTGGCGTGTCTCACTGGCTTCTGGTATAACACTAAACTGAGAACATAGGGAACTGGATCCTCAGAACGGTTTCCCTAAAACTGAAGCTCTGAACTCCATTTGAATACTTTTCCTTCTTCCTGACAATGATCAGATTTCTATCTCATACGAATTCTAAGATAGGAAACAGGAGATGATTATTGCCTGAAGGCATCACTACCTTGATTATATTCATAAAGTTTCTCCCAAGTGCGGCCAAATCACCAATCCTCCTCCAATGAGTGTGCCCCCAAAACAAACAAACAAACAAAAAAAACCCGCCCACATCTGATGTTATGTTGTTATGATGTTATAACATTACGATGTTATGATGACACATCTCAGTGCCAAGAAGCACTCAAACAGGAAACAGCAAAAAGTCCCGTTTTGTTTGCCATTACATTTGAAAGGCAAGACTGAAAGAGTACTTGATTGCCTTAGCATTCCAAAAGAGAACAGTAAAAAAAAAAAAAAAAAAAAGGCCCATTCAATTACCATCACAAGTTCTTAGGGGAGCTGCAATACATGAGGGGACAAAGGTGAAGTTTATGTAAGATATTGTACGGTAACACACTCGCCAGATGTGCTAATTAGGTGATGGGGACAGAAGCAGGGCATGGTTAAGGCGAGTCGACTCAAGGTCAGGGCTGGTGGGAACCACCCAGGTTGCCTCTCCATGTCTCCTTAAACGACATAAACCTGGGTGAGTGTCACTTCCATCCCTGGGGGTGGTGAATGAAGCCTTTCCAGGCCCCAGTGACCGGCCGAAGAGAAGGGCCGGGCGCTCCTCAGCCCCCCGCCCCTCCCCCCCATCTCCCTGAGCCCATCACCATTCACAGCCGTTTTAAACACCATTTTCATCCCCTCTAGGAGGCGGAAGAGCACAGGCTCCCTGTTTCCGTCCGGGTCCCTGTGATCGTTCCGCCCAAGCCGAAAGCTGTGGCCCCCGGAAGGGCCTGGGGGGCGAGAGCCCGGCCAGATCTTCCCCAGACCTCAGGGCTCGATTCCAGATCCTCCTCTGTTCCTCAGTGATCGGTACAACAAGGGGAGAGAAAGATGTCCGTGTCTCCCCCACAAATCAAGCTGGAGAGGGACCGCTCTGAAACCCTCGACAAACTCCAACAAACTCCAGAGCGTTTTCACAGTAACAGCGGAGGTTTTCCTTCACGTGGCTGAGATCAGTGCTTAAAAAAGGAACCGGCACCTGAATGTTCCTCCACTGGCATCTGCTACTTCCCATAAGGGAAATAGTTTGGGGGGAACGGGCCAATCAGGAGCTTGGGATGGAGAGAGATAGGAAGTTCCGCCCCTTGTAAGGGAAAGATTAGGGAGCGAGGGATTCTGGGAAACCGAGTCAGGCTGTAGAGGTCTTGGAGACCAATGAACAGGCGGATCAGGTAGATTCAAGGGCTGCTGGGAAATGGAGTCCGGAAGTACCGCTGGCGGTGAACGCTCTGGAAGCGGAGGTTTAGGGAACCAATGAGCAGGCGGCACCTATGGGTAAGGGGGCGGGATATCCTGTAGAAACCGGCTAGCTTCCTGGTAAGCTGCCTACCTTACGGTGGAGGGAGAAGGGATTGACAGAAGAGTGGGAGAGGCAGCGGCAGTGTCGGGCGGATCCTGCTCCAGGAGCCCAGGCTCTTGGGCCTGAGAGAAGGGGATCGTCAGGTAAGTGAGGTGCGTCGTGTTTCCCTTTTCTGCAGTAAATTTAACTAGGGGCTCCCTACATTGTTCCCACAGCTCTGGGTCCTGGGGAAGGGACGTCAAAGCGGGTCGGAGGGAACCTGTGTCCCCCTCCCTTCCCGGCTGCAAACCCGATGGCGCCCTGGAATGGCTCCGGAATTCAGAGCTCCGCCGCAGGCCATTTGTCCTCAGGAGGGTCCAGGCCGGGCAGTGTAGCCAGAGGACACGAGGCACTTCTGTGTAAGGGCTGGAAGACCGAGGTGTTCCGGTTGTGTGAGAGGTGTCCTGGGGTGAGGCCCAGGTGCGCACGGAGCCCGGGCCGGCCTGTAGGCCTGTAAGCCCAGGGAGCTCCTGGAGCCCACCTGGGCCGAGCAGCGTCCTGGAGGAGGCAGACAGAGGGACCGAGTGTCCCCAGACAAGGCGCCCCATCAGGAAGGGGGATTATGCCCGATCCCGCGGAGGGCTCAGCCCAACGTCCCTGCCGGCCTGGGGTGGGGGGGAGGGGCAGTGCTTTCAATCCTGTGGAAATAAAACTCCTTCCATCTGTTTCCCACAATTACTACCTATGGGATAAACACTTGGCCTTGGAGATTCCCCCCTATCCTGGTTCAACTCCTGCCTGTTGGACTGATAACCTGGGGATCCATAAGTCCTTCCTCTGATCTGACCTGGCCTCCTTTGCTCCCTGCTCACCTCCTTCCCCATGGGGGTAACTCTCCCTCAGTCCTGGGACCAATATTTTGTACCTAACTCTCAATCATCTCCATGATGGGAACTAGCTGCATGGTGCAGTGGGTAGTGCTGGATCTCAGCTAGACCTGAGTTCAAACCCTGCCTCAGACACCCGTCAGCTGTCAGGTCACTTGATCTCTTAGCCTCAGTTTCCTCATCTGTATGGTCCAGACACTACACTGGGTGCTAAGGAGAAACAGTGTCTTGCTTTAAGCAAATTGAAGTGAGTGCTGGGGAATTCCTCAGCCCAGAGTTCCTAACAACCTCCCAGAGAAAAATCCAGATAATAATAGGTGGCGCTTAAATCACACCCATGTCCCTGCACTGCCAAGCACTTGACCAATGGAATCCTCAGAGCAGCCTTTGGGGAGAGGTGCCATTATTCTCCCCACTTTATAATTGAGCAAAGTGAGACTAACAAGTCCAGTGACTTGCCCAGGGTCACAGAGCTAGGAAGTGTCTGAGGTCAAATGTGAACTCAGTTCTTCCTGACTCCAGGCCCAGGCCTCTGTCCCCTGTTCCACCAAGTTGGAATTCCTCCCAGAAGATAAAGTAGCATCAGCTCCCTGGCAGTTGCCCTGTGGGTAGGTCACACCTCAAGGGGACAAGGGGAAATAGAGATATACATAGGGTTTAGCTCAGCCTCAGTCCATCTGGGAGGCTGGGCAGCCACTCTCCTCACTGGGCTGGTTGGGTAAGAGAGACAGAATATCAGGAGATTTGGGTTTGAGGGGGATGTTAGGCCTGGTCTCAGGAGTTGCAGAGTTTGTTTCAGTGGGGCTGTTTTCCCTTGCCCAGAGTGCCTGGTGGGGCCAGGGGAGCTAGGTCTCTAGTTATTTCCTTCAGAACATCATGATGGGGACTGGCCAGTTAGTGGAGGCCTCCTTCAAGATAGAATCAGTGGGAAAAAAAGTGCAGGGTAGGGTAGAGTTGTCTGTGGTGGGTAGGAGGAAGTACCCGGGATCCCCAAGGACCCCACCCTTTTGGCTTTGTTGCCCTGCCACCTTCAGAACTTGGGCTGGAGGAGTGTGTGGCAAAGGACACACCCCCAAGAAGGACTTTATTTGGACATTTTTGTTTTGGATCGAGGTGATTATAAAGTTATGTATTTTGTGACTGGGGGAACCAGGAGGGAGGTAGGCTGGGCATATCCTTGTGGGCAGGAAGATGAGTGTAGCAGGGGGAGAGCTGGAAGAGCAGGAGATTCTGATCAGGAGATTTGGGTTCCTAGAGAAGGCTAAGGGAGGGAGGGAGAGAGGGGGTAGAGAAGAGGGGTAAGGGAACTCTCAGACATCACCAGCCAGGCAGGTGGTAGCCCTGGTGGAATTCTGTTCCTGGGGTAAGGCCTGGGAGGAGGGGAGAAGAGGGGTCAGTCTATAGGATGGACAACAGGGCTGGACAGGACTCTTGGAATTAGGAGATCCCATCCGGAGCAGGTTTGCTGGGAACAGAAGTGCTAGAAGCTGATATCTCTGCCTCCTTTGAAGCTAAGGTCTTTCTGCCTTCTTCCCTTGGCGAAATCTCTTTGCCTCTTTCCTTTGGAGCTGAGATCTCTTTGACTTCAGGGAGCTAGCTCTGTACATGCAGGTGCTAGGCAGGTCTCAGCAAGGGCCCCTCCCCACACCCCACTTCTGATGGCTGACCTTTCCATTGGGCCTCCTCTTCCCCCTCTGACCTCTTACTGAGGGTCTTCCAGGCTTGCCAGGAGCAGGCCTCCCTCCAAATCCTGGCTCTGGGGGTTGTCCCTGGTACTTGTCCAGGCTCCCTTTCACATCCCAGATGTCCCAGGCTGTTTAAAGGGGTTAATGATTCCCATATTAATCGATATGCTATGTGTAATGAATATACTAACTATCTAGGTTTATCAGAACTACCATTTTCCCGGGGGATTTTGGCTTGGGAGTCAGAGGTTCACAGCAGCTCAAAGTGATCAATCAACTTTTGACAACTTGGACATTCCTGTGCTTCTCTAAGTTTAGTGAAGTGAATCAGAGACTGTGAAACCTGTTCCTCCCACAGAACACTGGCTCTGTGCCCCACAGAGTAGCCACAACCCTCAAGACTTGAGACAATCAACTTAAGAACTGTTTTCCACAGGACCCAGGAATGTTCTGCATGAATCTGCCCCAGAAATGGCAAGTCAAGACCTAAGAATGATTGTCCGGATCCTGCCCAATTGTGATTTGCATGTGTATAAACTCTGCCTTTACCCCAGGTGGGGAAGCCCTCCCCAAAAGAGGACTTCAGGTTTGCAAACCTCCCCCCTGCCTCTGAAATGAATTAATTAAACCCCTCCTTGGTTGCTGGCACAACTGCTTCTGATCTGCCGAGTTTTGCCTCTGGCCATGCCCAGGTTAGAGACCTGTACAGTACAATTCTGTTGTCAGATGCCATCCCCAGTTTTACCATTGGGTCACAATGGCCTGACCCACATATCTCACCCGTAGTATCAGGCGGAGGCAGAGCTCTGGATCTGGAGCCATTGAGGCTTTGATTGGTCTCATCCAATCTGGGATGCCAAGCCTCTCCTGCTTCCTGGGTCCTTGTAGGAGGATGGGGGAGGGGCATGAGGCCAAAGGGAAGGAGTTCTGGAGGGTGGCAAGTCCTCTTCCTGCTCAGACCAAGTTCACTTCCAATCCTGACCCTTCCTGCTGCCCTCCTCCTGTGGTGGAGTCTCTCCCCTGAGGGCAGGGCAGGACCTTTGTAACTGCTCTGAGACCTCACCTTCTATCACTCCAGCATCCACCCTAGGAAGAGAAGGCAAAGTCAGTGTCTCTCCCATTCTGAGGTTCTTCTCTCTCCCCAGGTCAGCTTGCTGAGGACCGAAGCCTATTCCCAGGAGAGACAGCAAAGAGAATGGCACCTGGGAGCCAGAGACCCTCATCCCAGGTGAGTGCAGTCCATCCACAGACCTGAGCATCATCAGCAAAGGTGGAATCCAAGAGAGCCAAGGAAGCTTCATCCTGTTAGACATAGGTTGTCCTTTGTAGGGCTCTTAGCAGAGCAGAAGTTGTCCTCCTGGTTCTGCTCATTTCTTCCTGCCTTGGGCCACACAAGCCTCCCCTTGATCTCTTTGAGTCCTTCCCAGTTACCATTTCTTAGGTCAAGTCAGTAAGCATTTAGAAAGTGACTCCTCTGTGCCTAGCACTGTGCTAACATATTGGTTGTGCAAAGAAAGTTTAAAGAAATAACAGTCCATGCTCTCCATGAGCTCACAGTCTAATTGGGAGAAAACATGTCAGCATCTGTGTGCAAACAAGCTCTGTACAGTATGGATGGGAGGCTCTATGAGAGGGAAGGGACCAGGAATAGCTTATTTTCAGGTCAAATGTTACCTGAGAAGTCAAGGAAGCCAGGAGGCCCAGGTGAGGTGGGAGGACATTCCCATCATGATAGACAGCCATTGGGAAGGCACAGGGTTAGAGGATGGAGGATCTTGATCAAGGATCATCCAGGAGGCCAATGTCCCTAGGTCAGAGGGGAGAAGAGGACCAAGGTGTAAGAAGACTGGAAGGTTTTGAGGGGCTAGTTACATGGTGTCTGCTATGTGCCAGGAACCATATAAATATTATCTTCTTTGATCCTGTTGTGGGAATTGTCAGTGTTATTGCTAGGGACAGGCAGAATAAGGGAGCACAGGATATAGACAGACAGTGAACTGTGGGTTATTTATCCCCTCAAGATTGTGACACACTCCCTGATGGACATGTGTGTCTCACAGTTGCACAGAGGACATAGAGACTGGCTCTTCTGCTAAGCTACATGACCTATCCTTTGGGTAGGATCTCTGAGGTCTTATAGGCAGGCTTACAAAGAAGTTTTGGGTAAGATCAAGTTAGGGGACAGAAAGAGGGAAAGGGACATTTTCAGGAAAGGAAGGAAAATGTGGATTTAGAGCTAGAAAATTCTGTTACAAAGGTCTTTAGCATCACTACTTACTCCAGTGCAAAGAAAGGGGTAGCTGCTTGATTAGTCAGGTAGTTAACCAGCATTTGCTAAGCCCTTTGTGCCTTCTTAGACAATAACAGGACAGGAAGTGAGTCCCATGAGTTTTCTCAAAGAGATTGGGGGAAGCAAGGTACTGAAGGAGACACTGAGGACATTGACCTCAGAACAGCCAGTATAGCATCAAAAGGAGTCACTTATAGTTTCTCAAAAATTCACTTTTGTAAACCCTCAGCCACTTTCTGTGTGAAAGCCTCAGTGGTCAGATTTGGGGATATGAGTGCCAAAGGTGTGATTGTGCTTCCCAGAGTTAAAGGAGGAAAGAGATTGGGAGGGGGTGGCATAAAGATGTCCAGAGAGTAGCAACAAGGAAATAAAAATTGGGTGAATTGAGAGTTTTCCTCATGAAGGAAAGCAGGGCCTGGGAGGGGTGGGGGGCAGGGCAGTGTGGCTCTAGAGGGCTCAGTGAAGCAGGAATCATGGCATGATGGTGGCATCAAAGACCACTTCTTGGTCTTTGCAGTCTAGTCAGGTAGAGGACAGGTAGGCCATCTGAACATTTTGACCTCTTGGTTCAGACCTACTTGGAAACCTGCAAGCCCAGCACTGGATTTTTAGGTGACTTCTTTATCTCAAGGAAAAGGGCTGCTTCTTCCAGCCAGGGAGTGTGCCAGCTGGAGGAGTCCAATGCAGAAGTTGCCTAGAAACGTGGGCCCTATGGAGAGCAGAAGAAGGCCTTATGGGCCTCAGTGAACCAATGCTGTTCTGAGAGAGTGCAGAAAGCTCTTTCTGCCTTAGTACTGATGCACCATGATCATCTTCTTCCTGCATTCACACTCATGGCTAGAAACTCAGGGCCATGCCTTCCGCTCCACACCTATTCCTGGTCTCCAACAACTGCAATGCCATGGCCATGGGAATGACCCCTTTTCTGCCTTGACCCTGTCATAGTGCTCCCACTTCCACTCCAAGGATCACATTCTATTTGTGCCAAAAATACATTACACTGGTTCCCCCTGGGAGCTCTTCTTCCCTCACCTGTCCATCAACTCCCATTCTCCGTATTCCATCCTGTTTGTGGACTGAGTCCCTTCTCCTTCTAAGTAGGAAGACTGCCAAAATACAACTCTGGCAGTAGACTAATCCACAGTAGTGGGCCCTATATTTTGAGGTCCTGGCAGCAAATGGAACTGAGTTTCTGCTAAACTAAATTATGATGTGGTGTCCTGTAAAGTTACATGGATACTTATGATGTTTTACTCTCTATCAGTAGGTCATACCTTCATGAAAAATAGTCTTAAAATTTGGTATTAAAGCTATATGTGTGGAAATGATAAAGATAAGAATGAAGAGCGTTGTTGGATCCAAATGACTCTATCCTGGTATCTGCATGCAATTAGTCTAGAGCAGGGGTGGAGAACCTGCGGCCTTCTGGATCCATAAGTATGGCCTTTTAACTGAATCCAAATTTTACAGAACAAGTAAAATATCAATGCTAAGTTTGCAGGCAGCCCATTCAGGAAAGGAAGGATGAAAGCTAAGTTGTATAAAGGGTTAAGGAGTGAGTAGAGGGCAGCAAGGTGGCCCAGTGGGTAGAGCACTGGGCTTGGAATCAGAAAGGCGCATGTGGGTGAGTTCAAATCTGGCCTCAGACACTTACTAGCTGTGTGACCCTGAGCCACTTATCTCACTTAACTCTCTTTGCCTCAGTTCATCATTTTTAAAATGAGCATGAGCAGGAAATGGCAAACCACTCCTGTAGCTTTGCTCAGAAGACCTCAAATGCAGTCTAGAAAAGTGAGATACAACTGAAACAACTGAATAATGCCTTGCACTGTGTTGATGCCTGGGGATTCAGACAGAAAAGAAGACTCTCCTGTCCCCATAGAGATTACACTTTTTTTCTGGAAGGGGGAAGGCAAGGCAATTGGGGTTAAGTAAGCTAGTAAGTGTATCAAGTGTCTGATGCTAGATTTGAACTCAGGTCCTCCTGACTCTAGGGCCAGTGGTCTACTCACTATGCCACCTACCTGCCCCGAGATTATACTTTCAATGGGAAGAGAACACGCTAAAGGAAGAGATTTTGGACAAAAGACACTGGGACATGGTGGCAAAGTCAGCGAGAAGTTCCAGTGTAGCACACCAAGGTGCAATTGTGCCAATGTGGAGATATGTGAGCTGACCCTCTTCTTATGTAGGTCTTTGGAGTACATGAGCTCACCCCATGGTGGGGAAGAGAGAATGTGGGAGGATGGGGAAGGAAAGAGATGTGCAAGAGCTTCTGAGAAGAACAGGTTAGGGATTCCAGAGATGAATTATCAATGAAGAAAAGCATGGCCTTTCTATACTGATTGTTCACATTACGAATGAATACAATGCAATGAAGAGTCATGACTCAGAACACCTAATGAAAAGAAAAGAATTGTAAATTCTTAGGAATCTAAAAAATCAGGAAAAGACTAAAAAATTCTCTGATTGCTCAGAAGTTCAGTAATAGAAATAAAGGAAGCCATAAGTGAAATATACAAATACAAGATAAATCAGATGCTTTCCATGAAATCAAAATGATAAAAAGGCAAAATGACAAAAAGAAAGAGAATTGCTCCACAATAATACAACTTCTTAAACAGTGAATCAAACCGTCGTGCTAGAAATGAACAGCATCAAATGCCAAGTGCCTTGGCTAAACACATTTTGCATGTAGCAGATTGGAAAAATAGATGAGCTCTCCCAAGCATCAAAAGATTTGAAGAAGTCGCCACTTTCTGGTATAATCCTCCATTTATCTGCCTCTTGATTTATTCTTTTGACTCCCTAAACCTAACCCCAGTGTTCTAGAGTTGTAGCTGCATGTTGAAATAACTTATTTTTTTGTGAATTGTCAACATCTTTCTTATATGTTAGCTCCATCTCTAATCCCAGTTGATATTCTCTCAGAATACACAGTACTTTCAACTTATCACAAATTATTCATAAAATATTCTTAATATGTCACTACACTGGAGGAATTACCGATGACCTTGGTACCTCCTCCACAGATTCAGTTTCCTCTTCTAAGTTGAAGAGGGTTGCACCAGGTGAATTCTGGAGTCTCAGCCCTAAACCATGTGACTTTTGATGGTTTAGGAGTTGGTGACATACAAGGATGTGTTTGTGGACTTCACTAAGGAGGAGTGGGGCCTCTTAGACCATTCTCAGAAACAGCTGTACAAGGAGGTCATGCTGGAGAATATCCACAACCTGCTATCCCTGGGTAAGGACCATTTCCTCTCTTTTCTTGATGTTAATTGTCAGGCCAAAATTTTCAGAAGTAGCAGAGAATGGATCCATATTCTGGTGCATTTCAGCCTCAGAAGCTTCGTTGAATGCAGTCTTCTGCGTGTACCAGCTCTTCGTCTACTTTGGTCTTGGTTTGTCACATTTTAAGGTTAAATAGTTTACCACCAGTCAGGTTTCTGGCCTTGATGCCATATTCCTCCTCTGTGAAGGTGTCTAATTACTTCACTGAAAATGTCATCCTAAAAAGAATGGGAGGGCTTCTGGCAAGATGTCAGAATAGGACAGGAATTACTTGGCTCTCCAAGAAGCTCCTTAAAGGAAGAAAACAAATTACCTCAAACTCTACACACTATAAAATACCTGGGACTCCAACTGCCAAAGCAAAAACAGGAACTATATAAATGAAATTATAAAAACCTTTATATACAATTAAAATCAGATTTCAATGATTGGAGAGCTATTGATTGTTCATGGCTAGGCAGGGCCAATATAATAAAAATGACAGTTTTATCCAAACATTTATATATTCCATGCCATTCCACCTAAATTTCCAAAATTATTTTTTTACTGGATTTGAAAAAGTAATAAGAAAATTCATTTGGGAAAACAAAAAAGTAAATAATATCAAAGGAAATAATGAAAAAAAGAATGTCAAGGAAGGAGGTTTAGCAGTACCAGATCTTATGCTCTGTTGTAAGGCAGTAAGTATGAAAACTCTCAGGTACTGGGTAAGAAACAGATAGATCAATGGAATAGTATATACATACAGCAGCAAATAACCTTGTATTTGAGAAGTATAAAGACTTAATATTTTGGGATAAGAATTCATCATTTGGTAAAAAAAAAATTGTTGGGAAAACTGTAAAGCAGTGTGTCTGAAATTGTACAAAACATACAGACACACACATACCTATTTGTATGTGGTAGCCAACTCTGAAGGAAGGTAGAAAAAAGAGAAATTTATACAATAATTCTGTTCTCAATTTGAAAGGAATAGAAATTATTCATAGTAGATTTGTAGTTTCATGTACAAACATCTTTTTTATGCTACTATGTTATGGAAACGCTTGTTTCATTCCATAAATTCAAAAAGCAGATGGATTTGAAAGAGAATTTTACCAAACACTAAAGATTATCTAATTCCAATATTAAATCAATGATTTAGAAAAATAGGCAATGAAGGGGTACTATAAACTCCTTTTATGAAACAAATATGGTATTGATACCCACACCAGAAAGAATAAAGAAGAGAAGGAAAGACCAATTTCTTTAATGAATATGAATGAAAAAATCCTGAATAAAATACTAGCTAGGGAATTACCACAATATATTACAAAGATTGTACATTCAGCCCAATTTGGATTTCTACAGGGAATGAAAGGATGTTTGAACTTACAGAAAATTATTCACATAACTGATTATACCAATAGTCAGTAACATAAAAAATTGGTTATATCAGTATCTGAAGAATAAACTTTTGATCAAATACAACATTCGTTTCTATTAAAAATCCTTGAAAGTATAGGTAGTTACAGATTTTCCTTCAATTGATTAAAAAAAATCATTTACCTGAACATATCAGCAAACATTATTTGGATTGGGCATAAGGTGGAAGCGTTCCCAGTAAGATCTGGTGTGAAATGATGCCCACTGTCCCCTATACTATTCAATATTGTATTATAAATACCATGAATAACAATAAGAGAAGTGGAAGTAATCAGAATAGGGAATGAGGTAATAAAACTCACTTTTTTGGGTAGGTGATATGATGATGTACTTGGAAAATCCCAAAGACTCAATCAAAAAGTTTATTAAAGCTGTTAATAATTTCAGTAAAGTGGCAGGGTATAATTGAAACCCATGTAAATCATCACCATTGCTATATATCACCAACAAAACTCTGCAGGGAGAGATAGTAAGAGATACCCCATTGAAAATAACTCTAGACAGTATACAATTCCTGGGAGTACAACTGTGAAAACAAACCCAGGGACTGGTATGCCCTGTAGAGTTTTCATTATTTCTTTATTGGGTTTGGCACTTCCCCATCATTTTCATCAAACCAGTTTGGATGTTTACAAGTGTTCTGACCTAAGTGAGTAAATGTGATGTTGTACAATAAATCTCTGAAAACTTCTCACTTCTTTTCTGCTGGAATACTGCAAACCCTGTATTGGCTCAGTTTTCTCTCCAAGTTAGTAACAAACTGTTCTCCCATGGAGAATCACTCTAATCTGTTGACATTAAGTCTGGTAGCCATCTTGCCTTGTGGCTGCTGCTGTTGTTGAATGTGAATGTTTAGCTTGGAGTGAAAGAGTCTCTGATGGGGCCAACACTCTGGGTTATACACTTGCTTTGTCACTCTCACAGCCTTTCTGTTTCTTCTCCTTTCAGTGATAGTCATTTTAATGCCAGTGTTTGCTCCAAGAGCACACAAAATTTTGTTGCATTTGGATTGATGTGAAGGTGTATCAGGAAGGTAATAATCACAATGTCAACAATTATTGTGAATATGCCTATGTAGTTCTGTATTGCAAAATATAAACGACTCTCCATTTAGAAGGTAGAAGAAGTAAAATATTTATTCAGACACCAGAGAACCAGATGCCAAAACCAATAAGTCCAACCCATCCAAGCAGCAAGGAAATTCCCAAACCAGTAAGTCCACTTTAGTATAACAGCAGAGAACTTAAAACACAATATCACAGCATGGAGCCTTGCCATCCCATAACCTTCCCCTCTGCTGGTGCCTTCCCATAAACACTCACAAATCCTAGTTGGATACTTGCCTATGTCCTCTCCTCCAGCAGTTCTAGCTTGCTCTGAGCATTTCCTGCTGCACCTTTCCTGTTCCTCGCATTCAGCAAGGTCCTCCCTCCAGATGTGACTTAGGCTTCCTGTGACATAAGCAGGACTTTTATTTATGGGTGGGAAAGATCTCAGATTTAATTACCATTACAGAAGGTCATGAGCCACTTAAGACTCTACTACCTATTGCTATTGCATATACTTATATGTGCATATCTTTTGGTGTATATATGTTTGATTGTTTTCTTCAGATTTAGAGACCAGGTTGGAAGTAAATGAGGTGACTAGAAATCGTGGAATTTTTCTTGAAAAATGTGACCTTCATAGATTCATGAGTGATGGTCCCTGGAGCTTCAAATGGAGAGAAATCCATGACCCTGATGTCAACTTAAATAAAAATCCAAAGAGTGAATATGAATTTGATGAAATTGGAAAGAGATTCAGTCAGTCTTGTATCCTAAATCCCTGTAAGAAAATGACCTCAGGGAATGACTCTGTTCTGGATACTGAATATAGCAGATGCTTTATTGAACATGTAGAGTTTTTTCAGTCCCATGAGAAGGCTCCTGAAATGCCAGTGTATCCAGGTAATCAGTGGGAAATGACCTGGAACTGGAGTTCAGACCTTATTAGACTTCAGATGACTGATATTGGAGAAATGCTTTGTGTAAGTAGTAAAGGTGGGAAGGGCTTGAGTCAGAACTCTAAGCTCATTCCTCATCAGGAAATTCCCATTAGAAGGGAGCTTGATAAATATAATGAATGGGCACCAACCTTATCCCATCACTCATCTCTTCTTTGTCAGCCTAAATTTCACCCTGCAATGAAAAGTTGTGCATGTGCTCAGTGTGGGAAGGCCTTTGGTTGGGACTCAAATCTTGATAGATCTCATAAGATTCATACTGGGGGGAAGTTTTATGAATATCATCAATCTGGGAGGGCTTTTTGCCACAGATCACTCATCATTCGCCATCAGAGAATCCATACTGGAGAAAAACCTTATGAATGCAATCACTGTGGAAAGGCTTTCTCAGACAGGGGCACTCTTACTGTACATCAGAGAATCCAAACTGGAGAGAAACTTCGTGAATGTAGTCAGTGTGGAAAGCCTTTCACACACAGCTCCAGTGTTGCTACACATCAGAGGATCCACACTGGAGAGAGACTTTATGAATGTAATCAATGTGAAAAGACTTTCAGAAGGAGCTCCCATCTTGTTGCCCATCAGAAAATCCACAATGGAGAGAAACCTTATGAATGTAATCACTGTGGAAAGGCTTTTACATACAGGAGCCAACTTGGTGCCCATCAGAGAATCCACACTAGAGAGAACCCTTTTGAATGTAATCACTGTGGAAAGGCTTTCACAAACAGGAGCAAACTTGCTGCCCATCGGAGAATCCACACTGGAGAGAAACCTTATGAATGCAATCACTGTGGAAGGGCTTTCACACAGAGGGGCAATCTTACTGCACATCAGAGAATCCACACTGGAGAGAAACCATATGAATGTAGTTTATGTGGAAAGGCTTTCAATGAAGGGGGCAGTCTTGCTTCCCATCAGAAAATCCACACTGGAGAGAAACCTTTTGAATGTAATTTATGTGGAAAGGCTTTCAAAGACAGGGCCAGTCTTGCTTCCCATCAGAAAACCCACAGTGGAGAGAAACCTTTCGAATGTAATCAATGTGGAAAGACTTTCAGAAAGCACTCCCATCTTATTGGTCATCAGAGAATCCACAGTGGAGAGAAACCTTTTGAATGTAATCAGTGTGGAAAGACTTTCATAGAGAGGTACCGTCTTGCTGCACATCAAAGAATACACACTGGAGAGAGACCTTTTGAATGTAATCAATGTGGAAAAGCTTTCATAGAGAGGTACCATCTTGCTGACCATCAGAAAATCCACATTGGAGAGAGACCTTATGAATGTAATCAATGTGGAAAGACTTTCAAAAGGAACTCCCATCTTGTTGCCCATCAGAAAATCCACAGTGGAGAGAAACCTTATGAATGTAATCATTGTGGAAAGACCTTCACATACAGGAGCCAACTTGGAGCCCATCAGAGAATCCATACTGGAGAGAGACCTTTTGAATGTTGTCACTGTGGAAAGGCTTTCACTAACAGGAGCAAACTTGGTGCCCATCAGAGAATCCATACTGGAGAGAAACCTTATGAATGTAATCACTGTGGAAAGGCTTTCAATGAGAGGGGCAGTCTTGCTGCCCATCAGAGAATCCACACTGGAGAGAAACCTTATGAATGCAATTACTGTGGAAAGGCTTTCACACAGAGGGGCAATCTTACTGCACATCAGAGAATCCACACTGGAGAAAAACGTTATGAATGTAATTTATGTGGAAAGGCATTCAATGAAAGGGGCAGTCTTGCTTCACATCAGAGAATCCACACTGGAGAGAAACCTTTTGGATGTAATTTATGTGGAAAGGCTTTCAAAGACAGGGCTAGTCTTGCTTCCCATCAGAAAACCCACAGTGGAGAGAAACCTTTTGAATGTAATCAATGTGGAAGGACTTTTAGAAAGCATTCTCATTTTGTTGGCCATCAGAGAATCCACAGTGGAGAGAAACCTTTTGAATGTAATCAATGTGGAAAGACTTTCATAGAGAGTTACCGTCTTGCTGCACATCAGAGAATCCACACTGGAGAGAGACCTTTTGAATGTCATCAATGTGGAAAGACTTTCAGAACACGCTCCCATCTTGTTGACCATCAGAGAATCCACAGTGGAGAGAAACCTTATGAATGTAATCACTGTGGAAAGGCTTTCACATACAGAAGCAAACTTGGTGCTCATCAGAGAATTCACACTGGAGAGAAACCTTATGAATGTAATCACTGTGGAAAGGCTTTCAAAGACAGGTACAATCTTGCTTCCCATCAGAGAATCCACACTGGAGAGAAGCCTTTTGAATGTAATCACTGTGGAAAGACTTTTACAGAAAAGGGTAATCTTGCTGCCCATCAGAGAATCCACACTGGAGAGAAACCTTTTGAATGCAGTCAATGTGGAAAGGCTTTTACACACAGGGGCAGTCTTTTGGCCCATCAGAGAATTCACACTGGAGAGAAACCTTTTGAATGCAATCACTGTGGAAAGGCTTTCACACAGAGGGGAGGTCTTTTTGCCCATCAGAGAATCCACACTGGAGAGAAACCTTTTGAATGCAATCACTGTGGAAAGGCTTTCACGCAGAGTGGCAGTCTTTTTGCCCATCAGAGAATCCACACTGGAGAGTAACCTTATGAATGTGAAAGGGCTTTCACAACCGGGCAGAGTCTTGTTGCACATCAGAAAATCCACAGTGGAGAGAAATTTTTGAATGTAAGCAGTCTGGAAAGACTTTCAGAAAGACTTGCCATCTTGCTGCACATCAGAGAATCCACACTAATGAGAAGCCTTTCAAAAGGAGGCAGAGTCTTGCTCCAGGAGGCCAGTGTCAGTGGATGAAATAAGAAATATGGGGGGAAAGGTATGAGACTGGTAAGGTGGGAGAGGTTTGTTGTGCAGGGCTTTGAATGCCAAACATTTTTTGTTTGCTCTTGAAAACAGTAGGAAGACATTAGAGTTTACTGAGTGGGAGAGGGGTAGGACCTGGTCAGATCTGCACTTTAGGAAAATGATGGGCTGGACTGGAATGGGGAGAGACTTGAGGAAGGAAGACCCCTCCCCCAGCATCTGTTGTAATAGTCCAGGTGATGGTGTTTTATTAAAAGCTGATTGAGAAACTTTAATGTACAGTATAGAGGTGAGTGATTCTAATTCATTATTATTTTGTAGGGAAGAAGGGGGCCTGGGTAAATGGGGAGGGGAGCAGGTTACAGGTCTTTGTTTCTGCTCTGGGGAAGTCCTAAATCTCATTCAGTTTGGCATCAGGGGAGATGGGGCATCATCACCAAGCTCAAAGGAAGGAGTGTCTGCTTGAAGACATCTCTGCATTATTGGGGCAGGGGTGGTGCCACTCTACACAGGCAACCCAACTAACTCAGGCTGATTAATGTGACCTTGGGATTTTCAGCCCTGCCCCCCCACTTACCTCTCCCACAACTGGACTAAGCAGAGGCCAACCAAGCACGGTGGAATCAAGTTTGAACTTGCAGGGTGTGAACTTCCTCTGATATTAATATGTCCATTTTCCATGAGTTAACCTTGCCAGGTACATGCACTCGACACAGAGTAAGCATATATGATGGAAGGAGCCTGCAATGAGCTACAGTCTTGCTCACTCCCAGATGACTTTGCTGGTGTTCACTGGCTGACCTTGCTGTTATACTCCCCTCCCCACACTTCCCCAAACTAGGCCAACCAGCCTTGTAGTCAACTGTTCCTGCTAAACATCCTGCTTCTGTGTCCACCTGTTCCTGGAAAAGATCATCCATCCATTTCTCCAATGCCTCTCTGAACTTCCCCTTTGTGGTTTTCATGCACAAATCTCCCCTGCCCCTCCTGGGCTGTTGGGTTTTTGTATAGCACTAGTGTGATTTTCTTCCCAATAAAACTTTTCTGCTTTCAACCCACCTTGGACTTCTCTGTGTTTTGAGGGATAGGCTTCACCTGGTTGACAGAATACAACAACCTTTGTTAGGAAATTATAATCTTCATGTTAATTGATATGATATATGTAATCACTATACTAATAATTTTGTTTTCTCAAGACCTGCATCTCTGGTTTGTGAGTCAGAGCTTACAATGAAGTTTGAACTGATGAATCAAAATTCTGACTCCTCATGATCACTCGACCTTAAGTGAAGGGAATGAAAGGTTATAGAACCTGTTCCTGCCACAGAACTCTGGTTCTGTACTTTAGGGGAGGTGGTCACAGCCCCCAAAGACTTTACTCCAGAGTTGTTGTATTGTGTGACTTACTGATTTGTCATGGGAAAACACTAAACAATTGTTTGTAATGCATCTTCCCCCCCTCCTTCCCCAGTTGTGACTTAGGTATACAACCTGTACTTTGACTTCAGCTAAGAGAACAGTCCTAACTCTGAAACTGATTAATTAAACTACTTGATTACTGGCACTCCAGTCTCTATGCCTGCTTTGTGAGGCTCAGAGCATTCTCAGGTTAGAGACTGACTAAATAAAAATCCTAACCCTGGTGTCTGAAGTTTTTAAGGGGTGGAGGTAGGATGAAGCCTTGAACTTTTCAGTACAGAGAGAATGGACAGGATTTTTCTTCCCTAGAAGTCTCAGCTCACTTGACTGACAAGTTCAGTGCTCCCAGCTGTAGCTTCATTACAGGCCCCAACCTCTGATTAAGCCCAGCTTTTCGTTGTGAAGAATGTTCTATGGCCTCTTTTGTTGAGCTAGATCACTTTGATAAGGCCTGTAGGGTTTTTTTGGTTTGTTTGGTGGTTGGTTTTTTGGCACACAGATTTGGCTTAGCATGTGTCTTTTCACTTATAATGCAGGTCCAGTTATGTCCTGTGTTTTTTCTCATCTTTCTTTTATAAATGCTGTCTGAGCAGGGTTTAGAGTCCAGTTTCAGTGTGTCTGACTGTGGCTGATTAGACCAATATGAGCCCAAAATGCTCTACCACAAGTCAGGAAAAAGTAGTCCATTCTTGGAATAAGAGCTATTTGTCTGTCTGGTCTACTGGATTTTGTGTTGTCTGTAAGGGTGCACACATTCCATGTACTGATGGTCAGTGGAATCTTCTTTTCATATGTTATTGTACATTTTTTTTCTGTTTTGACCTGCCTGCCCCAGTAATCAGGCCAAGGTTGGGTAAGCAGACAGTTTTTAAGGCACATTTTCTTTTTCTTTCCCCTTTGTTCTTTTTTTTTTTCAAGTTACTGATTTTTTTTTTCATATGTTGGCATTTATTATTTAAGTTCAAGAACAGGTTGTGAAAGGGGTGGGTGTGGGAGGGCCTAGAGGAGAGGGAGGGAAGAGACAGGGAGACCAGAGTCTCTCGTCTGTGTCTGCTCTAGACGGGGTTGATCCTGATTTCTGAGCCTTGGTCCAGGGCACACAACGAAGCACGCGATTAAGATGAGGTTGGGGGGCGGGGTACAGGTTTAGGAAAACACGGCGGGGGTGGGGGTGGCCAGAGTTACACATCCAACCAGAGGTGGGGGCTGGGATTCTCCTTGGATCAGCAGCACGGCTTCTTTTTAGGAATTGAAGCGTAGTGATAAGTTCCATCCCACTTATTTCAGCTCTTATAAAATATTCTTGTAGTTAAAAGTTTGAGCTAAAGAATTCTTTCATCGCCTCTCTAACTTCTTGTACTTTGCTTCTAGTTTCTTTGAATATGCATCCAATTTGTAAGCTGCCTGCTCAAGAGCTGCTACTTGCTCCTCAATTAGAGTGATCTGATCCAGATAAGGCTGAAGTGCTGCATATTTCTGGTTTAAGTCCTTTAGGTTTCTACTTATGTTTACTGCAATATCTTTCATTTCTAGATACTTCAAGCTAGTCAGTTTGTTCATATTTTCCAGAAGTTTATAGTCTTCACTGGTAGCTGTGAGCTCGCCCGTCAGGTACGTGGCCATTTTGGAGAACATGTCCTGGCACAGCCCCGTGATGTCCGCCTCGGCGGGCTCCATGGCCTCCTCCGCTGTCTCCACCACGGCATCGTCTAGGCCGGGGAAGGGAGGTAGGAGAAAGGATGGAGGGAAGGATGGGATGGCGAAGAAAGGGGAAAAGAAGAGAGGGGGAGGGAGGGGAAGGGAGGGAGGGGGGAAGGGAGGGGAAGGGAGGGAGGGGGGAAGGGAGGGGAAGGGAGAGGGGCAAGAGTGGAAGGAAAGGGAGAAAAGGGGAAGAGTGAATAGTCTGAGGAGAAGATATAAAGGGAGGGGCTAAGTTACTGATTTTTAGTTTGCAGCATTCACTTCCTTAAATTTTGAGTTTCAAATTTTCTCCCCCTCCCTCCCCTCCCTGCTACCCAAGACAGCATGCAATCTCATATATTCATATTAAACATTTTCACATTAGTAATGTTGTAAAGAAGATTTAGAACCAATGGGAGGAACCACGAGAAAGAAGAAACAAAACAAACAAAAAAGAATAAATCGTATGCTTCAATTAGCATTTAGATTCCATAGTTCTTTCTCTGGATGTGGATAGCATTTTCCATTGTGAGTCTTTTGGAGTTGTCTTAGATCCTTGCATTTCTGAGAAGAACCAGGTCTGTGAAAGTCAGTCATCATACAATGTGGCTGTTAATGTGTACAATGTTCTTCTGGTTCTGCTCCCTTAACTCAGCATCAGTTCATGTAAGTATTTCCAAGTTTTTCTGAGGTCCACCTGCTCATCATTTCTTACAGCACAATAGTATTCCATTATATTCATATACCACATTTTGTTCAGGTACTCCCCATATATATGTTTTTTTTACATGTGGGTTTTTCCCCCATTTTTATGATCTCTTTGGGATATAGCCCTAGAAGTGGTATTGTTGGGTCAAAGGTTATGCACATTTTTATAGCCCTTTTGGCATAGTTCCAAATTGTTCTCCAGATCAGTTCACAATTCCACCAACAATGCATTGCTGTTCCAATTTTCCCACATCTTCTCCAACATTTATCATTTTCCTGTTTTGTCATGTCAGCCAATCTGATAGGTGTGATGTGGTACCTCAGAGTTGTTTTGAATTGCATTTCTCTAATTTATAGTGGTTTAGAGCCTTTTTTTTATATGACTATAGGTAGCTTTAATTTTTTCATCTGAAAACTGCCTGTTCATATCCTTTGACCATTTATCAATTGGGGAATGACTTATATTCTTATAAATTTGATTCAGTACTCTATATGCTCTAGAAATGAAACCTTTGGCAGAGATACTTTTTTTTCTTTTTTACATATTTTTTTAATTTTTAGTTTACAACACTCAGTTCCACAAGTTTTTGGGTTCCAATTTTTCTCTCCCTCCCTTTTTCCCCTCTCCCCCCAAGATGGTATGTAATCCAATGTAGGTTCTACATATACCTTCACATTGAACTTATTGCCTTGATAGTCCAGTTGTAAAGAAGAATTACATCTGATGGAATGAATCATGGGAAAGGAGAAACGAAACCAAAAAAAGAAGGAAAAAAGAAAAAGAGTTTCCCTTAATCTATATTCAGACTCCATAATTCTTTTTCTGGATGTGCATAGCCTTTTCCATCATGGGTCTTTTGGAGCTGTCTTTGAACCTTGCATTGATGAGAGGAGTCAAGTCTATCAAATATTCCTTACAGATACCGTGTGTCAGTAATCATGTATAGTGACCTCCTGGTTCTGCTCCCCTCACTCAGCATCACTTCATATAAGTCATTCCAGGTTATAATGAAGTCTGTCTGCTCCTCATTTCTTATAGCACAATAGTATTCCATTACATTCATATACCTCAGTTTGTTTAGCCCTTCCCCAATTGATGGGTATCTCCTTGATTTCCAATTCTTTGCCACCACAAAAAGAGCTGCTATACATATTTTTGTACATACGGGTCAGAGACACTGGTTTTAAAAATTCTTTCCCAGTTTTCTGCTTCCCCCCCAATCTTGATGGCATTGGCTTTAGGGCACTCACTGGGTGTGTGTTGGTTCCTTCTCGCCCCCACTAATCCTCACAGCACAGCTGGGTCTGGCGTTCCTCATCAGGAGAGGTTCTTGCTATCTTCCTGGGCTCAGAGGCATGACTCCCCTCACTATCCTGGGGTAAAAAGTTCCAGTGGCTGGGACTGAGGCAGCCTCTCAAACCAGCTAACCCCAGGGCTTGCCCCTTGTTTTTAAATGCAACCTATCCTGGAAGTGTTTACTCCTCATGGTGACCAAACCCAGTCCTGGGGTTCTTCGGATCTTCTCAGACTGCCCCTGGAAGATCCTGGTTGTGCCCCTATTCTTCCTTGTCTCCACCCCACTTTATTTGCCGTAAGGTGCTATTTCAACTCTTTTTGTGGGGTGAAATCTTGAGAGCTTGGAATTTTCTGACCTACTGTGCCATCTTCCCAGAATCCTCTCCAAATTCCTTTTATGACGCAAATATGGTACAGTTACCTGAACTGGGAAGAGTTAAAATAGAGAAAGAAAATTGTAGACCATTTTCCCTAATGAATATTGATGTAAAAATTTTAAATATTAACAAAGAGACTACAACAATTTATACCAGAAATACAGGTTGGCTCCACATTAGGAAAACTGTCAGCTTAATTGACCATACCAATAACAAAATTAACAGAAATCATATGATTACTGCAATTGATGTAGAAAAGGCTTTGGACAAAATTTGGCACCTATTCCTATTAAAAACACTATAGAGAGTATAGGAATAAATTTTTCGTTAAAATGAAAAGCAGTGTCTAAAAGCATCAGCAAGCATTATATGTAATAGGGATAAACTAGAAGCATTCCCAATAAGATCAGGGGTGAAAAATGATGCCCATTATCACCAGTATTATTCAATATTGTACTAGAAGTGCTAGCTTTAGCATTAAGAGAAGTAAAGGAAGGAACTAGAATAGTCAATGAGGAAACAAAACTATCACTTTTTACACATGATATGATGATTTACTTAGAGAATCAACTAAAAACTGAAACAATTAACAACTTAAAGTTTCAGGATATTAAATAAGTCATCAGCATTTCTACACATTACCAATAAAGCTCAGCAGCAAGAGATAGAGAAATTCCATTTAAAATAGCTGTAGACAATATAAAATATTTGGGAGTCCACCTGCCAAGACAAATGCGGGAACTGTAAGAACACAATTACAAAACACTTTTTATACAAATAAAGTAAGATCTAAATAATTGGGAAAAAGTTGCTCATGGGTAGGCCAAGCTAATACAATAAAAATGATGATCCTACTTAATTTTATTTTTAAGTGCCGTACCAAACTATCAAAAAATGTTTTATAGATCTAGAAAAAATAATTCATCCATGATATATTTTCACATAAGTCACTAGTCAACAAATATTGAACATGGAGTATTCCAAATCTGCAATCCTTTGAGAACCACTGCTGCCCCACCCCCACTCCCCATATGTGTACACCCTGGAAGTAGCATGGGTCTCTTTGGAACTTTGAGAGACAGGTCCCTTCTGGAGCAGGAATGTTTGACATTTCAACATGCAGTTATATCTCAAGATATGACTTCACCAGGAAGGACTGGAAACTGGAAACTCTTGAGTCCTTCTCAGAGGCACCTCTGATTAGATGCTGGATAACCATGAGAATGTTGTCTCTGTGACTGAGAATATCTTTCCTTAGGGACTCACAATTTGTCTTTGGGATATTCTTTCTGTAGAGGGCCAGCTATGAGATAGTCCATTGTGTGAAGGTTACATGAGAGGTTTTCTTTTTAGCCTGCGCTCGTTCTTCTCTGGGCTGTGTACTCAGGAATATTGGCTTGCCAACTCCCTTCTAACTTCCCCCGGGAAAGTACTGGACAGCATGTGAAGTTCCAGCTATATCTTGATAATGTCTCCCTAGGCCTCTGCAAGGCAAGGCCATCTGAGGCAAGGTCTCCCTGCTAGGTGAGACCGTATCAAGATAAACTGTTATCCACATGGGAAAGAACAGTAATGTTTCAATGCGGTTAGCATGGTGTATCTAAGCTACATGGGCCACATGAAGCACGTGACAGGATGTCCCGGTAAAGTAACAAAGCAGTGCAACGCTTGGTCCACTTATCTGATTCCATAGATTATGTAAGTTCACAGCTTCTGCTCAATAAACGGAGTTGTCCTATACTCTTCCACCTGGCCTGTGCTTCTTTTACTCTCTCTGGCATCCTTAGCACACACAGTGCAGCACAGTTGAGCACACATAGTGCCAGCAGCACAGACACACACACACACACACACACACACACACACACACACACACACACGCCGTGCCACCTCCGCTGGTGGTAGGTGGCGCCCAATGTGAGGCTGCGGACTGAGAACAGGGACCACATGACGGACACGAGGACCACATCAGGAACACAGGGACCCGAAGCAGACAGGGTCAGAGAACAGAGGGTCTGCAAGAGTGAGTCTCCCGGAGACGAGGCCCTGGACGTACAAAGGAGTTCTGGTCGGCAGACACAGTCAACTTAGATAATGGTGATAAACTTTCAGTCAAGGTCCATAACTCTTTCTCTCAATTTTCTTTTTCTAAGTATCACCAGGCTTATACGGGAATTATAATTCACAATGGGACAAGGACAGTCAGGAGAAAAGGATCAAGAATATTACCTAAAAGTTTTAAAAAAGTTGGTTAGAGACAGGACTAATGATAACCTCCAGCCAGTTACAAGAATTCCTGGAAATTGTAGAAAAATGTTGTCCTTGGTTCCCCACCAAAGGGACTATAGATCTAGAGAAGTGGGAGGTTGTAGGAAACCAGATGAGTGAATACTTCATGGATGTGGGACCTACAGCATTCCTGATAACAGCTTTTTCAATATGGAACATTTTAAAAATATGCTTGCACAAGCCTGAAGCAGTACCTCTTGGTACGAAAGTTTTAAAGACAGTTGTGGCTACAGGAATGGAGCAAGAGGAGAAACTTGCCCACTTGTTAGAATCCAAGTGCAAAGTGCCAGAAAAAAGCAACTTAGGATATGACTCAGGGGAACAGCCAAAGTCTCCCTCGGCCCTCCTCCGTCTCCTCACTATAAATCCAATCCATGCATTTAGGAACATAAAATAGCCCCAGAACCAGAAGGAGTTGTAGAAGAAATTATAAGAAGGGCTAAAGAGCATGGGGATGATGTCCCGTTAGACTTTCTTCTTGCAACTGCCCGTTTCTGAATGCAGGATCCCCAAAATAATCAGCAGTTTATTAGGGAGCAGGTAGCCCTGGATTTAAAAACCTTAAAACAGGGAGCTTCTAACTACGGAGCCAACAGCCCTTATGTACAGACCATCATTGAAAGTATTTCCCGCCAGGCAATGTGCCCTCAGGATTGGTACAGCTTGGCAAAAACCACCTTAGATGGTGGGGATTATTTGGTTTGGAAATCTGACGTTTTTAAAAAATGCTTAGAGCAAGCCAAGACAAACCAAAGGATACAGGTTAACATAAGCTTTGAGCAGCTCACTGGGACTGGGCAGTATTTTGCGCTCCAGGATCAAATCATTTATGAGCTGCAGGAGTATGAACAGATTATGGACTGTGCCAAGGCTGCTTGGCAGAGACTGCCAGGAAAAGCAGACCATGCTTCTTCCTTTACACAAATCACTCAAGGACCCCAAGAGCTATTTCCTGACTTTTTCAATAGGCTTACCTAGGGTATTCAGAGAAGTGTAGGAGATACTGATGCTGCTACTATTTTGTTACAAAAATTAGCCTTTGAGAACTGCAATGCTGACTTCAAAAGGGCACTGCTGGGAGGGGGCCCACCTATGACAATCTCAGAAATGATTCAGAGGTGCCGGAAAGTAGGCAGTATTGCCTATAATGCCGAAGTGATGGCAGCTGTGTTTGATCAGCAACCTGCCAGATCCAGCTCTAAATGTTACAATTGCGGAAAGTCTGGTCATTTTCAGAGAGACTGCAGAACCTCCATTAGGGGAATAAAAAGAAATCCATCCATGCCTCCAGCAACACCGTGCCCTAAATATGGAAAGGGATACCACTGGGCCTCTGAGTGTAGGTCAGGAAACCACTCCCAGTGCTAGCCCTGGCCCCGCCAAACAATAGGGGCAGCTGTATCTTTAGTGCCCCCACGGACAATCCCAGCCTCAGACGTTTCATCCCTCACAGTAAATGACCTTGTTCATGCCACCCCAGGGAGTCCTGGTCTCAATCTCTCCTCCACAATTCATTACTGACTATCTTCATCTACTGGGGTGCGCTCAATTCCTACCCGAGTCTATGACCCACTACCACCCAGGATAGCCGGACTCATTATTGGCTGGAGTAGCTCCTCTCTTAAAGGCTTAATGATAATCCCTGGCATAGTTGATTCTGATTATACTGGAGAAATTGAAGTGCTCAAATACACCATCTCTCCCACTCCCCTCAGTATACAAGAGGGAGAGAGGATAGCCCAGCTAGTCTTAATTGAATATAGAACCAATGGTCACCATCGACCCAGGGCAAGAGGTGCCCAGGGATTTGGTAGTATGGGTAGAGAAGTGTTATGGGCTCAAAATGTGACAGACAAAAGGCCTACCTTAAAGATTGCAATAGAGGGTCAAGAATTTGAGGGCCTCGTTGACACCAGGGCAGACAAGTCAGTTATTGCTGCACAATTTTGGCCAAAGGCTTGGCCAATCAAACAGGGTGACATGGCTTTACAAGTAGTAGGGACAATCACGACCCCTGGTCACAGTGCCAGATGGCCAATGGGAACTAGAAGGACAAGCCGGAAGGTTCAGGCCATATATTTTATAGCAGCTGCCTATTAGCCTCTGGGGAAGAGACCTCTTAGAGAATATGAAAGTTATTATACAGTCAAACCTTATTCAGATTTTTAGCTTGGGTCATTGCGAAAAGAAACAAGATACAGGTGCCCAAAATAACCTGGAAGGAGGGACCCCCAGTATGGGTCAAGCAGTGGCCCTTAACTCAGAAAAGATACAGGCCCTTACCAACATTATTAAAGAGCAACTCAGAGCAGAACATATTGAAAATTCTAACAGCCCCTGGGATTCTCCTATTTTTGCTATAAAGAAAAAAATCTGGAAAATGGAGAATGTTAACTGATTTGAGAAAGGTCAACAACAGAATGGAGGCCATGGGTAGTCTTCAGCCAGGTCTCCCGAACCCAGCCTTAATTCCCAAGAATTGGCCCTTATGGGTAATCGATTTAAAAGACTGCTTCTATACCATTCCCTTGCATCCTGCAGATTGCAAATATTTTGCTTTCTCCCTTCCCTCTGTCAATCTTAGGGAGCCCCATAAAAGATTTCAGTGGAAAGCTCTGCCTCAAGGCATGAAAAACAGCACCACTATGTGTCAACAATATGTTGCACAGTATTTACAGCCTATAAGACATCGTTATCCTGAGGCATATGTTATCCATTACATGGATGACATACTGTGCTCACATCCTCAAGGTGAGGTTCTGAACCAAATTTCTGGAAGACACAAGAGATCAGCTACGTAACTGTGAGCTTGTTATTATACCTGATAAAATACAGCTGGTTCCTCTTTACAATTATTTAGGACAAACTGTTAACACCTGGATCACACCGGCAAAAACCTCTATCCGTAGACAGGAACTTAAAACGCTCAATGACTTTCAAAAATTATTGGGCGATATCAATTGGGTTCATCCTTATCTTAATATTCACACTCAACAGCTTGGAGAATTGTTTAACAGCCTAAGGGGAGACCCCAATCCTGGTTCTCCTTGTCAATTAATGCCACAAGCCTCACAGCAACTCTTACAAATTGAGGCGGCTTTCCAAAAATGTCAGGTCAGTAAGATTCAGCCCAACCAGCCATTAGAGATCACTGTTTTTCCCACCCCTAAGATTCCATTTGGGGCCTTACATCAACAAGGGAAGATTATAGAGTGGATATATTTACCTTTTCAAGCCTCCAAAAGCATTTCCCCTTATCCTCAATTGGTGGCACAGCTTCTACTGAAAAGCATCAAGAAAGTTACTTTATTAACAGGAGAGGTCCCCAGTGCTGTTCATCAGCCTTACACTAATGAACGAATGGATTACCTTACCAATGATGGTCCTGATTGGCAGATTCTCCTGTCAGTGTATCAGGGGCGCATGGACTCAACCATAACACATCCTGTTTTTCGATTTGTGAGCCCTTATCAATGGATATTTCCCAAAGTAATCCAAACCGAGCCGTTGAAGCACGTGGTAACTATCTTTACTGATGCAACTGCTACTATGCACCCCCTACCGTAAAGAAAATACTCCATACACCATTCACTTCCACTCAACGTAACAAGTTTTATGCTGTAATTACTGCAGTTCAGGACTTTTCTGGACCCACAAACATTATTTCTGACAGCAAGTATGCTACTGAGACAGCTAATGTAAAATATATTCAGAACTCCCCCATATATCAACTTTTTATGACCTTACAAAACCTCCTGGAAGAATATAGGGAACCTATATTCTGTCCACACATATATTCACACACCAACGTTCCCGGTCCCCTAGTACAAGGGAATCATATAGCTGATCAACTGACCGTGTACTTTTTCTCCTTTGTTGAAACACAACAATCGCATGTGCAGTTTCATCAATCTTCTCGAATGCTCCACAGGCAATTTCACATCACGCGAGAACAAGCCCGGAATATAGTTAAGTCTTGTCCACAATGTATTCCTCGCCTGCCTTCCCCTCCTAATATATCCATCAATCCTCGGGGTTTACAACCCTTACAACTTTGGCAGATGGATGTGACCCATTACCAACCCTTTGGGAAGTTACAATATATACAAGTCACCATGGACACATTTTCCTCTTATACTATGGCCACTCCAGTCAGGAGAAGCAGCTATACATGTGATAGACCATCTCATGGCTTGTTTTGCAATTTTGGGGCTTCCCAAAATGTTAAAAACAGACAACGGTCCTGCCTACCCCAGCACCACATTTAAGAAATTTTGTTGTACATTTGGAATACAGCATGTTCTACAGGCCAAGTGACAGTGGAAAGACATAACAAAGATATAAAGGTCCTGCTTGACAAACAAAAGAAAGGGGGAGAAGGGGGGAGGAATGACCCCTTAAGGAGAAGGTTAGATTAGGTAATATACACCATCAATGATCTAATGGCAGACCATCACAGTTTAACCCCGGCAGAAAAACGTTTTATTTCATACAAACAAAAACTGCAACATCAAGAAAATATACCGGCTATGTGGAAGGACCCGAGAACAGGGTGCCGGGGAGGGCCAGCTAGGCTACTAACATGGGGGTGAGGGTATGCTTGTGTTTCTCCAGATGATGCAGAAAAGCAGATCTGAATCCCAGAGAAAAACATCCGACCTTGTGACTACATTGGCCAACAGAATGATGACACTCAGAATACAAAAGAAGCCGAGGATGGAGAGGAGAAACAGAAAGCTCCTGGTCCAGCTAATGATATTCCTGCAGAACATCGTGATTGCAGCAGGAGAAAAAGATAAAGTGGAAGAACGATGGACTTTTGTACCAAATCCCCCATGGGTGAGAGTGGAGGCATGGGGGGAAAGAATACCAGATGTCACCCTGGTGGGCAGTGGGTTACACTGGTTTCGTCCCAAGGTCAAGGCAGATAGGATCAATAGCACGAGTCCTCCAGTGAAAATAAACTTTACAAGACTGACTGAGGACCCCACTGTCTGTATTGGGAGATCCTTGGGCCCTGAACCCTGCATGCAGGTCCAAAATGTGACTTTTATGGTCTTCATTGCACCTGGTTCCTGGGACCTGGTGGGGGCACACACATGTAACATCACTGTGCTGGGAATCTCGACCACCCCACAGAATAATACTCACCAGACCTCCCTGCCAAGACAACTCTCACTGGGATACTAGGATACATGTCTACCCTAGATTCTTGAAGTGTTACACTCCTTACCTGTAGATCTATGACAGCTCAGACCTTCATCTACAAGATCCCAGGCACCCCACTAGTTATAGCGTATGGGTTGCACCTGAATGGATTAGGACCCAAGTCCTCTTGGCTTCAAAGTATGACACTATATTAACTAGGCCGCGATATTATAGGCAGAAAAACCCTATTTAACCTATGATATTGCTGAAACATCATAATATTATAGCCAGGTTTTATATGGCACCTTTAAGTTTGAAAAGTGATTTACAAATATTATCCCATCTGATCCTCAAACCAACGCTGCAGGGAGGGGCTGGTATGGTCCTCATTTTACAGATGAGAAAGTTGAAGCAGAAAGAGGTTCAGTGCCTTGCCTGGGTCACCCAGCTAGTAAATGTCTCAGGCAGGATTTGAACCTGGATCTTCCCGACTCCAGATCCAGCACTGTCCCCTGTGCTTTCCATCTGTCTTTTGTTCTGGGAAAATTCACTGAGTTCCAAATAGAAGTGATAGTAACAAGAGCCCTAGCTGAGGGCACTTTGTCAGCTTCCAAGTGGTGCTGGAGGCACTTCCACCTGAAGGCAGAAGGAGGGCTTTAGGAAGCTCAAGGAGATGGAGGCAGTTGGATGTGCAGGTGGTCAGGGTGGGAAAGTCTGACAGGAGGGTCTTGTGGGAATGATGGGGCTGTAGTCAGAAAAATGTGAGGTGCTATGAGGCTGATGAAGAAAGGAGGCAGAGCAAGGGATAAATGTCCCCTCCCTTCATTCTTTCTGTTTTCCCTTCAACCTCAGGGAGAGGAACATGGAACATGGACAGCATCTGGGGGCTAAGTATCTTAGAACAGCAAGAAAGGCCTCCACTCTTAGCTCCCTACCCTACCCATCACCAGAAGGGGACACTGAGCCATGAACCTAAGTGAGGAAGATATGCTAGGAAAAGATGGATGTGAGAAGGAGAGGAACAAAGGAGCAGTTTCTAGTCACACTTGATAATTCCTATGTCATCAACTCAAAAGCATTTATGAGGTGCTCCCTGTGTACCATGCACTGTGTGGAGAAAGTGTCAGGATACCAATGCAAGGGAAAAGCCAGTCTCTGATGTTCAAAAGCTTCCATTTGAAAGGCAAAGACAATAAACAAGAGGGAGCTGGAAAGGGAGAGGGGTCTGGCATTTCCCGTCCTAACTTGACAGTTTCTCATACTTTCTTCACAGCAACCCTCTGAGGTCAGGGCTGCACATCGCACTATTCCCATTTTACAGATGAGGAAACTGGGACTCAGAGAGGTTGTTACTTGCCAAGGATCAGGACTGGAACTCAGGCCTTCTAACTCTAGACCTAAAGCTGTTGGGTTCTATACCAAACTCCTTCTTTAAACTCTAAAGACCATGTGAAAGAGGAAAATACTGCAGCTGGGCTCAGAAAGATCTGAGTTTCAATTCTGCCAACCAAACTTCCTAAATACATGACCATTGCCTCAGTGAACCTCAGTTTTCTCTTCTGTAAAATGGGGTCAACAGTCCCTGGAGTACTTCCTTCTTGAGGCTGTTGTGAACCCCAAAGGAGATTATGTGGGCAAAATGCTTTGAGAATCTTAAAACACTATAGAAATGGCAATTCTTCTGATGACCTATATATGTATTCAACTGCCCACAAATGCAGAAATAAACCAGGAGAAACAAATGCAAGGCAGAAGAGTGAATAATGTCTTTAGGACAGAGAAATGGTTTTTGAGGTGACCTTCCATATCTAAGCCATGTGTGAATTAGGAGTAAATGTTGGTCTATGGTGTAAGAGGCTGGCCTTTACCTATTTTCTGCCAGACTACTTTCCAATATTTCCACCACTCTGTAGAGGTTAGTAAGTCCTGGCTCCATAGTGGAGGTCTGTAGATTGAACACATGGTTATTCTACTCATCTTCTTTTGTTTACTACACACCAGAACTCCTCAATTTCTCAAGATCATCATTTTTAAGTAGGACAAAACAGGTTTGGTGACTCCAGCTTTCTGAAAGTTTCAGATGTGCTCCTGCTAGGCCTCCTTCCTAGAATATTGGAAGAGGCTGTGGAAAGAAACAAATGAAAAATCCTTTTTATTTTGGATAACTTTTTTAATTGAATTTTATTTTACCAGAACACAAATACAAAATAAACAAAAACATATCATAAACTTAAATATTGAAACTTAAATATAAAGTGAAAAAAAAGCATGTCATGTGCATAGGAGAACATAGGAGAGGATTCAAAATATTTAACAATACATTTTCATTTCAAGAAAGCCTGTATGATAAATAATACATCTTATGTTGAGAATTGTCCATCTTTTCTTGGCTTCCTTGTGTTTTCTTTTGTTCTCTGCTGTGCACTTTTTAATTTTATTCTTTTTTCCCCTCTCCCCACCCCCCCAGAAGGCTACAATATAATTTAGATATTTCTTAATATATACATACATATACAGGTAGATACATACACTTATACATATATACATGTGTATATAGACATATACTTTCCCAAACATAATCTACTCCTGATCTTTGTTTTTCATGTTTTTACGTATCTTTAGTTTCCTATCCTTCCTGTCTCCTCTACTTTACTTCTACCCGCTACATCGCCTTCCCATTCTTGCCTACCCCTCTACTCCAGCAACCACCCTGCCCTCCTATTACTTGCCTTCCCCCCTCTAAGGATCCCTCCCCTATCCCCCCATTCCCATTAGTCTAAACTCCCGTTACCTATTCCATCATTCTCCCCTCTAAAAATCCCTTCCTTGTCCTAATCCCTCCCTTGTTCTCTCCCCACTCACTAAACCCCTACCATTTTATTTCTTCTAAATTTAGAAGACTTTTATACTCTTCTAAATATATATGTAATGTTCCCTCTTAAACCCATTCCTGATGAAAGTAGGTCACCAGAACTACCAGCCCTCCTCCCCCTTCTAAATCCTCTGTATCCTTTCTTCTTACACCTCTATTGTATAAAATAGTTACCCTTTTTAGCCGTTTCTAAATGGTTTTATTTTTCAAATTCATATCATAGTCGGGTTTATCCCCCTTTTTATTATAAGCTTGACACCTATTAATAAGAATGTTAGACATAGATTTTACATTTTATGTTACATAAAAGGTAAGCAGTCTGTTCTTGTAAAGCCCTTATACTCAATCTTTGGTATGTACCTTATGTGTCTTTTAGTTCTTGTATGTCAAATCTTCTATTAAGTTGAGGATTTTTTTTTAACAAAGTCTTGAAAGTCTGGGGGTTTGTCAAATGTCCATTTTTTCATTCAAGATAATACTGAAATTTGAAGGGTATGATATTTTCAGCCAGAGCCCCAAGTGTTTTGCTTTTTAATATATTGTGTTTGAAGACCTGTGGTCCTATAATGTCTCTGCTACTAGGTCTTGTGTAATTCTAATTGTGGCACCATCATATTTGAATTGTTTTGATCTTGATAGTTTGATTATTTTATCCTTGATCTGGGGATGTGGGAATTTGACTATGATATTCCTATGAGTTTTTCTCATAGGATTTCTTTTAAATGGTGTTCAATGGATTTTTTCTATTTCTACTTCCCTTCCTTGTTCTAATGCTTCAGGACAATTTTCTTTAATTAGTTCTTGTATTATTGTATCTCGATTCTTTTTTTGATCATAACTTTCAGTTACTCCTATTATTTTTGTATTTTCTCTTCTTGATCTATTCTCCAAATCTGATGTTCTTCTTATAAGATGTTTTCCTTTCTCTTCTGTTTTTTCATTATTCATGTTTTGTTTAATTATTTCTTGATCTCTTATAATTTCAGTGGCTTCACTTTGCCCAATTCTAATTTTCAAGGTGTCATTTTCCTCCTTGAGATTCTGGATCTCCTTTTCTAATTGCTTGATTTTCCTTTCATAACTTTCTTGTTTTCCTTGGATTATTTTAATTTTATTTTTTTTTTAGTTTTTCCTCCTTCTCTGTCATTTGATTTTTAAAGTCTTTTTTAAGATCTTCTATAAATTCATTTTGGACAAGTGACCATTTAACATTGCTTTTTGGGGATTTATTTACTTCAGTGTCCTTCTCTGAAGACGAACCTTGGTCATCTCTATTCCTATAATAGGTTATTATGGTTGGATTCTTTCTCCTTTGCCTATGCATTTTTTTTGTGGTGAAAACTTGATTTTTTATAATCACCTCTAGGCCTGGGGTATGGGAAATGGTGCCTCTTGCCCCAGATCTTCAGTTCCCTCTAGCCTGGAATCGTAGTCAAACTTCCAGCCTCCTGTAAGTGCCCACAGCTAGGGGCTTTCTGCCCCACTGCTTCTGCACTCACTGGGCATGTGTTGGTTCCTTCTTGCCCCCATTGCTCTTCACAGCACAACTGGGTCTGGCATTCCTCATCAGGAGAGGTTCTTGCAATCTTCCTGGGCTCAAAGGCACGACTCCCCTCACTATCCTGGGGTAAAAAGTTCCAGTGGCTGAGACTGAGGCAGCCTCTCAAACCAACTAACACCAGGGCTTGCCCCTTGTTAAAACATAACCTAGTCTGGAGATATTTACTCCTTGCCAGGACCAAACACAGTCCTAGAGTTCTTCTTCAGAGCTTCTCAGACTGTCACTGGAAGATCCTGGTTGTGCCCCTATTCTTCTGTCTCCACCCCACTTTATTTGCCGTAAGGTGCTATTTCAACTCTTTTTGTGGGGGGGAAATCTTGAGAGCTTGGAATTCTCTCGAATTGCAGCAACTTATCACGTAGGTTTTATTCCAGGAATGCAAAGCTTGTTCAATATTAGGAAAACTATCAGCAAAATTGATCATATCAACAACAAAAATAGCAGAAATCATATGATTATCTCAATAGATGCAGAAAAAGCTTTTGACAAAATACAACACCCATTCCTATTAAAAACACTAGAAAGTACAAGAATAAATGGAGTCTTCCTTAAACTTATAAATGGCATCTACCTAAAACCATCAGCAAGCATTATATGTAATGGGCATAAGCTAGTTACATTCCCAACAAGATCAGAGGTAAAACAAGGATGTCCATTATCACCCCTATTGTTCAATTTGGTACTAGAAATCTTACCTTTAGCTGTAAGAGAAGAAAAAGAAATTGAAGGAATTAGAATAGGCAAAGAAGAGCCTAAATTATTACTTTTTATAGATGATATGATGATTTACTTAGAGAATCCTAGATAATCATATAAAAAACTACTTGAAATAATAAAATACTTTAGGAAAGTTGTAGGATATAAAATAAACCCACATAAATCCTCAACCATTCCTATAAATCACTAACAAAACCCAACAGCAAGAGATAGAAAGAGAAATTCCATTTAAAGTTATTGTAGACATTACAAAATATTTGGGAGTCTACCTGCCAAGAGAAACCCAGGGCCTATACGAACACAATTCTGAAACACTTTTCACGCAAATAAAGTCAAATCTAAATGAATGGAAGAAACATCAGTTGCTCATGGTTAGGCTGAACTAATATAATAAAAATGACAATTTTACCCAAATTATTAATTTATTTAGTGCCATACCAATTGAACTACCAAAAAAATATTTTACAGAGCTGGATAAAATAATAATGAAATTCATCTGGAAGAACAAATGGTCCAAAATATCAAGGGTATTAATGAAAAGAAATCCTAGGGAAGGTCGTCTAGCCTTACCAGGTATCAAACTGTACTATAAAGCAGCAGTCATCAAAACTACTTGGTACTGGATAAGAAAGTGGTAGATCAGTGGAATAGGTTAGGTACACAACATACTGTAGTATGACTATAGCAACCTACTCTTTGATAAACCCAAAGAATCCAGCTTCTGGGTTAAGAATTCACTATCTCACAAAAACTGCTGGGAAAATTGGAAAACGGTTGGGCAGAAACGGGGCATAGACCAATATCTTACACCATATACCAAAATAAAGTCAAAATGGGTTCATAATTTAGGAATAAAGGCTGATACTATAAGCAATTTGGGAGAGGATGGAAGAGTTCACCTCAGATTCGTGGGAAAGGGAAGAATTCATGACCCAGCAAGAGACAGAGAACATTACAGAATGCAAAATGGGTAATTTTGATTATGTTAAATTGAAAAGGTTTTATATAAACAAAGCCAATGCAACAAAGATTAGGGGGGAAGTAGAAAATTGGGAGAAAATCTTTACAATTAGTGTCTCTGATAAAGGCTTCATATCCAAAATATACAGATAACTGAGCCAAATTTATAGGAATACAAGTCATTCCCCAATTGAGAAATGGTCAAAGGCAGTTTTCAGAGGAAGAAATTAAAGATATCTATAGTCATATGAAAAAATGCTCTAAATCATTACTGATTAGAGAAATGCAAATCAAAACAAGTCTCAGGCACCACATCTCTCCTGTCAAATTGGATAACATGACAAAACAGGAAAATGATCAATGTGGGAGAGGATGTGGGAAAATTGGAACACTGTTACCTTGTTGGTGGAGTTGTGAACAGATCCAGCCATTCTGGAGAGCAATTTGGAACTATGCCCAAAGGGCTATAAAAATGTGCATACCTTTTGACCCAGCAATACCACTCCTAGGGCTATATGCCAGAGAGATCACACAAGTGGGAAAGGGACCCTTATGTAGAAAAACATTTATAGCAACTCTTTTTGTGGTGGCAAAGAATTGGAAATCAAAGGGATGCCCATCACTTGGGGAATGGCAGACCAAGTTGTGATATATGAATGTAATGGAATTCTAATTTGCTATAAGAAATGAGGAAGATACAGACTTCATAATAACCTGGAAAGACCTACATGATATGATGCTGAGTGAGAGAAACCACAACATATTGCAGCCACAGACATATTGCTTCTGTGATGACTAACTTTGATAGACTTTGCTCTTCTCAGCAATACAAGGCAAAACGACAACTCCAAAGGACTCATGAGGGAAAGAACAATCTACATCCAGAGAAAGAACTACAGAGACTGAATGCAGATTGAGGCAAACTATTTGCTCTCTTCTTTTTTCCTCTTCTTTTTAGCTTTGTTTCCTCTTTCTCGTGATTCATTCCACTGGTCATAATTCTTCTTTACAACTTGACTATTGTGTAAATAAGTTTAATATGAAGGTACATATAGAACCTATATCCGACTACGTGATGTCTTGGGGGGAATGGGGGAAGGAGGGGAAGAAAATTTGGGACTCAAAAATATGTGGAACTGAGTGTTGTAAACTAAAAATAAAAAATCTAATAAAAAAGAGTCAGAACGAGAAAAAAAAGATTGGAATTCCATTGGAAAGCTTTTCCACATTCATTACATTCATAAGGTTTCATTCCAGTATGAATTCTCTAATGTTCTGCAAATTATTTATTCTGTTGCAAAGTTTTTCCATGTTCATTACATTCATGAGGTTTCTCTTCAGTATGGTTTCTCTGATATAGATTAAGGTAAAAGTGTTCACCAAATACTTTACCAAATTTCTGACACTGATGAGATTTTCTCCTTTGGATTCTTTGATTCCAAACAAGACTAGAGCTGCACTTGAAAGTTTTTCCACACTGATTACATTCATAAGGATTCTCTCCAGTATGGATTTTCTGATGTTTATCAAGTATAGAACTGCACCAAGAGTGAAGGAAACTGAGTTGGTTTGTTTGTATTTTAAATGAATGTTAAAAGTTGTTCTTACATATAATTGGGAAAAATAAAATTTAAAAATTTGAAAAAAGAAAAGACTTTCATCTGAAGGCCTTTGCACACTCATTATTTCCAAAAGTTTCTCTCCAGTGTGAATTCTCCAATGACCAGTAAAGATTGATCTGTAGCAGAAATCCTTCCCACATAGCTTCTCTCCAGTATCAGTCTTCTTATGCCTAACAAGATCTGAATTCCAACAAAAGGCTTTTCCACACTGATTGCATGTATATGTTATCACCCCAGTATTGAAATCTAGGGGAAAGAAGAGATGATAATATAGTTGCACCTTCATTACATTTATAAGGTTTCTTTTGAGAGCAAATTTTCTGAATGGCTAATAATCATAGAGCTCCTGCTGAAGGGGTTTCTTCCTTCATCACATATGTAAATCTTTTTGCCAGTATAACTTTTCTAATATCCATTGAGGGCTGAACTGAAGTTGAAGGCCTTTTCCTATTGACTACCTTGATAAATTTGCATTTCAGTTGGCTTCTCATGGGACTGAATAAGCTCTACCTGTGCAATAAAGCCTTTCCTATACCAACTGGAAGCAGTCATTCCTTGATGTCATGTTCTTACAGTGATTTAAAACTGAATATTGTGTCAATTTCTTTTCAACTTTATTAAATTTACAGGGATTCTTGGGATTTTTATCCACCTTTCTATCAGTCAGACATTTCTCACGAACTGAAGTCACAATGGCCATTATTCATGAATCTAAGGTGGCAAGATTCTTTCACAGAAATCCTCAGTTTTTTAGTAGTCTAATTCACTTCAGACCTGGTCCCTGCATCTGAAGAAACAAAGAAATATAAACAAACACACACAAATATATCCTCTATCCTCTGATGGCACAAAGGAAATTGATTTTTTTCTTCTATTTATTCTTCTAGTCAAAAAGAAGAATTTTCAAACTTAAAGAGGCAGAATCAATCATTTGAAAAAAAACAAGAGCTCCCATCAGCAGGATGATTTAATTTACAAAGAGCTTCATGTACAATAACACTTGATCTTCACAACAGACCTATGACACAGTCAGGGCAGGATTCTCATGATACTTTACAATTCAGGCCATAAGCTCAGGATGGCAGAGTGACAGATCTAAAATCACTTAAACAAAGCAACAAAAAGGGATGTCTTTACCTTCCTTGCAGCAATCACCAGATTCCCTAGAACATCATAACCTTCATGTCCTGGCATCACACCTCAGGCCAGGAGCTCAGAAAGGCTGAGTGACCTGACCCAAATCCCTGCAGCTGGAAAATACAATCAAGTAGGAGCACTAGAGGAAGCCCTTCTGTAACATCAATTAAGTTGGGTGTCTTTGATTGAGTCTTACTAGGTGCTAAACCCCAGGCCCAAACCTCTAGCTATTAGGTGCTAAGCTTATGTGGGTGTGAAGCCCTCAGGGTCCTAAGGGGAGTTGCTAAGACCAGAGTCAATAGTAGGAGCCTGAGTTCTTGTCACTCAGATGATGTTTGATAATGGCTAAAGAGTGTATAAAAAGAGAGAACAGAGCTATTTGCTTGGGGGTCTCACTCTTGGAGTAGTGCTGATGTGAAGACTCCGGGCAGCTGTGGTTCAGAGCCCCACAACTTGTAAACTTGGATCTTGGGACTTTGTTAAACCCTGGTAACTATGCATTGAGATTTGAATCAGACAAGGTCTGTCTGTTGATTTTTATAATTTGTTTTTATTTGCTCTGAAGTTCAGGGTGCTGCCTTTCCCCCCTGAACTAAGTGAATGATATTTCTGTGCTGGATTAAACCAAGATTGTTAACCCCTTAACATTGCTTTCCTTAGTAAAGCAGATCAAAAGAACCTGTGTTGGCAGCTTTCTGTGTGCTGGTTGTCGATGGGTCTTACACCGCTACCACAGCTGCTAGCTGAATTGTTGAAACAAATCACGTAGTCATGGCAGGATCTGCATTTTAATAGGAAAGTATGGCATTTTGGGGTACTGGGTTGGTTGAACGTTTCCTAGTTTTTCGATTGCTCTTTGTACTTGGGGAGGCTATGGTTCTGTGGAGCCTCAGGAGCAGCAAAGGCCTGAAGGAAATCAGGCTGGTGGAAGTGGGGCCCAGAGCAGGAGATAATCTCTCCTTCCAAGGGCTTGGGCTGATAAGTCTGGCTCTGGAGGACTGTGCTGAAAGAGTGAATGTTTTCAGACTATATTGTATGCAGAGTTTTGAAACAGAAGCAGAGAACTGCCTTCCTTCAGACTTCAGAGAAAAAGGGGAGAATGACGTTCATGCAGATTTGGCATGAGCAGCTGGTGAGGAGATTAAGACAAAGTGGATGGTGGCTGCCAACATATTGACCCAGAAAGAGCAGAAGACTGCCTGCATGAGAATTTTGGAAAGGTGAGAGCGGTGAGCTGCCTTCCAGCCAACCTTGGTGAGGTGAGCACAAAGGTGGGGAACCACCTACATAGAGATTCCAGCAGAAGCCAGCTGGAGTTGAACTACCAGGAACCCAGGAGCTTGGAGTTCAGCCCTGGGGCAAGATGGAAACTTTGCAGCAAGGAGCTAAGTGTGCCTCTATGCTACCTTCCCCAGTGTTTGTTTGGGACCCAGGAGGGAGGGGTGGATTTGTTTGTTGGGATGGGGGAAGTGGCTTGGACCCCCAGGGACCCCACCCTGTTGGCTTTATTGACCAACAGCCCCTCAGGACTTGGGAGGGGGGACTGGAACAGCATGGAAAGGACAGACTCCCAACAGAACTTTTTTTGGACTTTTTATTTGAGTTGGGACTTTGGGTGCCAAGAGGAAGCCTGCAGCGACAGTGGGGGAGGAGGACATAACCCCAAGAGAACTTTATTTGGACTGTTTTGTTTGTTTGTTTGCTTTGGGACTTTATGAACTAAAGCATGCCCGTGCCTGAGGGTACTGGGAGGAAGCCTGCAAGGGTAGTGTGTGTAAAAGGACACAGGCTCAAGAAGTATTTTACTTGGATACTTTGTATTCACTAAAGAAGATTGTTATTTGCTGAGACCTAGGGATGGACACTGGGATTGTAAACAAGCATTTTGGGAACGATTGATTGAAGAGATTAATTTGCTAGGACCTAGGGGTTTGTATTATAAACTATTATCTGGGAATGACACTGAATGATATGTTTTGTTTTGTTGTGAATGATATGTTTTAGTTTCCTGCTTGATTGGATCACAATGTATAATGGTTCTATTTGTTCCAGGGTCCATAGCCATTTAATTTAGATTTTTGTTATGCCATGGAACCCGGAAGGGGTGGAGTGTAATATCAATTAAGTTGGGTGTCTTTGATTGAGTCTTACTAGGTGCTAAACCCCAGGCCCAAACCTCTAGCTACTAGGTGCTAAGCTTATGTGGGTGTGAAGCCCTCAGGGTCCTAAGGGGAGTTGCTAAGACCAGAGTCAATAGTAGGAGCCTGAGTTCTTGTCACTCAGATGATGTTTGATAATTGCTAAAGAGTGTATAAAAAGAGAGAACAGAGCTATTTGCTTGGGAGTCTCACTCTTGGAGTAGTGCTGATGTGAAGACTCCAGGCAGCTGTGGTTCAGAGCCCCACAACTTGTAAACTTGGATCTTGGGACTTTGTTAAACCCTGGTAACTATGCATTGAGATTTGAATCAGACAAGGTCTGTCTGCTGATGTTTATAATGTGTTTTTATTTATTCTGCAGTTCAGGATGCTGGTTTTTTCCCCTGAACTAAGTGAATGATATTTGTATGTTGGATTAAACTGAGATTGTTAATCCCTTAACATTGCTTTCCTTAGTAAAGCAGATCAAAAGAAGTTTGCTAGTAGCCTTCCTGCATGCTGGTGTCAACCACAGCAGCTTCTAGCAACGTTAGCGTTAAAACTTTCCACATCCTTTGCCTTTATCCACCTTCATTTCATTAGGAACAAGGTTGTCTCCTGATCACCCTCCTCCAGAGAAAAGCACAGCACCCATGAGACCATTTGTGAGGCTTCTCTCCACAGTGAAACCTCTGATAGAAAGGAAGAGATGATCTCTAGCTGAAAGCCTTCCTACACTGAGAACATAGGGAACTGGATCCTCAGAATAGTTTCCCTAAAACTGAAGCTCTGAACTCCATTTGAATACTTTTCATTCTTCCTTACAATGATCAGAGTTCTATCTCATATGAATTCTGAGATAGAAAATAGGAGATGATTATTGCCTGAAGGCATCACTACCTTGATTAGATTCATAAGGTTCTCCCAAGTGTGACCAAATCACCAGTCCTCTTCCAATGAGTGTGCCCCCAAAACAAACAAACAAACAAAAAAAACCACCAACCTCTGATCTTATATACACATCTCAGTGCCCAGAAGCACTCAAACAGGAAACAGCAAAAAGTCCCATTTTGTTTGCCATTACATTTGAAAGGCAAGACTGAAAGAGTACTTGATTGCCTTAGCATTCCAAAAGAGAACAGTAAAAAAAAAAAAAAAAAAAAAGGCCCATTCAATTACCATCACAAGTTCTTAGGGGAGCTGCAATATATGAGGGGACAAAGGTGAAGTTTATATAAGATATTGTATGGTAACACACTTGCCAAATGTGCTAATTAGGTGATGGGGACAGAAGCAGGGCATGGTTAAGGCAAGTCAACTCAAGGTCAGGGCCGGTGGGAACTACCCAGGCTGCCCCTCCACGTCTCCTTAGACGAGATAAACCTGGGGGAGTGTCACATCCATCCCTGGGGGTATGGGGTCTGGGTGAGTGAAGCCTTTCCAGGCTCCAATGACCCACCCAATAGAAGGGCCAGGCACTCCTAAGTGCCCCCCCCATCTCCCTGAGCCCACCATGATTCACAGCCCATTTTTATCCCCTCTAAGAGGCAGAACAGCACGGGTCCCTCTTTCTGTCTAAGTCTCTGTGATCGTTCCACCCAGGCCGAAAGCTGTGGCCCCTGGAGAGGCCTGGGGGGCGAGGGCCCGGCCAGATCCTCCCCAGACTTCGGGGCTCGATCCCAGATCCTCCTCTGCTCCTCAGTGATAGGTACAACAAGGGGAGAGAAGGATATCCGTGTCTCCCCCACAAATCAAGCTGGAGAGGGATCGCTCTGAAACCCTCGACAAACTCCAACACACTCCAGAGCATTTTCAGAGTAACAGCGGAGGTTTTCCTTCACGTGGCTGAGATCAGTGATTGAAAAATGAACCTGCCCCTGAATGTTCCTCCACTGGCATCTGCAGTGGGTAGTGCTGGATCTCAGCTAGACCTGAGTTCAAACCCTGCCTCAGACACCCATCAGCTGTCAGGTCACTTGATCTCTTAGCCTCAGTTTCCTCATCTGTATGGTCCAGACACTACACTGGGTGCTAAGGAGAAACAGTGTCTTGTTTTAAGCAAATTGAAGTGAGTGCTGGGGAATTCATCAGCCCAGAGTTCCTAACAACCTCCCAGAGAAAAATCCAGATAACAATAGGTGGCGCTTAAATCACACCCATGTCCCTGCACTGCCAAGCACTTGACCAATGGAATCCTCAGAGCAGCCTTTGGGGAGAGGTGCCATTATTCTCCCCACTTTATAATTGAGCAAAGTGAGACTAACAAGTCCAGTGACTTGCCCAGGGTCACAGAGCTAGGAAGTGTCTGAGGTCAAATGTGAACTCAGTTCTTCCTGACTCCAGGCCCAGGCCTCTGTCCCCTGTTCCACCAAGTTGGAATTCCTCCCAGAAGATAGAGTAGCATCAGCTCCCTGGCAGTTGCCCTGTGGGTAGGTCACACCTCAAGGGGACAAGGGGAAATAGAGATATACATAGGGTTTGGCTCAGCCTCAGTCCGTCTGGGAGGCTGGGCAGCCACTCTCCTCACTGGGCTGGTTGGGTAATAGAGACAGAATGTCAGGAGATTTGGGTTTGAGGGGGATGTTAAGCTTGGTCTCAGGAGTTGCAGAGTTTGTTTCAGTGGGGCTGTTTTCCCTTGCCCAGAATGCCTGGTGGGGCCAGGGGAGCTAGGTCTCTAGTTATTTCCTTCAGAACATCATGATGGGGACTGGCCAGTTAGTGGAGGCCTCCTTCAAGAGAGAATCAGTGGGAAAAAAAGTGCAGGGTAGGGTAGAGTTGTCTGTGGTGGGTAGGAGGAAGTACCTGGGATCCCCAAGGACCCCACCCTTTTGGCTTCGTTGCCCTGTCTCACTCAGGACTTGGGCTGGAGGAGTGTGTGGCAAAGGACACACCCCCAAGAAGGACTTTATTTGGACATTTTTGTTTTGGATCGAGGTGATTATAAAGTTATGTATTTTGTGTTTGTTTAAGGCCATGTGGCCACCCTGGCAATGAATTGTCACGTATTTTGCAAATGTGATGTGTTTATTTTGTAGAGATTTTGTTGTACTTTAGAAATGTTAATGCCTATGTAATGTACACCAAAGATTTTGGTGCCCAATGTATAGTTGATATGTTTTTAATTTGAAGATCATCCCATGTGTCCTGCTTAAGTCACGTGGAATCCTAAGTCACATGAAGCCTGTGGTGGAAAGAGCTTGCTGAATGAGTGGAACAGGAGGAGATGGAGCAGAAAGTTAAAGCAGTTAGAGCTGGAGCATTGCGATGCCCTCTGACCCTGAAGAAGTGCATATATACTCTGAGGTTAGGATTTTGCTTTGGGGCTCACTCAAGGGAAGACTGTTGTTGTTTGTAGCCAGATTAGACTCTGGGTGCCAATTAAGGAACCCCCTCCCCATCCTTTGAAAAACCCAGATCTTGGTGCTTCTCTCTCTAGTGACTGTGCGTATTGATTTTGGTCAGTTGATTTGTGTTATCTTCTGTGCTTGTAATTTCTGTTTCTATTTTCTTTGAAGTTCCAGGTGCTGACTTTTTCCCCCGAACTAAGTGAATGATGTATGTATGTTTAATCAAAGTAAAATTGTTAACCCTTTTTGAGTTGCTTTCCTTTAGAAAAGCAGATCAAAGAACCTGTGCTGAGCAGCCTTCCTGTGTGCTGGTGTTATTGGCCTTATCCCTCTACAGCAGATGCAAGTAGCAACATTGTTGCTACAACATCTAAGGTTTCTGGGGAGAAGCTCTTTCCCCCAAATTCAGTTTATTTCTTCCACATTAGCAGCTAGAGGCCATCCCTGACTCTTTACTCTGTCTTGGCTCCCTTTCCCAATAGCACATTAGGTGCTAAAGCTTTTTGTTTATCTTTTAATTTGTCTAAGGGTAAAAGTGGTATATTGTTATCTCCAAGTATTACAGTTTTGCTGTCTATTTTTGCCTTTCATTTTTTTCGTTCAAGAGCTATCTGTCCCTCTCTCTTCCACTATTTTGCTGAACCACATTGAAATACTGGCTACAGGAAGAATTCTGTCTTATGGGGCCAAGTAAACAAAACCGCCCATATGAGCCATTTCCACTTAAAGGACCTGTCTAGGAACTTAACTGGATTGACTTCACTAAATTAATAGGCATTGCTGGGGGGAGGGGGAAGGGAGGTGGGGGTAGGAATCTATGCTGAAGGTGACAGATCTCTACAGGTCTAAAGTTCAGTTCCCCCCACATCACTTCCACTCAGTACATTCCAGTGGCTCCTATAATATCTATGTGCAATTATAGGTGCATCTGTTTGCTATTTCACAGCTCTCAGAACCTGGCCCCAGCTACATCTCCAAGTTGGTTACACACAGTTCCTCTTCACACAGCACTGAGCTGCCAAACTGGCCTCTTGGCTTCTCCTCCTTTGTGATGCTCCATCCCAGGCTTTGTCTTTATCCTGGTGGTTCTCATGGTTAGAATGCCATAGTTGGAATGCTCTTAAAATCCCTGAGTTCCCTTGAAAAGTCTAAAAAAGTGAGGAGTCAGTTTTACCATCAAGCCAAGCAGATATATAGATATATATGTAAATATGTGAATATATAAATCTGTATGTAGGTATGTATGTATATTTATTTCTTCTTTTGGCTTCATTTTTTATCCCCAAAATTTCCCTTTCCTCTCCAGTTGAGGACTTGAGAACTGACGTGATAACCCCCTCTGCTCCTGTACTTGGGGGATGAGTGTCAGTCTATGCCCTGAGGACCAGTAACATTTTCCACCATGGAGGCCCTCCCTGCCTGCCACTCCCCATTGTCATATAAGGCCTAGGAGGCTGAGGTCTGTCTTTACTTAATAAGAATGATGATACCAGAAGGATTATTAAAGATTCTGTGGTGCAGTATTGTGCTCCCCCTACCACCCAGTAGCTATCCCAGGTCAGTCCTTCTCTGACCTCCTGCCTAATTTCCTGCCATTCTTGTGCCCCATAACCAACATGTCCTGCTTCCTGCACCTCTCATATTAGAATCCAGGTTTTGAGGGGTGAAGAGAGAAATAGTGAGGCCTCCCAGGGGGTAGATTTCAGTTGCTTAATCAGGTAATCAGGTTGCTTAATCAGACTTAGAGGCAGATGTGAAGGTTTATACCAGTAGATAAAGTTTATAATGTGAGGTGTAAGCAACTTGGGACCCAGGGGTCTTGATGTCCTGGTCTCAGCTCCTCACTAGGATCTGGCTGTCTTCCACTGAGAGAAGATCTCTTGGGAAATAAAAACAAGACAGAGGGAAATTTCCCCCCAGTGTTAGGAAGGTCGTGAATGGAAATCAACCAAGGAGGTAAATGTCTCCAGTTTGGAGGAGAGTTCAGTGTGGATGGGCAGGTGTGGACCCAGGTTGTAGAGAAGAAAGAGGGCCCTGAGAGGGGAGGGAATGCAAGGGGTGACTGGGAGAACCAGAAGGGAGGTAGGCTAGGCATATCCTTGTGGGGAAGAAGATAAGTGCTGCAGGTGGAGAGCTAGAAGAGCAGGGATTTCCACTGAGAAGAGTTGGAATCTCAGAGCAGGCTAAGGGAGGGAGGGAGAGAGGGGGTAGAGAAATGGCAGAAGGGAGCTCTCAGAGATCACCAGCCTGGTGGGTGGTGGCCCTGGTGGAATTCTGTCCTTGGGGTGAAGATTGGAAGCCTGGAGGAGGGCAGGATAGAAGAGGGGTCAATCTGTAGGATGGACAGCAGGGTTGGGCAGGACTCTCAGGATTAGGAAGACCCAGCCAGAACAGGTTGACTGGGAATAGAAGTGCTAGGAGCTAAAGTCTCTCTGCCTTCTTCCTTGGGATCTAAGGTCTTTCTGCCTTCTTCCTTGAAAGCTAAGGTATCTCTTCCCTCTTCCCTTGGTGGTGAAATCTCTTTGCCTTTTACTGTGGAAGCTGAGATCTCAGTGTCTTCCCTAAGAGCAGAGATCTCTCTGACTTGTAGGAGCCAGCTGTGCACATGCAGGTGCCAGGAAGTTCTGAACAAGGACCCCTCCCCATACCCCACTTCTGGCTGACCTTTCCATTGGGCCTCATCTTCCCCCTCTGACCTCTTGCTGAGTGTCCTCCAGGCTTGCCAGGCCTGGGCCTCCCTCCAAGTCCTGGCTTTGGGGGTTGCTCCTGCATCTTGTCCAGGCTCCCTGTCACATCCCAGATGCCCTAGGCTGTGTAAAGGGGTTTATGATTCTCATGATATGTGTAATGAATATATTAACTACCTAGATTGATCAGAACTACCATTTTTCCCAGGGGATTCTGGCTTGGGAGTCAGACTCACAGCAGCTCAAAGTGATCAATCAACCTTTGACAACTTGGACATTCCTGTGCTTCTCTAAGTTCAGTGAAGTGAATCAGAGACTGTGAAACCTGTTTTTCCCACAGAACACTAGCTCTGTGCCCCACAAAGTAGCCACAACCCTCAAGACTTGAGACAATCAACTTAAGAACTGTTTCCCACAGGACCCAGGAGTACCCTGCATGAGTCTGCCCTGGAAATGGCAACTCAAGACCTAAGAATGATTGTCCTGATCCAGCCCAATTGTGATTTGCATTAGTATAAACTCTGCCTTTCCCAAAACAGGGGAAGTCCCCTCCAAAAGAGGACTTCAGGTTTGCAAACCTCCTCTCTGACTCTGAAATGAATTAATTAAACCCCTCCTTGATTGCTGGCACAACTGCCTCTGACCTGCTGAGTTTTGCCTCTGGCCATGCCCAGGTTAGAAACCTGTACAGTTCAATCCTGTTGGCAGGTGCCATCCCCAGTTTAACCATTGGGTCACAGTTGCTTGACCCACATATCTCACCTATGTTATCAGGTGGAGGCAGAGCTCAGGGTATGAAACCATTGAGGTTCTGCCTGGTCTCATTCCATCTAGGATCCCAAACCCTTTCTGCCTCCTGGGTGTCTGTAAGCAGATGGGAGAGGGGCACAAGGCCAAAGAGAACGAGTTCTGGAGGGTGGCAAGTCCTCTTCCTGCTCAGACCAAGTTCACTTCCCAGCCTGACCCTCCCTGCTGCCCTCCTCCTGTGGTGGAGTCTCTCCCTTGAGGGCAGGGCCTTTTAAGGGCTCTAAGAGCTCACCTTCTCTCACTCCAGCATCCACAGCAGGAAGAGGAGGTAAAGTCAGTGTCTCTCCCACCCTGAGGTTCTTCTCTCTCCCCAGGTCAGCTTGCTCCTGTTCCTAGGAGAGACACCAAGGAGAATGGCCCCTGGAAGCCAGAGACTCTCATCCCAGGTGAGTGCAGTCCATCCACAGACCTGACCAGCATCAGCAAAGCTGGAATCCAAGAGAGACAAGGAAGCTTTATCCTGTTAGACTTTGGTTGTCCTTTGCAGTGCTGTCAGTAGAGCAGAAATTCTCCGCCTGGTTCTGCTCAAGTCTTCCTGCCTCAGGCCACACCAGCCTTCCCAAGTCTCTCTGAATCCCTCTTATTTGCCATTTATTTATTAGGTCAAGTCATTAAGCATTTAGAAAGTGACTCCTCTGTGCCTAGCACTGTGCTAATGCATTGGTTGTGCAAAGAAATTTTAAAGAAATAACAGTCCCTGCTCTCTGTGAGCTTACAGTCTAATTGGGAGAAAACATGTCAGCATCTGTGTCCAAACAAGCTCTGTACGGTATGGATGGGAGGCGCTATGAGAAGGAAGGGACCAGGAAGAGCTTGTTTTCAGAAGATGAAATGTTGCCTGAGGTGTGAAGGAAGCCAGGAGGCGCAGGTATATTAGGAAGGCAGAATTTATGATTTCAAAGAGAATCTCATATGTGCCTAAAAGGTCCGGAACCGCAGGATATAAGGAATTCTCTAGGCAGAAGGCAGGAGAACTAAAGCATGTATTTACACTCCACAGTAACAATCCCACAAACCAGCGTCCCCATTTTGATATTTTCATCAAAAGCTTCCAGGCCCAATAAGTCCGCCTCACAAGGGTAACCAGGAGGCCACAGAGAAGCAAGATGGTATAAGGCAAAATCGTATACATGCTTCCCCTCTATGGTAAGAAGATTACCCACTAGCCTCCAGTCAGCTCTGCTACCGGCAGCTCAGCTTCGGCTGTAGGTGTCTCTGGCTCCAACTGGAAAAGGAAAGGAGGATCTTCAAGCTGTCCTCTCCCCTCTTATACAGTTTTCGATGTCATCAAGCGCCGCCTGAACGACCAGGGCCGATTGGTTCTTGACTTGGCCCCTCCCCCTAACGTAGACCAGGTTAACACACCTCCCCTCAGCCAGCCCCATGACTCATCACACAGGAAGCTCCCTGATCCCCGGCACGGCCGCTGGGCCTCCTGCCCTGGAAGAGCAAGCCCCAGTGTCCAGGGAAGCTCAATGAGGTAAGCTGAGTCATTCAAAGAAAACAAAGGCCATTCTGGTTACGCTCCACCCCTCACAATGTTCTAGGATGCACAATCCAATCATAATTTAAATTAAGTTATATATCCTAGAACATTGTGATCCAATTATGCAGGAAACTAAAACATCATTCACAATAAACCAAAACATATCATTCAGTGACATTCCCAAATATTGGTTTACGATTCAAATGTGATCCACCCCTAGATCCCATTCAGATAATCTCTTCAATCAATCATCCCAAAATAATTATTAATAATTCAAATGTCCACCCCTAGATCTTTGTATCCATTACATAGGATCAATAATATCTTAACAATAAAACAATATAGCAAGGATAACACAAAATAAGTACACAGAACACTATCATCATCCCCCCCCTCAAACAATTGGGGCTCAAAATCTTGGGGTAATGGGTGAAGGTCTCATTTTCCATAGCTTCTTCTTGCTGAAATTGGACATAGAGGTGTCCCTGCCCCAAAGAGTCCCATTCCAGAGTTCAGTTCTTTAGCGAGCTGGCAGGAATTCCAAGAATACTACGTGCTTAGGCAGTCACCGGAAACTGCAGGGTGCTTAAGCCTGCAGGAAACAGAACTAGCAACAAGGTTAACCAAAACAGAGAACAAAAAGAGTAGGCAAGTATGGGCTATTATCCTTCAAATAAAATCATCTCCAGTTTAGTTGAAATTTCAGTTATGCAGAGATCCAATATCAGAGCCAAACTCAGATGGGAAATGTTTCTTTTTAAACGGAACACAATGAGGAAACTAAGCCAAGAAGATCCCACCCTAGATGGAGACCAGGATTGTCCTCCCAGCCTTTCCCCAGATGTACAAGGGAAACCAGGAGGATCCCATCCTAGATAGATTTGGATTGTCCTCCCAGCCTTTCCCCAGATGTACAAGCTTTCATCCGTTAATCACACAAAGTCACCTTCCCTCTGAGTGGCTTGTGTCAATTACCAGCATCAGCCATACCTGTGGGGTCCGTGAATCTAATATTATAGCCCTATTCACGGTAAAATATATGGTTCAGGGGTACGATTTGGTAATTATCTTCCCCTGAATAGACAACTGTTACAGTGTTCTTCTTCCCATGGGCTATGGCTTCTGCAGCCTTTGGAATATCATCTGGCTTCCGTTTTACCCATACCTTAGCTCCCAACTTTATTCTATCAATGGAGCAAGCCCCTTTTGCCCCTCTAGTAGTTATTCTGGGAGGAGGGTCAGTTTTCACAAAGGGTATTTTTTCACAGGGGATGATAATCACTTGAACTATCCTATCATTCCTACCAAATTGTACAGGTTTTTCACCCAAATTCTGGAGTGTCACAACAATTTCTTTTTGATAATTCGAATCTATCACTCCAGCCAATACATGTACTCATTGAACTGCTAATCCTGGTTTAGGTGATATCCGTCCAAAATGATTCTTGGGAATTCTCATACATACTCCAGTAGGGGTTTTTCTTATCTCTTTCCTATTCAACCTAAAATTCTCTATACAATGTAAATCTTCCCTCACAGTCCAAAATTCAATATTTTGGATCTCACGTGTTTGCTGTTCTCTAATCTGCAAATTTGGGGTCATCATTCTGGCTAGAGGTGTACTCCCCCCTAAGGGCCTATTATTCAAATTACGTAAGGCAATAGACAAATTATCCTTCCAATGTCGATATGAATTATTAGAGCTTAATTATCTCAGCTGTTCTTTCAACAATCCATTCATTCTTTCAATCAGCCCAGATGCTTGTGGGTAATATGGAATATGATATATCCATTCTATATTATTCAGCACACAATATCTTTTCACTTCTTTGCCCTTGAAATGTGACCCATTGTCACTTTGAATCTGCATTGGGGTTCCATAGTATAAACTTACAATATCTAGGGTTTTACAGGTGTTTTTCTGAGTTGCGTCCTTATAAGGACAAGCCACTAGTACACCTGAATAGGTGTCAACACACGTACATACATATTTACATCCTTTATCCTGGGGTAGTGGGCCAATATAATCTATCTGCCAAATTTGGGCTGGAACTTTTCCCCTTGCTGTTTCTCCAGTTACTATCCTAGGAAGAGTTCGTTCTTTTTCTAATTGGCATATACAACACCCCTCTGTTATTTGTTTTAACAACACATGAGAGATACTGTTACCTCGATCCTGTGCCCATCGGTGGGTGGCCTGGACCCCTAAATGGCCGGCGGTCTGGTGGACCCATCTTGCTGAGGCTAAGTCATCAGTTGGAGTTGGAGTAGGGACAATACATTCAGTGGCAATCTTTGCTAGTCGATCCGTGTGTGCATTGTACTCACGCTCTGGTGTGGTCAGGGTCGCGTGAACATCAACATGAAAAACTGACTCTACTCCTTCAGTATTTTTTTTGGGTCTCTTTTTGCAAGTCATTGACTTGTTTTTCATGGTTTTCTCACATCACTCTCATTTCTCTTCCCAATTTTTCCTCTACTTCTCTAACTTGCTTTTCGAAATCCTTTTTGAGCTCTTACATGGCCTGAGGCCAGTTCATGTTTTTCTTGGAGGCTTTTGATGTAGGCTCTTTGACTTTGTTGACTTCTTCTGGCTGTATGTTTTGGTCTTCTTTGTCACCAAGGAAAGATTCCAAAGTCTGAGTCTGAATCTGAGTCCGTTTTTGCTGCCTGGCCATGTTCCCAGCCAACTACTTGACCCTTGAGTTTTTCCTTGGGGTATGTGTGTTGGCAAACAAAATGGGCTCTTAGCACTCAGTTCAACCAAGTGCCCTTGAAGAGTTTGGCTTTTGTTTCCTTGAGCAGATTGGGAGTTGTGGTGAGCTCCTTGCCTCAGGGGAGGGCCTAGTTTACACGTGAGTTTGAGTGACATGTTTGGGACATCAGAGGCTTTTAGACCACATGTGTTTAAGTCACCTCTTTGTGACGATTTTAGGTCACGTGGGTGAGTCGCATGTGTGACTCACCCTTGACCCTGAAGAAGATGTAAAAAAGATATAAAACCAGGGGTTGGCTTTCTCTTTTTCTACCTGGGCAAAAAAGCAAAGCACTGGTTCCCTCTGAGAGCTCCCTCATTTATCCATCAACTCTCATTCTCCCTACTTCATCCTATTTGGGGACTGAGTCCCTTCTGCTTCTTAATAGAAAGACAGCCATAATAAAACTCTGGCAGTAGACTGACCGAAAGGAGGAAGCCCTATATTTTGAGGTCCTGGCAGCAAATGGAACTGAGTGTGTCCTAAACTAAATTATAACGTGGTCTCCTCTGAAGTCACATGGACACTTGTGATGTTTTACCCTCTATCAGTGGGTTATACCTTTATGAAAAATACTCTTAAAATTTGGTGTTAAGCCCTTATGTTCAGAAATTATAAAGACAAGAATGATGAACTTTGTTGGATCCAAATGACTCTATCCTGGTATCTGCACGCAGTCAGTCTAGAGCAGGGGTGGGGAACCTGTGACCTTCTGGATCCATAAGGGTGCAGCCTTTTGACTGAATCCAAATTTTACAGAACAAGTTTGTCAGATTTGTCAATTAAAGTATCAATGCTAAGTTTGCAGAGAGCCCTTTCAGGAAAGGAAGGATGAAAGTCAAGTTCTATAAAGGGTTAAAGAGTGAGTAGAGGGCAACAAGGTGGCCAGGTGTAATATTAATTAAGTTGGGACTTTTTTACTGTTTTAGAATGCTAAATTAATTGTCTTTGATTGAGCCTTACTAGGTGCAAAGCCCCAGGCCCAAAGCCCTAATTACTAGGTGCTAAGCTGATGTGGGCATGAAGCTCCCAGGGCCCTAAGGGGAGTTGCTAAGACCAGAGCCAATAGTATGAACCTAAGTTCTGGATGTTTGATGACAACCAAAGACTGTATGAAAAGAAAAACAGAGCTATTTGCTTGAGGCTCTCACTCCTGGAGGAGTGTTGGCATGGGACTCTGGGCAGCTGCTCTAAGAGCTTCCTGGTTCGTCAACCCAGATGTTGATGGTTTCTTGGTAACTATGAATTGTGATCTGGTCTGTTTGTATTGTGTACGTTTGTAACTTGTTTGTATTTGCTCTGAAGTTCAGGTTGGTGGCTTTTCCTCCTGAACTAAGTGAGTTTATATGTGTATGTTGGATTAAAGTAAGGCTGTTAACCCCTTAACATTGCCTTCCTTAGTAAAGCAGATCAAAAGAACCTGTGCTGGCAGTACTGGCAGCATTCTTGTTGTTGGGCTTGTGTTGGGCTTTTACTCCACAGGAGCTGCCAGCCAATTCGTTGCAACACTAAGCAGGTAGAGCACTGGGTTTGGAATCCAGAAGACTCCCCTGCACAAGTTCAAATCTGGCCTCAGACACTTCAAAGCCCTGAGCCACTTATGTCACCTAATGCTCTTTGCCTCAGTTCATCATTTTTAAAATGAGCATGAGCAGGAAATGGCAACCACTCCTGTACCTTTGCTCAGAAAACCTCAAATGTGGCCTAGAAAAGCCATGCACAAGTGGAACAGCAGAATGACACCACGCACTGTGCTAAGGCCTGGGGATTCAAACAGAAAAGAAGAAAGGCTGTCCTGTCCCCAGACAACACACCAAAGGAAGAGATATTCGACAAAAGACACTGGGACATGGTGGCAAAGTCAATGGGAAGTTCCAAAGCAGTGCACCAAGGTGCAAATGTGGCAATGTGTGAGCTGACCTTCTTCTTATGTAAGTGTTTGGAGTCCATGAGCTCACCCCATGGTGGGGGAGAGAGAATGTGGGAGGATGGGGAAGGAAAGAGATGGGCAACAGCTTCTGAGAAGAACAGGTTAGGGATTCCAGAGATGAATTATCAATGAAGAAAAGCATGGCCTTCCTATAGTGATTGTTCACATTATGAATTTAGGAGTCATGACTCAGAACTTCTAGTGAAAAAAAATTATAAATTCTTGGTAATCTAAAAAATGAGGAAAGACTACAAAATTCTTTGATTGCTCAGAAGTTCAATAATAGAAATAAATGAAGATATAAGTAAAATACGCAAATACAAGATAAATCAGATGTTTCAGTGAAATCAAAATGATGAAAAGGTGAAGAGATTTTAATCTACAAGAAAGAATTGCTCCACAATAATATAACTTCTTAAACAGTGAATCGTAGCACTCTGCTAGAAATGGAAGAGCATCAAATGGCAAGTGCCTTGGCTAAACCCATGTTTTGCATGTAGCCAATTGGAAAAGTAGATGAACCCTCCCAAGCATTAAAGGATTTGAAGAAGTGGCCACTTTCTGGTATGATCCTCCATCAGTGTGCCTCTTGACTCTTTTTGCTCTCAAACCCTTACCCCAATGTTGTAGAGTTGTACCAACATGTTGAAATAATTTATTTTTTCATAAATTGTTGATCTTTCTTATACATTAACTCAATCTCTAACCCCACTTGATAAAATATTATATTTTTAATGGAGGAAGGAACCTCTCATTTCTCTATAATTAAATATTAAAAATGAATGAATATATTCCTTGAACAATTGAAAACAACTATAAAGCAAAGACAGAAGATGTTTTGATTATGATGCATTCTACCCAGGGTCATCTCAGCCCTTCCGTAAAAGAATAGAGAACTCTTCTTTACTTAGCTGGAAACAGTCTCATTCCACTCAGTTGAGGCCAGATTGTGAGTAATCTCTCTTTAGAATTCTATTCATGCTTTTTTCTACTTTAGACTTTATTACAGACTTTTAGCAAATTACTTGATTTTTGCTTTGTTCTGTACTCTGGGATCACTGTTGTTGTTTGTTTTCCTCCCAGAATGCACAGTAATAACCAACTTCTCACAAAGTGTTCATAGAATATTCTTAATGTGTCATTTAGGACATGAGACGAATTTTCCATGACCTTGCTATCTCCTCCACACACTCTTGTGCATCACTAATGGAGTACATGTCTTGTCCCTAATTCCATTGGGAGAAGCACTGTATAGTAAGACATTTTTCTAGCTTTTATCATTCCATCATGATTCTCACTTCAAGTGTAAGATGATTTCCTCCATATTTCATTGGGTTCTTAATAACTTATTTCAAGTGTTGGCTGTGACACTCATAAAGGATATAGGAGTTTTAGGCAAATCCCTTCTCTGGGCTTCAGTTTCGTCTTCTGAGTTGAAGAGGGTTGGATTAGTTGAATTCTGGAGTCTCTCTTTCAGCTCTAAATCATGTGACTTTTGATGGTTTAGGAGTTGATGACATTCAAGGATGTGTTTGTGGAGTTCAGTAAGGAGGAGTGGGGCCTCTTGGACCATTCTCAGAAAAACCTGTACAAAGAGGTCATACTGGAGAATATCCAAGACCTGCTGTCCCTGGGTAAGGACCATTTCCTCTCTTTTCTTGATGTTAATTGTCAGGCCAAAATTTTCACAAGTGGCAGAGGATGGATCCATATTCTGGTGCATCTCAGCCTTAGAAGCTTCATTGAGAGGCAGTAGGTGGCACAGTGAGTAGAGCACTGGCCCTGGAGTCAGGAGTACCTTGAGTTCAAATCCAGCCTCAGACACTTGACACATTTACTAGCTGTGTGACATTGGGCAAGTCACTTAACCCCAATTGCCCTGCCTTCCCCCCTGAAAAAAAAACAAAAAAAACCCCAAAATAAAACAAAAGAAGCTTCATTGAGTGCACAGTCTTCTGTGTGCACCAACCCTCCATCCACTTTGGTCTTGGCTTGTCACCTCTTCAAGTTAAATAATTTGCCATCAATCAGGTGTCTAATCTTGATGCCATATTTCTCTTCCATGAAGGTGTCTAATAACTTCACTGAAAATGTCATGCTAAAAAGAATGGGAATGGATTCTGGCAAGTGGATAGAGTAGGACAGGAAATACTTGGCTCTCCTAAAATCAATTTAAAAGAATAAAACCAATTACCTCAAACTCTAGACAGTATAAAATACCCGGGAGTCCAACTGCCAAAACAAAAACAGGAACTACATAAAGGAAAGTATAAACACTTTTATATACAAATAAAATCAGATTTAAATAATTGGTGAACTATTAATTGTCATGGGTAGGCAGGGCCAATATAATAAAGATAATTTTATCCAAACTGATTTATATATTCAATACCATTCCAGTGAAATTACCAAAATATTTTACTCAATTAGCAAAAGTAATAAGAAAATTCATTTGGGAAAACAAAAAGTCAAAAGTATATCAATGGAAATAGTGAAAAAAAATATCAAGAGACCAACTTTGAAGTAAATGAGGTCACTAGAAATCGTGGAATTTTTCTGGAAAAATATGACTGGCATAGATTCATGAGTGATGGTCCCTGGGACTTCAAGTGGAGAGAAATCCATGACTCTACTATCAAGTTAGATAAAAATTCAAAGAGTAACCATGAATTTGATGAAATTGGAAAGAGATTCAGACAGCCTCCTATCCTAAATCAGTGTAAGAAAATGACCTCAGGGAATGACTGTCTTCAGGAGAGTGAACATAGCAAATGCTTTATTGAACATGTGGAGCTTTCTCAGTTCCATGAGAAGCCTCCTGAAATGCCAGTGTATCCAGGTAATCAATGGGAAATGGCCTAGAACTGGAGTTTAGACCTCATGAGACATCAGAAAAGTGACACTGGAGAAGGGCTTTGTGAAAGTAATAAAGGGAGGAAGGCCTTGATTCAGAACTATAAGCTCATTACTCATCAGCAACTTCCCATTAGAAAGGATCCTGAGGAATATAACGAATGCGATGGAACTTCATCCCAACACTCATCTCTTCCTTACCATCCTAGATTTCGCCCTGGAATAAAAAGGTATGCATGTCCTCAGTGTGGAAAGGCCTTTGGTAGGAACTTAAATCTTGATATATGTCATAAGATTCATACTGGGGAAAAGTTTTATGATTGTGATGAATGTGGGAAGGCTGTCTGCTACAGATCTCTCCTTATTGGCTATCTGAGAGTCCACACTGGAGAGAAACTTTTTGAATGTAATCAATGTGGAAAGGCTTTCACAAGGAGGGACAGTCTTATTGCACATCAGAAAACTCACACTGGAGAGAAACCTTGTCAGTGTAATCAGTGTGGAAAGGCTTTCGGAAAGAGCTCCCATCCCACTGCACATCAGAGAATCCACACTGGAGAGAAACCTTATGGATGTAATCAATGTGGAAAGGCTTTCTAACTCAGGGCCAGTCTTGCTGGTCATCAGAGAATCCACACTGGAGAGAAACCTTTTGAACGTAATCAGTGTGGAAGGGCTTTCAGAAAGAGCTCCTACCTTGCTAGACATCAGAGAATCCACACTGCAGAGAAATCTTATGAATGTAATCAATGTGGAAAGGCTTTCACCAAGAGGCAGAAACTTGCTGCCCATCAGAGAATCCACAGTGGAGAGAAACCTTTTGAATGTAATCAATGTGGAAAGACTTTCACAAAGAGTTCTATTCTTGCTGAACATCAAAGAATCCACACGGGAGAGAAACCTTATGAATGTAATTACTGTGGAAAGGCTTTCACCCAGAGGTTTTCTCTTGTTGTACATCAGAGAAGCCACACAAGAGAGAAACCTTATGAATGTAATCCATGCGGAGAGGCTTTCACAATGAAACAGAAACTTGCTGTCCATCAGAGAATCCACAGTGGAGAGAAATCTTTTGAATGTAATCAGTGTGGAAAGACTTTCAGAAAGAGCTCCCATCTTGCTGAACATCAAAGAATCCATACTGGAGAGAAACCTTTTGAATGTAATCAATGTGGAAAAACTTTCACACAGAGGTCTAATCTTGCTGTACATCAGAGAATCCACAGTGGATAGAAAACTTTTGAGTGTAATCAATGTGGAAAGACTTTCAGAAAGCATTGCCATCTTGATGCCCATCAGAGAATACACACTGGAGAGAAACCTTATGAATATAATCAATATGGAAAGGCTTTCAGAGATAGGAGCTGTCTTGCTGGACATTAAAGACTTCACACTGAATAGAAACTTTTTGAATGTAATCAATGTGGAAAGACTTGCAGAAAGAGTTCCCATCCTGCTACACATCACACAGTCCACACTGGAGAGTAACATTATGAATATAATCAGTGTGGAAAATCTTTCACACAGAGCCACCATCTTGCTTTATGTCGGAGAATTCACATTGTAATTAATATGGAGAATCTTTCACAGCGATCTCCACTATTGTTATATATCAAAAAATTGATACTGAATAGAAGTCTTATGAATGTAATAAATGTCAAATAATTTCACACTGAGCTCAGATTTTGCTAAAAATCAGAGAATCACTACTTGAGACAAACCTCGGTGTCATGTATGTGACAGAGCTTTTAGTTATCACCCTTAATTTATGTAACAAGAGCTTTAGTTACTTCCCTTAACATGTGGAACTTGGGAGAAACCTTATGAATATAATCAAGTTGGTATTGCTTTCAGGCAACAATCGTCTCCTATTTTCCATCTCAGAATTCATTTAAGATAGAAATCTGATCATCGTCATGAAGAAGGAAAGGCATTCAGATGGAGTTCAGAGCTTCTTCAGGATTAGACAAACTATTCTGAGGAGCAGTTGCCTATGAACTCAATGTGGGAAGACTTTCAGCTAGAGATTATCTCTTACTTCCTATCAGGATTCACTGTGTAGAGAAACCTCACAAGTGTGCTCATGGGGCCATGCTTTTCTCTGGAGAAGGGTGATCAGTAAACAACCTTGTTCCTATAGGAATGAAGGTAGAAAAAGGCAATGGATGTGGGAATGGCTTCTCTTAGAGCTCCTCCTTGACTGTACTTTGGAGAAATTATGCTGGAGACAAAGCTTTGGGATCTAATTACCAAGGGAAGGCCTCCTGCTGCAGCACAGACTTCATTAGACCTCACAACAAGACCATCTCTAAATTCCATCCTGTGCATAAAACCCTATACAGGCAAGGATTTTTCTCTGAAATGCTAATGTTTGTCATCCCTCCTCAATATTTCATGACATTCATAGCCTTCATTTCTTCAGCCATTCCCCCATTAATTGGTACTCACTTTGTTTCCTGCTGTTTGCTGGCAGAAAAATTCCTTCTTTCGATGTTTTGGTACCTGTTGGACATTAATTTCTGTAATGCTTTCTTCAAGGGTCTAGGTGACATGGCAAATGAAGTGCTGTCCTTGAAACCACAAGACCTGAATTCCAGTTCAGCCTCTGGCACTTCCTACTTGTATGTCCCTGGGCAAGTCATGTCACTAATCCTGCCTGAGTTTCCCCATCTGTAGAATGGGGAGAATAAGGGCATCTACCTCCCAGAGTAAGGTGAGGATTTAATTAAACAATATTTGTTAAATGCTTTGCAAACATTAAATCACTATGGAAATACTGGCTATTTTTATGACTATCATTCCTTGGATAATTAATCTCATAGTAAAGTCAGTTGGCTAAAACATATGGATAGGTCAACTGAGAAAGAGAGGGAGACAGAAAGAGAAAGAGACATAGAGACTGACAGTCCCAGATCTTACCCAAGGGAAATTAGCTTACATTTCTTAATGCCACAAAGCAAACTCATTGTCTTCAACCAATTGCAATGTATGGAGTAAAGCATGCTCTATTATTTGAGATCTATTGATATTGTTTTAAACTAGTGGGCCTTTTAAAAAAAAGAAATAAGGAAATGATCAAAGACAAATGATTATCATATGAATATAATTACTGAACCCCTGCCAGTTGAGGGGGTGGCCCTAGTTATTGTTTCCATTTCCCAGGGGACATCAGCAAGGTCATCAAACAAGATGCCAAATGAAGCCTCTGGTAACTATTTGTTGGAAGTATCAGACAGGACTGAACACCAGAACAACCACAATGTGCCAGGCACTATGCTAAGTACTGAAGATAGAAAAAGTGGCAAACAACCATCTCTGCCCTCAGGGAGCTTACAGCGTAAGGGGAGGCAATCTATAAATAAATACAAAGTAAGCTATACACAGGATTGATGGGACATAATTAGCAGAGTGAAGACACTGGAATTAATAGGGGTTGGAGAAGACTTGCTGTCAAAGGCAGTATTTTAGCTCGGACTTAAAGGAAGCCAGGAAGGTCAGTGGTCACAGCAGAGGGTGCTGAGGGGACAGCCAAAGAAAATGGCGGGAGCTGAAAGCTGGAAGATCTTGTGAGCGAAACCTCCAGGATGCCAGCGTCACTGGATGGAAGAGGAAATGTGGGAGAAAAACGTGTAAGAATACTGGAAAGGTGATGGGGGCCAAGTTATGCAGGGCTTTGAATGCCAAACTGAGTATCTTGTATTTGCTCCTGGAAACAGTAGGGAGCTGCTGGAATTTGAGTGGGAGAGGGGTGTGACATGGTGAGACCTGTACTTTAAGAAAATGACTGAGACTGGCCTGCAATGGGGAGAGACTTGAGGCAGGCAGACCCCCCCTCCTCCAGCAGCTATTGTAATAGTCCAGGTGTGAAGTGATGGTGTTTTGTTGAAAGCTTAATGTGGAGCATACAGGTGAATGATTCTAATTCATTATTATTTTATAGGGAAGAAGGGGGCCTGGGTAAGTGGGGAGGGGAGCAGGCTGCAGATCTTTGTCTCCTCCCAGGCAAAGAAGAATAACTGAGATCTCTCTGGGAAGTCCTCAATCTTGATTCAATCTGGCATCACTGGTGGATGGGGTATCAGATCCCCAAGCTCAAAGGAAGGAGTGTCTGCTTGGAGACTTCTCTGCATCATTGGGGCAGAACTGGCAGCACTGAACACCGGCCACCTAACTAACTCAGGCTGGGTAAAGTGACATTTGGACTTTCAGCCCTGCCCCCACTTACCTCTCCCACACCTGGACTAAGAGGAGGCTAACCAAGCAGGGTTGAATCTAGTTAAAACTTGCCTGTTGAGAACTTCCCCTGAGATTATTATGTCCATTTTCCATGAGTTACCTTACCAGAAACATGCACTGGATACAGAGTAAGTGTGTTTGATGGAAGGAGCCTGCAGTGAGCCACAGTCTTGCTCACTCCCAGATGCCTTTGCTGGTGTTCACTGGCTGACCTTGTTTTTGTGCCCCTCTCCCCTCCCCAAACTAACCCAAACCGGCCTTGTAGTCAGCTGTTCCTGCTAAACATCCTCCTTCTGTGTCTAATCCTGGGAAAGATTGGGGAAGATTTCCTCAACAACTCTCTGTACTTCCCCTTTGTGGTTTTCATGCATAAATCTCCCGTGCCCATCCTGGCCTGTTGGGTTTTTTATGGCACTGATTTTCTTCCTAATAAAACTTTCCTGCTTTCAACCCACCTTGGACTCCTCTGCATTTTAAGGTATAGGCTTCACCTGATTGACAGAATACAACCACCTTTGTAAGGAAATTATAATTTTCATATTAATGTGATATATGTAATCACTATTCTAATTTGTTTTCTCAAGAGCACTAGTTTGGGAGTCAGAGCTCACAATGCAGCTTGAACTGATTAATTAAAGCTCTGACTATTTACAGTCACTCAACCTTAATTGAAGGGAATCAAAGATTTTGGAGCCTGTTCCTGTCACAGAATTCTGGTTCTGAATTTTAGGGGAGGTGGTCACAACCCTTAAAGACTTGACTCCAGAATTGTCCATTATAAAGAAAGCAGGCAAGCATGCTGTAATGGAATTGATATACAATGCTGATGAACTTCTCTGGGCAAAAAATTTTGACATAATCTTCCATAAGCCCTCACAACTGATGGTATCAAAGGCCTTGGTCAGATCTACATACATTGTGTACAGACCTCTCTTCTGCTCTTGGCATTTCTCCTGGAGTTGTCAGGTAGCAAACACCATATTGACCATTTCTCATCCTTTCTGAAGCCACGCTGGCTCTCAGGTTGGTGACCATCTTCCTGATGAAGGATTAAACTTAAGGAGGACTCTGGGAAGAATCTTGGCTCCAATGACTAAGAAAGAGACCTCCCCTTTGATGGTCACAGGACAATCTATTTCCTTTACCTTTATTGAGATGGACAATGGAGGCATCCTTAAACTCCTGGGGGATAACCTCCTCTTGCTATATAACCTGGAAAATTTCAGTCAGCTTATGTATGAGCAGTAGACCCCCATCCTTTTTAAATGTCAGCTGGAATAGAATCAGCACCAGGTGCTTGGCCACATGAAAGGAACCTAATGGCATTCAAAATGTCTTTTTCAGTTGGAACCTCAGCTAAGGAGAGATTGACTTCAACTTGAGGTAAAAGGTCAGTGGCCTCAGCATTGATTGATGATGGTTTGTTGAGAACACTACGTAAGTGTTCAGCCCATCTTTCTAGTATCGTGTCCTTATTATTAATCAATGTGGCTCTGTCAGCGCTGAGGAGTTGACTTGCCCTGCATAGGTCTTTGGCTCATACATAGCCTCAGGGCGTCATGAAAGTGCTTTGGATTGTTACTATCAGCATAAAACTGAATTTCATCTGCCTTCTTACTGAGTCAAGAATCCTACATCTCTAAGCTTTGCTTTTACTTTACTTTTGATAGAATTCAATGCTGCCTTCTTAGAGATTGATGAACCATCCTGCTGGTAAACTCTATGGAGTTCTCTTTTCTCATTTAGCAGCTTCTGAATTTCCCCATCACTTTCATGAAACTGGGCTTGATGTTTGTGAGTGTTCTGTCCCAGATGAGCAAATGCAGTTCTCTACAACAAATCTCTGGAAGCTGCCCACTCCTTTTCTGCTCCACTGTTGCCAACTGTGTGTTGGCTCAACTTTCCTTCCAAGTTAGCAACAAGCTGTTCAACTCAGAGAAGAGCTCTAATCTGTTGACATTAATTCTTCTGATAGTCACTTTTCCTTGGGCCCTGATGTTGTTGTTGTTGTTGAATAGGAATATCTACCTTGGAGAGGACAAGTCTGTGATCAGTCCAGCACTTTGCACCACACATTGCCTTTGTCACTCTCACATCTTGTAACTGCAATTTAGATTTGAAGATTTTTCCCACCCTTTAATAAGTCATGTGACCTGCTTACATCACAGAAAGCCTAAGTCACATGTGTTGGGAGGAGCTCGCTGAGAAAAAAGGAAACTGTGTCACGGGAAATGCTGAGCAAGCAGTTATGACAGTTTGAACTGAGGGAAAGAGCAGATTGTGGTGGCTGTGAGTGATTGTTTTGCTTGTTGGTGGCATGGCCCCAGCAGGGGGCAGATATTTTGAGGATTGTGAAGCTCCAGGCTGTGATATTGTGTATCAAATTCTTTGCTGCTGTGATGGATTGGGCTATTGGTTATGGGATCTAGTCCTCTAGTGTTTGAATAAATGGTTGAATTCTACCTTCTATGTGGAGAGTGTCATATATTTTGCGATACAGAATCGCATAGGCATTTTGGCAGTTATCATCTATACTGTGACTAGTGCCTTGCTGATACACTTGTCTGTCTCTTCTTTTAAGAATCACGTAGTCTTTTAAATGTCAATCTTTGCTGTGATGGTGCATCCACGAAGTTTTATTGCATTTAGGTAAATGGAACACAGTGTTGGTGATGAGAAGGTCATGAGATGCATAAGTTTTCATTAGTAAGTGACCATTGTTGTTGCTGTTTCCAACTCCATTCCTCCCTAGGACTCCCTGCCAGGTCTGATAGTCTGAGCCTACCCTAGGATTAAAGTCACCCAGAATTTTAAGCTTGTCCTCTTTTGGCACATTGATGATAAAGATCTCCAAGTCTTCATAAAATTTTTCTTTGACCTCATTCGGGTTCATCAGGAGCCTAGGCATCTGGAGCATAGGCACCGATGATGGTGGTGTGACCTTTTCCTGCAAACGGCGATAATATTGTCATAAGCCAGTCATTCACTTCTTTTGGCAGACAGAGAAGCTTATTGGCTAGATAAGTTTTGATTGCAAAGCCTATACCAGCTTCATGGTGCTGCCCTTCATAGCAGCCACTACAGAAAAAGGTGTATCCCACTCCAGCTTTGGTAAGCTGGCCTTCATTTGCCAGCCTTGTTTCACTCAGGGCTGCTATTTGGATGCAATAGCTGCTGAGTTCTCTTACAACAATAGCTATTTGTTTGGTCTACTGTATTTCGTGTGCACATACTCATGGTCAGTGGAATCTTCTTTGCAATTATTATTACACATTTTTTTCTGTTTTGACCGTAGAGTGGGATTCCCCACCTGCCCTAGAAATCAGTCCAGGGTTGGATAAGCAGACAGTTTTAGGGCACATTTTCTTTTTTCTTTTTAATCCTTCCTTCTTTTTTAAAAAATTACCATGCAATCTGATATATTCATATTAAATATATTTTCCTGTTGGTAATGTTGTAAAGAAGAATTAGAACCCATGGGAAGAATCACGAGAAAGAAGAAACAAAACCAAAAAACCAAAGGAGAACAAATAGTATGCTTCCATCTGCATTCACATTCCATAGTTCTTTCTCTGGATGTGGATAGCACTTTCCATTTGGAGTCTTTTGGAGTTGGCTTAGATCTTTGCATTGCTGAGAAGAGCCAAGTCTATGAAAGTCAGTCATCACACAATGTGGCTGTTACTATGCACAGTGTTCTTCTGGTTCTGCTCATTTCACTCAGCATCCATTCATCTAAGTCTTTCCAAGTTTCTCTGAGATCCACCTGCTCATCATTTCTTATAGCACAATAGTATTCCATTATATTCATATACCGCAACTTGTTCAGCCATTCCCCAATTGATGGCCATCCTCTCAATTTGTAATTCTTGGCCACCACAAAAAGAGCTGTTATAAATATATTTGTACATGTGGGTCCTTTTCTCATTTGTATGATCTCTTTGGGATACAGCCCTAGAAGTGGTATTGCTGGGTCAAAGGTTATGCACATTTTTATAGCTCTTTTGGCATATTTCCAAATTGCTGTCCAGAATGGTTAGATCAGTTCACAACTCCACCAACAATGCATTCCAATTATCCATCATCTCCAACATTTATCATTTTACTGTTTTGTCATGTTAGCCAATGTGATAGGTGTGATGTGGCACCTCAGAATGGTTTTGATTTGTATTTCTCTAATTAATAGTGGTTTAGAGCCTTTTTCATATGACTATGGATAGCTTTAATTTTTTATTTGAAAATGCCTGTCCATATCCTTTGACCATTTATCAATCAGGGAATGACTTGTATTCTTATAAATTTGAATCAGTTCTCTATAAATTTTAGAAATTAGGCCTTTATCAGAGACACTGGTTGTAAAAATTCTTTCCCAGTTTTCTGTTTCCCTCCTAATTCTGATTGCATTGACTTTAGGGCACATTTTCTAGCCCCTTCCTCACACCAGGAGGTGAGTAGTGCCATCCTTAAAAGGCTGTTCAGACACCCTGAGGACTGCCAAATCCCACTGCTGCTTCCAGTGAGAAAATGACCCTATGGCCTGGGTGTAGGATTGTGGGTACAACTCTCAGTGTATCCCCACCTGCTACTTAGTCATTTGCCTGTCACCACAGGACTTTGAGATTGGCAAAAATGGTAAAATGGCAGGGGTGATGTCTTTTGATTTGTGGGTAAATTGGATTTAAGTGAGACAGAGTTGCACAAAGTCATCAACCTCACTCTCTGCTCCACAGTCATCACAATCCAGTGGCAGGACAGAATCCAGACAACTGGTGATGGCTTGAGATGCAGGGGATGACCTTTGTGTCTTTGATGTTTGACCAAGCTAGAAGTGGTCCACAGTACTTGCTTCAGCTGACTTCATGGCAATTGGAACAAATTGTTTTCATCCACCTATTCCACCAGGAGAAGTCTTCATATGTTTGGGGTAGACATCTCCCTATTTCACCAATGGGTTTGAGACCCCTTGGTTACCCTCAAACTGGGTTAGCCCATCTGCCCAAATGATTTACCAGGGTATGGCCACTGTGGATGCTACTCCTTCTTGGAGACACAGGTGAGAATTAGGTTGAATAGGAGGACACCAAAGGTGGAAAGCAGCCCTGAGAAGGGCTTGGTAGCCTTCACACCAGAGGTACTGGTCTTCCTGAATACACCCTACCCCCATAAATTGAATTAAGAGCTGATTTTAGGAAAAAAACAACAAAATACATAAACCTTTGGTTAATTTGATTACAAAAAAGAAAACCAAATTACCAGTTTGAAGAATGAAGAGTGAATATGCCACCAATGAAGAGGAAATCAGAGCGATAATTAGCTATTTTACCCAACTCTGGAAATAAATCTGATAATCTAAGTGAAATGGATGAATATTTACAGACATATAAATTGCCCAGATCAACAGAAGAGGAAATAAATAACCCCATTTTAGAAAAAAAAAATCAAACAAGCTATCAATGAACTCCCTAAGAAAAAAATCACCAAGGCCTGATAGATTGACATGTCGGTTCTACCAAACATTTAAACAGTTCTAATGCTATGCAAACTATTTGGGAAAATAGGCATAGAAGGAATCCTACCAAATTCCTTTTATGACACAAATATGGTGCAGATACCCAAAGTGGGAATAGCCAAAATGGAGAAAGAAAATTATAGACCAATTTCCCTAATGAATATCAATGCAAAAATTTAAAATATTAACAAAGAGATTACAGCAATTTATCACCAGGATATACACTATGACCAGGTTAGATTTATACCAGGAATACAAGGCTGGTTCAATATTAGGAAAACCATATATACATGCATATATATATATATATATAATTGACCATATCAATAACAAAATTAACAGAAATCATATGATTACTACAATAGATGCAGAAAAAGCTTTTGACAAAATTCGGCACCAATTCCTAATTAAAAACACTAGAGAATATAGTAATGAATGGAGTTTTCCTTAAAATGAAAAGCAGTATCTATCTAAAACCATCAGCAAGTGTTACGTGTAATGGGAATAAGCTAGAACCATTCCCAATAAATCAGGGGTGAAAAAAGGATGCCCATCATCACCATTGTTATTCAGTATTGTACTAGAAACGTTAGCTTTAGCAATAAGAAAAGAAAAAGAAATTGAAGGAAGGAATTAGAATAGGCAACGAGGAAACAAAACTATCACTCTTTGCACATGCTATGATGATATACTTAGAGAATCCTAGAGAATCAACTAATAACCGACTTGAAACAATAACTTAAAGTTGCAGGATATAAAATAAACCCTCATAAATCATCAACATTTTATATATTACTAATAAAGCTCAGCAGCAAGAGATAGAAAGAGAAATTCCATTTGAAATAATTGTAGACAATATAAAATATTTCAGAATCTGCCTGCCAAGACAAATCCAGGAACTATACAAACACAATTGTAAAACACTTTTGACACAAAGTCAGATCTAAATAACTGGAAAAATATCAGTTGCTCGTGGGTAGGCCAAGCCAATATAATAAAAATGACAATTCTACTTAATTATTCAGTGCAATACCAAACTACCAAAAAATTATTTTATTAGCTACAAAAAATAACAAAATTCATCCATGATGTATTTTCACAGATGTCACTAGTCAACAAATATTGAACATGGAGAATTCCAAATCAGCAATCCTTTGAGAATCTCCCCCACCACTGCCCCCCACTGTATGCGTACACCCTGCAAGCGCCACAGTCTCTTTTGAACTTTGAGAAACAGGTCCTTTTCTGAGCAGAAATGTTTGACATTTCAGGATGCAGTGACATTTCAGGATATGACTTCACCTGGGAAGACTGGAAATTCCTGAGTCCTGCTCAGAGGGACGTCTGATTTGATGCTGAATAACCGTGAGAATGTTATCTCTGTGATTGAGAATATCCTTCCTTTGGGACTCACAATTTGTCTTTGGGGTATTCGTTCCTTCTCATTTTGTGAGAAGAGTCAAAAGTCCATTGGAACCTTTAGATTGCTTACTTCTTGTTCTAGGAGTGAAGTCTTTGCTTTGGATGAGTGGAAACCCCTCAGAAAATTCTTGTTAGTTTTCCAGAGCAGACATCTCAAGGAACAGGTATTTGGTCAGATGAATGAATTTTCTTTTTGTGGATGCAAATCAAGTGTCTGACTGGTCTCAGAATTATACAGAATACAATATCCTTCAAAGGTCCTTTGTACTATTCTCTATGCCTTCTTAATATCTTTTCCCTCATGGATTAGAGGATGGAATTGAACTTGGGCCGGATTTCTTTCCAAATGCTTTCCCTTTCTTCTCTCTGTAAGCAGGGAAAGAAGCACCATGGATGCCAGAGACCAAAGTCCCAAGGGGTACCTGTACAGGTGAGGGATTGACAAGGAAGCTCATGGGATTCATTGTAAGCAGCCCATTATCTGGTCACCCAAATAGCAGAACTATTGGGACAGCAGACATATCCTTTTGACTACTTATCCATTGAGCAATGATTCTTGAAATACATCCTGCTGGTAGGTTCCTGTGTCTATTGGAAAATAGAGCCTTATTAGAGGATATTGGATGCAATGGTGTTTCCCCTGTTGTTAGCTTTCCTTCCAAATGATCTAGGTATTGCACCCCTTCTTTGAAAGTCAGAAATGTTTTCCCAGCCACAGTTGTGAAAGTGAGCTCATTCTGTCCTTTTCGACATTTCTTATTGGGTTCTCTAACATTCAGATCATCTATCTTCTTTTTTGTCTCCTATGCCCGTTTTGACCTCATTGTGGTGTGCGGTATTGGTCAGAGTGCATTTCTGCTAAGCCTCTTTTCAGGTTTTGCAGCAATTTTAATTAAATAAAAAGTCATTCTTCAAGCTCTTGGGTTTACGGGACACTGTTGAGTTCAGCTCTTTCTCATCTGTCCTCTTCTTGTCACTTCCACCATTCTGCTTTTTTATTTCTCATCAGTGTTAAGGAGTTGGATGGGGGGTAATTTTTAACAAATTGTGGAATGGGGGAACTCATAGAAGGTAAAAAAAAACAGGCAAAAAGCTTTTGTAGAAGCAAATTTATTTCACTCCACCTAGCTCCTCTCTAGCTTATCCTGTGAGAAGGTAATTGATTGATTTCAGATTTAGGAAGAGTCACTGACCCCTGATCTTAAGAATTTTATAACTTTTTTAACCCTAACATTTGTTTAATTTTCAGTTTTATGTTTCTCTGACCATACCAGTTGCCTTCTTCTTGGAGTCCCTCTCCTCAGAGTCCTTACCTCCAAATGACCCACATTTCCTTCTTGTTCTGATCAAGTCATTCTCTTGTTCTCCTCCTCCTCCTCCTCCTCCTCCCACAATGGTCTCTGACAGAGAGTCACTTTCCACAAATAATTGAACATGGAGTATTCCAAACTAGTAATTGTTTGAGAAGCCCCCCCATGCACCCAACAAAGTGAGTCATGGGTCCTGGCTGAGCAAGACTCTGTTTGATGTTTCAGGATTCATTGACATTCATGGATGTGGCTTTGGATATTACATTGGAAGAATGGAAACACTTGAACCCTGCTCAAAAGGACCTGTATCGGGATGTGATGCTGGAGAAGTAGGAGAACCTCATCTCTGTGGGTAAGAATAGTTTTCCCTTGTGTTAATTTATTGCCTGAAATAGAAAAGTCTGAGGCACAAAGCTTCCAAGTATAATGATTTATTTGCAATGCTAGTAATTGCAACCTAATCAGTTCTACTGATTCTTCTTTAGTCAGAGATATATGGATAATTTACAGAGATTGTTTTTATAGCAAAAAAGAAGAAGAAGAAGAGGAACTTATAATCATGGAAAATAAAAAATCTCAAGAAACTAGTTTTGGAACATAGTTCAACTGGAAAAGGCAGGTCAGTTGAGTTGTGGTTAAGCTAGGTACCTCCTGAAATAAGTTGAGTGTACCTTGGGGTGCTAGCCAATATTTGGAGTGTCGGTATGTTGGAGGCATATGGGATATTTCTAGGGCATAACAACTATTAAAACTAGGATTCTATTGGATTAGGACCTGTGTCTAGCCTCCTGCCTGCCCAAGCAAGATTGCCTTAGAAATCTTGTTCTGCAGAAAGACTTTTGTGTTTAGAAATGTGCCTTTTTTGATACATGTCAATATCTGCAGTTGCTGGAAAGAGGAACTTCAGGGAGCTAAAGAAAAGAGGAATTTACCCATTTAAACTTAAAGGAACTTTGCCCTTAGAAAAAGTATTCTAGTATTTAGCTTAATACAGTGACTATTCCTACAAAGTTTTGGCCTCTAATCAATTAAGGAAATTCATTTCTGGAGTGGAGAGCTGTGTGGGGGTGGGGTTTAGAAACCCAGAAGTGCCTAGCTAATGGGAGGCAGGAGGGAAATTTGAATCTGGATGAATTATAAAAGGACTTTTGTAACTAGCTTAACCTGTGCTTGGACCTAGGAAGGGACCCTTCTTCACAAGGGCCAAGTTACCCATCAGATAATGACATGAAATAAAAAAAATTTTTTTTTTCCCTAAATTCACTCATTGCCAGGTGGAATTCTTGGTAAGATGACTATTTCTAACAACTAATAAGAGAAATCTGAGAATTTTTAAAAATTCAGTTCCATGTTACACCCAACAGCTTGTTAAAAATGCTAACAAAAATATTGGAAACTGATCTTGTCAAAGGTAGTATGGCCAGACTGGAAGATGAACTAAGAGATGGTTGGTAAAGCTTGAGATTTTTCCAGACTTTCTGGAAAATAATAATTTGAAATTATATGAGAACATTCACTAATGCTCTACTGCCCTTTGACCTAGACTGAAAAAAAAAGCTCTTCTGTATAAAAGATAGTCCCAGCATACTACTATCTGTTAACAAAATTCTAGAAAGAAATGGGTGCCTATTGAGGAAGGAATGGCTGAACCAACTGTGGCAATGTGAATGCCCTTGAATATTATTTTGTTGTAAGAAGAGGAAGATATGAAAATTTCAGAGAAGCAGGAAAAGACTGGGATGAAGTGATGGTGAACAAAGAAAGCCCATTTTTGAGGACTGTTTTCACAGTGACTACATTATTTTAAACATGTCAGCAAACAATTATGAAGTGCCTACTATGTGCAAGGCATTATGTTAAGTACTAGGGATACAAAAATAGGCAAAGACAGTGCCTGGCCTCAGGGAGTTTCCAATCTAATTGGCGAGACAACACGCAAACAAATATATACGAATCAAGCAGTAGGCAGGATAAATAGGAAATAATTACCAGAGGCAAGTCACTAGAATTTCGGAGGGATTGAGGAAGGCTTCCTCTAGGAGGTGGGATTTTAGTCGGGACTTAAAGGAAGCCAGGGAGGTCAGGAGTCAGAACAGAAGAGGAGCGCATTCCAGGCATAGGGAATGGCCAGAGAAAATGCTTGCAGTGTATTATTAATGGAACAGTCAGAAAGCCAGTGTCCCTGAATTGAAGAGCATGTATTGGAAAGAGGGACGGGGACTGCATCATGAAGGGCTCTGAATTCCAAAGCATTTTGTATTTGATCCTAGCGACAATAGGAAGCCACTGGAATTTACTGGGGTGGGTGTTGGTGGTGGTGGCATGAGCAGACTTGGGTTTTTAAAAATATCTTTAGTGATTGAATGGAGGTTAGATTGGAGTGGGGAGAAACTTAAGTCAGGCAGAGCCACCAGCATCTATTGCAAGTAATCAGAGCATGAGGTGATGAGCACCTGCATTAGAGGGGTGGGAGTGCCAGAGGAAAGGAAGGGGCCTAGTCAAGAGATGGCAATGATGGGAATACTTCATGGCCTTCTCATTTTGATGAATTGTAGTGAACACTATTAATTAATTCCCGATAATTGATGATGGAACCTACCACTTCCTCCACAGAGAGGTGAGGAACCAGAGTGTGAACTGTGCTGTGCACTATCTGCTACAGTCATTGTTAGTTTATCCTTAACCCCGTTTTCATTGCCATGAAGTGGGATTAGCTTGAGCAGTTTAGGGTGTTGATTAAATGGCTGGTGTAAAAACAAGAGGGAAGAGTAAAACTTCCATCTAGAGAGCTGGGCTTGGAGTCAGTTACCAACCTCTCTGGGCCTTCAGATTCCTCACCTGTAAAATGAAGAGTTTATACTCCTTGACTGACCTCTAGGGGGATCTTCTCTGCTCTATATCTATAATCCCGTGAATTTAAATTTCACTTTCATATCCAATTTTGACAACACCAGGCCTTCAAATATATACAAAAGAATATGGAAAAGAAAATGAGAAAAAATATGTAACATGGAAAAATAAACCACTGAAAGCTTGGAAATGTTTGTACACTTGTCTTTAAAATTCCATTGTTTGATAACTCTTAGCCCTACCCTAAACCAGGTGGGCATCATCATTTTTGTTTTCATCAAATTCATTCCCTTTGTTTTTTTCTGTCACGTTGTGATCTATATATGTTGGTGTTGTCTTTAACTACATAGTGGCAGCCAAACTATGTTGTTCCTTGCTACCAGCTTGCTTCACTTTCTATCATTTCACCAAGGTCCTCTTTCTCTAGATAAGCCTTTCTAATGTTCACGGCACTAGATTGTTCTGCCAATTTGTATACTGCATTTTACTTTTTTATTTTTGGCAGGGCAACTGGGGTTAAGTGACTTGCCCAAGGTCATACAGCTAGTACATGTGTCAAGTGTCTGAGGCTGGATTTGAACTCAGGTCCTCCTGACTCCAGGGCTGGTGCTCTACTCACCACTGCATTTTACTCTTATTCTCCAACCAATTGACTGTAGGTTTTTAGTTTGAGCATTTAACAAATGATTCTGCTGGGAATGTTTATGGAGAGGCAGACACAGTCCCAAGCTTCCCACTTCCTGAATTTTCTGAGCTCATCTTTTTGCTTCTGTAATGATACCCACATGAAAAAAAGGCCCTTTTTCTCTGAGCCCACTGTTTTTGGTGCCAGCTTTAAGTCAAGTCATCAAGTGTTTCTCAAGTTTACTATAGGGCAGGCACTCTGCTGAGTTCTGGGAGTACAAAGACAAGCAGAAATAAGTGATTTCAAGGCTCTGGTATGTCATTTATTTTGCATTGGTCACCTAGGCTCCCTACTCCTTTCTTCTCACCAACTTTTCACTTCACACCTCTCTCCACCTCAAAAAAGTGTTCATTCTTCCTACTTGAAGTTTCCATATCTTTCTCTTGGATGGAAAAGACAGAACTGGGAGCTTCAAATGAGATTGGGAGTTCCCTGAGGGCAGGGATTCTTATTTGACTTTCTTTGTATCCTCTTTGCTTAGCGTAGAGCCTGGCATGTAGTAGGCCCTTAAGAAATGTTTCTTGGTGGACTAGTAGAGAAGAGTGGCTGCTGGCACCTTTTTGTTTCTTTCAGATTCACTTAATCAAGAGACCAGTGTTTTAACAATCCAGCTAGCAGCTTTGGTGGGGGCGTAAGATCCCTCCCCCACAGCCAGGACCCAGGGGGCTGCCGGAACGCCGGGAAAGCACAGGTTCTTTTTATCTACTTAAACAAGAAAAGCATGGGGAAGGGGTTGACCAGCTTACTTTAATCCAGCATTCAGTTAGCATACAGACAACATTCATTTAGTTCAGGGGAAAATGCCAGCATTCAGTTAGCATTCAGTTAGTTCATGGGAGCATACAGACAAGCATCAACAGACAGGCCAAATACAGATTACAGTCAGCTAGTTCAGGGGAACAAACAGCCAGCACCCTGAAGTTCAGAACATTTATTTAGTTCGGGGGAAAACAAACCAGCATCCCGAACCTCAAAACCAAAATACAAACAAATTACAAATATCAACAGACAGACCCAATACAATTCATAGTTACCAACATCTGGGCTCGGCCCGAGAGCAAGGGCTGGCCCAGAGTCACGCTCCCCGCTTGCTCCCACACCAACTGGAAAAGGAAAGAGAGCTCTTCAAGCTGTCCTCTCCCCTCTTGTGGAGTTTTTGACATCATCAAGCGCCGCCTGAATGACCAGAGCCAATTGGTTCTTGAGCTGGCCCCTCCCCCTAGTGTAGACCAGGTTAACACCCAATAGGGTGTGGCTCTAGAGCTAACACCTCCCCTCAGCCAGCCCCATGACTCATCACACAGGAAGTTTTGATTCCTGGCATGGTCGCTGGACTTCCTGCCCCGAAAGAGCAAGCCACAGCATCCAGAGGCTCAATGAGGTAAGCTGAGTCACTCAAAGAAAACAAAGGCCATTCCGGTTACAACCAGCTGCAAAAAATAAGGCTTCAACTCTGATAGCTGTAGACAGAAAGGTAATGTAATACCACTGCACTGGAAAGAAGACAACCATGAGCAGTTCAGAGGAGCACAGACAGACTTTGGAGAATGGATGTGAGTGAGGGGAGCATGCCATCCTGCTGGAGGCCGGACACTTTCCTCCTTTCACCAGGGTGATTGTGCAAAAGTACTGTGTCCACTGGTTTGGCGGAACCTCTGATCCTTCCCTTTTATTTGTTACAAGAAAAGGCTTGCTGAAGGATGTAGGCTAAAATTCACATCATGCAATGACAAAACCACCATTATACAGAAAAATAATCACTCACATTTATGGGACCTCAAGGCTGGCAAAGAGCTTTAGATACATTATCTCAGGATCCTCATGATCATCCTGCAAGGGTTGGGGAAACTGAGGCTCAGGGCAATTATTTGCCCAGTCACACATCTAGTGTCCAGAGAGGGATTAGGACCCAAGTCCTCCCCTGGCTTCCAAGTATGACACTATATTAACTAGGCCATGATGTTACAGGCCAGTCAAAAAAACCTAGTTAACCTATAACATTGCTGAGACATCATAATATTACAGCCAGCATTTATATGGCACCTTAAAGTTTGCAAAGTGATTTACAAATATGATCTCATCTGATCCTCAAACCAACCCTGGGAGGAAGGGGCTTTTATTGTCCTCATTTTGCAGATGAGAAAATTGAGTCAGAAAGAGGTTCAGTGCCTTGCCTAGGGTCACCCAGCTAGTGAATGTCTCAAGCAGGATTTGAACCTGGATCTTCCTGAGTCTAGACCCAGCATTCTGTCCCCTGTATCTCCCATCTATCTTTTTTTTCTGGGAAAATTCACTGAGCTCCAAATGGAGGTGATAGCAACAAGAGCCCCAGCTGAGGGCACTCTGTCAGCTTCCAAGTGGGTGCTGGAGGCCCTTCCCCCTGAAGGTAGAGGGAGGGCTTTAGGAGACTCAAAGAGAGGGGAGGCAGTTGGATGTCCAGGTGATGGGGGTGGGAAAGTCTGACAGCAGGGTCTTGTGGGAATGATGTTGGTGTAGTCAGAAAAACACGGGGTGCTATGAGGCTGACAGACAAAGGAAGGAGAGCAAGGGATAAATGTCCCCTCCCTTTGTTCTTTCTGTTTTCCCTTCAAACTCAGGGAGAGAACATGGAACATGGAACATGGACAGCATCTGAGGGCTAAGTATCCTAGCACAACAAGAAAGACCTCCACTCTTAGCACCCTACCCTACTGTTAGACAGATAATACACAGGAGGCACTGGAGGTTTGGACTCCAGCCTCTAACAGGTTCGTTCTTGATTTGGTCAGACAGGAAAGAAAGCTTCAAAGGGGTTAATAATAAGCTTTATTCTAGTCTAGTTTTCTCTAACACAGTATTGCTGATAATAGAAGCACTACAAACTCCTACAGTATTCCCTAATCACCCTTCTCGCAGAGGCCGGCAAGAAGGGGGTGGTGCGCAACTACCCTTACGTCTCGATGGGGACAATTGAGACAGGCACAACTTGTGCATTCAACCCTAAAGGGTTCCCCTAAATCCCCTCAAGCCTCAATGGGGGCCGGTTGAGACAAACACAGATTTCCCCCTCCTGATCCTTGATGGGGGCCGATCAAGGCACACAGCATTCCAGCTTGTGCATTCAACCATAAAGTTTCCCCAACTCACTGACCACTGACCACCTCTTTTATAGGGCATCAGACAAAGAAGGCATATTGCCAGCAATAGCCTCACAAGTTTACATCACCTCACCCCTGTATCTCACTGTGCAGTCGAAGTGGATATTTACAGTTTCGGCACACATGTTTATATTATTTATCCTTATATAATGCTGCACAAGCGTGGTGGAGATGTTTTGAACCACGGGCCTGGGAATTCATATCTAATACCTGGGAAACAGAGATTGTTATGGTCATGGATCCTGGGAAACTGAGGTTGTTATGGCCATAGATCCTGGGAAACTGAACTCTAAGAAATAATAACAAAAATACACTTTACACACACTGAAATCTACCTTACACTAAAATTCACCTTACTTACACCTACCCATCACCAGAAGGGGACACTGAGCCATGAATCTAAGTGAGGAGGACATCCTAGGAAAAGAGGGATGTCAGAGGGAGAGGAACAAAGGAGCAGTTTCTAGTCACACTTGATAATTGCTATGCCATCAAGTCAAAAGCATTTATTAGGCACTCCCTGGGTGCCAAGCACTGGGTGGACAAAGTGTCAGGATACCAACACAAAGAAAAAGCCAGCCTCTGATCTCCGAGAGCTTCCATTCCAAAGGTGGTGATAATAAAGAAGAAGGACATGAAAAGGGGGGAGGGGAATGGCATTTCCATCTCTAACTCGATGGTTTCTCATACTTTCTTCACAGCAACCCTCTGAGGTCACAGCTGTACATCTCACTCTTCCCATTTCACAGATGAGGAAATTGGGACTCAGAGAGGTTGTTACTTGCCAAGGATCAGGACTGGAACTGAGGTCTTCTAAGTCTAGACCTGAAGCTGTGGGGTCCTATACCAAGCTGCTTCTTTAAACTCTAAAGACCGTCTGAGAGGGCAAAATGCTGCAACTGGGCTCAAAAAGAGCCAAGTTTCATTTCTGCCTCCCAAACTTCCTGGATGTGTGACCATCACCTCAGTGAGCCACAGTTTCCTGTTCTGTAAAATGAGGCCAACAGTCCCTGTAGTACTTCCTTCTCAAGGCTGTTGTGATCCCCAAAGGAGATTATGTGAGTAAAATGCTTTGAGAACCTTAAAACACTACAGAAATGGCAACTCTTCTGACCACCTGTATATGTGTCCAACTTGGTACCTACAAACAGAAATAAACCAGGAGAAACAAATACAAGGTAGAAGAGTGACTAATGCCTTTAGGACAGAGAAATGGTTTTTGAGGTGACCTTCCATACCTAAGCCACATATGAATTAGAAGCAAATGTTAGTTTATGGTGTGAGAGGCTGGCCTTCATCTATCTTCTGCCGGACTACTTTCCAGTATTTCCACCACTTTGTAGAGGTTCGTAAGACCTGGCTCCACAGTGGAGATCTGTAGATTGAACACGTGGTTATTCTACTCATCTTTTGTTTACCGCACACCTGAACTCAATTTCTCAAGATCTTTGGCAGAGCAGGCCTCAGGGCACTGAATCATTGGCAGCTGTGGTGGTTTCCAGACTTTTCAACCCACAGATGCCAGCAACAACATAGCAGGTCAGTGGGACAACTCCGTGGGACCTGGGTGAGAGAAGGGCATGGTCTGGCCTTAGACCTAGGGCAGCAGAGGTGGCTGCCACAACAGGGCCTGCAGCAGCAGTGGCAGTGGCTGCTTCCAGAACTCCAGGGCCACAGACAATGCGGGGATAAAGCAGCTGATCAGAGTGGGAGTGCAGTGATTTTTTTGCTGGCACTGAGATAGGATTCTCTTGCTTTGCTCTGCTTGGATCTTGATTGTAGTTCTGGGTGGCAGTCCTGGGGTGAGGAGGAGCCCTGGTGTGGGAGAGCTTGTGGTGGCGGTGGAGAGGGAGTCCTCCTGGCAGTTCCAAGGCAGAAAAGAGTACTTGAGATCACTCACAGACCAGAGCACAGGCCAGAAGAGGAGTAAACACTTTCTCTTAGATCATAGCACCTCAGAAGAACTGAAAATTTACAGATGCCTACAAGTAGCTCTGGGAAATAACATATGCAGGCAATGGGGTATAGAAATCTGTCTGGCGCTACAAGAAAGTAAGGGGGAGGGGAATAAGTGTGTGTGGGGGAGTAGGGTAATAAAAGGGAGGGCAGACTGGGGATAGGGGTAATCAGAACGCATACCATCTTGTGGGTGGGAGGTAGGGGAGAGATGGGGAGAAAATTTGTAATTCAAAATCTTGTGGAAATGAATGCTAAAACTAAATTAATTAAAAAAAATTTACAGGGATCCTTTGGATTTTTATCTACCTTGCTATCAGAGTCAAGAGATTTCTCACAAACTGAAGTCACAAGGACCATCACTCATGAATCTAAGATGGCAAGATTCTCAGAAATGCTCAGGTTTTTAGTAGTCTAATTCACTTCATACCTGGTCCCTGCATCTGAAGAAAGAAACGAACAACTATAAACAAACACACACACAAATATATTCTCTATATTGGGGGAGGGGGCAGGGTGATAGATATCTCTGGAGGAAAGGAGGATTCTTGGGCAGGCTGAACATGGGACTGAAAAGATTCTGAAAAGTACTTCATTTCCTGGTCCTGAGCTGGTCTATCTACCAAAGGAGGTGGGAGGAGGGCAGATACCTGTGGGCTGTGGGGACCAGGGTTTGGGAGGGATTGGGTGGAGCATCTGAGACAGATTGACTTTCTCTGCCAAAGACTCCAGGTCTTTTGATGTCTTCTCCCTCTGCCCAGAGAGTTAAACGAAGACAGTAAACAGACAGCTCCCTGGAATCTGTCCTCCAACCTTCCATGACTCCCACTATTTATATCTCTTCTCCCTCCACCCCTTTACCTTCCTAGCCAGGCAAGGTTAAACTTGGCTCCACCCTGCCCCACCTCCTGGCAGCCAGGTGTGTGGAGGTGAGGTGAGGGAAGGGTGAGTGTCCAAAGTTCTCTTTACCCAGCCTGGGTTAGTTAGGTGGCCTGGGGTCAGTACTGCCACCCCTGCCCCAATAATGCAGAGATGTCCCCAAGCAAAGACCCCTCCTTCCTTTGAGCTGGGGGATCTGATCCCAGACCCACCCCTGTCCCAGACTGAATCAGATTTAGGACTCGCCAAAGAGCTTAGTTGTTGTTCTTTGCTTGAGAGGAGAGAAAGGCCTGTGGCCTGCCTCAAGTCTCACCCCATTCCTGTCCAGCCCCAAAGTCCTTTTGCGAAAGTGCGGGTCTGACTATGTCCTCCCCCACTCAATAAACTCCAGTAGCTCCGTATTGCTTCCAGGGGCAAATACAAAATGCTCTGCTTGGCCTCCAAAGCCCTGCATAATTTAGCCCTCTGCTACCTTTTCATCCTTCTTACATCTTTCCTTCTCCTCCATCCACTGAGACAGGCCTCCTGGAGGTTTCACTCACAAGACCCTCCAGCTCTCAGCTTCCAGCATTTGATCTGGCCTTCCCCCATTCCTGGGATACTCTCCCTTCCCTGCTGTGACCACTCACCATCCTGGCTACCTTTAAGGGACAAGGCACCAATATTATACCTATCGCAAGAGAACCCCCACCCATCTCTGACCCTTCTCACCATTGGCTGGGAGGCAGACTTATAATCTGAGCGCAACAAACTAGACAAAGAACTGGGAAATCAAGGCACAGAAACTCCAATTCCCATTCCCTTAGTTAATGATACAAGTGAGGTGACATCTATAAATCTTAAGAAGGAGAATAGTATAAGGGGAGGGAAGACCCTTTCCTTCTTCTATAATACTTTTACAGTAAAGAAAAGCAGGTCACAGTGACCCTATTCTTACTGAGCAAATCTTTAAACCAGAACCAGAAGAAAGAACAAAAAGTTTTAAGGTAAACTTTCCCAGAGGCTGAGCAATGAGAATCTTACAGCCTCAGCAGAATTTTCTATTTCCCTATTTCTTGATTTTTAAACATTTCTAAGTATAGATATGAATAGACATATATATTGTTAAACCTGAAAATTTGGTTGAAGGAAACAACAGAGCTAGGTGATAGAAAAATCCATGTTGTTTATTATTTTCCCTTAAAGCATAGCTAAGCTAGCTTACTTGTACGTACAAGGAGTCAGAGCATAAGCTCTGGCTGTCTGAACAAAGGAATGAGAAAACTTATATACGTTATTTTAGCAGAGCTAGCAAGCCTGTATTACCTCATTTTTTATGACCCCCATGTATGTTTAACCATGATACAAGAAGAGGATTTTCCTTAATGGAATAGAGTTGTAAAGGATGTTGACAAAAGTCAGTTGAAATACAGCCCAGCGTCTCTGTGTCTCATTACATTCCATAACATAGTATATACCTGTAGAATATTAAGCAAGGTAATCTCTCTTGGGGTTAGGGTAATGTCCTTAGGTCAGTCTAATCTGGCCTTGTTGACAGAGGTAAGGGTATTTCCTGAGCAAACTTTTAGAGAGAACAAAGAAGCCCAGGTCCTGGATCTTCATCCAGTTACTCATTAATTCAGGCTCTGGGTCTAGTTGAAATTAGAAATGATATAAAATAGTATAATATTTTCCACAATATTTATACATATCCTCCCTGCAAAGTCTTCACATTTTATTTACCTCACACATAACCTTTGTTGGGGAGAACGAGGGAATCTGATGGGATAATGACTTTCAAAAACTTTGGAAATGCTAATGATGCTCCTTGGAATTCATCCAGCCCAAGTCCCACCCGCCCCCTATTGTCCCACTCCCAGCTGAGTTTTTCCTTTTGTGTCTCCTCTATAAATGGCCCCACTCATCCACTCATTTGTTCCTCCATACAGATAGCTTACAAAGATCCAGTCACTGGAATTGCTGGAGAGTTGCCATATAATTTATGAATTTTAGGGGCAGTGGGGGGGGGGGTAGGTGGCAAGTGCCCTGTCTCCTGGGAGATAATCCCTTATGCCTGAATATCAGAGCTAGCCTGGATCTTGGAAGTATGCTAGGCGATTAATCTCTTCTCAGTGACACACTGAAGGTGTCTGTGCCAGCATGGGTTTGAGACCAGGCTGGGGCCTAGTCTTTTTGATTTTTCCATCCGGTTCCCTATTCATAACCTGTAAATAATTCCTTAGATCAAACTTATAGAAAGAGGAGGCACTTGGAGAGTGTATGGGACAAAAACTAAACCCCCCAAAATTAAATTAAACTCAGAGGCTACTCAAGTAGAAAGTAGAAAGTAATTTTATTATGATCTTGGGGGGGAGGGAAGAGCAGTCTCATAACCAATAGGAAGTCGTTTGGGAGAGGCGGTGTCCAGAGGGCAGAACTTGAGCTTTATACCCAAGGTAAGGCACCGCCGCCGCCACCCCACCCCCACCCCCCATCATCACTGGCCTCTTACTCTCATTGGTGGAGTCCAAGCTCAAAATCCCAGGAGAAATCTAACCCAGGTACAAGTGACAAGGAAACGTAATGGAGCCAATCATAATTCTTAACACTTATATCTTTATTTGGCCGGGCTCCTGGAGGTAGTGGGGAGGAAGTGGTTCTGGCTTCTCTAAGTTGTGGATTCCTATAGGTCAGGTGATTCCTTAGTAACTCCCCTGAGATTTAGGCCTAGATGTCAGTCAGAAGGCCTGAGCCACCCTGAGTCCATGAGAGGGCTTCACCATCCCACTCAAGAGGAAGGCACTAGCAGGTGGGGATGAGGGGAGAAAACCAGGGCAGGCCTGTAGAAGGGAGGATTTGAGCATAGTCTTGAAGGACCCTAAGGATGAAGGGAGGAGGGAAGGCTTCCAGGCTGGAGGGAACAGAACTTGGGGATAGTTTTTCATTTGAAGGAGGGTGGGGAAGGGGCAGAAAGGCCAGTGAGTGGAGCCTGTGTTTGGAACGAGGAATAATCGAAGAAGGATGGAGAGGTCTTTAAGCACACTTGTATTCCATCTTATGGCCTCATTTTCCAATTAGTGGAATTAGGGGATTAGATGACATAATATGCCATTTATATAGAGCATAGAGTTTTTAAAACCTTTGTTTCCATGACAAAGGCCATACTATTACAGAGGAGTGTCCAGTCACTTTCCCAGATCAGACACTACAATGTCTTGGGGGAGGTTGAATCAGGTCTTCCTTTATGCAGGTGTCAGGGTGGATAGAGCATCAGGCCTAGAGACAGGAAGACTCATTTTCCTGAGGTCAAACCTGAACTCAAGACACTTAGTAGTTGTATGACTAGTCATTTAAAGCAGTTTCCCTTGGTTTCCTTATCTGTAAAATAAAGTGGAGAAACCACTCCAGCACCTTTGCCAAGAAAACCCCAAACGGGGTCAGGAAGAATGGGACCAGACTGAAAATAAGTGGTCCACAACTTCCTTTCAGCCCTGAATCCACTGAACTGCTAAGGATAGCGGCACAGGATCCCTCTTTTCCTCCGAGTCCCTGTGATCATTCTACCCAGGCTCTGCGATGCCGACAGCTGTGGCCCCCAGAGGGGTCTGGGGGGCGAGGGCCCGGCCAGATCCTCCACGGATTTCAGGGCTCGATCCCAGATCCTCCTCTCCTCCTCAGTGATAGGTACAATAAGGGGAGAGAAGGATGTCCGTGTCTCCCGAGACAAATCAAGATGGAGAAGGACCCCTCTGGAACCCTTGACAAACAGTAGCGTTTTCAGAGCGAAGGCCGAGGTTTTCCTTCACGTGGCTGAGACAAGTGACTGAAAAAGAGACCGGCACCCGGATGTTCCTCCACTGGAACCTGCTACTTTCCCGGGGAGAACAGGTTGATCAGGAGCTTGGAATGGAGGAAGATTGGAAGTTCCGCCCCTAGCCAGGGACAGACTAGGGAGCGACGGATTCTGGGAAACCGAGGCCGGAGACGGATGTTTTGGAAACCAACGAGCAGGAGGATCCGGTAGGCTCAAGGGCTGCTGGGAAATGGAGTCTGTAAGTGGCGCTGGCGGTAAGCACCTTGGAAGTGAAGGTTTAGGGAACCAGTGAACAGGCGGCACCGATGGGTAAAGAGGCGGGACATCCTGTAGAAGCCGGCTAACTTCCTGATAAGATCCCTGCCTTAGCGTGGAGGGAGAAGGGATTGTGACCGGGTATCGGGAGAGGAACGGGACTGTGTACGATCCTGCTCCAGGAGCCGAGGCTCGTGGGCCTGAGAGAAGGGGATCGTCAGGTAAGTGAGGTGCGTCGTGTTTCCCTTTTCTGCAGTAAATTTAACTAGGGGCTTCCTACATTGTTCCCACAGCTCTGGGTCCTGGGGAAGGGACGTCAAAGCGGGTCGGAGGGAACCTGTGTCCGTCTGTCTCCCTTCCGGCGGCAAAACCGATTGCTCCGGAATTCAGAGCTCCGCCGCAGGCCATTTGTCCTCAGGAGGGTCCGGGCCGGGCAGTGTAGCCAGAGGACACGACGCTCTTCTGTGTAAGGCTGGAAGATCGAGGTTTTCCGCTTGTGTGAGAGAAGTGATGAGGGCGAAGCCCGGGTGTGGAGGGAGCCCGGCCTGGCCTGTCGGCCCGTAAGCCCAGGGAGCTCCTGGAGGCCACCTGGGTCGAGCAGCGTCCTGGAGGAGGCAAGAGAGAGGGGCGGTGTGTCCGCAGACGAGGTTCCCTCTCAGGAAGGGAGATTATGCCCGAGGCTCAGCCCAATGTCCTTGCAGGCCTTGTGGGGGGGGGGAGGGGAGAAATCCGAGTGCTAGGCGGGGGAGGGGGCTTCCCTTGTCTCCAAGAAGGCTGGAGACCTCTCGCTGCGCCCACGTTGGCCCCGAAATGTGGAGGGAGATACCGGGAATACGGGAACCCCGAGATCAAGGCCCCAGGGTCAGGGCCTGGGATGGATTCTGGGACCCGGGCAGGCTTAAAGTCAAGGTGGTGAAAGTTCATTGTTACGCTTTACAGGGGCAAGAGTTCTTAGGGTACCTGCGAACTAGGAGGGGACCGAGGTGAAGATTACGTAGGTTACACCAAGGGAAGAGACCTGCCGGGTATGCTAATTAGTGATGGGGGCGAGATCAGGGCGTGGTTAGTTCTTAAAGGAAGGTGTTGTTTTAGTATCTACTACTCAGGCGTTTTACCCAGAGTTCACTGGGAAACATGTCTGGGGGCGGGGCTACATGGAGGCATGGTTTTAGGCTGAAAGGTAACTAAGGCAACTAGGTCAGGGCTGACCAGGAGATACCCAGGCTGCCCCTTCCGCGTCCGGTTAGACAAAGTCAGCGTAAGGGAGAACGCTCGTGTCTAGGAATGCATCAGTGAATAGTAAATGTCTCTGACCCAGGTCACGGCCGGGACAGCCAGGGAACAGCTGCATTCTATACCGCCGGCCACTGTGTCAGGAAGAGAGGTGAAGGTTTTTTTATTTTTTCATTTTTTGCTAATTCACGCTGCCCTCGGCCTGGAGAGAAACTGCCTGAGATGGTGCTTTGAGACTAGAGAGAGTTGTGATTTTGGAATTGGGGTCCAAGCACACGCACCGAGCGCCCCATCAACCCACTGAAAATGACTCACTGCAGCTTCTTTCAGCGCTGAATCCCCTGAAGTGCTAACAAAAAACATGAAATGCCCAGGTCTCCCCCACCTTTAAAAGTCCTTCACTTAGCCTTCACATCCTTAAGCTATCCTCTTTCCTAATTTTCACAGGTAATTTCCTAGAAAAAAGTTCCCTGTACAGGATGTGTAATAGGAGGGCAGAGTTTATAATCTCAAAGAGGATCATAAACATGTCTGAAACGTTCGGAACCGCCGGATATAAGAAACTCTCAAAGTAGAAGGCAGAAGAATCAAAACATTTATTTAGGCTCCACAGTAACCAACCCATGAACCAGCAACCCCATTTTGATATATTGATCAAAAGCTTCCAGGCCCAATAAGTACGCCTTGAAAGAGTAACCAGGAGGCTACAGAGAAGCATGATTGCGTAAAGCAAAATCATGTTTCCCCCTCTATGGTAATAAGATTACCCACTGGCCTGAAGTCTTTGTTCAGCTTTCTCCCGTAGGTCAGCTCTGCTACTGGCAGCTCCTGCTTCAGCTGTGTCTGTGGCTGTGGCTGTAACTGACGTAACTGTCGTAACTGCCTCTGTAACTGCCTCTGTAACTGTCGCTGTAACTGTCGTTGTAACTGTCTCTGGCTCCAACCGGAAAAGGAAAAGAGGATCTTCAAGCTGTCCTCTCCCCTCTTATAGAGTTTTTGACATCATCAAGCACCGCCTGAACGACCAGGGCCGATTGGTTCTTGACTTGGCCCCTCCCCCTAGCGTAGCCGTTAACACCTCCCCTCAGCCAGCCCTATGACTCATCACACAGGAAGTTGTCTGCTTCCCGGAATGCTCTTTGGGCTTCCTGCCCCGGAAGAGCAAGCCACAGTGTCCAGAGGCTCAATGAGGTAAGCTGAGTCATTCAAAGAAAACAAAGGCCATTCTGGCTACACTCCACCCCTTGTTATAGGATACATAATCTAATCAGCCATGTATCCTAGAACATACATTGTGATCCAATTACAAAGGAAACTAAAACATATCATTCATTATAAAGCAAAACATATCATTTGGTGACATTCCTAAATATTGGTTTACGATTCAAATGTGATCCACCCCTAGGTCCCAGCAAGATAATCTCTTCAATTAATCATCCCCAAAATAATTATTAATAATTCAAATGTCCACCCCTAAATCCTTGTATCCATTACATAGGATCAATAATATCATAACAATAAAACAACACAGCAAGGATAACACAAAATAAGTAAACAGAACACTATCATCATTTCCACCCCCCTTGAACGATTGGGGCTCAAAATCTTGGGGTGAGGGGTGAAGGTCTCATTTTCCATAGCTTCTTCATGCTGAAATTGGATGTAGAGATGGCCCTGCCCCCAAAAAGTCCCATTCTAGAGGTCATTTCTTTAACGAGCTGGCAGGAATTCCAAGAATGCTACATGCTTAGGCAGTCACCGGAAAGTGCAGGGTGCTTAAGCCTGAAGGAAACAAAACTAGCAACAAGGTTAGCCAAAACAAAGGACAAAAAGAATAGTCTGTGAATCTATTATTATAACCTATTCACGGTAAAATATATGGTTCAGGGGTACGATTTGGTAATTATTTTCCCCTGAATAGACAACTGTTACAGTGTTGTCCTTCCCATGGGCTATAACTTCTGCAGCCTTTGGAATATCATCTGGCTTCCGTTTTACCCATACCTTAGCTCCTGACTTTATTCTATCAATGGAGCAAGACCCTTTTGCCCCTCTAGTAGTTATTTTGGGAGGAGGGTCAGTTTTCACAAAGGGTATTTTTTCACAGGGGATAATAATGACTTGAACCATCCTATCATTTCTACAAAATTGTACAGGTTTTTTACCCATATTCTGGAGTGTCACAACAATTTCTTTTTGATAATTAGAATCTATCACTCCAGCCAATACATGTATTCCTTGAGCCGCTAATCCTGGTTTAGGTAATATCCGTCCAAGATGATTCTTGGGGATTCTCATACATACTCCAGTAGGGGTTTTTCTTATCTCTTTCCTATTTAACCTAAAATTCTCTATACAATGTAAATCATATCCTGCTGAACCAGGTGTTCCTGGACTTGGTAGTGGGACATCTTCCCTCACAGTCCAAAATTCAATGTTTTGGATCTCACATGTTTGCTGTTCTCTGATCTGCAGATTTGGGGTCATCATTCTGGCTAGAGGTGTACTTCCCCCTAAGGGCCTATTATTCAAATTACGTAAGGCAATAGACAAATTATCCTTCCAATGTCGATATGAATTATTTGAGCTTAATTTTCTCAGCTGTTCTTTCAACAATCCATTCATTCTTTCAATTAGCCCAGATGCTTGTGGGTAATATGGAATATGATATATCCATTCTATATTATTCAACACACAATATCTTTTCACTTCTTTGACCTTGAAATGTGACCCATTGTCACTTTGAATCTGCATTGGGGTTCCATAATATAAACTTACAATATCTAGAGTTTTACAGGTGTTTTTCTGAGTTGCGTCTTTATAAGGACAAGCCACTAGTACACCTGAATAGGTGTCAACACACGTACATACATATTTACATCCTTTATCCTGGGGTAGTGGGCCAATATAATCTATCTGCCAAATTTGGGCTGGAACTTTTCCCCTTGCTATTTCTCCAGTAACTATCCTAGGAAGAGTTCGTTCTTTTTCTAATTGGCATATACAACACTCCTCTGTTATTTGTTTTAACAACGCATGAGAAATACTGATACCTCGATCCTGTGCCCATCGATGGGTGGCCTGGACCCCTAAATGGCCAGCAGTCTGGTGGACCCATCTTGCTAAGGCTGGGTCATCAGTTGGAGTCGGAGTAGGGACAATACATTCAGTAGCAATCTTTGCTAGTCGATCCGCATGTGCATTGTACTCACGTTCTGGTGTGGTCAGGGTTGCATGAGCATCAACATGAAAAACTGACAGATTTGTAACCAAAGACATGTCCCATATATTTTCCCATAACTCTTTACCCCAAACTTGTTTGCCATGAATCTCCCAATTCTGATTCCTCCATATAGGCATCCACGTAGCTAATCCATTAGCTACCGCCCACGAGTCAGTAAATATATGACACTGTCCTCCTTTCTCTGCTCTGATGGCCTGATGCACTGCCATCAGTTCAGCATATTGGCTACTTCCACCTATCCCAGAACTTTCCAGAGTTCTCCTTGTACAGGGGTTATAGGCTACTGCTTTCCAATGTCTCTTCTGTCCTAAATATTTTGCTGTCCCATCAGTAAACCAAGCATGTTTCTTCTGTTCTTCATTTAGTCCGTCATATCCATTATTCCATTTCACTAAGGATGGTACCATCTGTTGCTTAGATTCAAGGGGCTTTTCATTGCTCTCAGTATCAATGTTCGCCACAGATTCATGTAGAGCAGAAACTCCATTTTTGCCTGCTCTGGACCTATTCTGAATATACCACTTCCATTTGATTATGCTTGCCTCTTGTGCATGTCCAATTCTGTGAGAAGCTGGGGTACTCATTACCCAAGTCATAATTGGAATTCCAGGCCTTAATATCACTTCATGACCCAGGGTTAGTTGCTCAGTTTCTACTAAAGCCCAATATGCAGCTAACAGCTGCTTCTCAAAAGGTGTATATTGCACTCCAGATGAGGGCAGTTTCCTTGACCAAAAGCCTAAAGGTACACTTCGGCTTTGTTGTTTTTGCCACAGACTCCAATTTGCATAGTCATCTTGTACAGTCACTTGTAACTCCACTGGCCCATTTTGCATAGGCCATAAGTCTAGAGCTAATTGAATAGCAGCCTTTGCTTCCTCAAAAGCTCTACTTTGTTCAAGTCCCCAGTCAAATTCATATTTCTTTCTGGTGACTTTATACAAGGGTTTTAAAATCTGTCCCAAATGTGGGATGTGGTGTCTCCAATAACCAAACAGCCCTATGAACTTTTGGGCCTCTTTCTTATTGGTAGGGGTGGGAAAATCCTGGATTTTTTGTCGAGCTTGTGGGAGAATTTCTCGCAGTCCTCTATTCCACTGTATCCCCAAGAATTTTACAGTTTGAGCTGGCCCTTGAACCTTTGCGGGGTTGATTTCCCATCCTTTGCTTTTCATATGGTCAATTAATAATACTAAACTCTCCTCCACCTCCTTTATATTCTTTCCCTGTATCATGATGTCATCTATGTAATGTGTAAGCTGTACACCAGGTAACTTTAATTCATCCAAATGTTCAGCTACAATCCTGTGGCAAATAGTTGGGCTATGAATATATCCTTGCGGCAGGCGTGTAAATGTATACTGTCGGCCTTGCCAAGTAAAAGCAAACTGATTCCATTGCTTGGGGTCTATTGGGATTGTAAAGAAGGCATTGGCCAAATCAATAACTGCATACCAAGTCCCTTCATGTTTTTGTATTCTCTCTATTAAAGTAACCGTGTCTGGAACAGCAGCATACAAGGGAGGAGTCACTTTGTTCAGCTGTCTATAATCTACTGTCATCCTCCATGTTCCATCTGATTTTCGGACTGGCCAGACAGGGTTGTTCCATTGAGTAGTTGTAGGGACTAACACTCCTGCCTCAACACATTCTCTTATAGTGTTGGCAATTTCATCTTGCCCACCTGGCACACGATATTGCCTCAAAGTAATTACTTCAGAAGGTTCGGGCAAAGTGATTGGATCCATCTTGATTTTCCCCACTAAGACTGCATTAATGCCTATTTTCCTCACAGCAAATTGGTATTTCCCTTCAGGTAAATTTAAGGTCATACCCTTCAAAATGTCTATTCCAATGATGTATTCAGGAATAGGCACAATAACCACACTATATTCTTTCTTGGGCAACTGTCCAATTTTCATCATCAATTTAACTTGTCTGGCTGATATTTCAGTCCCTCCTAGTCCTGTGATGGTAATAGGAGTTCCATGGCTGAATTTGTCTGGATTTCCATAAATAAGGGTGGCCTCGGCCCCAGTATCTATTAATGCCTCAGTTACCGTACTTGACCCATTTTTCCAATATATGGTCAAGTTAATGTGAGGTCTACAATCCAGCCTGTGTATTTCCTTAATTTGGGCTGGGGCCTGGCCTGTTCCCTAGTATTCCCTTTCATGTGATTCACTTGGGTATGAAGGTTCAACATCTGTAGCATTTGCAGGAGCAGTTCTGATTTCCCTATCTCTCCTGTTATCAAGGCCTTTATCTCTGTACATTCTATATAATTCATTGGTTGGAATTCCATCTATCATTTCAAAACCTACCCCTGCTCTCAATAAAGCAGTAAACATTTCTTTCCTTGTTACTCTCCTTTGGTGCCAAGTTTGCTGGTTATTCACTCTTCTCTCTCGAGGAGATCTATCCCTTCCCCAGTCACCTAAGTCATATAACTGTAAAATCTTATTTATCACTGTTGTAAGACGGCTCCCTACTTCTCCAAGTAATAAATTCAAAATTAGTTGTTTATAAGCAGGGGGAGCTGTCCTAATTATTAAATTCCTATGAGGCAGTCCCATTGGATCATTGTAATATTTGTCTGCAGTTCCTATCATAATGGCAGTCTTCATTACCTCCTCCTTTAGTCTCATGATACAATCTCTAAGTGAATACCAGGGTCTGTGCTCAGTGGGCCACATAGAATCAGTATCATATCTCTTATTGCATCCCACAGCGGCTAATGCCAACAGAGTAGTCCTGCTATCACCATCTCCTTGCTGATGATGTTCCCTAAAAGCTTGTTGAACTAGAGGATCATGGCTGATACCTATGAATCTCATGCAGTCTGTCCCATCTACTGATATTCCACTGGCCCCTTGATCACTGAGTCTTACCATCCAAGATATCAATGGTTCTCCTATTCTTTGGCTGAATCTACTCAAAATATCTGTGACCTCTTGCGGTGAGAAATCTTCCTGAATTTCCCTTGTAACTGAATCTTCACCTCGGGTTTCTGTCTTCCTCCTTTGTATGGGTCGAGCCCTTGTCTGATCATTTAACCATCTCCTATTCTCTGTGTGAGGCACATCCTGAACCCCAGTAGTGTTTTGTGCCTCAGCCCCTAACATTGTCTCATTCTCTCCCCACTCACTTCCTCTGCCACCATGGCTAGGACGAAGCAGGCAGTCAGGTTCTTTCTGGGCTGGGTTGAAATGCACTCTGGGCTTTTTTGGTCTCCTGTTGCTCTTAGCCACATTAATAGAAAAGTTCTCATTTGAGTCAGTTTGGTCTTCTGCTATCTGAGATTCCCCTTCTTCCTGTGGGGTAGGAGTGCCCCTATGTCTTTCACTTAATCTCAATCTTTCGTGTACTAGCCGGTAGGCTGATAACACTATCCAGCTTTGCCTAGATAGTGATGCCCCTGACTGAATCCCAACTTCTCGTAAACACTTTTCCAAATCCCTAGGATCTCCTCTCCGTAGCCTTGGTTCCCAGTTTTCACAGGGTCCAGCTTTTTTAGCCAATTCTTTTGCTAGGGAGGAATAAAATGGATCCTCCCATCCTGGGATATTCATCTCTTCCTCTGGAATTGTTCTGCTTCTAAATAGAGATCTTATACCTAGCGATCCCATCCTCGTCGCCAAATGTATTAGGAGGGCAGTTTCTATAATCTCAAAGAGTATCATAAACATGTCTGAAACGTTCGGAACCGCCGGATATAAGAAACTCTCAAAGTAGAAGGCAGAAGAATCAAAACATTTATTTAGGCTCCACAGTAACCAACCCATGAACCAGCAACCCCATTTTGATATATTGATCAAAAGCTTCCAGGCCCAATAAGTACGCCTTGAAAGAGTAACCAGGAGGCTACAGAGAAGCATGATTGCGTAAAGCAAAATCATGTTTCCCCCTCTATGGTAATAAGATTACCCACTGGCCTGAAGTCTTTGTTCAGCTTTCTCCCATAGGTCAGCTCTGCTACTGGCAGCTCCTGCTTCAGCTGTGTCTGTGGCTGTGGCTGTAACTGACGTAACTGTCGTAACTGCCTCTGTAACTGCCTCTGTAACTGTCGCTGTAACTGTCGTTGTAACTGTCTCTGGCTCCAACCGGAAAAGGAAAAGAGGATCTTCAAGCTGTCCTCTCCCCTCTTATAGAGTTTTTGACATCATCAAGCACCGCCTGAACGACCAGGGCCGATTGGTTCTTGACTTGGCCCCTCCCCCTAGCGTAGCCGTTAACACCTCCCCTCAGCCAGCCCCATGACTCATCACACAGGAAGTTGTCTGCTTCCCGGAATGCTCTTTGGGCTTCCTGCCCCGGAAGAGCAAGCCACAGTGTCCAGAGGCTCAATGAGGTAAGCTGAGTCATTCAAAGAAAACAAAGGCCATTCTGGCTACAGGATGGTCTCTCCTTTTTCACCCCCTGCGCCCTTCTCCACCTCCTGCAAATCATGCAGGCACCTAAAAGCAATGGTCTCTTTATTTGTAAAAACTCTAGCCCAGAGGTGGGAACCTGCGGCCTTTGTCACAGGAAAATTAACAATTACTTTCCATTATTTGAAATTATCAATGCTAGTTAGATTTTTACAAAAGAATGTAGATTTTTTTTAAGTATATCTCATTGAAGTTTCTTGAATGCACCCTTATTTGGTGATAGCTGAATTAATAACTTGAAAAGGTTCCCCACCCCTGGCGTAGCCCATTCGTTGGCTTTTTCCTGACTTCCCTGTAGCAGTTGTTATTGTCAACCATCATTGTTAGAAACATACTTAGTCTAGGAATAAACAATAGTTGGTGGAAAGCCAGGAAGGGTTTAATTATATTTTACATTTATTCTTTCTGAATAAATGGGTTCATCCCCTGAACGGAGTACAGGAGAGTACAAGGACTGAGACAAATGTGAGTCCTTTTCTTGACTCTCAGTTCACATCTCCAGCCTGGTTTTTCATTGGCCAGATGCAACCCCATGAAGTGCCCATGTCTTGTCCCCCTAAACACATTAAGCATGTGCACAAGCCTCTAACCTTTTACCCCATCAGAAAAAATCTGGTTTCTGCTAGATCACAGCTCTGATTAGAACCAGTCACCTGACTTACATTCTGCTAAAGGTGGTGGGGGGAGGGGAGAAGTGCTTTCAATCCTGTGGAAACAAAACTCCTTCCATCTGTTTCCCACAATTACTACCTGTTGCATAAAGACTTGGCCTTGGAGGTTCTCTCCTGTCCTGGTTGGACTGATAATTCTTCCTCTGATCTGACCTGGTTTCCTTTGCTCCCTGCTCACCTCCTTCCCCATGGGGTAACTTTCCCTCAGTCCTGGGCCCACTTTTTTGTACCTCTCAATCATCTCCATGATGGAAATTAGCTGCATGGTGCAGTGGGTAGTGCTGGATCTCAGCTAGACCTGAGTTTAAACCCTGCCTCAGACACCCATCAGCTGTCAGGTCACTTGATCTCTTAGCCTCAGTTTCCTCATCTGTATGGTCCAGACACTGCACTGGGGTGCAAAGGAGAAACAGTGTCTTGCTTTAAGCAAGTTGAAGTGAGCGTTGGGGAATTCCTCAGCCCAGAGTTTCTAACAACTTCCTAGGGAAAAATCAACGTAATAATAGGTGGCACTTAAATCACACCCCAGTCCCTGGCACTGCCAAGCACTTGAGCAATGGAATCCTCAGAGCAGCCTTTGGGGGAAGGTGCCATTATTCTCCCCACTTTATAACTGAGGAAAGTGAGACAAACTGTTGTACCAGAAGCGAGTGAGACAGGCCACAGAATATAAGTTTTAAATGGAGAATTTATTAGCCGGCGGCCATTAGGGGTTTGCTACCCAAATCAAAATGGCCCCGAGTTGGGGTGAAGGTGTGGCTTATATAGAAAATACGGGGTACAGAGGTTAATTATCTCTTGGAGCTTACAGGCCAAGTGTTAAACCTGAAAATTTGGTTGAAGGAAACAACAGAGCTAGGTAATAGAAAAATCCATGTTGTTTATTATTTTCCCTTAAAGCATAGCTCGGCTAGCTTACTTGTACATACAAGGAGTCAGAGCATAGGCTCTGGCTGTATGAACAAAGTAGTGAGAAAACTTATATACGTTATTTTAGCAGAGCTAGCAAGCCTGTATGACCTCATTTTTTATGACCCTCATGTATGTTTAACCATGATACAAGAAGAGGATTTTTCCTTAATGGAAAGAATGTTGACAAAGGTCAGTTAATATTAAGCGAGGTAGTCTCTCTTGGGTTTAGGGTCTCATCCCTTAATGGCTAACAGGGGTCAGTCTAATCTGGCCTTGTTGATAGTGGTAAGGGTATTTCCTGAGCAAACTTTCAGAGAGAACAAGAAGCCCAGGTCCTGGATCTTCATCCAGTTACTCATTAATTCAGGCTCTGGGTCTGGTTGAAATTAGAAATGATATAAAATAGTATAATATTTTCCACACAGGTCACAGGGTGGGGGGAACAGGAAGAAAGGTCCTGACTGATCCAAAAGATTCTGACAGGTTATCATTAAGTGGGATAATCTTATTGACATTCCTTGGTGGAGTCACCGAGCCCCAGGGATATCTGCTAAATGCCAGAAGTTCTAAGTCCATTCTTTATCGTACAAACTGGGGTTTCTCAGGGGTCTCCTTAGAGATAACTGATTTTTCCAGTACCACAAAACAGGTCCAGTGACTTGCCTAGAGTCACACAGCTAGGAAGTGTCTGAGGTCAAATGTGAACTTAGTTCTTCCTGACTCCAGGCGCAGGCCTCTCTCCCCTGTTCCACCAAGTTGGAGTTCCTCCCAGAAGATAGAGTAGCATCAGCTCCCTGGAAGTTGCCCTGTGGGTAGCACCTCAAGGGGGCAAGGGGAAATAGAGATATACCCAGGGTTTGGCCCAGCCTCAGTCTATCGGGAAGGTTGGGCAGCCACTTTCTTCATTGGGGTATTTGGGTGATTTGGGTTTGGGGAGAATGTTAACTTTGGTCTCAGGAGTTGTGGAGCTTGTTTCAGTGGCGATATGTTCCCTTGCCCAGAATGTCTGGTGGGGCCAGGGTAGGTAGGGCTCTAGTTAATTCCTTCAGAACATCTTGTTGGGGACTGGCCAGTTAGTGTAGGCCTCCTGCAAGATAGAATCAGTGGGCTTATGCTGTGAAAAAAAGTACAGGGGAGGGTAGAGTTGTCTGTGGTGGGTGAGGGGAAGTAGCCTCGACCCCCAAGGACCCAACCCTTTTGGCTTTGTTGCCCAGCCCCCCCCAGGACTTGGAAGCAGGGCCTGGAACAATGTGGGGAGCACATTTTTGTTTTGGACTGAGGTGATTATAATGTTATGTACTTTGTGTCTGTTTAAGGCCATGTGGCCACCCTGGTAATGAGTTGTTATGTATTTTGCAAATGTGATGTGTTTATTTTGTGAGGATTTTGTTGTACTTAAGAAATGTTAATGCCTATGTAATGTACACCAAAGATCTTGGGGCCCAGTATATTGTTAATGTATTTTTGTTTAATTTGAAAATCTTCCCATCCATTAAGAGGCCCATGTGCCCTGCTTAAGCCACATGGAAGCCTAAATTACATGAAGTCTGTGGCAGGAGGAGCTTGCTGAATGAGTAGAACAGGACAGGGTGGAGCAGAAAGTTAGAGCAGTTAGAGGTGGAGGGTTGTGATGCCCTCTGACCCTGAAAAAGTATATATATACTCTGAGGTTAGAATTTTGCTTTGGGTCTCACTGATGGGAAGAGTGTTACTGTTTATAGCCAGATTAGAATCAGGGTATCCTTTAAGGAGGCCCCCCCTCCCCCCTTTGAAAAACTCACATGTTGGTGCTTCTCTCCCTGGTGACTCTGTGTATATGGCTCTTGGTTGGTTGATTTGTGTTATTTTCTCTGCTTGTAGGCAGATGTGAAGGTTCATATTAGTAAATAAAGTTTATAACGTGAGCTGTAACATGATTTGGGACCAGGTGTCCTGATGTCCTGGTCTCAGATCCTCACTGGGATCCAGCTGCTTTGCAGTGAGAGAAGATCTCTTGAGAAATAAAAGCAAGACAGAGGGAAAGGCCCCCTGCTCAGTGTTAGGATTGGGGTATGGAAGGTGAGGAATGGAGATCAACCAAGGAGTTCAAAAGGGTGGCAAGTCCTCTTCCTGTTCAGAAAAAGTTCACTTCCAAGCCTGACCCTCCCTGCTGCCCTCCTCCAGTGGTGGAGTCTCTCCCCTGAGGGCAGGGCAGGGCCTTTGTAACTGCTCTGAGAGCTCACCTTCAGTCACTCCAGTATTCACCCCAGGATGAGAAGGCAAAGTCAGTGTCTCTCCCACCCTGAGGTTCTTCTCTCTCCCCAGGTCAGCTTGCTGAGGACCAAAGTCTTTTCTTAGGCGAGAGACCAAGGAGAATGGCCCCTGGGAGCCAGAGACCGTCATCCCAGGTGAGTGCAGTCCATCCACAGACCTGACCCGCATCAGCAAACCTGGAATCCAAGAGAGCCAAGGAAGCTTTATCCTGCTAGACTTAGGTTGTCCTTTGCAGTGCTGTCAGCAGAGCAGAAATTGTCCTCCTGGTTCTGCTCATCTCTTCCTGCCTCAGGCCACACAAGTCTTCCGAGATCTCTGAATCCCTCTCATTTGCCATTTATTTCTCAGGTCAAGTCAATAAGCATTTAGCAAGTGGCTCCTCTGTGCCAAGTGCTGTGCTAACATGTTAGATGTGCAAAGAAAGTTTAAAGAAGTAACAGTCTGTGCTCTCCATGAGCTGAGTCTAATTGGAAGAAAACATGTCAGCATCTGTGTGCAAACAAGCTCTGTACTGTTTGGATGGGAGGTGCTATGAGAAGGAAGGAATCAGGAACAGCTTGTTTTCAGGTGAGATGTTACCTGAGATGTGAAGGAAGCCAGGAAGCCCAGGTGAGGGGGGAGGACATTCCAAGCTACAGAGGCAGCCATTGGGAAGGCAAAGGGTCAGGGGGTGGAGGGTCTTGGTCAAGGATCATCCAGGAGGCCAGTGTCCCTGGGGGTCAGAGAAAGGAGGACCAAGTTATAAGAAGACTGGAAAGTGTTGAGGGACTGGTTACATGATGTCTTCTGTGTGCCAGGAACCATATAAATATTATCTCCTTCGATCCTATCGTGAGAATTGTCAGGGTCCTTGCTAGAGACAGGCAGAATAAGGGAGCACAGGTTACATACAGTGTACTGGGGTTTATCCACCCAAGAGTATGACACACACTCTGATGGACATGAGTGTCCTTTGGGTAGGATCCCTGAGGTCTTATAGTCAGGCTTACAAAGAAGTTTTGGGTAAGATCAAGTTGGGGGACAGAGAGGGAAAGGGACATTTTTGGAAAAGAAACAAAATGTGAATTTAAAGTTAGAGTTAGAAAAGTCTGTTACAAAGGTCCTCAGCACAGCAGCTTACACCCGTCCAAAGAAAATGGTAGCTCCTTGGTTGGTCAGGCAGTTAATCAACATTTGTCAAGCCCTTCGTGCCTTCTTAGACAGAATAATAGGACAGGAAGTGAGTCCCATGAGTTTTCTCAAAGAGAGTGGGGGGGAAGGGAGGTGCTCAAGGGTACACTGAGGACATTGACCTCAGAACAGCCAGTATAGCATCAAAAAGAGTCACTTATAGTTTCTCAGAAATTCACTTTTATAAACCCTCAGCCACTTTCTGTGTGAAAGCCTTGGTGGTCAGATTTGGGGATATGAGTGCCAAAGGTGTGATTGTGCTTCCCAGAGTTAAAGGATGAAAGAGATTGGGAGGGGGTGGCATAAAGATGGCCAGAGAGTAGCAGTAGGGAAATAAGAATTGGGTGAATTGAGAGTTCTCCCCATGAAGGAGAGCAGGGCCTTGGCCGGGGGGGGGGGGTTGGGGAGGAGAGGGTGGCTCTAGAGGGCTGAGTGAAGCAGGAATCATGGCATGATGGTGGCATCAAAGACCACTTTTTGGTCTTTGCAGTCTAGTCAGTTAGAATACAAGTAGGCCATCTGAACATTTTGACCTCTTGGTTCAGACCTACTTGGGAACTGCAAGCCCAGGACTGGATTTTTAGGAGACATCTTTATCTTAAGGAAAAGGGCTGCTTCTTCCAGCCAGAGAGTCTTCCAGGAGGAGGAGTCCAAGGAAGAAGTTGCCTAGAAATGTGGTCCCTAAGGAGAGCAGAAGAAGGCTTTACAGGCCTCAGTGACCCAAGGCTTTTCTGAGTCTCTTTCTGCCTCAGTCCTGAGGCCCCAGGCTGATCCTCTTCCTCCATTCACATTTAGGGCTAGAAACTCAGTCTCTTGCCTTCTTCTCTACTCCTATTCCTGGTCTCCATCAGCTGCAATGCTATGGCCATGGGAACAGCCCCTCTTCTGACTTGACCTCCTAGTCTACCAACTTCCATCCCAAGGTTCACATTGTACCTGGGCCAAAATGCAAAACACTGGTTCCCCCTGAGAGCTCCTCTTCCCTCATCTGTCCATCAACTCCTATTCTCCCTACTTTATCTTATTTGGGGACTGAGTCCCTTCTTTGTCTGAGTAGGAAGACTGCCACAATAAAACTCTGGCAGTAGAGTAATCCAAGAGAGTGAGCCCTATATTTTGACATCCTGGCAGCAAATGGAACTGAGTTTGCCCTAAAGTAAATTATGATCTCCGGTAAAGTGACATGATGTTTTACATTCTTATCAGTGCATCATACCTTCATGAAAAATACACTTAAAATTCGGTATTAAGGCCATATGTTCAAAAATTGTAAAGACAAGAATGAAGGACATTATTGGATCCAAATGACTCTATTCTGGTATCTGAATGCAGTCAGTCTAGAGCAGGGGTGGGGAACCTGTGGCCTTTCTGGGTCCATAAGTGCAGCCTTTTAACTGAATCTAAATTTTATAGAACAAGTTGTCACATTTGGCAACTGAAGTATCAATGCTAAGTTTGCAGAGAGCCCTTTCAGGAAAGGAAAGATGAAAGCTAAGTTGTGTAAAGGTTTAAGGAGTGAGTAGAGGGCATGAAGGTGGCTCAGTGGATTTGGCACTGGGCTTGGAATCAGGAAGACTCGTGTGCATGAGTTCAAATCTGGCTTGAGACACTAGCTGTGTGATCATGAGTCACTTAACTCTGTTTGTCTCAGTTCGTCATTTTTAAAATGAGCACGAGCAGGAAATGGCAGACTACTGCCATTTGCAGAGAAAATCTTAGAAAAGTCGGACACAACTGAAACAACTGAATAATACCATGCACTGTCTTAAGGCCTGGGGATTTAAACAGAAAAGAAGAAAGACTCCTGTCCCCATAGAGGTTACACTTTTTTTTTTGAAGAGGGGAAGGCAAGGCAATTGGGATTAAGTGATTGTCCAAGGCACACAGATAGTGAGTGTGTCAAATATTTGGGTCCAGATTTGAACTCTGGTCTTCCTGACCCTAGGGCCATTTCTCTACTCACTGCGCCACCTAGTTGCCCTGAGATTATACTTTCAATGGGAAGATGACACACCAAAGGAAGAGATTTGGACAAAAGACACTGGGATATGGTGGCAAAGTCAATGGGAAGTTCCAAAGTAGTGCACCAAGGTGCAAATGTGCCAGTGTGGGGATGTATGAGCTTACCCTCTTCTTATATAGGTGTTTGGAGTACATGAGCTCACCCCATGGTAGGGGAGAGAGAATGTGGGAGGATGGGGAAGGAAAGAGATGGGCAAGAGCTTCTGAGAACAAGTTAGGGATTACAGAGATGAATTATCAATAAAGAAACACATGGCTTTCCTATAGTGATTGTTCACATTATGAATGAATACAATGCAGTAAAGAGTCATGACTCAGGACACCCAGTAAAAAGAAAAGAATTGTAAATTCTTGGGAATCTAAAAAAATCAGGAAAAGAATAAATTCTTTGCTCAGAAGTTCAATAATAGAAATAAAGGAAGCTATAAGTGAAATACACAAATACAAGATAAATCAGGTATTTAGACATTTTTCTCTACAAGAAAGAGAATTGCTCCACAATAATACAACTTCTTAAACAGTGAATCATGCCATTCTTCTAGAAATGAAAAGCATCTAATGCCAAGTGCCTTGGCTAAGCCCATGTTTTGCATGTAGCAGATTGGAAAAATAAATGAGCCCTCCCTCCCAAGCATCGAAGCATTTGAAGAAGTGGCCACTTTCTTGTATGATCCTCCATCAGTCTGCCTCTTTATTTATTCTTTTGATTCCCTAAACCTAACGCCAGTGTTCTAGAGTTGTAGCAGCATGTTGAAATACTTTATTTTTCATGAATTGTCAACATATCTCTTATATATTAGCTCAATCTATAGCCCCAGTTGATAAAATTTTACATTCTTAATGAAGGAAGGAATACTCCTTTCCCCACATAGTTACTCTTATTTTTCTATAATTAAATATTAAGATGAAGGAATGCATTCCTTGAATAATTGAAAAAAATCATATAGGAAAGACAGAAGATGTTGGAATATGACTCATCATACCCAGGGTCATGCAAACTCTTCATTATGAGAGCAGAGAACTCTTCCTTACTGGGCTGGAAACAGTCTCATGCTGCTCAGTGAGGCCAGATTGTAAGTAATCTCTCTTTAGAATTCTGTTCCTACTTTTTTCTACTTCAGACTTTATTACACACTCATAGCAACCTTGCTTGATCTTGTCTTCCTTTTCTCCTGAGGGTTGGTTTTTTTCCCAGCAGAATACACAGTACTTACTGACTTCTCACAAAGTATTCATAGAATATTCTTCTTTTGTTTGTTTTTTGGAGGGTGATTGCTGGGCAATTGGGGTTAAGTGACTTGCCCAAGGTCACACAGCTAGTAAGTGTGTCAGATGTCTGAGGCTGGATTTGAACTCAGGTCCTCCTGACTCCAGAGCCAGTGTTCTACTTGCTGTGCTGCCTAGCTGCCCCAAATATTCTTAATATGTCACTTAGGACACAGGAGGAATTACCGACGACCTTGTTATCTCCACAGATTCTTGTGCATCACTAATAGAGCACATATCTTGTCCCTAATTCCAGCAAGAAAAGCATTGTATATAGTAAGACATTTTTCTACCTTTGTTAGTCCACCATGATTCTCACTGAAATGTGAAATGCTTTTCTCCATATTCCCTTAGGTTCTTAATAACTGATTTCAAGTGTTGGCTATGTCACTCATGAAAGTTATGTGTGTTTGAGGCAAATCCTTTCTCTGAGCTTTAGTTTCTTCTAAGTTGAAAAGAGTTGGACTAGGTGAATTCTGGAGTCTCTCAGCTCAAAATCTTGTAACTTTTGATGGTTTAGGAGTTGGTGACATTCAAGGATGTGTTTGTGGACTTCACTAAGGAGGAGTGGGGCCTCTTGGACCATTCTCAGAAAGAGCTGTACAAGGAGGTCATGCTGGAGAATGTCCACAGCTTGCTGTCTCTGGGTAAGGACCCTTTCCTCTTTTTTCTTGATGTTGTCAGGACAAAATTTTCACAGGTAGAAGAGAATGGATCCATATTCTGGTGCATCTCAGCCTCAGAAGTTTCATTGAGTGCAGTCTTCTCTGTGCACCAGCTTTCCATCCACTTTGGTCTTGGTTTGTCACATTTTCAGGTTAAATAATTTACCACCAATCAGGTGTCTGACCTTGATGCCATATTCCTCCTCTGTGAAGGTGTCTAACAGCTTCACTGAAAATTTTATGCTAAGAAGAATTGGAGGGATTCTGGCAGTATGTCAAAATAGGACAAGAATTACTTGGCTCTCCAAGAATCTCCTTAAAGGAAAAAAACAAATTGCCTCAAACTAGACAGTATAAAATACCTGGGAGTCCAGCTGCCAAAGCAGAAACAGAAACCATATGAGTGAAATTACAAAAACCTCTGTATACAAATAAAGTCAGATTTCAATAATTGGAGAAATATTAATTTTTCATGGATAGGCAGGGCTAATATAATAAAAATGACAGTTATTTATATATTCAATGCTATTCCACTTAAATTACCACATTATTTTTTTACTGGATTAGAAAAAGTAATAAGAAAATTCATTTGGGAAAACAAAAAGTAAGGAATATCAAAGGAAATAATGGAAAAAATGTCATGGAAGGAGGTTTAGCAGTGCCAGATCTTATGCCCTGTTGTAAAGTAGAATATTGGTAAGAAATAGAAAGATACATCAATGGAATAGTATATACATACAGCAGCAAATAAACATAATAACCTTGTACTTGAGAAGTGTAAAGACTTAATATTTTGGGATAAGAATTCATTATTTGGAAAAAAAAATTGTTAGAAAAACTGTAAAACAGTGTGTCTGAAACTGTACACACACACACAAATAACAGACACGCACCCACGGAAACATATATACCTATTTGTATGTAATGGTAGCTAATCCCCGAGGTGAGGGAGAAAAAAAAGAAATTTATACGATAATTCTGTTTTCAATTTGAAAGGAATAGAAAGTTGTTCATAGTAGATTTGCAGTGTCATGGACAATCATTTTTTTTTATGCTGCTATGCTGTGGAAATGTTGTTTCATTCCATAAATTCAAAAAAATTTTTTTTAAAAGCAATTTGTCAAAGTGGAAATAGTTTATTTCAGTGGCCTATGAATTCACATAATCTAAACAACACTGAAAACCTGTGATGGGCTATGATGGGAGTGAGGGCAGGTATTGCTGGAACCTTATTCTTATGGGATTAACAGAAGAGGATATAGAATATCTGAGTAAACTTATTTTAGAAAAAGTAATTAAACAGGCTATAAATGAGCTTCCTGAGAAAAAAGCATCAGGAGCAGATGGATTTGAAAGAGAATTTTATCAAACACTAAAGATCATCTAATTCCAATATTAAATCAATGATTTGGGAAAACAGGCAAAGAAGGGACACTAAAAACTCCTTTTACAAAACAAATATGGTATTGATACCCACACCAGGAAGAATAAAAAAGAGAAGGAAAATCATAGACCAATTTCGTCAATGCAAAAATCCTGAATAAAATACTAGCTAGGGAATTAGCACAAAAAACTGTACATTGAGTCCAATTTGGATTCATACAGGGAATGGAGGGATGCTTGACTTACAGAAAATTATTCACATAATTAATTATATCAACGGTACATAACAAAAAATCATATGATTACGTCAATAGCTGAAGAATAAGCTTTTGATCCAATACAGCATTCATTTCTATTAAAAATTCTTCAAAGTATAGGTATTTATAGATTTTTCCTTCAATTGGTTAAAAAAACATCATTTACCTAAACACATCAGCAAGCATTATTTGTAATGGGGTTAAGCGAGAAGCCTCCCAGTAAGATCAAGGGTGAAACAAGGATGCCCACTGTCACCTATATTATTAAATGTTGTATTGGAAATACTAAGAATAAAAAGAAGAGAAGAAATAGAAGTAATCAGAATAGGGAACGAGGTAATACAACTCACTTTTTTGGGTAGATGATATGGTGATATACTTGGAAAATCTCGAAGACTCAATCAAAAAGTTTATTAAAACAGTTAATAATTTTAGGAAAGCAAGATATAATTTAAACCCATATAAATCATCAGCATTCCTTTATATCACCATCAAAGCCATGCAGGAAGAGATAATAAGAGATACCCCACTGAAAATAACTCTAGACAGTATATAATCCCTGGGAGTACAGCTGTGAAAAAAAACTCAGGGACTGGTAGGAGCTGTAGAATTTTCATTATTTCTTTTTTAGGTTTGGCATTTCCCCATCATTTTCATTAAACCAATTTGGATATTTACAAGTGTTCTGACCCAGATGAGTAAATGTGATATTGTCCAATTAATCTCTGAAAGCTTCTCACTTCTGTTCTGCTGGAATGCTGCAAACCCTGTGTTGGCTCACTTTTCTCTCCAAGTCAGTAACAAAATGTTCTCCCATGGAGAATGGCACTTGTCTGTTGACATTAAGTCTGGTCGCCATCTTGCCTTGTGGCTGCTGCTTTTGTGGAATGTGAATGTTGAGCTTGGAGTGAAGGAGTCTCTGATGGGTCTAGCACTCTGGGGTGTATACCTCCTTTGTCACTCTCATAGCCTTTCTGTCTCTTCTCCTTCAAGTGATAGTCTTTTTAATGCCAGTGTTTGTTTCAAGAGTACACAAAGTTTTGTTGCATTTGGATTGGTAATGAGAAGGTATAACAGCAAGGCACTAATCACAATTTTGACAATAATTGTGGCTATGTCTATGTAGTTCTGTATAATAAAATATAAGCAACTGTCCATCTAGAAGGTAGAAGAAGTAAAACATTAATTCAGACACCAGAGAACCAGATCCCCAAACCAATAAGTCCAACCCATCCAAGCAGCAAGGAAATCCCCAAACTAGTAAATCCACTTTATTATAACAGCAAAGAACTTAAAAACACAATATCACAGCATGGAGCCTTGCCATCCCATAACTGTACCCCCTGCTGGGGCCTTCCCACCAACACTCACAAATCCTAGCAGCCTGATTGCCTATGTCTTCTCCCCTAGTTCTAACTTGCTCTGAGCATTTCCTGCTGCACCCTTTCCCTTTCCTCTCATTCAGCCAGCTCCTCCCACCAGATGTCACTTAGGTTTCTTCTAAGGGAAGCAGGTCACATGGGCCTGTTAATGGGTGGGAAAGATCTTCAAATTTACATAGCTATTACAGAAGGTCATGACCCACATAAGTCGCCAGTACGCATTGCTATTGCACATGTTTATATGTGTATATCTTTTGGTGTATATATGTTTGTTTGTTTTCTTCAGATTTAGAGACCAACTTTGAAGTAAATGAGGTGACTAGAAATCTTGGAATTTTTCTGGAAAAATGTGACCTGCAAAGATTCATGAGCAATGGTGCCTGGGACTTCAAGTGGAGAGAAATCCATGACTCTCGTATCAACTTAGATAAAAATCCAGTTAGTGAATATGAATTTGATAAAATTGGAAAGAGATTCAGTCAATCTTGTATCCTAAATCAGTGTAAGAAAATGACCTCAGGGAATGACTGTCTTCAGGAGAGTGAATATAGCAAATGCTTTGCTGAAGAAGTAGAGCCTTTTGAGCCCCAGGAGAAGGCTCCTGTAATGCCAGTGTATTCAGGAAATCAATGGGAAATGGCCTGGAACTGGAGTTCAGGCCTTATTAGACATCAGAAAAGTGATACTGGAGAAATGTTTTCTGTAAGTGAAAAACATGAGAAGGACTTGAGTCAGAATTCTAAGCTCAGTACTCATCAGCAAATTCCCATTAGAAAGAAGCCTGAAAAATATAATGAATGGGAAGCAACCTCATCCTATCATTCATCTTTTCCTTGCCAGCCTACATTTCACTCTGGAATGAAAAGTTATGCATGTCCTCAGTGTGGGAAGGCCTTTGGTTGGGACTCAGATCTTGATAGATCTCATAAGATTCATACTGAGGGGAAGTTTTATGAGTGTCATGAATGTGGGAAGGCTTTTTGCCACAGATCACTCATTATTCGCCATCAGAGAATCCATACTGGAGAGAAACCTTATGAATGTAATTTATGTGGAAAGGCTTTCACAGACAGGGGCAATCTTACTGCCCATCAGAGAATCCACAGTGGAGAGAAACCTTTTGAATGCAATCACTGTGGAAAGACTTTTACACAGAGCTCTAGTCTAGCTGCGCATCAGAGAATCCACACTGGAGAGAAGCCTTTTGAATGCAATCACTGTGGAAAGACTTTCACACAGAGGGGCAATCTTACTGTACATCAGAGAATCCACACTGGAGAGAAACCTTATGTTTGTAATCTATGTGGAAAGGGTTTCACAGAGAAGAGCACTCTAGCTGCACATCAGACAGTCCACACTGGAGAGAAGCCTTATGAATGTAATCAATGTGGAAAAGCTTTCACAAGGAAGGAGAGTCTTGCTGCCCATCAGAGAATCCACAGTGAAGAGAAACCTTTTGAATGTAATCAATGTGGAAAGGCATTCAGAACAAGCTCCCATCTTGCTGTACATCAGAGAATCCACACTGGAGAGAAACCTTATGAATGTAATCAATGTGGAAAGGCTTTCAGAGACAGGACCAGTCTTGCTGTACATCAGAAAATCCACAGTGGAGAGAAACCTTTTGAATGTAGTCAGTGTGGAAGGACTTTCATAACACGCTCCCATCTTGTTGGCCATCAGAGAATCCACAGTGGAGAGAGACCTTTTGAATGTAATCTATGTGGAAAGACTTTCATAGAAAGGTACCATCTTGCTGCACATCAGAGAATCCACACTGGAGAGAGACCTTTTGAATGCAATCAATGTGGAAAGACTTTCACAGACAGGCGCAATCTTGCTGCACATCAGAGAATCCACAGTGGAGAGAAACCTTATGAATGTAATCAGTGTGGAAAGGCTTTCACATACAGGAGCAAACTTGGTGCCCATCAGAGAATCCATACTGGAGAGAAACCTTATGAATGTAATTTATGTGGAAAGGCTTTCACAGACAGGCGCAATCTTGCCACACATCAGAGAATCCACACTCAAGAGAAACCTTATGAATGTAATTTATGTGGAAAGGCTTTCATAGACAGGGGCAGTATTGCTGCCCATCAGAGAATCCACAGTGGAGAGAAACCTTTTGAATGTAATCACTGTGGAAAAGCTTTTACACACAGAGGCAGTCTTTTTGCCCACCAGAGAATCCACACTAGAGAGTAACCTTATAAATGTGGCAAGACTTTTACAACCAGACAGAATCTTGCTGTGCATCGAAGAATCCAAAGTGGAGAGAAACATTTTGAATGTAATTAGTCTGGAAAGACTTTCAGAAAGACCTCCCATCTTGATGCACATCAGACAGTCCACACTGATGAGAAACCTTATGAATGAAATCAATGTGGAAAGGTTTTCAAAAGGAGGCAGAGTCTTGCTCCAGGAGGCCAGTGTCACTGGATGGAAGAGGAAGCATGGGGGATAAAGGTGTAAGAACACTGGAAAGGTCAGAGAGGGCCAAGTTATGCAGGGTTTTGAATGCCAAACTGAGCATCTTGTATTTGCTTCTGGGAACAGTAGGGAGCCACTGAAGTTTACTGAGTAGAGAAGGAAGGTGACATGGTCAGACCTGCACTTTAGGAAAATGACTTTGGGACTGGACTGGAATGGGGAGAGACTTAAGGCAGGCATATCCCCTCCCCAGCAGCTATTGTAATAGTCCAGGTGTGAGGTGATGGTGTTTTGTTGAAAGCTGACTGAGAAGCCTTAATGTGGAGTATAAAGGTGAGTATTCTAATTCATCGTTATTTTTAGGGAAGAGGGGGGCCTGGGTAAATGGGGAGGGTAACAGGTTACAGGTCTTTTGTTTCCTCCCAGGCACAGAAGAATAACTGAGATCTCTCTGGGGAGTCCTAAATCTGATTCAGTCTAGCATCGGGATGGACTGAGCATCAGATCCCCAACCTCAAAGGAAGGAGTGTCTGCTTGGTGATAGCTCTGCATTATTAGGGGATGGGTGGCAGCACTGAACACATTCTACCTAACTACCTCAGGTTGGGTAAAGTGACATTTGGACTTTCAGTCATCTGTACCCCATCCCCCCCAACTTACCTCTCCCACATCTGGACTAATAGGGATCCAACCAAGCATGGTGGACTCAACTTTCAACTTGCCTGTTGATAAGTTCCCCTGAGATTAATATGTCCATGCACTGGACACAGAATAAGCATGTTTGATGGAAGGATCCTTCAGTGAGCCAGTCTTGCTTTTAGATGCCTTTGCTGGTGGTCACTGGCTGACATTGCTGTTGTACATCCCCCCACCCCACCCCCACCCCTAAACTAGGTCAAACCAACCTTGCCATCAACTCTTCCTGCCAAATGTCCTGTTTTCTGTGTTCATCTGATCCTGAGAAAGATTGTCCATCCTTTCCCCCAAAACCTCTCTGTATTTCCCCTTTGTGGTTTTTATACATAAATCTAACCTGCCCCTCCTGGACTGTCAGGTTTTTGTATGGTACTAGGGTCTGGTGTTCTTCCTAATAAAAGTTTTCTATTTTCAACCCAGCTTGGACTCCTCTCTATTTTCAGGGAGAGTCTTCACCTGGTTGACAGAATACAACAACCTTTGGAAGGAAAGAATCCATCAGATATTACTTTCTTCTTTCTGCCACTGGCACACTCACAGAAACTATGGAATGATTGACTTGTGTTACCAAACAGTTCCCTTGAAAATCTCCTAGATAGAAGAATAATAACAAACAGAAACATAATTTCAAATCAGAAGTAGCCTGAGTTTTTTCTTTCCGGTCGGCGACAGCCATCAGGCAGGATAGGCGTGAGCCAGGATGGGGGCATACAAGTACATTCAGGAGCTGTGGAGGAAGAAGCAGTCGGATGTCATGCGGTTCTTGCTGCGCGTGCGCTGCTGGCAGTACCGCCAGCTATCAGCGCTGCATCGCGCGCCCCGGCCCACCAGACCCGACAAAGCCCGCAGGCTGGGCTACAAGGCCAAGCAAGGTTATGTCATCTACCGTATCCGAGTTCGCCGGGGTGGCCAGAAGCGTCCAGTTCCCAAGGGTGCAACCTACGGTAAACCCGTGCATCATGGCGTCAATCAGCTGAAGTTTGCCAGGAGCCTTCAGTCTGTAGCAGAAGAACGTGCTGGCCGCCACTGTGGGGCCCTGAGAGTCTTGAACTCATACTGGGTGGGTGAAGATTCAACCTACAAATTCTTTGAGGTTATTCTTATTGACCCATTCCATAAAGCTATCAGACGAAACCCTGACACTCAGTGGATCACCAAGCCAGTGCACAAACACAGAGAGATGCGGGGGCTTACCTCAGCTGGCCGAAAGAGCCGGGGTCTTGGAAAGGGTCACAAATTCCACCATACCATTGGAGGTTCTCGTCGTGCTGCTTGGAGAAGGCGCAATACTCTCCAACTACATCGATACCGCTAATTGGTGCACATTAATTTGTAAACTTAAGTGTTTAATAAATGACATTTGTGACAAAAAAAAAAAAAGAAAGTAGCCTGAACACTTGAATGAGAGGCAATGTAAGGTCTGTCTTTTAAAAAGGTTTGGGGTGGATGGCCCATGATGGTTTCAAGATGGTTTGTAGTGCCTACTGATCATGTTTTTCAGAGTCTGCTTTCTGCAATGAAAGAAGACAAACATCTGTAGCATCTTGATGTGGTTATTACAGCACTGATGATATGAGATTACAAAGTAACCTTGGAATGAAGTTTGTACTTTGATGGAGTGTACAAAAAAGAAATCTAAGATTTGTGCGTAGCTTTGGCCACCCATTGGGAATTCATTTGCACTTGTATGTCCTAGCTCTCTGCCAGTTTGGAAACAATTTGATGTCAGGTTGAGAAAGTGAAAGAATTTATTGCATTTAAAAGCGGACAGAGTTTGATGTAATTACTGCATAAACACCAAAATCATTGTAAAGCGTACATGTATTGATCATGATAGTTTGGAGTCACTGAAGATACATTTTTAAAAACACATGGGTAATAGCTATCCTAAAGAAGTGATTGCTTGAAATAATCTATTCTACCTCAGGGGAATAGAGAAAAGTGGCTGCCAGTCATGTTGTGGCCTCAGATCTGTCAACAGAAAAAAAAAAATAAGATCATAAAGCTTCACCAGGGAAATTTTTATACTTAATGATTTAATAGATAGCCAAATCATATAACATTTCATATATGTATAGTAAATGACAAAATATCAATTCATTTTAATAGAATATGAGAAAAGTTGGATACAACAGTGAATATTCTTGGTGTGTATTATTACATGGCAATTCATGTAATTTCTCATTTTATCATTTTATCAAAAGGAGTTTAAAAAGAATAACCCATGTGATAGTGCACCAAAACTGATGAGTACAGAAAAGCAGGAAGATTACTTGAGGTTGACAAGACAAAATATAAAATTAAATAGGTGTTTGAAGAAATTATTGAAGGGGCAATGGAGAAAGGCCCTCTAGTAATGTGGAAGGAGCCCCCCTATTCACAGGGTTTAGGTCATACTTCCAGCTGCAGGGATTTGGATTAGGTCACTCAACCATTCTGAGGTCCTGGCCTGAGGTGTGAAGCCAGGACATGCAGGTCATAATGACTCCAGAGATGTTCCAAGGAATCTTGTGATTGCTGCAAGGAAGATAACAACTTTCTCCTTGTTCCTTTGTTTAAATGATTTTGGATCTGTCGCTCTGCCATCCTAAGCTTATGGCCTGAATTGTAAAGTGTCATGAGAATCCTGCCCTGACTGTGTCATAGGTCTGTTGTGAAGATCCAGTGTTATTGTACATGAAGCCCTTTGTAAATTAAATCATCCTGGTGATGGGAGCCCTTGTGTTCTTCAAATGATTGATTCTGCCTCTTTAAGTTTGAAAATTCTTCTTTTTGACTAGAAGAATGAATAGAAGAAAAAAATCAGTTTGCTTCCTGCCATCAGAAGTAGAAGATATATTTGTGTGTTTCTTTTTTCAGATGCAGGGACCAGGTCTGAAGTGAATTAGACTACCAAAAAACTGAGGATTAAAAAAAAAACTTGAGCATTTCTGTGAAAGAATCTTGCCACCTTAGATTCATGAGTGATGGTCCTTGTGACTTCAGTTTATGAGAAAACTCTGACTCTGATAGCAAGGTAGATAAAAATTCAAAGAATCCCTGTAAATTTAATAAAGTTGGAAAGAAATTGACACAATATTCAGTTTTAAATCATGTGACTTCAAGGAATGACTATTTCCAGTAAATATAGGAAATGCTTTATTGCACAGGTAGAGCTAATTCAGTCCCATGAGAAGCCAACTGAAATGCAAATTTATCAAGTTAGTCAATAGGAAAAGGCCTTCAAGTTTACTTCAGCCCTCATTGGATATCAGAAAAGTTTTAAAGATTTACATATGTGAAGAAGGAAGGAAATCCTTCAGCAGGAACTCTGATATTTAGACTTCAGAAAATTTGTTCTCAAAAGAAAAGTTATGAATATAATGAAGGTGCAACTGTATTATCATCTCTTCCTTCCCATCCTCGATTTCAATACTGGGATGAAGACATATACATGAAGTCATTGTGGAAAAGCCTTTTGTTGGAACTCGGATCTTGTTAGGCATAAGAGCATTCATACTGGAGAGAAGCTGTGTGGGAAGGATTTCTGCTACAGATTAATCCTTGTTGGCCATCAGAATTCACACTGGAGAGAAACCTTGTGAAATAATGACTGTGCACAGGCCTTCAGATGAAACTCCTGTTTTCAAGTTTTCAAATTTAATTTTTCCCAATTATATATAAGAACAATTTTTAACATTCACTGAATAAAAACAAACTCAGTTCCCTTCACTCTTAATGCAGCTGTACACTTGAAAAACAGCAAATCCATACTGGAGAGAATTCTTAGGAATGTAATTAGTGTGGAAAAACTTTCAAATGCAGCTCTAATCATGCTTGGCATTAAAGCATCCAAAGGAGAAAATCTCATCAGTCAGCATTAAGTGAACACTTTTACCTTATTCTATATCAGAGAAATCACACTGGAGAGAAACCTTGTGAATGTAATCAACATGGAAAAACTTTGCAATAGAATAAATAATTTGCAGAACATTAGAGAATTCATACTGGAATGAAACCTTATGAATGTAATGAGTGTGAAAAGACTTTCCAAAGGAATTCCAATCTTATTGCCCATTGATAAGACTCCCTGCTGGAGAGAAAACTTAGGAACATGATCAGTGTGAAGTTTTCTTATTTAATTCCAATCTTGATGAACACCAGAGAAGCCTTATAAATATAATCAATGTGGAAAGTCTTTCACACAGAGCTTCCATCTTGCTGAACATCAAAAAAGTCACAACAAACTATGAATGTGGCAGTTTTTACTTACCATTTTAACTTTATTGGACACTGGAGAGAAACTTCAGTAATATAATCAATGTTGTAAAGCCTTTCAGGCAGGTCATCCCTTATTTCCCATCAGAGAATTCATTCTAGATAGAAATCTTATCACTGTCATGAATGAAAAACGGCATTCAAATAGACTACAGAACTTTTTCAGCAGTAGAAAAATCATTCTGAGAAACATTATGGGATTCATTGTTGGAAGGACTTCAGCCTCTTACTCTACGTCAGAGGATTCATATTGCAGAGAAGACTGATCAGTGTTCTCAAAGAGAACATGCTTTTCTCTGGAAGAGCAAGATCACTAGACAACAGAAATTCATATTGGAATGAAGGCTTATAAAAGCCGTAATTGTGGAAAGGGCTTCTTTTACCTTGAGTTAAAGACAAAGCTTTTAGATCTGATTGACAAGGGAACACCTCTTGATGTAGCACACATTTCATTAGATCTCCTGATATGATCCCTCTTTAGACATTCCAGATTTTATACTGTGCACAAAGTCATATAAATGAAATGAATATTTTCTCAAAAATCATGATGTTTGTCATTACTCCTCAATACTTCATGGCATTCATATACTATACCTTCTTCAGCAATTCCCTGAATAATTGGTACTTATTTTGTATCCTGTTGTTTACTAGCACAAAAATTTCCCATGTAAATATCTGTTGAGCTTCTGTTTCTGTAATGCTTTAAGCAGTTGGGTAACAGGGAATATAGTGCTGTGTTTGCAGCCACAAGTCCTGAGTTCAGATTCAGTCCCTGAACGTTAGTAGCGGAATGACACTCAGCAAGTCACCCTTTTCCTGCCTGAGTTTCCCCATCTGTAGAATGGGGATAATAATAGCACCTATCTCCCAGTTTGTCAAACACTCTGCAAGACTTTAAATCACTATGGAAATACTTTTTCAATGATTATCTTTTCTTGGGTCCTAAGTCTTATATAGTAAATTCACACATGGCTTAGATATGGAAGGTCACCTCAAAAACCATTCCTTCTGACCTAAACACAGTAGTCATTTTTCTACCTTGTATTTGTTTCTCCTAGTTTATTTCTGTGTTTCTGGGCACCAAGTTGGATGCATATACAAGTGGTCAGAACAGTTACCATTTCTGTAGTGTTTTAAGGTTCTCAAAGCATTTTGCACACATAATCTCCTTTGGGGATCACAACTGCCTTGAGAAGAAAGTACTACAGGGACTGTTGGCCTCACTTTACAGAACAGGAAACTGAGGCTCATTGAGGTGACAGTCCCACTTTCAGGAAGCTTGGGAGGCAGAAATGGAAGTCTGTTCTTTTTGAGCCCAGTTGTAGCATTTTCCCCTCTCAGATGGTCTTTAGAGTTTATAGAAGCAATGTGGTATAGGATGTGACAGCTTTAGGTCTATAGTAAGGAGGCCTGAGTTCTAGTCCTGACCGTTGGCAAGTAACAAGCTGAGTCCCAATTTCATTATCTGTAAAATGGGAAGAGTGAGATGTACAGCCCTGACCTCAGAGGGTTGCTGTGAAGAAAGTATGAGAAACTGTCAAGTTAGGGCTGGAAATGCCATGCTCTTCACCCCTCTCCAGCTCCCTCTTGTTCATTGTCTTCACCTTTCCAATGGAAACTCTTGGAGACCATAGACTGGCTTTTTCCTTGTGTTGGTATCCTGACCCTTTGTCCACCCACTATTTGGCACACAGGAAGGGCCTAATAAATGCTTTTGACCTGAGGACATAGGAATTATTCAGTGTGACTAGAAACTGTTCCTTTGCACCTCTCCCTTCCACATTCATCTTTTCCTAGGCTGTCCTCACTTAGGTTCATGGCTCAGTGTCCCCTTCTGGTGATAGGTAAGGTAGGGAGCTAAGAGTGAAGGTCTTTCTTGTTGTGCTAGGATCCGCAGCCCCTATATGCTGTCCATGTTCTATATTCCATATTCTTCTCCCTTAGCTTAAAGGGAAAACAGAATGAATAGGGGATAGTTATCCTTTGCTCTGCCTACTTTCTCTGTCAGCCTCATAGTACCCCACACTTTTCTGCGTATAGCCACATCATTCCCACAAGACCCTCCTGTCAGACTTTCCCACCCCAACCACCTGCACATCTGCCTGCCTGCTCTCTCCTTGAGCCTCCTAAAGGCCACCCCCCCCCACCTTAAGGTGGAAGGGCCTCCAGCACCCATTTGGAAGCTGACAGTGCCCCCAGCTAGGGCTCTTGTTACTATCACCTCCATTTGGAACTCAGTGAATTTTCCCACAAGAAGAGACAAGATGGGAGGCACAGGGGACAGAGTGCTGGGTCTGGACTCAGGAACATCCAGGTTCAAATCCTGCTTGAGATATTTATTTATTGGGTGACCCTAGGCAAGGCACTGAACCTCTTTGTGCCTCAATTTTTTCATCTGCGAAATGAGGACCATAACAACCCCCCCCAGGGGTGGTTTAAGCATATGAGAACATATTTGTGAATCACTTTGCAAACTTTAAGGTGCCATATAAATGCTGGCTATAATATTATGATTCAGCAGTGCCGTGAGTTAAATAGTTTTGACTGGCCTGTGTAACAGTAAGGCAATAATAACAATGTAGATGATCATTGTCAAAATGCCTCTGTGGTTCTGTATCGCAAAGTATGTGCGACTCTCCACATAGAAGGTAGAAGAGGTAAACCATTGATTCAGACACCAGAGAACCATATCCCACAAGGCATTTACCCAATCTACCAGAGCAGTAAAACATTCCATATATAATATCACAACGTGGAGCTTGGCCATCCCAAAACCTCTCAGACCCCCTGCTGGGGTCTTCCCCAAACACAAACAGCACAGGTAAGTCAGCCTGTTCAGTTCTAACAATCAGATTGGCAGCCATTAGCAGCCATAACTGCTCTCTCTCTCCCCCTCTCTCCCTCCCTCCCTCCTTCTCTCTCTCAGCATTTTCTGTGACATAACTTCCTCTCAGGATGCTCCTCTCACCACATGTTACTTAGGCTTCCTGTGACATAAGCAGGTTACGCGGCCTATTAATGCGTGGGAAAGATAAATCTAAATTGCTACTACTTTTGGCCCCAAGATCTTTCTTATCCATTACGTAGGGCAATGGGAATTCTGGGATAACTGGTGTCAACAGAAGTTCAAACAACAATATAACAGGGATAAAACAAGCGTATAAAACAATGTTATTCCCCCCTTGAACAAATGGAGCTCAAAATCTTGGGGTAAGGGGTGAAGGTCTCATCCTCCAAAGCTCCTTCCTGTTAAAATTGGTGTAGAGCTGTCCCTGCCCCAAGAGATTAAAGAGTCCTAATTGAGAGGTCAGTTCTTTAGCAAGCTGGCATCTGAAACTTAGTTGAGGCCAGGTCCAGGGATGATACGTCACAGTCATGGACAGGTCCATAAATGACATATCACAGTTGTGGATAGGTCCAGAGGTGACATCTGGCTTAAGTGATCAGGCATCTGCAGGTGGATGGTACTAAGCCTACAGAAAACAAGTCTCACAAGCCAATTTAGAAGACAAAAACCAAAAAGAAACAGACTCTCATAGCCTCAGTTACGATTGAATACATGAGTCGAGGGTACAATTTCATAATTATTTTCTCCTAGCTAGACTACTGTTACAGTATTGTCTTTCCCATGTGCTGTGATTTCTACAGCCTTTGGAACATTGTCTGGTTTCTGTTTTACCCATACTTTATTTCCCAATTTCATTCTAACAGTAGAACCAAATCCTTCCTTTCCTCTGATAGTTATTTTGGAGGGAGGGTCAGTTTTCACAAGAGGTATTGTTTCACAAGGAATAATAATCAATTGAACTATTCTATCATTTTTACACAACTGTATAGGTTCGTCACCTAAATTCTGGAGGGTCACAATAATTTCTCCTTGATAAGTAGCATCTATCACACCAGCCAATACATGTATTCCCTGAGCTGCTAATCCTGGTTTAGGTAATATCCATCCAAAATGATTTTCAGGGATTTTCATACATACCCCAGTAGAGACTTTTCTTACCTCTTTTCTAAGCAACCAAAGGTTCTCTAAACAGTGTAAATCATACCCTGCCAAACCAGGTATTCCTGGATATGGTGGTAGGACATCTTCCCTCACAGTCCAACACTCAATATTTTGGATCTTATGTGTCTGATGTTTTCTAATTTGAAGATTTGGGGTTATCATTCTGGGTAGATGTGTACTTCCTCCTACTGTCTATTATTCAAATTACGTAAAGCAGTGAACAAATTATCCTTCCAATGTTGATACAAATTATTAGAACTTAACTTTAACTGTTCTTTCAACAATCCATTCATTCTTTCTATCAACCCAGATGCTTATGGATAATAGGGAGTATGATATATCCACTCTATACTGTTCAATACACAATATCCCTTCATCTCATTACCTTTGAAATATGATCCATTGTCACTTTGAAGCTGCATTGGGGTTCCATAATACAGACTTATAACATCTAGGGTTTTACAGGTGTTTTTCTGGGTTGCATTCTTATAAGGACAAGCCACTAGTACACCTGAATAGGTGTCAACACAAGTACATATAAATTTGCATCCTTTGTCTTGGGGTAGCGGTCCAATATAATCTATCTGCCAAATCTGTGCTGGAACTTTTCCCCTTGCTATTTCTCCAGTTACTACCCAAGGAATAGTTTATTACTTTTCCAACTGACATATATGACATTCCTCTGTTACTTGCTTTAACAGTGAGTAAGAGATACTAATACCTCAACCTTGTGCCCATCAGTGTGTGGATGGACCCCTAAATGGCCAGCTGTGTGGTAGACCCATGTTGCTAGTACCTGATCATCAACTGGTGTCAGAGTATATTCAGTAGCAAACTTTGCTAGTTGATTAGCATGTACCTTGTAGTCACGTTCTGGCATAGTGAGGGGCATGTGAGTGTCTACATGAAAAAACTCAAAGACATGTGCCATATATCTTCCCATAATTCTTTGCCCCAAACTGCTTTACCATGAATTTCCCAATTTTGATTTTTCCACATTGGCATCCATGTAGCCAACCCATTAGCTACTGACACTGTTCTCCTTTCTCTGTTTTAATAGTTTGATGTACTGCCATAAGTTCAGCATATTGACTACTTCCACCTATCCCAATACTTTCTAAAGCTCTCTTAGTACATGGGTTATAGGCTCCTGCTTTCCAATGTCTTTTATGGCCCAAATATTTTGCTGTCCCATCAGTAAACCATGCACGTTTCTTCTGTTCTTCAGTCAGTCCATCATATCTGTCATTCCATTTACCAAGGATTGTACCAACTGTTGCCTTGGTTCAAACGGTTGGTCATTTCCATCAATTTCTATATTTGCTATAGATTCATGTAGAGCAGAAACTTCCCTTTTGCCTGTTTTTGATCTATTCTGAATATACCATTTCCATTTCATTATGCTAGCCTCTTGAGCATGTCCAATTCTGTGAGATGCTGGGGAACTCATTACACAAGTCATAATCGAGATTCCAGGCCTTAATATCTTTTCATGGCCCAGAGCCAGTTGTTCAGTCTCTACCAAAAGCCCAATATGCAGCTAACAACTGCTTTTCAAATCGTGTATATTGGATTCCAGATGAAGGTGGTTTTCCTTGACCAAAATCCTAAGGGTACGTTTTGGCTTTGTTGTTTCTGCCATAAACTCCAGTTCACTTAGTCATCTTGTACAGTCACTTGTAATTCCACTGGTCCACTTTTCATAGGCCATAAATCCAGAGTCAATTGTATAGCAGCTTTAGCTTCTTCAAATGCTTTACCCTGTTCAAGTCCCAAATCAAAGTCATATTTTTTCCTGGTAACTTTATATAAGGGTTTCAAAATCTGTCCAAGATGTGGAATGTGGTGCTGCCAATATCCAAACAGTCCTGTGAACTTTTGGGCCTCTTTCTTATTGGTGTGGATAGGAAAATCTTGAATCTTCTGTCAAGCTTGTGGGAGAATTTCTCACAGTCCTTTATTCCATTGTATACCTAAAAACTTTACAGTTTGAGCTGCTCTTTGAATCTTTGCAGGGTTAATTTCCCATCCTTTGCTTTTTATATGCCCAATTAAAAGTATCAAACTCTTCTCCACTTCTTTTACATTTTCTCCCTGTATCAAAATATCATCTATGTAGCGGGTAAGCTGTATACCAGGTAACTTTAATTCATCCAAATGTTCAGCCACAATCCTATGTCAAATAGTTGGGCTATAGCAGCTATCCTTGTGTCAACCAGGTAAAAGTATATTGTTGGCCCTGCCATGTGAAAGCAAACCGGTTCCATTGTTTGGAGTCTATTGGGATCATAAATAAAGCATTGGCCAAACCAATAACTGTTTACCAATTCCCATCATATTTCTGTATCCTTTCTATTAAGGTAACAGTATCTGGACCAGCAGCATACAAGGGAGGAGTCACTTTTTTCAATTGTCTGTAATCCACTGTCATTCTCCATGTTCCATCTCCACTTTCAGACTGGCCATACAGGATTATTCCATCAAGTGGTTGTAGGGACTAACACTCCTGCTTCAACATATTCCTTTATAATATTGGCAATTTCATCTTGCCCACCTGGCACACGATACTGCTTCAAAGTAATTACTTTAGAAGATTCAGGTGAAGTGATTGGGTCCATCTTTACCCACTAAAACTGTATTAATTCCTATCTTCCTTACTGCAAATTGTTATCTCCCCTCAGGCAAATTCAGTCATGTCTTTCAATATATCTATTCCAATGATGTATTCAGGAATGGGTACAATGACCACAGTATATTCTTTCTTAGGCAACTGTCCAATTTTCACCATCAGTTTTACTTGTTTGGCTGATATTTCAGCACCTCCTGGTCCTGTGATGTTAATAGGACTTCCATGCTTAAATTTGTCAGGGTTTTCATAAATCAAGCTGGCCTCTGCCCCAGTGTCTATCAATGCCTTAGTTACAGTATTTGATCCATTCTTCCAATATATATATAGTCAGATTAATATGGGGTCTGTAATCCTGTCTGTGTTTCTTTAATCTGAGCTGGGCTCAGCCTATTCCTTAGTCTCCTTGAAGTTTGTGACTCACTTGGATACAAGGGCTCAAGATCTGTAGAATTTGTAGGAGTAGTTCTTCTCTATTCTGTTTGCTATTAAGCCCCTTATCTAGGTACATTTTGTATAGCTCATCATTTGGAATACCATCTATTCTTCTAAAATCTACCCCTGCTTTCAATAGAGCAGTAACCATCTCTTTTCTTGTCATTCTATTCTGATGTTGACTCTGCTGACCATTTACCCTTCTCTCCTGAGGAAATTTATTATTTTCCCAGTCTCCTTCACTTAACTGTGAAGTCTTATCTAGCACCTCTGAAAGAGGGTTCCCTACTTCTGCAATCAGCAGTCAGAATCACATGTTTATAAATGGGGGGGGAGTGCCGTCTTAATGATCAAATTCCTATGAGAGACTCTCATGGGAGTTTCATAATAAACTTCGGCATTCCCCAACATTATAGTAGTCTTCATTACCTCCTCCTTTTCTTTCTCATACAGTCCCTAATAGAATACCAAGGTCTGTCTGCTGTAAGATACGTAGTATCAGCCGGATATTCCTCTTTACAGCATATTGCAGCCAAAGCTGACAAATTAGTTGTTTGGTTACCCCTTTGTGAATGATAATTTCTAAAAGCTTGCTGTACAGAAGAATTCTAATACTTATGAATCTCATACAATCCATAGAATCTACAGATACTCCTGCAGCCCCTTCATCATTGATTCTCACCATCAAAGATATTAACAATTCTCCTGTTCTCTGGGTGAACTTACTCAATATATCTGTAATTTTCTGCTGTATAAAATCTCCCAAAATCTCCCTGAACACAGTATTACGATCCTGTGTTCCTTGCCTCCTTTGCTGTAAGGAGCGTACTTCTCTTTGAGAAGTCTGGGCTGTGATACTGTAACACTCAATGGTGGCTCAGAAGTAGCATCATAAAATGTATCATCTTGTGCTGGAGGTTCTGACATTGTATCCTCCTGTCTAGATTATCTCCCCCTGTTACTATGGTAACCAGACTGACAGACTCCACCTGGGCTGAACTGAGGTGCACTCTTGACCTCCTTGGTTCCTCTGCCTTGTAGCTGAATTTACAACAGAACTAGTAGCTTCCTGCTGTTCTACCAGCTGAGATTCTCCATCTTGCTGTGGTATGGGCTGAGTCTGAGTTCTCTCTCGTAATAGTCTGTCCCTACTTTCATATACAGTACAATATGGTGTAAGTAAAATCCAGCCTTCACACTTCTGTTCCTGGCTGAACAGTAACTTCTCTGAGGCATTGCTCCAAATCGCTAGGTCCTCCACTGTGTAGCATCTGCTTCCAGTCTTCACAGAGACCAGTGCCCTAAGACCATTCTCTTGCTAGGGAGCAATAATATATCCCATCCTGGGATAACCATTTCTTCCTCTAAAGCCCTTCTATCTCTAGAGATCTTATACCCTGCAATCCCATCCTCCTAGTCACCAAATGTAACAGTAAGGCAAAAATAACAATGTAGATGATAATTGTCAAAATGTCTATGTAGTCTCTATCACAAAGTATATGAGACTCTCCGCATAGAAGGCAGAAGTAAACCATTTATTCAGACACCAGAGAACCATATCCCACAAGCCATTTACCCAATCTATCAGAGCAGTAAAACATTCCATACGTAATATCACAACATGGAGCTTTGCCATCCTAAAACCTCTCCAACCCCCTGCTGGGATCTTCCGCGAACACGAACTCACAGTACAGCTAAGTCAACCTGTTCAGTTCTAACAATCAAGATGGCGGCCACTAACAGCCTCTCTCTCAGCATTTCCTGTGACCTAACTTCCTTTTCCTATCAGGAAGCTCCTCCCACCACATTACTTAGACTTCCTGTGACATAAGCAGGTCACATGTCCTATTAATGGGTGGGAACGATCTTCAAATCTAAATTGCTACTACAGCTTGCAACATCATAGCCTAGTTATTATAGTGTCATACTTGGAAGTCAGGAGTGGGTCCTAATTCCACACTGGACACTAGGGCAAATAACTGCCCAGAGCCTGTTTCCCCAACTGTAGAGTAACAGACCCTCCCTTGTTTGTTGCGAGGATCCTAAGATAATGTATCAAAAGTTGTTTGCCAGCCTTCAAATGGCATTAATGTGATTATTTTTGTTTTGTACAATGGTGGTTTTTGTCATTGCATAACATGAATTTTAGCCTACATCCTTTAGTAAGGAAGCCAGCAAGCCTTGTGTTGTAACAAATGTTTTAAAAGGGAAAGGAAACAGAGGTTCCACCAAACCAGTGGACACAGTGCCTTTGCAGAATCACCCTGGTGAAAGGATGAAAGTATCCCCATCCAGGTCCTTTTGAGCAGGGTTCAAGTGTCTCCATTCTTTCAATGTAATATCCAAAGCAACATCCATGAATGTCAATGGATGTTGACAGTCTTGCCCAGTCAGGGTCCATGACTTGTTTTGCTGGGTACATAGGTCTTCTCAAAGCATTACTAGTTTGTAATAGTCCATGTTCAGTATGTGTGGCCAGTGATTCCTGTCAGAGATCATTGTGGGAGGAGGAGGAGGAGGAGGAGGAGGAGGAGGAGGAGGAGGAGGAGGAGGAGGAGGAGGAGGAGGAGGAGGAGAAGAGAATGACTTGATCAGAACCAGAAGGAAATGGAGGTTATTTGCAGGTGAGGACTCTTGAGTTGAGAGACACCAATTAGAAAAGAAGGCAACTGAGAGAGAAATATGAAATTAAAAAGTAAATAAGTTATCAAAATCTCGAGATCAGGGGTCAGTGACTCTTCCCAAATCTGGATGGTAATTGACTCATACTATTTGTTCTCTTTTGTTTGTTTTGTTTCTTCTTTCTTGTGGTTCCTCCCATTGGTTATAGTTCTTCTTTACCACACTACTAATATGAAAATGTTTAATAGGAATATATCAGATTGTATCCTGTCTTGGAGAGTGGGGTGGGGGAGAGAGGGGGAGAAAATTTGAAAGTCAAAATTTATGAAAGTGAATGCTACAAACTAAAAATAATAATTTGTAAAAAAAGAATGAAGGGAAAAAAAAAAAAGAAAATGTGCCCTAAAAATTGCCTGTTTACTCAACCCTGGCCTGATTATTGGGGCAGGCGTGGAATCCCACTAGTGGTCAAAACACACAAAAAAATGTACAATAACATCTGTAAAGAAGATTCCACTGACCGTCAGTACATGGAATGTGTGCACCCTTATAGACAACACAAAATCCAGTAGACCAGACAAATGCAATTAAAGTTTGTAGATGCACCATCACAGCAAACATTGACATTGGAAAGACACATGCAAAGCCAAATCTGTGTGACAAAAAAGCGAAACAAACAAAAACATCCCACAAGCCATACCAAAGTGATCCAGCTCAACAAAAGGGGCTGTGAAGCATTCCTCACAATGAAAAGCTGAGCTTGATCAGAGGCTGGGGCCTGTAATGGAGCTATGGTTGGGAACACTGAACTTGTCAAGTGAGTTGAGACTTCTAGGAAAGAAAAAGCCAGTGGCACCTGTCCCTTCTCCCTGTACTGAAGAGTTCAAGGCATCACCCTACCTCCACCCCTTACAAACTTCTGATATCAGTGTTAGGATTTTTACTGAGTCAGTCTCTAACCTGAGAATGCTCAGAGCAGAACAAAGGAGGCCTAGATAATGCAGTGCCAGTAATCAAGTAGTTTAATTAATCAGTTTCAGATTGAGGACTATTTTCTTAGCTGAAATAAAAGCACAGGTTATATACTTAAGTCAATCAAGGAAGGAGGGGAGAAGTTGCACTACAAAAAATTGTTTAGGGATTTCCATGACAAATCACTAAGTCCCACAATAGAACAATTCTGAAGTCAAGTCTCTGGGGGCTGCGACCACCTCCCCTAAAGTACAGAATCAGAGTTCTGGGACAGGAACAGGCTCTACAATCTTTGGGTAGTCAGAGTTTTGATTAATCAGTTCAAGCTGCATTGTGAACTCTGATTCCCAAACCAGAGACATAGCTCTTGAGAAAACAAGATTATTAGTATAGTGATTGCATATATCATATCGATAAATGTGAAAATTATAATTTCCTTACAAAGGTTGTTATATTCTGTCAACCAGGTAAAGCCCATCCCTCAAAATGCAGAGCAGTCCAAGCTGGGTTGAAAGCAGAAAAGTTTTATTAGGAAGAAAATCAAACACTAGTGCTGTACAAAAACCTAACAGCCCAAGAAGGGCAGGGGAGATTTATGCATGAAAACCACTAAAAGGAAGTACAGAGAGGTGTTGGGGAAAAGGATGGAGAATTTTTCCCAGGATCAGGAGGACACAGAAGGAGGTTGTTTAGCAGGAACAGTTGACTGCAAGGCTTGTTTGGCCTAGTTTGGGTGGGGGTGGTGGGGCACAACAGCAAAGTCAGTCAATTAACACCAGCAAAGGTATCCAGGAGTGAGCAAGACTGTGGCTCACTGCAGGCTCCTTCCATCAAACATGCTTACTCTGTGTCCAGTGCATGTGCCTAGTAAGGTAACTCATGGAAGATGGACATATTAAACTCAGGGGAAGTTCTCAGCAGGCAACTTCAAACTTGATTCCACCCTACTTGGTTGGCCTCCTCTTAGTCCAGGTGTGGAAGAGGTAAGTGGGGGCAGGGTTGAAAGGCCAAAGGTCACTTTACCCAGCCTGAGTTAGGTGGCCTGTGTTCAGTGTTGCCACCAATGCCCCAATAATGAAGAGGTGTCTCCAAGTAGACACTCCTTCCTTTGAGCTTGGTGATCTGATGCCCCGTCCACTCCAATGCCAAACTGAATCAGACTGAGGACTTCCCAGAGAGATCTCAGTTATTCTTCTGTGCTGGGGAGTAAACAAAGACCTGTATCCTCCTCTACTCCCCACTTACCCAGGCTCTCTTCTTCCCTACAAAATAATAATGAATTAGAATCATTCACCTGTATACTCCACATTAAGGTTTCTCAATCAGCTTTCAACAAAACACCATCACCTCACACCTGGACTATCACAATAGCTGCTGGGGAGGGGATCTGTCTGCCTCAAGTCTCTCCCCATTCCAGTCCAGTCCCAAAGTCATTTTCCTAAAGTGCAGGTCTGACCTTGTCACCTCCCTCCTCCACTCAGTAAACTCCAGTGGATCCCTACTGTTTCCAGGAGCAAATGCAAAATGCTCAGTTTGGCATTCAAAGCCCTGCATAACTTGGCCCTCTCTGACCTTTCCAGTGTTCTTACACCTTTCTCCCCCACATTTCCTCTTCCATCCAGTGACACTGGCCTCCTGGAGCAAGACTCTGCCTCCTTTTGAAAGCCTTTCCACACTGATTTCATTCATAAGGTTTCTCATCAGTGTGGATTCTCTGATGTGCAAGATGGGAGCTCTTTCTGAAAGTTGTTCCACACTGATTATTGTTACAGTAATTAAGCTGGGACTTTTTTACCCTTTCAGAGCACTTATTTAATCAAGTGCCCTTAATGTATATGGCCTTTGTTTCTTTGATTAAATCAGGAGTTATTGATGACCTGTTTACCTCAAGGGAAAGCCTAATTTGCATGGCTTTGAGTTGTATGTTTGTGACACCAGAAGCTTTTAGGTCAAGTGGGTTTGAGTCGCATGTTGTGATGCCCTTTGACTCTAAAAAGGGTATATAAACTCAGAGGTTACCATTTTGTCTGGGGCTCTGACTCACTGAAAGTGTGGTTGGTGTGTAGGGTTCTGGGTAGCCGCTTTAGCTCCCTGGCTTTGGAAGAACCCAGATGTGTTTTGGGGCTCAAAGGAGTATGGAGACTTTGGGCAAGCCACTGTAACTGACCCCTGGCTTTGCTAACCCAGACCCATTGATTCTTCTCTGGTAACTATGAATTGTGATTTGACAACCTGACAAGGTCTGCCTGTTTACATAATGCAGGTTTGCAACTTATTTGAAGTTCAGGGTGCTGGCTTTTTCCCCTGAACTAAGTGAATGATACATATATATGTTTGATTAAAGCGAGATTGTTAACCCCTTAAAGTTGCTTTCCTTAGTAAAGCAGATTAAAGAGCCTGTGCCAGCAGTTCTTGTTGCTTGTCTTGTTGGGTCTTACACCTCAAAAACAGCTGCTGCTAGCCAAATTGTTGTTACAATTACATTCAAAAGGTTTTTCTCCACTGTGCATTATCTGATGTGCAGCAAGACTCTGTCTGGTTGTGAAAGCCTTTCCACATTCATAAAGCTACTCTCCAGTGTGGATTCTCTGATGTGCAATAAGATAGCCCCTCTGTGTGAAAGCCTTCCCACAGTGATTGCACTCAAAAGGTTTCTCTCCAGTGTGGATTCTCTGATGGGCAGTAAGACTGCCCCTGTCTTTTAAAGCCTTTCCACATAAATTACATTCATAAGGTTTCTCTCCAGTGTGGATTCTCTGATGTGCAGTAAGATTGCCCCTCTGTGTGAAAGCCTTTCCACAGTGATCACATTTAAAAGGTTTCTCTCCAGTGTGGATTCTCTGATGGGCAGCAAGACTGCCCCTGTCTTTGAAAGCCTTTCCACATAAATTACATTCATAAGGTTTCTCTCCAGTGTGGATTCTCTGATGGGTAGCAAGATTTCCCTTGTATCTGAAAGCCTTTCCACAGTGATTACATTCATAAGGTTTCTCTCCAGTATGGATTCTCTGATGGGCACCCAGTTTGTGCCTGTTTGTGAAAGCCTTTCCACAGTGATTACATTCAAAAGGTCTCTCTCCACTGTGGATTCTCTGATGTGCAGCAAGATGGTACCTCTCTATGAAAGTCTTTCCACATTGATTACATTCAAAAGGTCTCTCTCCACTGTGGATTCTCTGATGGGCAGCAAGTTTCTGCCTCATGGTGAAAGCCTTTCCACATTGATTACATTCATAAGATTTCTCTCCAGTGTGGAATCTCTGATGTGTAGTAAGATTGCTCCTCTGTGTGAAAGCCTTTCCACAGTGATTGCATTTAAAAGGTTTCTCTCCAGTGTGGATTCTCTGATGGGCAGCAAGACTGCCCCTGTCTTTGAAAGCCTTTCCACATAAATTACATTCATAAGGATTCTCTCCAGTGTGGATTCTCTGATGGGCAGCAAGATGGCACCTCTGTGTGAAAGCCTTTCCACAGTGATTACATTCATAAGGTTTCTCTCCAGTATGGATTCTCTGATGGGCACCCAGTTTGTGCCTGTTTGTGAAAGCCTTTCCACAGTGATTACATTCAAAAGGTCTCTCTCCACTGTGGATTCTCTGATGTGCAGCAAGATGGTACCTCTCTATGAAAGTCTTTCCACATTGATTACATTCAAAAGGTCTCTCTCCACTGTGGATTCTCTGATGAGCAACAAGATGGGAGGTCATTCTGAAACTCTTTCCACATTCATTACACTCAAAAGCTTTCTCTCCACTGTGAATTTTCTGATGCACAGCAAGACTGGCCCTGTCTCTAAAAGCCTTTCCACACTGATTACATTCATGAGGTTTTTCTCCAGTGTGGATTCTCTTATGTACAGCAAGAGGGGAACTCTCTGTGAAAGCCTTTCCACAGTGATTACATTGATAAGGTTTCTCTCCAGTGTGAATTCTGTGATGTCTAGTAAGCTGGGAGCTTGTCCTGAAAGTCTTTCCACATTGATTACATTCAAAAGGTTTCTCTCCACTGTGGATTCTCTGATGGGCAGAAAGACTCTCATTCCTTGTGAAAGCCTTTCCACACTGATTACATTCATAAGGCTTCTCTCCAGTGTGGACTGTCTGATGTGCAGCAAGAGTGCCACTGTCTGTGAAAGCCTTTCCACACTGATTACATTCATAAGGTTTCTCTCCAGTGTGGATTCTCTGATGGGCAGAAAGACTGCAACTGTGTGTGAAAGTCTTTCCACAGTGATTGCATTCAAAAGGTTTCTCTCCAGTGTGGATTCTCTGATGGGCAGCAAGCCTTCCCCTGTCATTGAAAGCCTTTCCACACAGGTTACATTCATAAGGTTTCTCTCCAGTGTGGATTCTCTGATGGGTAGCAAGATTGCCAATGTTTGTGAAAGCCTTTCCACAGTGATTACATTCATAAGGTTTCTCTCCACTGTGGATCCTCTGATGTGCAGCAAGACTGGAGCTCTGTGTGAAGGTCTTTCCACACTGATTACATTCATAAGGTTTCTCTCCAGTGTGAATTCTCTGATGTACTATAAGATTGCCCTTGTCTGAGAAAGACTTTCCACAATAATGACATTCATAAGGTTTCTCTCCAGTGTGGACTCTCTGATGTGCAGCTAGACTGGAGTTCTGTGTAAAAGCTTTTCCACATTGATTGCATTCAAAAAGTTTCTCGCCAGTATGGATTCTCTGATGGCGAATAATGAGTGATCTATGGCAAAAAGTTTTCCCACATTCATGGCATTCATAAAACTTCCTCCCAGTATGAATCTTATGAGATCTATCAAGATCTGAGTGCCAACCAAAGGCCTTCCCAAGCTGAGGAATTCCAGGGTGAAATCTAGGCGGTCTAGGAAGAGATGAGTGATGGGATGAGGTTGCTTTCCATTTATTATATTTATCAGGCTCCTTTTCAATGGGAATTTGCTGATGAGTAATGAGCTTAGAGTTCTGAATCAAGGCCTTCCCACCTTTATTACTTACACAGAGTCTTTCTCCAGTATCACTTTTCTGATGTCTGAGGTCTGAACTCCAGCTCAAGGCCATTTCCCCTTCATTACCTGGATACACGAGCATTTCAGGAGCCTTCTCATGGGACTGAAAAAGCTCTACTTCTTCAGTAAAGCATTTGCTATATTCACTATCCTGAAGACTGTCATTCCCTGAGATCATTTTCTTACACTGATTTAGGATACAAGACTGACTGAATCTCTTTCCAATTTCATCAAATTCATATTCGCTCTTTGGATTTTTATCTAAGTTGATATCAGAGTCATGGATTTCTTTCCATTTGAAGTTCCAAGCACCATCACTTATGAATCTTTGCAGGTCACATTTTTCCAGAAAAGTTCCAAGATTTGTAGTCACCTCATTTACTTCAAAGTTGGTCTCTAAATCTGAAGGAAACAAACAATCAAACATATATACACCAAAAGATATGTACATATAAGTATATGCAACAGCAATGGGTACTGGAGATTTATGTGCCTTAGGACCTTCTGTAATGGTAATTTAAATTTGAATATCTTTCCCACCCATTAATAGGGCCATGTTACTCCCTTATGTCACAGGAAGCCTAAGTCACATCTGGAGGGAGGAGCTTGCTGAATGAAACAGGAAAGGGTAGAGCAGGAAATACTCAGAGCAACTTAGAACTGGGGGAGGAGAGGAAGATTTGTGAGTGTTTATGGGAAAGCCCCAGCAGGGGGGAAGGTTATGGGATAGCGAGTTTCCATGCTGTAATATTGTGTTTTAAGTTGTTTGCTGTTATAATAAAGTGGATTTACGGGTTTGGGGATTTGCTTGCTGCTTGGATGGGTTGGACTTATTGGTTTTGGGATCTGGTTCTTTGGTGCCTGAATAAGTATTTTATTTCTTCTACCTTCTAGATGGAGAGTCTCTTATATTTTGCGATACTGAACTACATAGACATATTCACAATTATTGTCAATATTGTGATTACTGCCTTGTTGATATCACTGGCATCATGAACAGGATTACAAGGTATAAAATCTCTATTTTGAGGCAGAAGTGATTTAGAGGAAGAAATGGCTATCCCAGGATGGGAGGCTGTACCTTATTCCTCCCTAGCAAGGGAACAGGATAAAGGAGCAGGACTCTGTGAAAGTTGGAAATAGGCTAGAGTGGAGAATCTAGAGATTTGGAAGGATGTTTGTAAGAAATTCAAGTTAATCCAGGGACAGAACTGGCAGTAGTGAGTAGGAGAGGCTGGGTTTTACTCACAGCTTATTGTATTGTATATGAAAGCAGGGACAGACTGTTAAAAGACAGTACTCAGAGAATTGGCTAGTTGGAATGGAAATATTTTATGCCACAGTTAGATGGGGAATCTTGGGTGGTAGAAGAACAGATTATTCTTCGGTAATTAACTGATTTGAATGGGAATTTTGCTGTTAATTTGGCCAGGTAAAAGCAAAAAGCAAAGAGGTCAAAAGCGCATATAAGTTCAGGACAGGTCGAGTTTAGTTGACAGTCTTGTTGCCATGACAATGGGGAAAGAGAGTAGGTAGAAAATGATACTATATTAGGAACTGAGGCACAAAATTATACTTTGTTGCATGATGCTCCTCAGATAGAGAAGGAGACATTGTTAGATCCTCAGACAGATGTACACCCCACACTAAGAAGGAAACGAGAATCAGGGAGATAATACAGTTTTTAGAGAAATTCTGAAAGATTTCACTCAGCAGGAGGTCACAGATATCTTGAGCTGATTTGCCCAAGGAATGGGAGAATCATTAATATCTTTGATGGTGAGAATCAGTGGAAAGACTTATGTGATCTGATGCTGAGTGAGGGGAGCAGAACCAGGAGAACATTACACATGATTACAGATACATGTTATCTATGATGACTAACTTTGATAGACTTGGCTATTCTCAACAATACAAAGTTCAAAGACAGCTTGAAAAGACTCATGGTGGAAAATGCTATCCACATCCAGAGAAAGAATTATGGAGTCTAAATGCAGATTGAGGCAAACTATTTGCTCTTTTTTCCCCCTTACATGTGTATCTGAGTGTTGTAAACTAAAAATAAAAAACAAATAAAAAAAATTAAGTTAAAGGAGAGGGTAATGAAAACTGCTATCATGATGAGAAGTGCAGACACCTTCCATGACATGCCCTTAGGAGTTTCTCATAGAAATATGATAGTTAAGACAGCTTATAAACAGCTACTTCTGACTCTGCTAATTTGGGAGATAGGGTACCTTCTTTCAGAGGTGGCTGGATAACGTTTCACAGTTAAGTGACTTAGGAGACTGGGGAAAAGATAAATTTCCTCAAGTGAGAAGGGTGAATAACCAGCAGATTCAAAGTCAGAATAGAGTGACAAGAAGAGAAATGTTTACTACTCTACTGACAGAAGGGGTAGATTTTGGCAGAATAGATGGTATTCCACCTAATGAGCTATACAAAACGTACTGAGATAAGGGGCTTAATAGCAGACAGAATAGAGAAGAAAGAACTGCCCCTACAGATCTTGCACCCTTGTATCCAAGTGAGTCACACCTTCGGCAATACTAGGAAATAGGCCAAGCCCCAGCTCAGATTAAAGAAATACACATACAGGATTACAGACCCCATATTAATCTGACTATATATTTGAAAAATGGATCAAATACTATAACTAGGGCATTGATAGATACTGGGGCAGAGGCCTCCCTCATATATGGAAACCCTGATACGAAAGAACATTCTGTGGTCACTGTACCCATTCCTGAATACATCATTAGAATAGATATATTGAGAGGTATGACTCTAAATTTACCTGAGGGGAGATTCCAATTTGCAGTAATGAAGATAGGAATTAATACAGTTTTAGTGGGAAAAGTAAAAATGAACCCAATTACTTTACTGAACCACGTGAAGTAATTAGTCTGAAGCACTATCGTGTGCCAGGTGGGCAAGATGAAAGTACCAATACTATAAAGGAATATGTTGAACCATGAATGTTAGTGCCTACAACCACTTGATGGAATAATCCTGTATGGCCAGTCTGAAAATGGAGATGGAACGTGGAAGCTCATTTATGGCCTGTTTAATTTCTTTTTCTAACAGAGGTTTCCTGAGATATTCTATTTCCTCTTCTGTTAATCCCATGAGAATAAAGTTCCAGCACTAGCTGCCCTCACTCCCATCATAGCCCATCATAGGTTGACAATCCTGCTTAGATTATGTGAATTCACTGGCCACTGAAATAAACTATTTCCACCTCTTTGACAAATTACTTTAAAAATTTTTTTTTAATTTATGGAATGAAACAAGCATTTCCATATCATAGTTGTATAAAAAAAGATGACTGTACATGAAAGTGCAAATCTACTATGAACAACTTCCTATTCCTTTCAAATTTAAAACAGAATTTCATAGAAATTTCTTTTTTTCTCCCTTCCCTTGGGGGTTGGCTACCATTACATACAAATAGGTATGTATGTGTCTGTGGGTGTTTTTCTGCGTGTGTTTGTGTGTGTATGCAGTTTCAGACATATTGCTGTACAGTTTTCCCAACAATTTTTTTAACCAAATAATGAATCCCCAAATATTAAGTCTTTACACTTCTCAAATACAAGGTTATTATGTTTATTTGCTGCTGTATATATACACTATTCCATTGATCTATCTATTTCTTACCCAGTACCAGAGAGTTTTGATACTTACAGTCTTACAATACAGCGGGGCTGTCCAAGATGGGAACTGTGGGTGGCAGCATACCAGCCTGGGGTGCAATTTTATGCCACCCATCTGTGGGTTTTAGTTTTCATGAGGGAGGAGATAGAGTGGTAATTTGCATGAAATACATATTAGATTTTTAACTAATGCTTTAAAGCTGAGCCCTGGGATTCAGTAGGGTTGGACAGCCCTGCAATAGAGCATATGATCTGGCACTGCTAAACCTCCTTTCTTGACATTCTTTTTTTCATTATTTCCTTTGATATTCTTGACTTTTTGTTTTCTCAAATGAATTTTCTTATTACTTTTTCTAATTCAGTAAAAAAAATAATTTTGGTAATTTAAGTGGAATGGTGTTGAATATATCAATGTTTGGATAAAATTGTCATTTTTATCATATTGGCCCTGCTTACTCATGAACAATTGATATTTCTCCAATTATTGAAATCTGATTTTATTTGTATATAAAGGTACTTATAATCTGGTTTACATAGTTCCCATTTTTGCTTAGGCAGTTGGACTCCCAGGTATTTTATGGTGTGTAGAGTTTGAGGCAATTTGTTTTCTTCCTTTACGGAGCTTCTTGGAGAGCCAAGTAATTCCTGTCCTATTCTGACATCTTGCCAGAAGCCCTCCCATTCTTTTTAGCATGAAATCTTCAGTGAAGTTGCTAGACATCTTCACAGAAGGGGAATATGGCATCAAGGTCAGACACCTGATTGGTGGTAAATTATTGAACTTAAAAGGTGACAAGCCAGGACCAAAGTGGTTCGAGAGTTAGTGCATGCAGAAGACTGTGCTCAATGAAGCTTCTGAGGCTGAGATGCACCAGAATATGGATCCATTCTCTGCCTCTTGTGTGAATTTTGGTCTGACAATTAACATCAAGAAAAGAAATGGTCCTTACCCAGGGACAGCAGGTTCTGGATATTCTCCAGCAGGACCTCCTTATACAGCTCTCTCTGAGAATGGTCCAAGAGGCCCCACTCCTCCTTAGTGAAGTCCACAAACACATCCTTGAATGTCACCAACTCCTAAACCATCAAAAGTCACATGAAAGAGAGACTCCAAAATTCATCTAGTCCAACCCTCTTCAAGTCAGAAGAGGAAACTGAAGCCCAGAGAAGGGATTTGCCTAAAACTCCTAATACCCTTTATGAGTGTCACAGCCAACACTTTAAATCAGTTATTAAGAACCCAATGGAATATGGAGAAGAGCATTTTACATTTGAAGTGAGAATCATGATGGAGTAATAATGGTGGACAAACAAAAGCTAGAAAAATGTCTGACTATATACAATGCTTTTCCTGATGGGATTAGGGACAATGTATGTGCTCTATTAGTGATGCACAAGAATCTGTGGAGGAGATAGCAAGGTCATTGGTAATTCCTCATGTGTCCTAAGTGACACAGAATATTCTATGAATACTTTGTGAGAAGTTGGTAAGTACTGTGCATTCTGGGAGAAAAAACCAACTTAACAGTGATCCCTGAGGAGAGAACAAAGACATGATCAAATTTGCTAAAAGTCTGTGATAAAGTATAAAGTAGAGAAAAGTGTGTTGGCAACCAAAAATGGGCTCCTTAGCACTTAGTCAACAAGTGCCCTTGACTAGTTTGGCTTTTTCCCTTGAACTGAATGCTGTTTGTATGTTGGACTGGAGTAAGCTTGTCGGCCCCTTCACCTTGCTTCCCTTGCTTAAGATGATGGAAAGAAGCTGTGCTTTCCTGGTCAACTGCTTCACCTTGCTTAAGCAGACTGAAAGAACCTGTGCTTTCCCCGGCGTACCTTACACCCCCGCAGAAGCCAGATGGTTAAAAACAGCTTCCGTTGGAGCCAGAGGCTGCTATAGGTACAGCCACAGCCGAAGCTGAAGCAGGAGTTGCCAGTAGCAGAGCTGACCTACAGGAGGAAGCTGAACAAGGACTTGAGGCCAGTGGGTAATCTTTTTACCATAGAGGGGGAAGCATGATTTTGCTTTACACCATCATGCTTCTCTGTAGCCTCCTGGTTACTCTTGTAAGGCGTACTTATTGGGCCTGGAAGCTTTTGATTAATATGTCAAAATGGGGATGCTGGTTCATGGGTTGGTTACTGTGGAGCCTAAATATATGCTTTGATTCTTCTGCCTCCTACTTTGAGAGTTTCTTATATCCAGCAGTTCTGAACCTTTCAGACATATATATGATCCTCTTTGAGATTATAAACTCTGCCCTCCTAATACAAAAAGAATGAAAAGAATTCTAAAGAGAGATTACTCACCATCTGGCCTCAACTGAATGCAATGAGACTGTTTCCAGCCAACTGAATAAGAGTTCTCTATTCTCATAATGAAAGGCTGACATGACCGTGGGTATGATGAGTCAAACGTCTTCTGTCTTTCCTATATGATTGCTTTCAATTGTTCATGGAATACATTCGTTCATCTTAATATTTAATTGTAGAGAAATAAGAGTAACTATGTGGGGAAAGGAGGGTCCCTTCCTTCATTAAAAATGTAAAATTTTATCAACTGGGGTTAGAGATTGAGCCAATATATAAGAAAGATGCTGACAATTCACAAAAAATAAACTATTTCAACATGCTGGTACAACTCTAGAACACTAGGCTTAGAGGGTGAAAAGAATGAGTCAAGAGGCAGAGTGATGGAGGATCATACTAGAAAGTGGCCACTTCTTCAATTCCTTTGATGCTTGGGAGGGCTCATCTATTTTTCCAATCTGCTACATGCAAAACATGGGTTTAGCCAAGACACTTGGCATTTGCTGCTGCTCATTTCTAGCAGAATGGCATGATTCACTGTTTAAGATAAAAATCTCTTCACCTTTTTATCATTTTGATTTTGTTGAAAACATCTGATTTATTTCATATTTGTATATTTCACTTATAGCTTCCTTCATTTGTATTATTGAACTACTGAGCAACTTAACCATTTACACAACTTTGCTTTCATTCTTTGTTTCCTAAAAGGTCTCTTGCAAACTTAGCACTGATACTTTAATTGCCAAATCTGAAACACTTCTGTAAAATTTGGATTCAGTTAAAAGGCTACACTTATAGATCTAGAAGGCCGCAGGTTCCCCACCTCTGCTCTAGACTGACTGCATTCAGATACCAGGAGACAAACATTTGGATCCAATGACATTCTTCATTCTTATCTTTAGAATTTCTGAACTTTTACCTTAATACCAAATTTTAAGAGTATTTTTCATGAAGGGATGACCCCCTGACAGAGGGTAAAACATCACAAGTATCCATGTCACTTTAGCAGAGATCATAATTTACTTTAGGACACACTCAGTTGCATTTGCTGCCAGGACCTCAAAATATAGGGCTCACTCCTGTGGATTAGCCTACTGCCAGTTTTCTGGTGGCAGTCTTTCTACTCGGAAGCAGAAGAGACTCAGTCCCCAAATAGGATGAAGTAGGGAGAATGGGAGTTGATGGACAGATAAGGGAAGAGGAGTTCTCAGGGGGAAATCAGTGTTTTGCATTTTGGCCCAGGTAGAACGTGAACCTTGGGATGGGAGTTGGTGGACTAGGAGAAGGTCAAGGGAGAAGATGAGTCTTTCCCATGGCTAAGGCATTGCAGCTGATGGAGACCAAGAAGAGCAGAGAAGAAGGAAGGGGCCTGAGTTTCTAGCCATGAGTGTGAATGAAGGAAGAAGATGATCCTGGGGCCTCAGGAGGTAGGCAGAAAGAGACTGGTGGACCCTCTCAGAAAGGGCTTGGTTCACTGAGGCCCAAGCCTTCTTCTGCTTTCCATAGGGCCCACGTTTCTAGGCCTCTTCTGCCTTGGACTCTGCCCCATGGCAGACTCCCTGGCTAGAAGAAGCAGCCTTTTCCCTTGAGATAAAGATGTCTCCTAAAAATCCAGTGCTGTACTTGCAGTTTCCAGGTAGGTCTGAGCCAGGAGGTCAGAAAGGTCAGACAGTCCACCTCTATTCTTACTGAATAGCATTCAAAGACCAAATAGTGGTCTTTGATGCCCCCATCAGGCCATGATTCCGGCTTCACTCAGCCCTCTAGAGCCCCCCAGAGGCCCTGCTCACCTTCATGGGGAGACCTCTCAATTGCTGCAATCCTTCTTTCCCTACTGCTGCTCTCTGGCCATCTTTACGCCACCCCCTCCCAATCTCTTTCCTCCTTTAACTCTGGGAAGCACAATCCCACCTTTGGCACTCCTATCCCCAAATCTGACCACTGAGGCTTCCACACAGAAAGTCGGTGATGGTTTTTAAAAGCAAATTTCTGAGAAACCAAAACTGACTCCATTTGATGCTATACTGGATGTCCTGAGGTCAATGTCCTCGGTGTCCCCTTCAGTACCTCCCTTCCCTCAATCTCTTTGAGAAAATTCACAGGACTCACTTCCTGTCCTGTTATTCTGACTAAGAAGGCACAAAAGACTTAGTAAAAGTTGTTGACTAATCAAGCAGCTAGGCTTTTCTTTGGACTGGAGTAAGTATCTATGCTAAAGTTACAAGCTTTCTAACTCTAAATCCACATTTTCTTTCTTTCCCTCTCTCTGTCCCCTAACCTGATCTTACCAAAAACTTCTTTGTAAGCCTGTCTGTAAGACCTCAGGGATCCTACCAAAAGGATGGGTCGTGTACCTTAGGAGGAGAGCCTGTCGCTATGTCTTCTGTGGAACTGTGAGACACACATGTTCATCAGGGAGTGCGTCACACTCTTGAGTCAATAAACCACCGTACACTGTATGTGCACCCTGTGTTCCCTTATTCTGGCTGTCCCTGACAACGACCATGACAATTCTCACAACAGGATCAAAGGAGATAATATTTATATTGGTTCCTGGCACATAGCAGACACCACATAACCAACCTCTTAACCCTTTCCAGTCTTCTTACACCTTGGTCCTCTTCTCCCCTCTGACCTGAGGACACTGGCCTCCTGGCAGATCTTTAACCAAGACCCTCCACCCCCTGACCCTTTGCCTTCCCAATGGCTGTCTCTGAAGCTTGGAATGTCCTTCCCCCCTCACCTGGGTTTCCTGGCTTCCTTCACATCTCAGGTAACATCTCACCTGAAAACAAGCTGTTCCTGGTCCCTTCCTTCTCATAGCACCTCCCATCCAAACAGTACAGAGCTTGTTTGCACACAGATGCTGACATGTTTTCTCACAATTAGACTGAGCTCATGGAGAACATGGACTGTTATTTCTTTAAACTTTCTTTGCACAACTAATATGTTAGCATAGTGCTAGGCATAGAGGGGCCACTTTCTAAATGCTTACTGACTTGACCTAAGAAATAAATGGCAAATAAGAAGGATTCAGAGAGACCTGGGAAGACTTGTATGGCCTAAGGCAGAAGGAAATGAGCAGAAGGAGGAAGACAATTTCTGCTCTGCTGACAGTACTGCAAAAGACAACCTAAGTCTGTTCCTTGACTGTCTTGGATTCCAGCTTTGCTGATACTGGTCAGGTCTGTGGATGGACTGCACTCACCTGGGATGAGGGTCTCTGGCTCCCAGGGGCCATTCTCCTTGGTTCTTGGTTTCTCTCCTGGGAATAGGCTTTGGTCCTCATCAAGTAGACCTGGGGAGAGAGAAGAACCTCAAATTGGGGTGGCTGCTGAATAGACAGGTGAGCTCTCAGAGCAGTTACAAAGGCCCTGCCCTCAGGGGAGAGACTCCACCACAGGAGGAGGGCAGCAGGGAGGGTCAGGCTTGGAAGTGAACTTGGTCTGAGCAGGAAGAGGACTTGCCACTCTCCAGAACTCCTTCTCTTTGGCCTCATGCCCCTCCCTCATCCTCCTACAGGGACCCAGGAGGCAGAAGGAACTTGGGATCCCAGATGGGATGAGACCAGTCAGAGCCTCAATGGCTCCAGATGCAGAGCTCTGTCTCCAGCTGACACTGTGGGTGAGATATTTAGGTCAGGCAACTGTGACCCAATGGTAAAACTGGGGATGGCACCTGCCAACAGATTGTACTGTATAGGTCCCTAACCTGGGCATGGCCAGAGGCAAAACTCAGCAGGTCAGAGGCAGCTGTGCCAGCAATCAAGGAGGGGTTTGATTAATTCATTTCCGAGCCAGGGAGGAGGTTTCCAAACCTGAAGTCCTCTTTCTGGAGAGGGCTTCCCCTGCTGTGGGAAAGTTAGAGTTTATGCTCATGCAAACCACAATTGGGCTGGATCAGGACAATCATTTTTAGGTCTGGAGAGGCCCAATGGAAAGGTCAGACAGCAGAAGCAGAAGCATGCACCCTTGTTCAGACCTGCCTGGAACCTGCATGTGCAGAAGTCAGAGAGATCTCTCCTTCCAAAGCGAAACACAAAGAGATTTCACCATCAAGGGAAGAGGGCAGAGAGATCTCACTACCAAGGTCAGGGGGGAGAGAGGAACTCCAAAGGAAGAAGGCAGAGAGATCTCAGCTCCTAGGACTTCTGTTCCTAGCCAACGTGCTCTGGCTGGATCCTCCTATTCCTGAGAGACTGGCTCAGTCCTACTGTCCATCTCCCAGACTGACACCTCTTCTCCCCTGCCCTCCTCCCACGCTTCCAAACTTCTTCCCCAGGAGAGAATTCCACCAGGGCCACCACCCACATGGCTGGTCATCTGAGCTCCCATCCCCCATTTCTTTACCACCTCTTTCTCCCTCCCTTAGCCTGCTCTGGGACCCCAAATATCCTCAGTGAAACCTCCTGCTCTTCTAGCTCTCCCCCTGCTACACTCGTCTTCTTCTCCACAAGGATATGCCTAGCCTAACTCCCTCCTGACTCTCTCAACCACTTCCCTCCCTTGATTCCCTTCCCCTCAGGTCCCCCTTTCTTCTTTGCAGCCACAGTCCAGACCTGCCCACCCCAGTGAACTCTCCTTTAAAATGGAGACATTTACACCCTTAGTTGATCTCTATTCTTGACGTTCCACATCCCAATCCTAACACTGAGGGGGCTTTTCCCTCTGTCTTGTTTTTATTTCCCAAGAGATCTTCTCTCACTGGAAGACAGCTGGATCCTAATGAGGAGCTGAGACCAGGACATCAGGACCCCGGGTCCCAAGTCATACATTATAGCTCATGTAATAAACTTTATCTGCTGATATAAACCTTTACATCTGCCTCTAAGTCTAGGGTTTTGGCTGTTACGCCTGATTAAGCAACAGAAATCTATCCCCTGGGAGATCTAGTTCCCTCTTTACCCCTCAAAATCTGGATTCTAATGGTAAGGGGAGAGGTGCAGGAAGCAGGACATGTAAGTTCTGGGGCGCAAAGATGGCAGAGAATTAGGAAGGAGGCCACAGGACTGACCTGGGATAGCTGTTGGGGGTGATGGGAGCACAATACCCCAGCACAGAATCTTTAGTTATCCTTCTGTTTTGTTTTTTTTTTTTTAACAAAAGTAAAGACAGACCCCGACCTCCTGGGTCTTATCTGACAAAGGGGAGTGGTGGGCAGGGAGGGCCTCTAGGGTTGTAAATGTTACTGGGCTGGGCAGTGAGACCTTAGGGCATAGACTGACACTCATCCCTAGGTACAGGAGCATAGGGGGATATCACTTCGGTTCTCATTTCCTCAACTGGAGAGGGAAAGGTAATTTTGGGGACGAAAAATAAAGCCAAAAGAAGGGATATATATATACATACATACCTACATATAGATTTATGTATTTACATGTATATCTTTAAAACCTGTTTGATTGGCTTGGTGGTAAAACTTACTGCTCAATTGAGAATTAAGAGCTTTTTTAGAGCTTTTTAAAGGAACTCAGGGATTTTAAAAGCATTCTAACAATGGCATTCTAACCATGGGAACCACCAGGATAAAGACAAAGCCTGAGATGGAACATCACAAAGGAGAAGAAACCAAAAGGCCAGTTTGGCAGCTCAGTGCTATGTGAAGCGGAACTCTGTGTAACCAACTTGGAGATGTAGCTGGGGCCAGGTTCTGAGAGCTCTGAAACAGCAAACAGATCTGTAATTGCACACAGATATTATGGGAGGCACTGGAATGTACTGAGGGGAAGTGATGGGGGGAAGACAACTTTAGACCCATAGACATCTATGACCTTCAGGGTGGATTCCCCCATCCCCTCCCCTCACCCATGCCTATTAAGTTAGTGAAGTCAATCCAGTTAAGTTCCTAGAGAGGTCCTTTGAGTAGAAATGGCTCATATGGGCAGTTTTGTTTACTTGGCCCCATAAAAGAGAATTCTTCCTGTTGCCAGTATTCCAATGTGGTTCAGCAAATTGGTGAAATGGAGAGGGACAGATAGCTCTTGAAGGAAAAAAATGAAAGGCAAAAACAGACAGTAAAACTGTAATACTTTGAGATAACAATATACCACTTTTAGCCTTAGACAAATTAAAAGGATAAACAAAAAGCTTTAGCACCTAATGTGCTATTGGGAAAGGGAGCCAAGACAGAGTGAAGAGTCAGGGATGGCTTCTAGTTGCTAATGTGGAAGAAATAAATAAATTTGGGGGAAATAGCTTCTCTCTAGAAACAGTTACCTTAGATGTTGTAGCAACAATGTTGCTACTTGCTGGAGCTGTAGAGGGATAAGGCCAATAACACCAGCACACAGGAGGGCTGCTCAGCACAGGTTCTTTGATCTGCTTTTCTAAAGGAAAGCAACTCAAAAAGGGTTAGCAATTTTACTTTGATTAAACATACACATATCATTCACTTAGTTCAATGGATAACATCAGCACCCTTAACTTCAGAGAAAATGCAAACAGAAATTACAAGCAGAGAAAATAACACAAATCAACTGACCAAAAGCAATCACACACAGTCACCAGAGAGAGAAGCACCAACATCTGGGTTTTTTGAAGTGGGGAGGGGGAGAATCCTTAATGGATAATCTGGCCACAAACAGCAACACTCTTCCCATGAGTGAGCCCCAAAGCAAAATTCTAACCTGAGAGTATATATACACTTCTTCAGGGTCAGAGGGCATCACAACCCACCAGCTCTAACTGCTCTAACATTGTGCTCCACCCACTCCTGCTCCACTCATTCAGCAAGCTCCTCCCACCACAGGCTTCATGTGACTTAGTGTGACTTAAGGAGGACACATGGGCCTCTGAATGGATGGGAAGATCTTCAAATTAACAATACATTGGGCTCCAAGATCCTCTGTATCCATTACATAGGCATTAACATTTCTTAAGTACAACAAAACCCTCACAAAATAAACATATCACATTTGCGAAATACATGAGAACTCATTACCTGGGTGGCCACATGGCCTTAAACAGATAAAGTACACAACATTATAATTCCCTTAAATCCAAAACAAAAATGTCCAAATAAAGTCCTTCTTGGGGGTGTGTCCTTTTCCCCACAGTGTTCCAGTCCCTCCTCCCCATTCCAAGTCCTGAAGGTGGCAGGGCAACAAAGCCAATAGGGTGGGTCCTTGGGGGTCCAGGGTACTTCCCCCCACCCACCAGGTAACTCTATCCTCCTCTGCATTTTTTTTTCCCACTGATTTTATCTTGAAGGAGGCCTCCACTAACTGGCCAGTCCCCATCCAAGATGTTCTGAAAGAATTAACTAGAGACCTATCTCCCCTGGCCCCACCAGACATTCGAAGCAAGGGAAAACATCCCCACTGAAACAAGCTCTACAACTCCTGAGACCAAGGTTAATATTTTCCTCAAACCCAAATCACTTGACATCCTGTCTCTATTACCCAAATACCCCAATGAAGAAAGTGGCTGCCCAGGCTCAGCCCAGGTGGACTGAGGCTGGGCGGAACACCATGTATGTTTCTTTTTCCCCTTGTCCCCTTCAGGTGCTACCCACAGGGCAACTGCCAGGGAGCTGATGCTATTCTGTCTTCTCAGAGGAATTCCAGGTAAGTGAAACAGGGGAGAGAGGCCTGGGCCTGGAGTCAGGAAGAACTGAGTTCCCATTTGATCTCCCATCGATCCCACAGGTAGTAACTGTGTGAAACAGATGGAATGAGTTTTGTTTCCACAGAATTGCAAGCACTTCTCCCCTCCCCCCACCAGCTTTAGCAGAATGTAAGTCAGGGACTGGTTCTAATCAGAGCTGTGATCTAGCAGAAGCCAGATTTCTGATGGGGTAAAAGGTTTGAAACTTGTGCTTAATGAGTTACCTGAGGGGGACATGACATGGGCACTTCACAGGGTTGCATGTGGCCAATCAAGAGCCAGGCTGGAGATGTGAACTGGGAGTCAAGAAAAGGACTCGAATTTCTCTGAGTCCTTTTACTCTCCTGTACTGCATTCAGGGGATGAAGGGATGAACCAATTTATTCAGGAAGAATAAATGTAAAACATAATTAAAACTTTCCTGGCTTTCCGCCCACTATTATTTACTGCTAGACTAAGTTATATTTCTAACAGTGATCGCTGACAATAATAAATGTTACAGAGAAGAAAAAGCCAACGAATGGGCTATGCTACGAGTGGGGAACCTTTTCAAGTTATTAATTTAGCTATCATCAAATAAGGCTGAATTCAAGAAACTTCAATGAGATATACTTTAAAATGTACATTCTTTGGTAAAAATCTAACTACTATGAATAATTTTAATAAATGAAAACTACTTGTTAATTTTTAAGTAACAAAGGCCACAGGTTCCCACCCCTGGGCTAGGGTCTTTACAAAGAAGACCATTGCTTTTAGGTGTCTGCATGATTTACAGGAGGTGGAAAAGGGAGCAGGGGGTGGAAAAAAGAGAGACCATCCAGTACAGGGAGCTTTTTCTAGCAAATTACCTCTGAAAACTAGGAAAGAGGATAGCTTAAGGATGAGAAGGTTAAGTGAAGATCTTTTAAGATAGGGGAGATCTGGACATTTCATGTTTTTTGTTAGCAATTCAGCGGACTCAGTGCTGAAAGAAGTTGTAGTTCAGTCATTTTCAGTAGGTTGATGGGGTGCTTGGTGCCCTGTGCTTGGACCCCAATTCCAAAATCATGTCTCTCCCAAGGCTCAAAACACTGTCTCAGGGAGTTTCTCTCCAGGTCCAGCGCAGCATGCCCTAGCAAAAAAACCCTTTACCTGTCTTCCTGACAAAGTGGCCAGCTGCCCCTATAGAATGTATTAGTTTGAACCAGCTGTTCCCTAGTTGACCTGGTCGTGTCCTGGGTCATAGAGACATTTACTACTCACTGACCCATCACGGTGTATCCTAGACCTAGACATGAGCATCCTCCCTTATGCTGAACTTGTCTAACTGGACACTGATGGGGCAGCCTGGGTATTTCCCTGTCAGCCCTGACCCTGAGTTGTCTTGGTGACATTTCAGGCCTAAAACCACGCCTCCATGTGACCCCACCCCCAGTGAACTCCGGGTACAATGCCTGAGTAGCAGATACTAAAACAGCACCTTCTTTTAAGAACTAACCACTCCTTAACCACTCCCTAACCCGGCCCCATCACCTAATTAGCATATCTGGCACATGTCTTCCCATGGTGTAACCTTCACCAGGGTCTCCTCCTAGACGGCAGGTTCCCTAAGAACTCTTGCTCCTGTAAAGTCTAACAATGAACTTTCACCACTTTGACTTAAAGCCTCCTCGGGTCCCAGAATCTATCCCAGGCCCTCCGACCTTGATCTCGGGATTCCGTATCCCCGGTATCTCCTTCCACATTTCTGGGGCCACTCGAGATTTCTCCGCTCCCCCCCTCCCCCCAGGCCTGCAGGGACGTTGGGCTGAGCCCTACACAGACTCCGGCATAAGCCTCCTTCCTGATGGGGTGCCTTGTCTGGGGACACTCGGCCCCTCTCTCCACCTCCTCCAGGACGCTGCTCGGCCCAGGTGGGCTCCAGGCGCTCCCTGGGCTTACAGGCCGACAGGCCGGGCCGGGCTCCCTGCACACCCGGGCTTCGCCCCTAGGACACCTCTCACACAACCGGAAAATCTCCGTCTTCTGGCCTTACACAGAAGCACCTCGTGTCCTCTGCCTACACTGCCCGGCCCGGACCCTCCTGAGGACCCGGACAAATGGCCTGCAGCGGAGCTCTGAATTCTGGAGCCATTTTACGGCTCGATCGGTTTTGCCGCCCGAAGGGAGACGGACACAAGTTCCCTCTGTCTCGCTTTTACGTCCCTCCCCCAGGACCCAGAACTGCGGGAACGATGTAGGGAGCCCCTAGTTAAATTTACCGCAGTAAAGGAAAACAAGACGTACCTCACTTAGACCTTATGATCCCCTTCTCTCAGACCCACGCGCTTCGGGATCCTGAAGCAGGATCCTACACAGCCTGCTGTCTTTTCAGCTCCTCAGTCAGCCCCTTCTCCCTGGGAGGTAAGGCAGGGACCTTACCAGGAAGCTAGCAGGCTTCTACAGGATGTCCCGCCCAAACCTCTACTTCCGGGGCGGTCACCTCCAGCAGCACTTCCGGACTACATTTCCCAGAAGACGGTGAGCCTTCCGTATCCAACTGTTCTTTGGTTTCCTAGACATTCACCGCTGGACTCGGTTGACCAAAATGCCTCGCTCCCAAATCCTGCCCTTACCAGGGGCGGAACTTCCTATCTGCCTCCATCCCAGGCTCCAAACTATCTCCTTTCCAGGAAGTAGCAGATTCCAGTCCAGGATCCTCTCGGTGCCGGTTCCTTTTCAAATCACTGCTGTCACGTGAAGTAAAACCTCGGGAGTTACTCTGAAAACGCTCCGCAGTTCGTCGAGGGTTTCAAAGCGCTCCCTCTGCAGCTTGATTTGTGGGGAGACCTGGACATCCTTCTCTCCACTTGTTGTACCAATCACTAAGGAGCAGAGGAGGTTCTAGGATCCAGCGCCGAAGTCTGGGGAGGATCTGGCCCGCCCTCACCCCCCAGGCCCCTTGGCGGGGGCGGGGGAAGCCACGGGCCCTGCCGTGCCATAGCTGTCCGGATCTCAGAGGCTGGGTAGACCCATCAGAGGGACTCGGACGGTAAGAGGTACAATGCTATTCTGCCTCGTAGAGATGATGAAAATCGGATTTAAAACGGCCGTGAATCATGATGGGCGCAGGACGATCCCTGGGGGATGAGGAGGGGCGGGTCATTGGAACCTGGAAGGGCTTCACTCATCGTGACACTCCCCCAGGTTTATCTCCTCTAAGGAGACGTTGAGGGGCGGCCTGGGTGGTCCCTGCCAGGCTTGACCTTGAGTTGATTTGCCCTAGCCACCCCCCCCATCCTTTAATTAGCATATTGGGCACTTGTCTTACTATAGAATGTCTTTTATAATCGTCACCTGTGGCCCCTCATAGACCGCAGGTTCCGTAAGAACTCTTGCCCCTGTAAAGCTTAACAATAAACTTTCCCCAACTTGAGTTAAAACCTGCTTCTGTCTGAGAATCCATCCCAGGCAAACTCGCCCTGGGACCTTGATCTTGGGGTTCCTGAGGTGTCACCGGATTTCCCCCTCAACACCACTACTGCAAACGCCACACTACTTTAGTGGTCCTATCAATTCTGGATTAAGTCTCATATAAAGATAAGAAAAACAAAGTAGACCTGAGCAGGATGCCCCAGAAACTAAAGTAGAAAGAGTTTAGGTGTATTCTGAATGGGAATTGCTCAATATACATATTTCTCAATACTATGTAGAACTTCTACAAATATATTTTTGGACAGACGATATAGGAATGTTACCTTGCTTATACATATTTGCAATGGGGGTTTTGTTTTCTTTCTTAATTTGAGGTGGGTGAGAGAGGCACATGAAATTTTTCCTAATGAAAAAACATTTATTTAAAAGTACAAGTAAGCACTCAGCTGATTTCACAACTATGACTAGGAGAGTTCTTGATCTAAGATCAAGATTTAAAAAAAGTATATAAAATTCTAACTACAGAAAACTTAAATGTTTTAATAAAATAAATGCAGACCAGATTAGAAGAGAAAATGCAGCATGCAGAGTATATCAAATCTTAGATAATTGTTTTAACAACCCAGCTAGCAGCTCCTGTGGGGGCATAAGATCCCCCCCCACAGCCAGCACCCAGGAGGCTGCCGGGACGCCCGGGAAAGCACAGGTTCTTTTTATCTGCTTAAACAAGGAAAGCACGGTGAAGGGGTTGACCAGCTTACTTTAATCCAGCATTCAGTTAGCATACAGACAACATTCATTTAGTTCAGGGGAAAAATGCCAGCATTCAGTTAACATTCAGGGGAGCATACAGGCAAGCATCAACAGACAGGCCAAGTACAGATTACAGTCAGCTAGTTCAGGGGAACAAACAGCGAGCACCCTGAAGTTTAGAACATTCATTTAGTTCAAGAGGAAAACAAAACCACCACCTCGAACTTCAGAACTAAATACAAACAAATTACAAATATCAACAGACAGACCCAATACAATTCATAGTTACCAACATCTGGGCTCAGCCCAAGAGCAAGGGCTGACCTAGAGTCACACTCTCCACTGCTCCCACACCAACTGGAAAAGGAAAGAGCTCTCTTCAAGCTGTCCTCTCCCCTCTTATAGAGTTTTGACATCATCAAGCGCAGCCTGAATGACCAGAGCCAATTGGTTCTTGAGCTGGCCCCTCCCCCTAGCGTAGACCAGGTTAACACCCATTAGGGCGTGGCTCTAGAGCTAACACCTTCCCTCAGCCAGCCCCATGACTCATCACACAGGAAGTTCTGATTCCTGGCATGGTCGCTGGACTTCCTGCCCCGGAAGAGCAAGCCACAGCGTCCAGAGGCTCAATGAGGTAAGCTGACTCACTCAAAGAAAACAAAGGTCACTCTGGTTACAATAATAAGTCTTTTATATTCATGATAGGTGAAATGAAAATTGAACATTTCCCTGTAAATTAATAAGATCATTCAAATAAATAGGTTCAGTTCAATTCTCGGCCATAACCGTTCCATAACCCCTGAGTGTTCTTGGCTTAACATTCCAGGAACTAGCCATTCCTAGGTCACGTCGACCCGGAGGGTTGGCTTCCCTCCCTGCGAAACCGGGATGTTATTAAAGAAAACAAATACCAAGCCTCAGGCGATGGGACGCGGCTGGGCCAGATGTGTATTGGACGAACCATGAATAACGGCACGCGCCAAAAACCTCCTGGCTCCAAGCCTTTTTTGTTTAGGACAGTATAAAAAATATACCTCCTGTAGGCCCGCTGAGCCTCACCCGCGGGAAGGACGCTTCGCCCGGGAAAACTCTTTACACAATTCAAGTTTGCATGGGCTGTAACGGGGCTCCCAGCTGCTGATCTACCTTGGAGGTTCCCTTGAATTGGTGATGTATTCTCTTCCTTTACCGATTATCTTGATTGGTGCTGTGTTATTGGTTATTCTCATCATTGTATGTTTTCTATGCAAATTTAAGCTATCTGTGCCTTGCCTTTTCTAAATAAATTTCCATTTTCTATTTTCCTGGTGTGTTGGGGAGCGTCATTTATAGGAGCGAATCCGAACCTCATTAAATCGTATTAACACAATAGGGAAAGAACTGACATCCATGTGTACCAAGGAACCAATGCCAATAGACAAGTGCTGAAAGGACAGAAAGTTTGCCAAAGTCCTGACAGCCATAAATGACACATGAAAACATTCTTCAAAGCATGGATTAAAAGAGTCATATGAAAAAAATTTTATCATTTGTTGATAATATTTAGCTAGGTACACAGCAAACCACAGAGCCAAATGGAAAAACTTTATTTGCAATTAAATAAAAAAAAAACTAAGATTACTTTCTATAAATAAATATAGAAAATATATTGATTTGCTAAAATAAATAAGATGAGGTATATTAACACATCACTAGAAAGAATGCATACCAGAACCCTTATAAACAGTGAATGATTATTATTTAGAAGTTACTGTAATAATGCTAGCTAAATAGAAATGCGTATTGAGAACCGCTGCGGGTGGTACATGTTTTGCCACATGCTTCTGTTACCTTGAGGTAGATAACACGTACCAAATTTGACATTCGTTTTTAGTTGCTGCTGTTATCATTTGTTTTAAGAAATATGTGCAGTATGAAGAACTTGAAAATACAAATGAGAAATGTTTTGGGGAAAAAAATAGATATTTTCATGCAATTACGTACAGTTTCACAAGATTTTTCCCCCCTGTAAAACAGATAACCGTGTCACTGAGAGAGCGTTTTTGCTCGGCTTAGTGCGTTTGTTTTGTCTCCTGGATTGCATTATTTTGCTCTATTCTTTAATTTTGTGTGCAAACGACATACCAGTTTAAAATGAAAACTATTGAGGGGTGGAACCAAGATGGCCCCTGGAAAGCAGGGACCTGCATGAGCTTCCCCCACCCAGGTCCCTCCAAAAACCTATAAAAAATGGCTCTGAACAAATTCTAGAGCTGCATAACCCATGAGATAACAGAGGGAAGCGGGGCTCCAGCCCAAGAAAGCCTGGATGGTCGCGGGGAAGGGTCTATCACACGGAGCTGGGAGCATTCTCCACTCAGTACAGACACATTCAGCGTTTGACTCCTCCTGAGCAGCTGCATTTCATAGTACCGGTAGGTACTATGTTAGTTTGTTTCTTTTCCTCCTTTGTTTATTGTTTGTTTGTGTCAACCTGAAAGTTTGGTTAAAGGAGGCAAACAGGCTAGGTGATTCTAAATTCTAAGTTCTGACTTGTCTGACAAAAGAATGAACAGCTTTAAATACATTTCACAACAATCACAATTCAGGATATTTGTGTCCCTCAGATTTGTGGTCTCTTGTATGGGCTGCAAATTGACAAGACAATTAACAAAGTAGTGTCAATTGGAAATTATGATCCCAGGATGTCTGGGTTTCCCCTGTATAAGTATACGCCCCTAGGATCTCAACATAAGAGAAGGCCCACTATTCTGGCCTATCATTTAGTGGTTACAAACAGGAAGAATACCCTTGTCAACCTTATCTGGTCTTTGAGGTTGCTGACCCAGGAAAGGGCATTTTTAGAGCAAAGTGAAGCAGTTTGGCTGATTAGTTCAGGCTTTTGCCCTTATTTGCATTCATATGTTCTGAAATGATCATCATTTGGCTAGGAAGCTCTGGCAGCTGTTGGTTTATAGGAGATGTCTTTTGTTAGTGATCAGATGGCTCCAGATCACCACAATCAGAGCTACCATCCATCTTACTATGTGGCAACAGGGAATTTTCTGACTCATCAAGGCAGTGCTGGACCAGCGGATAGCCCCTCAGGTCACCTTGGGTCTCAAGTGGGGTTGGCAGCAGGGGTGTCTCCGAGGGTCTCGCTTTGCCACAGTTGCCCGCCATGTAACGCTGACTTGACAGAGAGTGCTTACATTTCTTAATACCACAAAGGAAACCCATTTCTTCAACCAATAGCACTGTATGTTTTAAAACATGCTCTTTTGTTTGAGATCTATTGATACTGTTTTAAGCTTGTGGGCCTTTTCCAAAAAGGAAATAGGGAAATGATCAAAGACAAATAATTATCAAATGAATGTAATTAGTGAACCCCCTAGTCAGTGGAGGGGTGGCCCTAGTTAATCAGATGTTTCCATGTCCCAGGGGACATCAGCACAGTCATCAAACAAGATGCCAAATGAAGCCTCTGGTAAATGTTCCTTGGAAACATCAGACAGGACTGAGCACCAGAGCAACCACAGTGTGCCAGGCACTCTGCTGAGCACTGGAGATACAAAAAATGGCAAACAATAGTCCCTGTCCTCAGGGACCTTACAGTGTAAGGGAAGACAATCTACAAATCTGGACAAAGTAAGCTATATACAGGATAAGTAGGACATAATTAGCAGAGTTAGGACCCTGGGATTAAGAGGGATTGGCGAAGACTTGCTGTCAAAGGCAGTATTTTAGCTTCAACAAGAAGCCAGCAAGGTCAGTGGTCAGAGCAGAGGGTAGTGAGTATTCCAGGCATGGAAGACAGCCAGAGAAAATGCTGAGAGATGAGAGCTGGAGGGTGAATGTTGAAAACTGAAAACAAATAATTTTTGGAATGCTATTGTTATTCAGCAAAATCTACAAAACAATATTTAACTTGAAGTCTTGTAGATGATATTAAGCAAGAGGTCTTGCTAGATTAGAAAAAATGTTTAGAAAAAGCCCCACAGAAAATTTTCATAATTTAAGTAGAATAAAATTTCATATTTTATAATTGTACAGAGGAATGAAATGATCCATTTGGGATTTTGGAGGGTGCAGCTTCTCTGGGTCATTATTATATGTGTTTAATGCATACATTTAAAAGAATATTAGGAGTAGTAGATTTAAAAAGTGAAGAGTTTTGCAACAAACTTTTTGTTGTTCCTGTAACGAGTTCTGAGAATAAAATATTTGAGGAACCAGCACTCCGGAGTCGTGTTTGTTCATTGCATTGGTCTGTGTTGTTATAGACTATAAACTATTCTGGTTCTGCTCACTTCTCTCTATATCACTTCCATCAAGCTTTCCCAGGCTTCTCTGACACTGTCTGTTGATACTTCTTAGGGCTTGATAATCTTCCATTATATTTTCAAGCCATCATTTCTTCAATCATTTCCCAGTATATGGGCACTGTCTTTGATTCTAGATCTTTGCAACAAGAACAGACAGTTACGGGGCAGCTAGGTGGCGCAGGCACTGTCTTTTTGTGTTTTGTATATGGGTCTTTATCATTTTTTGGTGACCTGTTGAGTTCAGAGGTGTAGTGGTTATCACTAGACTATTGATGGCTAGAGATAGACTGGATGACCTTGGAATCTTTGATGTCTAAACAAGCTGCAAGTGCTCCACAGTGCCTGCTTCAGCTACCTTCATGGCCATTGGAACAAATTGTTCTCATCCTCCCATTCCACCAGGGGAGGTCTTTACATGATTGGGGTAGACACCCCCCTAACTCAGCAATGTATTTGAGACCCCTTGGTTACCCTCAGCCTGGTTTAGCCTGTCTGCCAAAATGGTTTATTGGGGTGTGGCTACTTCTTGGAGCCACAGGTGAGAGTTGGTGTTGCAACAATTCGGCTAGTAGCTGCTGTGGGGGTGAAAGACCAACAGAAGCACAACAACAAGAATGCTGCCAGTGCATGTTCTTTTGAGCTGCTTTACTAAGGAAAGCAATGTTAAGGGATTAACAATCTTACTTTAATCCAGCATATACATATAAACTCAATTAGTTCAGGAGGAAAAGCCAGCAACCTGAACTTCAGAGCAAATACAAACAAGTTACAAACGTACACAATATAAACAGACCAGATCACAATTCATAGTTAGCAAGAAACCATCAACATCTGGGTTGACGAACCAGGAGGCTCTTAGAGTGACTGCCCAGAGTCCCTTACCAACACTCCTCCTGGAGTGAGAGCCTCAAGCAAATAGCTCTGTTCTCTCTTTTTATACAGTCTTTGGATGTCATCAAATGTCATCTGAGTGACCAGAACTTAGGCTCATACTATGGGCTCTGGTCTTAGCAATTCCCCTTAGGGCCCTGGGGGCTTCATACCTCTCCCAAACTACCAAACTAGTTTGCTGACCAGCCTGGGGCTTTGCACCTAGTAGTAAAAGGGCATGGGCCTGGGGTTTAGCACCTAGTAAGATTCAATCAAAGACACTGAATTAACTTAGCATTCTAAAACAGTAAAAAATAGTCCCAACTTAATAAATATTACAGTTGGGTGGAACAGGTGGACACCAAACATGGAAAGCAGCCCTGAAAAGGGCTCAGCAGCCCTCACACCAGGGGTACTAGTCTCCTTGAACACACCCTACACCCCAGGAGAAAATTTATAAATGCAATGAATGTGGTAAAGCCTTCAGTAACAGCTCCACACTTGTAGAACATTATAGGATTCATACTGGGGAGAAACCTTATGAATGTAATGAATCTGGCAAAAACTTCAACCAGTGTACAACTCTTACTCAACATCAGAGAATTCACACTGGAGAGAAACCCTATAAATGTAATGTGTGTGAAACAACCTTCAGCCAGAGCACAAACCTTACTCACCATCAGAAAGTTCATACTGGAGGGAAACTCTGCATATGCCATGAATATGGACAAACCTTCAGTCAGCAGGGAAGTCTTACAAAACATCAGAATTCACGCTGGAGAGAGGCCCTATAAATGTTATGAATGTGGAAAAGCCTTCACTTACAGTACGAATCTTACTTGACATCAGAGAACTCATGCTGCAGGGAAACCATATCAGTGTAATGAGTATGGAAAATCTTTCAGCCAGAATATGAATATTACATGACATCAAAGAATCCATACTGGCAAAACCCTGTAAGTGTAAACAATGTGACGTAGCCTTCAACCCAACCTCCTCTCTTACTGATCATCAGAAAATACATAGGAAAGAAGCTGGGAGATATAATAAATGCAACCAGGTTTTTACCTGAAGCTGATACTATCAAGGAATGTGATTTTTTATTGTTGTTTTTTTAATTAAAAAAAACTCATTAAAAAACTCATTGTGAATATGGAAAAGCCTTACCAGCCAGCAGAGAGTTTGTCTAGTAAGAAGTCATATAAATACAGTGAAAGTGAGAAGACATTCAGTTATGATTTAGTCCTCTACAGATGTCAGAGTCTGAGAGCAGAAAGTCCCTCTGGCCATGGGTAAATTCTCATTCTCACTTTTCCTTTACTGCTTTTGGTGTATCTTTGTTCTTGCTGACGGAAGCATTCCTTCCATCACTCTGAATTGCTGCCCATTCACATCCTCTCATAGTTGGTAATTTTCATTTATGTCATCCCATGGATGCCCCCAGCCTATTCCGCCTACAGAATCCACCTTGTATGTTGGAGGCCTTCCTCTGGTTTCTTACATTTTACAAGTTCCTATGGAGTGTCTGTTATCTTTCACTTTCACCTCATAAGCTCCCTGCCCCCCTGCCCCATCCCCCGTAATGTGTAGCCATGTGTTTCCCGAGTGATATCCCTTATACCATTGCTTGAGCATAGCTCTTCATTACAACTTAATTGGACCCACCTTCCATTTCCTTTGGGTCATCTACAACTCTGTTTCTTTGGAGATGATGGTATTCCAATATGTGTAACACTATGTCATCCTTGCAAAAAGCATTTATGTTGACAAGCCAGGAAACTGCATGGTGTCACTAATATCAGTGCAAATTCTCCCACATGTGTCCATCTGCCCTGGCCTCTGTCTATTCAGTTCTGAGCCTGCATCATTATCAGCTACAATTTCTGCTCTGGGAGTTTGTTCAAATGGAGTAATTTAAGACTAATCATTCAGCTTCATATCATAGTTTGGACAACAGAAAATTTTCATCCATTTCCTCTTTCTAGTATCAATTGTTAATCCATGCTCTTCTTTACTAATTATAGGTCTTACTGAGAAGGTCCTGTAATTTTCAGATTTTCAGGGGGTGGGAGGTGGAGCAGAGAGGGATGCAATCGATTACACAATGGCATCCACAGATGGGAGTGCCCAGAGGACAGTACCCTCAAGTCAAGTCAAACCAACAGATATTTATTGAGTATTTCCCTCTCCCTGTTCTGCCCAAAGGAAGGTACATTTTGATAGCTGAAGGCAGCCTCCTTAGCTTCAGGTTTACTGGCTAGATTTCTTTCTCAAAAACCAAGCCTTAAGCCCAATTCACTCTGGAGTTCATAGATTGAACGATAGGTCCCTGCCCTCCAAGCACAGAGTGAACATAAAACTAACTAGTAACTGTTTCTCTTTTGGCCAGGAAGCCTGAGGGTCTTCCCCTCCCAATTTAATTTTTTTTTTTTTGTTTTTGGGTTTTGATTAAAGGGGTCATCCCTTGATTAACTTCTTAAAGTAGGCCTATTCACTGAGTGGGCATTTCCTCGCTCAAAGTGAGAACCTGAAAAGACCTTGGTCTGAAAGGGCCAGGGTCTCCCAATGCATTCTGGGCCATCTCCAGTTCTCCTGGTGAATATCAGGCCACTGGACCCAGGTAGCTCTGGAGGAGAAAGTGAGGCTGGTGACCTTGCAAAGCCCTCCCTCACTCAAACCAAAGTCAACTGCAAGTCATGGCATCATTTCCCTGATGTCATGGTCCTCTTTGAGAACAAAGGACAAACACACACATTTCCAATATGTCTGGCGCTGTGTCCAAGTGCTGGGGAAACAGATAAAGCAAGGAACTCACATCCTGGTAGAAATCCTTCTATATGGAAATCTCCTTACATCTCTAGGAAATCCCTCCTCCATTTATACCTAGTGCAAGTCATCCACCATGACTGGCAAACATGCAGATTTTGGCAAGTATCCATCTACTTGTTTTTGCCTTATAACATGAATTGTTGGAGGACTGTTAGAAAGTCATCTTTGTGATTACATTTATCAGAGAATCTTGTATGATCCTAACATATGCATGAGAACCTCCTTTTGTAGATGGGGGACAGTTGACAAATTAAAATCAGAGGCATCTCAGGTAGAAAGTAGAAAGGATTTTAATACAATCACGCAGGAAAGGGCAACTCAGGCACCAAGAGCACCAAGGGTCCTCTCAGTGTTGGAGCACACTGGACACAGAAAATTAAGGTGTTTTTATAGGTCCTTAACCGCGATGCCCCTCCCAACCTCCTTCCTCTCAGCTTGAAGACGCAAGCTTTGAAGGTACAATCTGGATGCAATGAATCTACCCTGGTGACAATGGCAAAGAACAAATGGTGTGGTTATTTTTGACAAGCGGGTGAAGAACCTAACCTTCCCACCATTTTTACATCTGTAACAGATGGCAAGCCTATTCTCCCACCCATTCTTACGTCTTAAGTGATAAATCTACCTCAGTGACAATGACAAAGGACAAATGGTTTGGTTATCTGTAACAAGCAGAAGCCAGTTGTTTGACACCTTATCTTCACATCTGTGGCAAACTAGCCTCTCCCACCACCCTTGCTTCTGCAACAGATGCCTTCCATCACCCCTACATCTGTGATGGATATCCCCCAGCACCCTTACATTTTCTCCCATCATTCTTACACCTAACTGGTCTTTCCGACCAGGTCTTGCATGGCTACATTGTACCTGGCTTTCCAGCTTTTCATCCGTTTCTCTTTCAGGAGCTCCTTGCCCTTAGGTAAATACACGGGATGTGAGCATCCTGTGTCCTATTCTTATTCTTGGGGGATCCTATGGTCACTAACTTGTCTTACAGAAAAACTTAAGTAGAAAACTGAAGTTTAAATTACATGAGAGGCCTTACTATCTTACTTATTTCCTACTTATTTAATTTGTCCCTTTTTCTTATGAGAGGTCTTCTCTTATACCACTCAGTTCCCAAATAAACTGAATAAGGAAGAGGATTTACATTGTAATCAAGGAGTTAGGGACAATTGAGATTCTTCCTCTGATTTCTTTATTTTTTTATTTCATAAGAAATTTTATTCATGTGACCTCATTTTTTAACATTATTAGAATGCTCCCCCACTCGATTCTTTGAAGAAACCCAAGCCACTTCATATTTTTAAAAATAAAAAGATTAGAAGCTTTGTTTCAATATAACAGGCATCTGAGAACCTTCTGTATAGCAAAGGATGAAGGCATTTTATGGGTGGCCTTCATTATGCTACATATTTTGTAAAGGGAGATAAAACAATAGGAAGTAAAAAGACACATGTATATATGTATACATATATATATGTACATTTACAAATTTTTATATGCATATACACACATTCTTTAAAATGTATCCCTCATTTCAGATTGTTATTTTATACCATGATCAAAAACTCTTAACGACACATTTGGGTCAGAACTTGTAACAGCAGTGCTGCTTGCAGCTGCTATGGGGGTGTAAGACCAATAATACCAGCACACAGAAGGGCTGCTAGCACAAGTTCTTTGATCTGCTTTTCTAAAGGAAAGCAAATTTAAAGGAGTCAACAATCTTACTCTAATTAAACATATATATCATTCACATAGTTCAGGGGAAAAGTCAGCACCCTGAACTTCAGAGAAAAAAGAAACAGAAATTACAGGAGAAAATAACATAGATCAACAGACAGATCCAACTGTCTGACCAACATACATAGTTACCAGAGAGAGAAGCACCAACATCTGGGTTTTCAAAGCTGGAGGGCTCTTTAAGGGCTACCCAGAGTCTCCTCTGGCCAAATAACAGAAACACTCTTCCAATGAGTGAGCCCCAAAGCAAAATGCTAACCTCAGAGTATATATACTCCTTTCAAAGCCCTAGGGCATCACAACCCTCCTGACTCAGTGCCTAATTAGAAATTAGTGAAAGGTGTGGGCCTTCCTACAAACAAGCCTCCCCTAATCTTCCTTTAATGAGCTCTATGTGAAGCCTATTAATTGGCAGGGAAGATCTTCAATCACCTTAATATTACAGAAGTACACAGAGTTATGTATCTTTAAATTAAGATTTGATAAAACAAATAAGGAATAATGTGGGTCATGAAATAATACAGATTATTCAGGAAAAAACTCTACATTAAATGCTAGAAAGAAGTAAAGATTAGATTGAGGTTGGTTTACTACTTGTAATTAAATTCAAAGTATGCAATTTATCTAAACTTAGCTAAGTAGGCCCGTATTAGACAAAGTGGAGGGAAGGCTCTCAAACAACATAATAGAAAGGAGACCATCACTTGTCTGTGTACTAAGTGGAGAAGCCATGAAGCCTCCCAGCAGTGTAGGATTAGAGAACCATCACTGGGTAACATTTAATGTCCCAGGGAATTTCAAGACACTAATAACATTCTGATCCTTACAGCTCACACAATGAAATGCTTAAATACACAAATTAAAAAAAAACATTATTTTATATACTTTAAATATATAAAAGTCATCACTTTAATAATGGGCATAGGGGTATAGTAGTCAGAGCAATAAAAGGATAGAACCAATTCCTCCAACCATAATAACTAACATTTAAACAGCACCTACTGTGTGGTGTGGACAGTGCTAAGAGTTTTACCATTATTATGTCCTTGGATCCTCATAAGCCTGAGAGGTGGGTGCAGTTATCTGCATTTTACAAATGAGGAAACCAAGGCAAACTTTGTTCCTCTTGCCAGAATAGGGTCTTTGCTCTGCACAGCCAGAGTAAGGCAGCACAAGATGCAACCAGACAGGTGCATGGCAGTACTTTTATCCTGAGGATATGACCCACATCCTCAGGTGGTGATGGACACGTGGGGCCTTCAGAGGTCACCTATGTATGTAGTTGTGTGTGTGTGTGTCTAATTCTTTCCTCCTATGCTCCTGGACCCAGAGAGAGGACAGAAGATTTTTGGGTAACACCAGGTAGGGCCCTTAGGCAAGAACAGGGAGAGAAAAGGTACATTTTTTCTTTTAATGAAGAGAAGAGAAAGAAGCAGTTTCCACGCCTTGTCAGTCCCTTGGTCATTAGCCTTGGTCAAGCTGCTGCTCCTTGCCTCATTTGGCAGGATGCAGGGAAGGGGGTGAGGTCCTGGAACCTGTCCAAGCCCTTTTTTGTAATATGGGGCTGGGGGTGGTTCTGAAGGATACATTCAGGGCCCCTCCAAGAGGCACCTGGTTATGAGTTCAAGAGTTCCATGAGACAAAATGGAGTCAGGTTGGTTTTCCCCAGAGTCTACTATGGACAGTCTTCGCAACCTGGGGGGGGTGTGTGTGTGTGTGCACTTATTATCTTTTTTTTACAGTTGGGGAAACTGAGGCCAACAGGTGAAGTGACTTGCCCAGGGTCACCCATGTAGAGTGTCTGAGGCCACATTTGAACTGAGATCTTCCCTGTTCCAGGAGCCAATTCTGTTCCGAGCCAAGACTCCTCTAAGAAGTTTTCCCTCCTTGGGGGGGTCCCCCTGCTCCCCAAAAAGAAAAGGGTCATTGGAGTCTTTTCCCAAGGCCCCAGAAAGAACTGATCCTACGCCTTCCACCAGTCAGCTGTTAGTCTCTGCCTCAGTTTCCTTCTCTGTAAGAATGGGATGATAACAGCAGCACCTCTCAGGGTCCTCCGAGGATCATTGGGGCAGTAAGCACACATTGGGCACCTACTGTGTGCAGAAGGGCTGGCACGGCCCTCCAAACGCTTACACTCTAAAGGAAGACAGCCCAGAGGCAGAGAAGGCGGGGTGGATATCGCCCAGACCCGGACCTGGCAGCGATGACGTCACAAGCCCCACAACCAACGCTCTTCTGGAATGAGAGAGTTAGGAGAAGCGGCCATGTCCCAAAATACTTGCGCTGTGCCGTCACACGCGTCCAGCCCCTCCTCCTGAGAGCCCAGGGCATGCTGGGAATCTCCTAGTGCGCAAGCGCAGCTTCTCCTAGGTTCTGGAGGGGAGGAAGTTAATGCGCAGGCGCGGCCCCGGCTCCCAGCTCCCTTGTGGGCCCCTCCTTCCCCTCTGCCTCCTCCCTTGCTCGCGGGGGCACAGTTCCGGTTGGTTAGTGTGACAGAGTTCCTGTAAGGCTGTGAGTGTGCGTGGGTCTGTGCGTGTGTGTGCAAGGGGTGGGGGGGTGGTCTGGTGAGTGTGTCCAAATTGTGCGTGATTCTGGGGGCGTGTGCCGCTAGGGGGAGGGGCTGGGGCTTGGGCCTCCGCGTGACGGAGGGGGGGCAGCTGGGCCCGAGGGGCGCTGGGGGTACCCCCACTTTCGTGGGCTTCTCACGGAGTCCCCAGGCTGCCCCGGGTGCTCTTGGGGGAGGGGCGAGGATTCCCTGCATCCCCTCCCTCAGGGCTCCGTAAACCCTTCCCCGCCCGTCTTTCAGTAACGGGAGGGGGAGCAGCCGCAGCCCGGCATCCCGCTGTCAGGGGAAGTCACCGGGCCCCGGAGTCACAGTGTGTCCTGGCTCTGTGGCCCCGTTTGCCTCAGTTTCCTCATCTGTGAAATGGAGGTGACAGCAGCCCCTCCCTCCCCCTCCCAAGGTGGTTGGGAGCATCCAGTGAGAAGATCACGAAGCTCTTAGCACAGCGCTTGTATACAGTAGGTGCTGCATAGATGTTAGCTCTCACTGTAAATAACCCCCTCATTTCCCTGGAGGAAGTGACGGCATCTGAAGGAGTGGGGGTCCTGGAGGGACCCCCCTGAGGAAGGAGGGGGTGGGGGAATAGCTGGAGAGCTCCTGGGGAGGGGTCAGGAGGGAAGCCCTCTCCCCCCAGGGTGCTGGTCGCTGTCTTGGCATCCGGTCCTTCCTGGCCAGCTCTGCCCGGGGTCTGGCCCTCCTCAGACCACCCAGCCCTTCTGTCCCTGGCCTCCTTGGGCCTCAGGCAGCATTGCTCTGTCCCTTATTCAGGAGGACAGAGCTGGCATTTCTGTGGCCCTTTGGGTGCACCTCGGACTTTACAAATCTCATGTGCCTGATTCCTTACAGCAGCCCTGTGAGGGAGGTGCCCATTTTACAGAAGGGGAAACTTGAGGCAGCCAGAGATGAAGTGACTTGCCCAGAGTCACACAGCCAGCTGGTGTCTGAGGTCTGATTGGACCTCGGGTCTAACTGCTTCCATCCATGTTCCCCTTCCAGGGATTCAGATAAAGGCCCTGTGATCTTGAACCCAGTCCTGCTGGGGCCCCAGGAGCTGGCCCACAGTGAATGTGAATGAAACCTTAGGGAAGGAATGTTAAATTAGCAAAGCTGGTCACATGCTTGGGGTCCTAGAAGGGCCTTCCTGCCACCCCAGCTGAGGCCCAGGCAGGGAGAGTGACTTCCTTCCAGTGACAGGTAATAAGTGGCAGGACAGGTTATGAACCCAGGACTCAGCATTCTAAGGCCAGTGTGCACTGGGTTTGCTTCCCATCGCTCCATGCTGGGTCCCACACATACAACATGTGTATGCCAGCAGACGTGTGTATGTGCTGAGGGAAAGCACATGCCACTGTCTGAAGGTACAGGCCAGTTTTAGAGCCATTTTCATTCAGGAAGTTCTTCAGGCCCAAAGCTGCCTTTGTCTCTGGGATGCCCTTGGGGAGAACCACCCAGGATTTGGCCGGGGCCAGCTGGGGGAGACCTTGGGCTGTGGGCCTCAGGCTTGTCCATTGCGGCCCATGAGGAGGAAGAGGCCAGTTGGGAAGGAGTTCCCCAGAACCCCAGCTGCATTCCTGGAGCAGAAGGAAATGTGGTAGAGTCTCTCCCCGGAGGGCGGGGCCTTTGTAACTGCTCTGAGAGCTCATCTTCTGTCATTCCAGGCAGGTTGGACTCTGAGATTCTTCTCTCTCCCCAGGTCAGCTTGCAGAGACCAAAGCCTATTCCTAGGAGAGAGCCTAGAACCAGAGGGAATGGCCCCTGGAACCCAGAGACCCTCATCCCAGGTGAGTGAAGTACATCCACAGACCTGATCACTGTCAGCAAACCTGGAATTCAAGACGGCCAAGGAAGCTTTATCCTGTTAGACTTACATTGTCCTTTGCAGTGCTGTCAGCAGAGCAGAAATTGTCCTCCTGGTTCTGCTCATTTCCTCTTGCCTCAGGCCACACAAGCCTTCCCAGGTCTCTCTGAATCCCTCTCACTGACCATTGCTTAGGTCAAGTCAATAAGCATTTAGAAAGTGGCTCCTCTGTGCCAAGCACTGTGCTGACCTACTGAGGATACGAAGGAAGGTTGAAAAAATGACAGTCCCTGCCCTCCATGAGCTCACAGTCTAAGGGGGAGAACATCTCCTGAGCTGTGTCCAAACAAGCTCTCTACAGTATGGATGGGGGCACCCTGAGAGGGAAGGATCTGGTAGCTTTGGGGACCAGGAAAAAGAGCCTATAAATTCTCCTTATCTGGCAAGTTCTTTAGGGACTTACCAGGTATAGACCTTGGGGCTTTCTTTTGGCAAGGTCATCAGATCTCATCAGCCTTGGAAAGACATAGTCTAAAGAAATTAACGAAGTGGTTTAGGAAAACTATAAGATTTCACCTACACTACCTTGTATGGCGTTTATATATTTGAGCCAAGGAAACCTCAGCAGATCCCAGGCTTGATTCAGAATGGGACCCCCTTCCTTGAACACTTATATTATCACACCTTGGGATGCAGAAAATAAGAGAATGGCTCCTATCCCCGTGGTCTGGGGACTCACACCTGGTAATTTAATAAGCATTGATTATGTGCCAGGCACTGTGCTAAATGCAGGGGGTACAAAACAAGGTGAGCAGCCCCTCCCCTCAAGGAACTCACTTTCCAGTGGCTTTAGTCAAGTCAACAAGTCAATGAGGTTTTATTAAGCATCTACTCTGGTCCAAGCAACTCATAGGCTCTTGGGATTCCAAGAATGGAAAAAGAAAACAGATAAATAACTACAAACATGCATACATTCATACATATAGAGTTACTTCCATAATCAGAAGCTAGGTGGTACAGTGGATAGAGTTCTGGGCCTGGATTCAGTAAACCTGAGTTCAAATCTGGCCTTAGACACTTCCTAGAGAGCTGGTCTCAGTTTCCTCTACTGTGTAATGGTGACAGTAGAACCTACATAAGCATTAGCATGAGGATCAGATGACATAATGTTGTCAAAGTTCTTGTGCCTGGCACATAATAGGCACATCGTGTAAGGTAAATTTCAGGAAACCAAAGAGAGAAAGTGGACCAAGAAAGGCTCCTTGTGGCAGGTGGGCGGTCAAGAGTGAGGAAGAGAGGTGAGTTAGGCTGAGGACTTAGGAAAGATTACCAGATTTGGCAATTAAAGCAATCCATGCTAATTTTGCAGAGAGCACTTTCAGGAAAGGAAGCATGAAAGCCAAGTTGTGAAGGGTTAAGGAGTGAGGGGGTGACAGCAAGGTGGTCCAGTGGTAGAGCAGTAGGCTTGGAAAGGAAGACTCATGTGCCTGAGTTTAAGTCTGGCCTCAGATGCTTACCAGCTGAGTGATCCTGAGCCACTTAAGTCACTTAACTCTGTTTGCCTCAATTCATCATCCCTAAAAATGAGCATAAGCAGGAATTGGGAAACTATGCCTCTAGCTTTGCTGAAAAAACCTCAAACGGGATCTAGAAGAGTCAGACACAACTGAAACAACTGAATAATAACTAAGGAGTGAGTGAGAGTGCAAAGCAGGAAGTTCAGCCAGATGTTTCAAGGAGATTGGCTGAGAAAAGGAGGTGAGATAGAATGATTGCTCAAGGGTAGTGAGGGTTTAGGGAAAGTTTCCTTAAAGAGGGGGGAGATGGGTATGTTTGAAAGGGGCCAGCTGATAGAGAAAGGTTACAAAAGTGAGGGAACTGGGTGTGGGGAATGACTGAGTGTCTTAGTTGGTGGGGAGGGTAGGATGGTGGGGGCGGATCAAATGTTGACCTTTGCAAAGACAAGGTTCCCTTTTTCTTGGAGAATGGAGGAAAGAAGGCATTGTAAGATCCCATGGAGAGGTTCTGAGAAAGAGAATGCAGGCAGTTATTCACTCTACACTTATTAAGTGCCTACTATGGGCCAGGCACTGTGCTTAATAGGGGATGTGCAAAAAGGGGGTAATGGCAGTGTCTGCCCTCAAGGAGTTCACAGTCTAATGGGGGAGACAGCAAGCACAGAATTATGTACAAACAAGCTATATACAGGTCAGTGGGATTTAAGAGAATGAAAGCCCTAGAATGAAGTAGAGCTGGAAAAAATAGGTGGGATTTTGGTTGAGATTTGAAGGACCCCAAGAGTCCTAAATGAGGAGGTAGAGAATTCCAGCCATTCTGAAGAACCAGAGAAAATGCCCAGAGCTTAGAGACACAGTATCTTCTTCCTGGTATATAAAGGAGGCCTGTGTCATTGGATCAGAGAAAGTAACAGGAAATAAGGTATAAGAAGACTGTAGCAGTAAGTGATTTTTAGGTCATGATGGGCTTTTAAAGCAAAATAAAAAGCAAGATACTCAAGAGTGTCTGCTTAGTCACTAGTCAGCATTTGATAAGGATCCTCTATGTGTCATGCACTGTGTTAAGACCTGGGGATTTAAACCTAAAAGAAGAAAGAGTGTTCTGTCCTCATAGAGTTTATACTTTCAAGGGGAAGAAAACACACAAAGGTAGAGATTTTGAGCAAAAGGTACCAGACACTGCACCATGGTGGCAAAGTCAGTGAGAAGTTCCAAAGTAGTGCATCCAAGTGCAAAATATGAAGGTATGTGAGCTGACCCTCTTCTTCTGTGGAGGGTTGGAGTACATGAGCTCACTCCATGGTGGGGAAGGAAACAGATATGGAAGTACTTCTGTTAAGAACATGTTAGGGATTGAATAGATGTTTTATCACTGAACAAAAGTGGTTTTATCACTTCCTAAAGTGATTGTTCATATTATGAATAAATACAGTGCAATAAAGGATCATGACTCAGAACACCCAGTGAAAAGTAAAATTTTGTAAATTCTTGGGGATTTAAAAAATCAGGAAAAGACCAATAAATTCCTTAATTGCTCAGAAGTTCAGTGATAGAAATAAAAGATCCTAAAAGAAGTGAAATATAGATTATAAATAGAAGAAATAAGACATTTTAAGTAGAATCAAAATGACAAAAAAGTGAAAAGGGATTTTTATCTCCATGAAACAATTGCTTTAAATAAAACAACTTGTAAAAATATTCTGCTCAAAAAGGAAGAAAATGAAATGGAAGAACACCAAATTCCAAATGTATTGGCCAAACATGTTCTCCATGTAACAGCTTTGAAAAGTAGATAAGCCCTCCCAAGTGTCAAAGCATTTGCAGATGTGGCCATTCTCTTGTATGATGTCTTATCACTGTGTTTCTGGACTCTGTCTTGATTCCTGATCCCTAATGTTCTAGCAGCATGTTGAAATAATTCAGTTGTCATAAATAAAGTATGAGTTTCTTATGTATTCACACAGTTTCCCAGTCCAAAATATATTACCTTTTTTTAAAAAAAAATTTTTGTTGAAGGGGAAAGGCAGGGCAATTGGGGTTAAGTGACTTGCCCAAGGTCACACAGCTAGTAAGTGTGTCAAGTGTCTGAGGCCAGATTTGAACTCAGGTCCTCCTGACTCCAGGGCCAGTGCTCTACTCACTTCGCCACCTAGCTGCCCCAATGTGTTACCATTTTAAAGGAGGCAGGAACCCTCCTTTCCTCTCATAGTTATTCTTATTTCTTTATAATTAATAAAATGAATATATTCCATTAAAAATTGAAAGCAGTTATGAAGCATTGACAGCAGCTGTTTTTGCCCATGACATATCATACCCAGTGTCATTTCAGCCCTGAGTATAAGAATAAAGAACTCTCCTTCACTTGGCTGTAAACAGTTTCATTTCACTCAGTTGAGGACAGCTTGTAAGTAATCTCTGTTTAGAATACTTTTCATACTTTCATTTAGTTAAGAATTGATTTCCAGCTTTAAGGAAATTTACTAGATCATTCCTCTTTCTCTTTGTTCTCTCCTCTCCCCCCCCCCCCCCCCAAGAATACAGAGTACTTACCAGCTTCTCAAACTCTTCAGGGAATTTTCTTAATATGTCACTTAGGACACTTCTGATGGGGAGGAATTTCTCATGATCTTCTGTCTTTCTCCTCCATGGATTCTTATACCTCACTGACAGACACCTGCTTTCTAATTCCATTGGGAGAAGCATTGTCTATTTAAATATTGTCTCAGCTTTTATTATTCCAATGTGACTCTCACTTCAGATGTAAAATGCTTTTCTCAATATTCCATTGGGCTCTTAATGACTGGTTTCAAGTGTTGGCTCTGATACTCATAAAAGTTGTGTGTTTTAGCAAATTCTTTCTCTGCTTTAGTTTCTTCCTTTTAGTTGATGAGGGTTGGACTAGAAGAATTCTGGAGTCTCTTGGCTCTAAATCAAGTGATTTTTGATGGTTTAGGAGTTGGTGACCTTCAAGGATGTGGTTGTGGACTTTGCTGAGGAGGAGTGGTGCCTCTTGGACCATTCTCAGAAAGAGCTGTACAAGGAGGTCATGCTGGAGAATGTCCAGAACCTTCTGTCCCTTGGTAAGGAACGTTTCCTCTTTTTCCTCAGTGTTAATCGTCAGGCCAAAATTTTCACAAGTGGCCGAGAATGGTTCCATGCTCTGTTGCATCTCAGGTTCAGAAATTGCATTGAGTGTACAGTCATCTACATGCCCCAACTCTCCATCCACTTTGGTCATGGCTTGTAGCTTTTTCAGGTTAAATAATTTACCATCAGTCAGAGAGCTGGAGATAGAGAAGATTTGGGTTTATTTTCAGAGGAAGAAAGTGAAGTTAAAGCTGGAGTTAAAGTTACTTCAAAAGAAATGTGAAATGGTAACAGGTCCAAAAAGAGTTCTTAGAAGAACTTAAAAAGGACTTCACACATCAAATGAGAGACTCAGGAAAAAGTAGGGAGAAATAAGAGCGAGGAAATCAAGAAAATTATAAAAAGGAAGGCAGCCAATTAGAAAAAGAGACCTAAAAACTTGAGAAAGAAAATAACTTCTTCAAAACTGGATTTGGGTGAGAGGAAGCAAATGACATTATAAGACACCAAAACACACCAAAAACCAAAAGAATGAAAAAGTAGAAGAGAATGTGAAATATCTCATTAGAAAAACGAAGGCTATGGAGAATAGATCAAGGAGATACAATGTAAGAATGGTTGGACTGCCTGAAAGGTACTATAAAACAAAGAGTCTAGAGACAATATATTAAGGAAAATTGCCCTGAAGTTCTAGAACAAAAGGTAAAGTAGAAATAGAACAAATTCACCATTCAGGCTCTGAAAGAGATACCAAGATGCAGACTTACAGGAACATTATAGCCGAGTTTCAGAGCTCCCAAATTAAAAAAATACTATAAGCAACAAGAAAAATACAATGTAAATACTCCGGAGCTACAATCAAGATAACCCAAGTCCTAGCAGCTTCTACATTAAAAGACCGAAGGGCTTGGGTCACTATCTTCCATAGAGCAAGGGAGCTGTGCTTATGACCCAATCATTTTACACCTGTCAAATTGGCTACAATGATAGGAGGGGAAAGTGACGGATGTTGGAGGTGATGTGGAAAAAGTGGGACCCTAATTCATTGTTGGTGGAACTGTGGACTGATCCATCTATTTTGGAGAACAGTCTGGAATTATGCCCAAAGACTTATTTAAAACAGATTCTGTACTTTGAGCCAGCAATACTACTGTTTGGTCTCTTTCCCAGGATGATTAAGGAAATGAAAAACAAAAACAAAAACCTTACATTTTAACAAATGTTTATTTCAGCTCTCATTTTGGTGGCAAGAACTGTAAACTGTGGGTTTGCCAGTTAGTTGGGGAATGGCTTGAGAGGTATTAAGTACAACCTGAGTGTGAATGGTCAATAGCTTTTAGAGTGCTATGGAAGAGTTCGGCCCATGTCTCCAGGATCATGTCCTTATCACCAATCAATGTGGCTCCATCAACACTGAGTAATTGAAATTCACCATAGGTCTTTGGCCCATAAATAGACTTGAGGGTATCATAAAAGCAATTTGGATGGTTACTATCAACACACAACTGGCTTTCAACTGCCCTCTTACTGAACCAAGAAACCTGCATCTGTCTAAGCTTTCCTTGCAGTTAACTCTTAGTGTAGTTAAACACTACCATCTTAGAGATGGATGAAATAACCTGGTAGGTCTATACAGTTCTCATTTTTTATTTAGTATCTTCTCATTTTCCCCATCATTGTCATCAAACCAGTTTGGATGTTTACAAGTATTCTGGCCCAAATGAGTCGATGTGATGCTGTACAACAGATCGCTAAAAGCTTTCCTGCTGGAATGTTGAAAATGGTGTGTTATCTCAACTTTCCCTTCAAGTTAGCAACAAACTGTTCTCCCATGGAGAATCACTCTAATCTGTTGATATTAAGTCTGATGCTATGGACCTTGCCTTGGGGCTCCTGCTTTTGTTGAATGTGAATGTTTAGTCTCTGATGGGTCCACCACTCTGAAGTACTCATCTCTCTTGTCACTCTCATAACTTGTCTCTCTCTTCTCCCTGTTACAGTAATTAAGGTGGGGCTTTTTTTTTTTTTTTTTACTGTTTTCTCTTTTGGAGCACTTATTTAATCAAGTGCTTTTCATTAATCCTTCCTAGGTGCAAAGCCCCAGGACCACACCCTTTTGCTAACTAGGTGTAAAGCTCCAGGCTCACAACAGTTTGGTGATTAGGTGTGAACCCTTCAGGCCCTAAAAAGGGTGTATAAACTCACAGGTTAGCATTTTGTCTGGGGCTCTCACTCACTGCAGGAGTGTCCTGTGACTTGAAGAGACTCTGGGCAGCCTTGTTAAGAGTCCCCCCCACCCCCACCTCCCCTGGCTTTGAAGAAATCCAGATGTTTTGTTTCAGGCTCATTCATGGAAGGAGTGTTGAGACTCCAGGCAAGCCATTGTAACTGCCCCCCAGCTTTGCTAAGCCAGACCCATTGGTTCTTTGGTAACTGAATTGTGATTTGGTCTGTTTATATTGTCTGTGTTGGTAATTTGTTTGTATTTGCTCTGAAGTTCACCCCCCCCCCCAACTAAGTGATTAGTATATGTATGTGTGATTAAAGTGAGATTAACTCCTTAAGCTTGCTTTCCTTAGTAAAACAGATCAAAGAACCTGTGCTGGCAGCTCTTTTTGCTAGAATTGTTGGGTCTTACACTTCAGCAGCAGCTGCTAGCCAAATTGTTGCTACATCTACCTACAATGACACAGTCTATTTAATGCCAATCTTTGCTCCAAGAGCAAGTCCATGAAGTTTTGTTGCATTTAGGTGGGTGATGAGGTCTTGAGCTTCGTAAGTCTCATAACCATTGATATTCCATATATTTATGTGTGTATATCTCTTTGTGTATATGTGTTTGTTTGTTTTCTTCAGATGTAGAGAGCAGGTTCGAGGTAATTGAAATAACTAGAATGCTGAGAATTTTTGTGGAAGAATGTGACCTGCAAAGATTCATGAATGATGATCCCTGTGGCTTCGATATGAGAGAAATCCATGACTCTAATATCAAGTTAGGTAAAAATCCGAAGAGTGACTGTGAATTTGATGCAATTGGAAAGAGATACAGACAGTCTTCTTTCCTAAATCACTGTAAGAAAATGACCTCAGGGAATGACTGTCTTCAGGATAATGAGTGTAGCAAATGCTTGAATGAACAGGCAGAGCATTTTCAGTCCCATGAGAACTCTCCTGAAGTGCCAGCACATCTAGGTAATCAATGGGAAATGGCTTTGAGCTGGAGTTCCGATCTCCTTAGACATCAGAAAAGTGACACTGGAGAAATGCTTTGTGTGAGTAAAAAAGGTGGGAAGGCCTTGAGTCAGAACTCTAAGCTCATTAGTCATCAGCAAATTCCCATTAGAAAGCCTGATGAATGTAATGAATGGGAAACAACTTTATCTCATCACTCATCTGTTCCTTGCCAGGCTAGATTTCACCCTGGGATGAAAAGATATGACTGTCCTCAGTGTGGGAAGGCCTTTGGCTGGGACTCAGCTCTTGATAGCCCTCAGAAGATTCATACTGTGGAGAAGTTTTATGAATGTCATGAATGTGGGAAGGTTTTTTGTCACAGATCACTCATTATTGGCCATCAGAGAATCCATACTGGAGAGAAATTTTTTGAATGTAACCAGTGTGGAAAAGCTTTCACACAGAGCTCCAGTCTTACTGCACATCAGAGAATTCATACTGGAGAGAAACCTTATGAATGTAATCAATGTGGAAAGACTTTCACACAGAGCTCTAGTCTAGCTGCACATCAGAGAATCCACACTGGAGAGAAACCTTATGAATGCAAACAATGTGGAAAGACTTTCACAAAGAGCTCCAATCTTGATGCACATCAGAGAATCCACACTGGAGAGAGACCTTATGAATGTAATCAGTGTGGAAAAACTTTCACGCAGTGGGGCCATCTTGCTACGCATGAGAAAATCCACAAGAGAAAGAGACCTCTTGAATGTAATCAGTGTGGAAAGACTTTCACAGAGACCTTCAGTTTTACTGCTTATCCGAGAATCCATTCTCGAGGGAAACCTTTTGAATGTAATCAATGTGGAAAAACTTTCAGAAAGAAATACGCTCTTGGTTTACATCACAGAATGCACACTGGAGAGAGACCTTTTGAATGTAATCAATGCAGAAAGGCTTTCACACAGAAGGGCCATCTTGCTGCACATCAGAAGATCCATACTGGAGAGAGACCTTTTCAGTGTAACCAATGTGGGAAGGCTTTCACACATAGGGGCAATCTTGTGGCACATCAGAAAATCCACAGTGGAGAGAAGCTTTTTGTATGTAATCAATGTGGAAAGGCTTTCACAGAGAGCTCCCATCTTGCTGCACATCAGAGAATCCACACTGGAGAGAGACCTTATGTTTGCAATCAGTGTGGAACGGCTTACACACAAAGAGGCCATCTTGCTGCACATCAGAAAATTCACAGTGGAGAGAAGCCTTATGGATGTAATCAATGTGGAAAGGCTTTCACACAGAGCTCCAGTCTTGCCAAACACCAGAGAATCCACACTGGAGAGAAACCTTTTGAGTGTAATCAGTGTGGAAAGGCTTTTACACAGAGGGGCCATCTTGCTACGCATCAGAAAATTCACAGTGGAGAGAAGCCTTATGGATGTAATCAATGTGGAAAGACTTTCACACAGAGCTCTCATCTTGCTACACATCAGAAAATCCACAGTCGAGAGAAGCCTTATGGATATATTCAATGTAGAAAGGCTTTCAGACTCACCTCCAGTCTTGCTTTACATCAAAGAATTTACACTGACGAGAAACCCTAGGAACTTCATTCAGCATGTGAGAAGAGGATATAAGTATTGTGTTCCATAAGACAATAATCTATGACAATGTTGGTTCAAATTCACGCAGCATTCATAAACCTTTAAGTGTTTGATAGGTTTTCAAACTCCCAACTTGGTGTGTTCTGTAGGTAGGTTTATTAGCAAAGCAATAATCACAGTATAGACAATAATTGTCAATATGCCTATGTAGTTCTGTATCGGAAAAAACAAGAGACTCTCCATATAGAAGGTAGAAGAAGTAAACCATTTATTCAGACATCAGAGAACCAGATCCCAAAACCAATAAGTCCAATCCATCCAAGCAGCAAACAAATTCTAGAAATAGTAACTCCACTTTATAACAGTAAAGAACCTAAAACACAGCATCACATCAGGGAGCCAAGCCATCCCATAACCATCCTCTCCTCCCTTCCCCACCCCCAGCCTTGCCACCAACAATCACTCACAGTACAGCTAGTACATGTCTGTTTTCTCTCTCAGCTCTAACCACTCTGAGCATTTCCTGTTCCACCCTTTCTAATTCCTCTCATGCAACAAGCTCCTCCCACCACATGTGACTTAGGCTTCCTGTGACCTAAGCAGGTCACATGGCCCTATCAATGGGTGGGAAAGATCTTCAGATTTAAATTACCATTACTTTAGCCCCAAGAGCTTTCTTATCCATTATATAGGTCAGGGCTGTCTAACCTTAGGTTTTTTATTGAAACAATGGACAAAATATTTTGATTTGCCATTTTAGTGAGAGCTCTGTCGTAGCTGGGCTTCATTTACTAAAGCATTTATGTAAATTTCTGTGCTTATAGTCATTCCGCATAGATTGCACTGCAGGCCACATTTTGGACAGCCCTGATATAGGTCAATAGGAGTTTGGTGTCAGCGGAGCTTTACAGCAGTATAACAGGGATAACACAAAATAAGTATATAAAACGACATCATCATTCCACCCTCAATGAATGGGGCTCAAAATTTTGGGATAAGGGGCGAAGGCCTCATCCTCCATAGCTTCTACCTGCTGAAATTGGATGTAGAGCTGTTTCTGCCCCAAGAGGTCAAGAGTCCCATTTGAGAGGTCAGTTCTTTAGCTGGCATCCAGAGCTTGGTCAATGCCAGGTCCAGGGGTGACATCAGGGGATGACATCCAGCTTCAGCTATCAGGCCTCTGCAGGTGGGTGCTACTAAGCCTGCAGGAAACAAATCTAGCAAACAAATTTAACAGACAAAAAAGCCAAAAAGAAACAAGGAGACTTTCAAAACCTCATTCACAGCAGAATACATGAGTCAAAGGTATAATTTGGTAATCATCTCCTGAATAAACAACAGTTACACCACTATCTTTTCCATGAGCTATAATTTCTGCCACCTTTAGAACATTGGCTTCTTTTTTACCTATACTTTAGCTCACAATTTTATTCTATCAGTGGAACCAAACCCTTCCTTTCCTCTGCTAGTTATTTCAGAAGGAGGGTCAATTTTTACAAGGGGTATTGTTTCGTAAGGAATAATAGTAACTTGAACTATTCTATCATTTTTACAAAACTATATGTTGCACCTAAATTTTGGAATGTTACAATAATTTCTCCTTGATAATTAGAATCTATCACTCCAGCCAAGACATATATTCCTTGAGCTGCTGATGCTGATTTAGGTAATATCTGTCCAAAATTATTCTTAGGGATTCTCATATATATATATATATATATATATATATATATATCCTAGTACAGATATTTCTTCTTTCTTTTCTATCCAACCAAAAGTCCTCTAAAAAAATGTAAATCATATCCTTTTGAACCAGGTATTCCTGAATACAGTAGTGGGACATCTTGCCTCCCAGTCCAATACTCAATTTTTGGGATCTTATATGTTTGCTGTTTTCTAATTTGCAGATTTGAGATAATCATTCTGGCTGGAGGTGTACTTCCTCCTAATGGTCTATTATTCAAATTACTTACAACAGTGAATAAGTTATCCTTCCTATGTTGATAGGAATTATTAGAATTTATCTTCCTTAACTGTTCTTTCAATAATCCATTCTTTCAGTTATTCCAGATGCTCGTGGATAATATGGAATATTATATATCCACTCCATTGTTCAATACACATTACCTCTTCATTTCATTACCTTTGAAATGTGACCCATTGTCACTTTGAATCTGCACTGGGGTTCTATAATATAGACTTATGATATCTAGAGTTTTATAGGTGTTCTTCTAAATTGCATTCTTACAGGGACAAGCCACTAGTACACCTGCATACGTATCAACACAGGTACATATAAATTTACATCCTTTATCTTGGAGTAGTGGTCCAATGTAATCTATCTGCCATATCTGGGCTGGAACTTTTACCCTTGCTATTTCTCCAATTAGTACCCTAGGAGTAGTTTAACAATGAATGAGACATGCTAATACCTCGATCTTGTGCCCACTGGTGTGTGGCCTAGACCCCTAAATGGCCAGCCATTTGGTGGACCATTTTTGCTAGTACCAGATCATCAGTTGTCAGAGTAGCAGTCTTTGCTAATTGATCAGCATGTACATTGTACTCACCTTCTGGTGTGGTGAGTGCCACATGAGCATCTACGTAAAAAACTGACTAATTAGTAACCGAAGACATGTCCCATACATCTTCCCATAATTCTTTGCCCCAAACTTATTTACCGTGAATTTCCCAATTTTAATTTTTCCAGATGGGCATCCATGTAGCTAACCCATTAGCCACCACTCATGAATCAGTAAATATGTGACACTGTCCTCCTTTCTTTGTTTTAATGGCTTGATGTACTGCTGTAAGTTGAGCATATTAACTACTTCCACTTATCCTAGTACTTTCCAAAGTCCACTTAGTACATGAGTTACAGGCTACTGATTTCCAACATCTTTTATGGCCCAAATATTTTGTGGTCCCATCAGTAAACCATTCGTGTTTCTTCTGTTCTTCAGTTAATCCATCATATCCATCATTCCATTTTACCGAGGATTGTACCAACTGTTAACTTGGTTCAAGTGGGTGTATCATTTACCTCAGTGTCTATGTTTATTATAGATTCATGTAGAGCAGAATCTCTACTTTTGCTTGTTTTTGATCTATTTTGAATATATCCCTTCCTGGGATAACCATTTCTTCCTCTAAAGCCCTTCTACCTCTAATTACATTTCCATTTAATTAATGCTAGCTTCTTGTGCATGTCCAATTCTGTGAGAAGCTGGAGTACTCATTACCCAGGTCATAATCAGGATTCCAGGACCTTATCATGGCCCAAGTTGGTTGTTCAGTCTACCAAAGCCCAATATGCAGCTAACAACTGCTTTTCCAAAGGTGTATATTGATCTCCAGATGAAGGGAGTTTCTTTGACCAAAATCCTAAGGGTACATTTCAGCTTTGTTGTTTTTGCCATAAACTCTAGTTTGCATATTTATACTGTACAGCCACTTGTAATTCCACTGGGCCACTTTGCACAGATCTTGAACCTAGAACCAATTGTATAGCAGCTTTGGCTTTTTCAAAGCTTTGCTCTGTTTTAAGTCCTCAATCAAATTCTTATTTTTTCCCTAGTAACTTTATATAAGGGTTTCAAAATCTGCCCTACATATGGAATATGATACCTCCAATATCCAAATGGTCCTATAAACTTTTGGGCCTCTTTCTTATTGGTGGGGATACAAAAATTCTGGATCTTTTGTTGGGCTTGTGGGAGAATTTCTTACAGTCCCTTATTCTGCTGTGTACCCCAAAATTTTACAGTTTGAATACCATCTGTTCTTCCAAAATCTACCCCTGCTCTCAATAGAGCAGTAAACATTCTTTGTCACTCTATTCTGACGTTGAATCCACTGGCTATTTACTCTTCGCTTGAGGAAATTACCTTTTCCCTAGTCTCCTAAGTCACTTAACTGTGAAATCTTATCTAGCACCTCTGAAAGAGGGTGCCCTACTTCCCCAATTAGCAGAGTCAGAAGCAGATGTTTATAAGCAGGGGAAGCTATCTATGAGAGACTCCCAAGGGAGTATCCTAGTATGTATCTGCATTTCCTATCATAATAGCATTCTTCATCACCTCCTCCTTTAAATTTCTGATACAGTCACTAAGTGAATACCAGGGATTATCTACACTGATTATCTACAGAATCAATGGGATGCTATTGGATACATCCCTCTGCTGCTAAAGCTAACAGACTAATTGTCCTGTTACCCCCTTGCAGATGATAATCCCTAAAAGGTTGCAGTACAAAAGGATTCTGACTAATACTTATGAATTTCATACAGTCCATACTATCCACAGATACTCCACTGGCCCCTTTATCACTGATTCTCACAATCCAAGATATTAGTGATTCTCCCCTTCCTTGGGTAAACCTACTCAAGAGATCTGGGATTTTCTGCTGGGTTAAATCTTCCAACACTTTTTTTTTTTACAGGGGGGAGGCAGGCAATTGGGCTTAAGTGACTTGCCCAAGGTCACACAGCTAGTAAATGTGTCAAGTGTCTGAGGCCGGATTTGAATTCAGGTACTCCTGACTCCAGGGCCGCTGCTCTACTCACTGCACCACCTACCTACCCCGCAGCACTTCTTGAAATACTGTATCATCTCTTTGGATCTCTTGCCTCCTTTGCAGTAAGGGGCACACTACTTTCTGAGGCTCCTGGTCTAAGATATAATTTCCTGACTGAGGAGCATCATGCCACATAGTAACATTTTCTACCAACTCTTTCCCTGTCACCATGGCAACAAGACTGGCAACTAAATTAGATTTGTCCTGAACTTTTATGCACTTTTGACCTCTTTGCTTTTCACTTTTTCCTAGCCAAATTAACAATAAAATTCCCATTCAAACTAGTTGATTGCTGAACAGTAATCTGCTTTTCTGCCACCTGAGATTCCCCATCACCCTGTGGCAAAGAAATGTTCCCATTCAGGCTAGCTAATTTTCTTTCCATCTGAGTTTTTTTCTTTTTACAATATGTCCATTCTTTCATATATCAGATGATAAGCTGATAACAATATCCAGCCTCTCCTAGAGAGTGCTGTTGGCAGTTCTCTCCCTGGCTTAGCTTTAATTTCTTGCAAACATTTTCCCAAATCTCTAGGTTCTCCCCTCTGTAGCTTCTGTTCAGTTTTCACAGAACCCTGCTCTGCTAGACCATTCCCTGGCTAGGGAGGAATAAGGTACACCAGCACATCCTGGGATAACCATTTATTCCTCTAAAGACCTTGCACCTCTGAATAGAGATTTTATACTTCGCGATCCCATCCTTGTCACCAGATGTATTAGCAAGGCAGTAATCGCAGTATAGATGATAATTGTCAATATGCCTATGCAGTTCTGTTTTGGAAAATATAAGAGACTCTCCATATGGAAGGTAGAAGAAGTAAACCATTTATTCAGACACCAGAGAACCAGATCCCAAAACCAATAAGTCCGACCCATCCAAGCAGAAAGCAAATTCCAGAACCAGAAAGTCCACTTTATAATAACACAAAGAATCTAAAACATCACAGTGGGGAGCCAAACCATCCCATAACCTTCCCGCCCCCTGCTGAGGCCTTGCCACCAACAATCATTCACAGTACAGCCAGCACACATCTGCATTTCCTGCTCTACCCTTTCTAGTTCCTCTCCTGCAGCAAGCTCCTCCCACCACATGTGACTTAGGCTTTCCAGTGACATAAGCAGGTCACATGGAAAAGATCTTCAAATTTACATTACCATTATAGTAGGATAGAGAAACGGGGAGTACATTTGGTGGGCTTCAGAAGACAGCTTGCCAATAGGAGTTTAAAAGCTCTAATCTACTAAAACTTCAATCCAGAGGAGAGCAACTACCACAGGAAATGATGGTGAGGCAAGCTGGTGGAATGTTGGATATGGAGGACAGCACAAATAGTACATTCTGGAGTCTTACATAACTACAGTGAGCACTAGTTTACACGCAGTGAACAGTTGGTTCAAAAATGTAACTTTACTATGTGCTCATTATTAACAGGTACCATTTCATGATTTTCTCAGTGATCACAGATGAAACTCACTTATTATTTAATTTTAACCCATAAGTTACCTTACTTTGGCTGGGAGAGCTCCCAGTGCCTTAAATTGCAGCTTTACAGACTCTCTGAAAACTGTCAGCATGGCTGGGGAGATCTTTTCACAGGTTAAGTAAGAAGTCCACAGGAACCTCACAAATGAAGACCTCTTAAGAGGATTTTGCTATGCTTTTCTCCCAAGACTTAGTCATTTATCATTATCATTAGTTTCTTAATTAAAACAAAATATACCCCATTATTAACTTTTCAAACATCTTATAGCATCCACATCAAAAGTAACCTGCCTTGCCAGCTACAGTGAGTCTTAAGGACTCTGATTGTACCTTTTTAAAGTGATCATTCTGAATATTGTATAATGCATTGCCACAGAGAGTTACTTGCCTCTAGGAAGGCTATCCTGCTCTACAAAAAGGAGCTATTTAAGATAAATACAGACCAGGGAGATTAGGATGGGGCAGGGGAGTTGCCAGTATTGTTTTCCATATAAACCTTGGGGAAAAAAACAACTTTGTATCTTCTGCCTTTGTATTTGTTGTTTTTTTTTTAAATTGTGAGAGCCTAAAAGAATGGTCCCCTAAATTCCCTCCCTGCCCCCATCCCAGGTATAAAAGAAAATTTTACAGTCTCCCCAAGAGTATTAAGGTTAGTGATAGTACTTGGGGGAGGGAAAGAGGTTTCACTGATCTAACAAGGTCAAATAAAAGCAGGCACTTTAAAGAAACTTGTCCTCGTAGCCTGTCCCAGATGTACAAGGGAAAATAGATTACAAGGGAACACAATGGGAAAATTAAGTCAGGGGGATCCCATCCTAGATAGAGACTAGGATTGTCCTCTCAGCTTTTTCCCCAGATATAAACTTCTACTTGTTAATAGTACAAGATCCCATTCTGTCTGAGTGACTTGTGGCATTTATTGGCATTAGCCATGCTTCTGGAGTCCATGAGCCCACTATCATTATTCACAGTAAAATACATGGGTCAAGGGCACAATTTGCTAATTATCTTCTCCAAAATTAACAGTCATTACAGTATTGTCCTCATGGGCTATAATTTCTGCAGCCTTTGAAACATCATCTGGCTTCCATTTTACCCATACCTTAACTCTTTATTCTATCAATAGAACCAAACCCTTCCGTTCTTCTACTAGTTGTTCTGGAAGGAGGGTCAGTTTTCACAATGGATATTTTTTCACAAGGAATAATGATCACTTGAACTATTCTATCATTTCTACAAAAATTGTACAGGTTCTTCACCCAAATTCTGGAGCGTCACAACAGTTTCTCTTTGATAATTTGAATCTATCACCCCAGCCAATACATATATTCCTTGAGCTGCTAATCCTGGTTTAGGTAATATCTGTCCAAAGTGGTTCTTGGGGATGCTCATACATATCCCAGTAGAGGTTTTTCTTCTCTCTTTTCTATTCAACCTAAAGTTCTGTGTACAATGTAAATCATATCCTGCTGAACCAGGTGTTCCTGAAGACGGTGATGGGATATCTTCCCTCACAGTCCAAAATTCAATATTTTGGAACTCACATGTTTGCTGTTTTCTAATCTGCAGATTTGGGGTCATCATTCTGGCTAGAGGTATACTTCCTCCTAAGGGCCTATTATTCAAGTTACTTAGAGCAGTAAACAAATTATCCTTCCAATATTGATACAAATTATTAGAGCTTAACTTCTCACAACTGTTCTTTCAACAATCTGTTCATTCTTTCATTTAACCCAGATGCTTGTGGGTAATATGGAATATGATATGCCCACTCTGTATTATTCAGTACACAATATCTCTTCATTTCATTGCCCTTGAAATGTAACCCATTGCCACTTTGAATCTGCATTGAGGTTCCATAGTATAGACTTACAATATCTAGGGTTTTACAGGTGTTTTTCTGAGTTGCATTCTTATAAGGACAAGCCACTAGTGCACCTAAATAAATGTCAATGCATGTACCTATATATATATTTACATCCTTTATCTTGGAGTAGTGGTCCAATATAATCTATCTGCCAAATTTGGGCTGAAACTTTTCCCCTTGTTATTTCTCCAGTTACTACCCTAAGAACAGTTCATTCTTTTTCCAATTAGCATATATAATACTTCTCTGTTATTTGCTTTAACAATGCATGAAAGTCAATCCTGTGCCCACCGATGTGTGACCTGGACCCCTAAATTACCAGCTATGTGGTGGACCCATTTTGCTAATACTGGATCATCAGTTGGGGTCAGAGTAGGGACAGTATGTTCAGTAACAATCTTTGCTAGCTGATCGGCATGTGCATTGTACTCACATTCTGGTGTCGTGAGGGTCATATGAGCATCGGCATGAAAAACTGACAAATTAGTAACCAGAGATGTGTCCGTATATCTTTCCATAGTTCATTACCCTAAACTTGTTTGCCATGAATCTTCCAAAATTCTAAAGGTACATTTCAGCTTTGTTGTTTTTGCCATAAACTCCTAAGACTTTTGGGGTAACTCTAGGAACTCACTCTGCTAAAACACCTCCCCCCAATCCTGATCATTTGTCATTACCCACTTCCTCCCCAGGTTAAGAGGGTATCTCAGTGTGGGGATTTTTAACAGCCACAAGAGGTTTCGTTAACTCCTCTCATCCCAGATCAGGTTAAGAGAAGAAAATGCAGGAGAATTGTAGGAAAAACTTAAATTACCCTTTCCCACCTTGCAAGAGGAGGGGAGGGATGGCACTCACAGACTGGCAGTGACCCTAATGGTCCTGTGCCCCTGTGCACCTTGTAGCCCACCCTTCTAGGCAAAGCTTGGAAATACACACCCAGATCCTCCATATTCTGCAGACCCTGTCCCAGCAGCTGCAAACTGCCCCAGGCTCAGTAAATTCTGCAGTTGTCTGGGAAGTGAGAAGTGGATGGATTGGGCCTGTGTTGAGCATTCCCTAAGCCTTGCCTCTAAGAATTATCACCACTGGGATGCCAGCTTCTGTTCTTGGTAAACTCCACACTTCTCTGTTCCAGTTGCAAAATGTATCAACTTCTGACAAGCTATTTTATCTCTGTTTGATCTGTTCCTGATTTGTAAAGGGAAAATAATAATGGTTGATGTTATGGGATTAAATGATACAATGATTGTAAAATGCTGAACATAATGACTGGCATGTGTTAGAGCAACATTATTATTATCTCTCCTTAATTTAGTGTAATTGTTTACTCTGAAGTGGTTTTTAAATACCAAAAGTAAGTTGAATGATTTCTATATGCAATAATCTGGAAATGCAACTGATGTCATCTGAAGTTTATTGTTTCTGTATTTCAAAAGTTCTTTTAGATTGTGAAATTTGAGAGACCATTGTGTGGTAGAAATGGTGTTAAAGCAATTTTAACCTGAAATTTGTTGTGTATGAATTGGGTTTTTAAAAAAGGGTGTGATAAAAATTGGATAATTTGAAACTGTTACATTTGGTTATAAACAAGTAGTAATAATACTGCTGATATTTACTATGACAGCAGATTTTCCATTTGAAATCTAGTCTATTATGAGACTATATATGGTGGTTTAAAGTTATAGCTTCAACATAATAATAATGAGATGAATGATTCTTTGTGCAAGGAGATTTAGAAATGCATTCACCTAATTTGATAATAGGTTGTTTCAAGTTTTAAAATACATAATAATGTTTAGGGCGTTGCAAATTTTTAAAGGCTTGGTAAACTTTGTTAGTTGTAATAAGGCTAATGTAATTGGGTATGTTCTTCTTGACTTATAGAAACTAAGTGTCCTCTCCATTACAAACACATTTTTGACTAAGTAACTTTGTGATATCTAGGAATTTAGTTGTTATAATACTTTGGGAATTTATGAAAAAGCAATTTCTCTTATAGTTAGGTTAACCTAAGACTTGTGCAAAAAAAAATTATAATGAAGAATGAATGAATTAGGATAAACCTCCAAGCTTTGTCTATATTTAAATTCTTATAAACTCTGTCCCAAGGTTTCTGTGTTGTAGAATTCCTATTGAACAAATGAGAATCCTTGGAGAAATACAGGGGTGTGGGCCTGTATCATTTAAGGATATATTTATGTATGTTGATCTGGAGGTTTATGGACTAATTTGTGTTGGCACTTTGGGAATTTGTGAATGAATCCCAATGTTTACAAGTTTATTTTTGCTTTAAGGAGGACAGAGACACATATTTTAGAGCTGTCCAAATGATTTACTTCATCAAAGTTTAGCAACTATTACTCTTAATATCAGGATAAATTTTTAACTGTTTTTAAAGAAGGAGAAATACTTTTAGAGGAAATCTTTCCATGACCTACGCAGCAGTTAAAATTAGTGTTTGGACTTAACTGTATGTAAAAGATTTAATTCCTGAATTTTCTCTTTCTCTCAGACTGAGTATGATTAGAGAAGGGTAAACAAGCTTCAGAAACAAAGATGTGTATCAATTCAGTTGTGAGATCAAAGTCAGGAACCTTTTTTGTTTAAGGCAGATAAGAAGGTTTGGGGACAAATGGGGGTTATCCAAACTTCTCCCATCCCTAGATAGTTGTTATGCTGAGAGAGTGTGAGGAAGTAGTTTAAGAAGACAGAAAATTATGTAACTTGATTTGATAATTAATAGCTTAATTAAATTTGACATGACCCTATCTGAAGGATACTAGCCCATATTTATTTGCTATTTAAGCCTTTATGGGACTGCAATTTACTATCCTTTTAAGCTCTGATTACAGGGATAGTTGTCATAAAGCCAGTGGTAGAATTGCATGGACTGCAGGCTGGGAATTGCTAAAGGTGGATGTCTATGCCTGGGAAAGGTTTTGAAAACAACCTTGGACACAGCCTAGGTAGGATCTTCCTAACTATTTCCCAATGGTGCTATTTCTTTTCTGAAAAAGGAAAATTCACCACCTGTTTACTCCTAAGCCCTGCTTTCAGCATCTAGTGATTATAGGATTGGCTGTCAGATATGACTGGTGCCTGGAATCAAATAGAGCTAAGGAAGTTCTTTCCTTCTGTTAAGATATATGACATTGTCCTTTATAGCAAATTTCTATAATGAAGAAATTCTGTAAGTATAAATATAATATAGAGATAACATCCTCCAAAAGGAGGAAATGATTAGACATTAGATTAAAGTAATAAGACAAAGATGCCATATGATAGAAGTCTAATTAAATAGGATAGCAGTTTTTGAGAAAAGCAACAGGATCAGACTGATTCCTTTAAGAATTATATACAGATGTATATGATTGGCTTCCAAAATTTATCATGTTTTGGTAAATAGATCTTAAATTTGGATTATTATACAAAAATTGTATAAGGTAGTGGTAAAAGTGAAATTATTTCTTCTTTATTAAAGTATCTGTCTGATAATTTTAAAAGGCAAATGAGCTCATTTTATGGTTGGACCCTTGCACTTTAAAAGATTCTTATGCCAGGTACAGGATTTAGATAAGGATAGAAACAGCAGATGATACATAAACTGAAATTCTCTGAAGTTTCAAAAATGGGGAATCAAATTTAAGTGATCATACTAATCTATATTGTCAGAATTATCTGGGAACTTCTAGACTTGAACCAGAGAAGCAGAACTCCCTTTCTGAACTGTCCTAAGAATAAAACCTATTATCAAAGAAAGGATATCTAGGGACCAGATAACTACATCAGGCATCAGTGATTCAAAAAGTGCTGCTTAAATGGACATTGGGAATAGAAAACTGGGATACAAGGAACTTAGTGTTAGTTAACATTGTTAATAATGATTGCATTGATTTTTATGGTTCATGTTTAGTTTCCTTGGTTATCTAATGTGTAAATGTAAACATGTGACATGTAAATCTACCCTCTCAATACCAGTCTATTGTGAGCCATCTAAGTGGTTTGGTCTGTATCAGGAACTTAATGTAATTATGCAATTTTGTGAATTGTGAGAAAAACTTTATGGTATTTGTTTGAACCCAGCCCTGCGTGGCTGGGAAACTGAAGCATTTCTATGTGCCTTTAGTCAAGGAACTATCTTGTGCAGTTTCCGCTCAATTATCAAATCATATGTCTTCTGGGAGGCCCTGTTAGGTCTGTCACATCTAAAGATTGCCCTTGCTCCCAAGTGGACATCTGAACCCATAGGAGACCTTGCCCTCCGGTTTCAAAGGGGTCTAAAAAAGACAAGAACAGATGTAGATAGCTCTGCCAAGAGTCCGGACCAGGCCTGCACGAAGAACAGCTCCCTCCCTACCTGAGTCACTTACATACCCAAGAGTGGTTACCTAGCTTCAGTTTATTTTTACTTAGTTGCTTTATATTCCCATTATGCTCCCTACTTTGATCCCCCTGCAGCCTGCTCCTTCTGCTTGTTTGCAGTTGCCTTGCAATGGCTGCCAGTCTCTGGGGATGTCCAACCACAGAAAAAAAAAAAAGCAACTTCTCCCATCTCTCCACCCACCCCATGAGGCAGACTCCCTGTGACAAAGGATGCTTCCTTATCTTTAGTGGCTCTTAATTCAGGAAGTAGTTGGAAAAAAAAACCCAATCCATCTAGATAAGGATTTTTAGAACTCTGCCCCTGAGGAAGAGAGGTTTTTCCATAACTTCCTTGGTCTATAGGCAAAGCTTTTAGCTTGCCTTTGACTAAAAGGAGGAAATGATAATGATTTAATATCAATTTAGCAACTTCAATAAGGGCCAGAGCCTGAACTAATCAACCAGAAGAAGAGTCTGGACCTAACAACTTCTTTGTCCTCCTCTTATGTCAACAAGCCCAGATGGGGCTGATTTAAGAACATTCTTTCCTCTGTTCATGGCCATTAAGGATGAGACCCTTAACCCAAGACACTATCTTGAATAATGTGACTTTTTCTTAATATTTTATAGACATATACTATTTTATGGTATGTTAATGATAAAGAAAATACAGATGTCCTGGATCATAATTTCAATTGAAATTTTGTCAACTTCCTTATTGTATTTACAACCTATTCAATTAAGAAATTCCTTTTTATACTTTGATTAAACATACATGTATGTATGCTGCAAGCTTTAAGGGAATAAACAATATGAATTTACATATCACCTAGCTTGTTTGCCTCCTTTAACCAAACTTTCAGGTCGACACAGGAGAAACACAGACATCTTGGGATGTGATTTCTAACTGACACTACTTTTGTCAATTGTCTTACTGTGTTTATGCCTTATTCAACTAAGAAACTTCCTTTCTCATGATATGGAGACCATAAATTGGAGTTGGGATTGTTCTAAATTGTATTTAAACCTCCTCATTCTTTTATCAGTCAGTCAGAAGAATTTTTTTTTACACAAGAAAAAGACATTCTCAGAGAACAAAGAAAAGGGGAACCCTCTTTTAAATATCTTGATTGATAATCAACATTCCTTCACTGCCTTTTTTTGCAATTAGCCATAAGCCTGCTGTGGAAACAAAAGCTTAATCAATCCTCACAATGAGGGCATGGAAGTGAATTATCTCTAAGGTTCCTGCTTAATCTAAGAATCTAGGAGATATGTCCCCTTTTACCCCAGCTCAACTTTACTTCTAAGTGCCCAGTCAGCAGGGACTGGGGTACCCAGAGCCAGGGAATTTGTGGCTACCTGTGAAATGATGGGGACCTAGAACTTGAATTTCAATTCCTCTTACCTCTTCCAGTGAATGGATGAATGCATGTCAGTGTCAGAAACAGTCCTCTTACCAAAAATTACCCATAGCCATTAATGAATTCATTAATGAATTTTTATTTATTGTTCTCTTGCAAGAGACCACAAGAGCTGCTGGTGACCCATAAGGAGGCATACCGTTGAGGTGCAAGAGCATAATCTTTTATCTTTCTGTCCCTAATGCAAATCCCTGCCCTGGTTCCCCCAATTGGTTGGGTACTGAAACTTCTAAATCCACCCCAATCTGGATTACATCTCTATCCTGGATTACATTTCCTATTCCCACATTCCTGCCCCTCCCATCCTCATCTTCATTTTCTTTATACTTTATTTAGTAAAGGAATGAGAAGTCATAAATACTTTTAATCTCAACTCAGGATGTCTATATCACTCAGATTTTATAATCTCAATAGCACGAGAAGGGAATTTTCTCGATAAGAGAGTTGAACCCTGGATGCATGTGTTAACATAGGAAAATTCCCATTATTCAAGACAGATTTGTGACTGAAGGCACATTATCCTTAATGAAGTTTCATCCAGCCTTTGAAGTTGTTGATACAGGAGACACAATGCCTGGGTTTGCTTAGAGAACAAAGAAGGAGATGTTAGCTCTTAGATGTGCTTCCTTAGGTTTTGCAAATCAAGTATCACATGATTTATGGGGAAAAAGTTCAATCATCCCTTACATTCAGATCTAATTTCTAGATGACAGGTTTTGTAGGAAGTCCTAGAGATTTGAGATTCAGAGTGCAGATCTGCCTCCATTAGCCCACCTAATTACAGGCGCAAGCCTTTGGAAACCCTTTCCTGAAATCCAAGTCTTTTTGATTGCTGAGCCCCAGCCTGCAGAACGATTGGGAGTGTGGAGGTTGGGCTATCACCCCTTCTCCCATCTCTGACCCTCCTCCATTTACTTGGATTAGCATTTGTTATTCACTCCCCTACCCCCCAACTCCTGGATTCTGGAATTCCATTTTCCCCTTCCTTTTGCTGGGCCTTTATTCCTCCACCCTCTCACCACCCCCTTCCCTCCCCGCCCCCCCAATTGGTGGATGGACCAGGAGGGGCTGGACACTGTGGACCTGAAAGTTTGGCTAAAGGAGGCAAACAAGCTAGGTGATATGTAAATTCATATTGTTTATTCCCTTAAAGCTAGCAGCATACATACATGTATTGCGCCAGATGAAATCTGACTGTCCGAACAAAAGAATGAGAAGGTTTAAATACATTTTAGAATGGTCCCAACTCAGCATGTCTGTGTCACTCAAAATTTATGATCTCCATGTATGTTTAATCACAGTATGAGAAAGGAATTTCTTTTTTTTTTATTTATCAAGTTTATCAAGTTTAATTCACACATTTTGTAGAAAAACAGTAGAAAACACATCCATGCTGTATGAAAATTCAGATCTGCACAAATTCTATTTACAGGCAAAGGGAAATGGGGACATTATTGGCAGCAGCTGCAACTCCCAGTCTGGGGGGCTTTGCTGACACAGTTCTGGGCACACTTGGCACATCCTACTGGGCAGCAGGAGCAGCAAGTCTTCTTGCTGGAGGTACACTGGCATGATTTGCACTTTGCAGGAGCCTGCACAGGTACAAGAGGCACCGTTCTCGCAATCACATTTGTGGTCCATGGCTGGCAGGTAGATGTCAGGCACGCAGTTCTCACAGGAGAATGAACGGAAGTAAGATGTATGTTTGAGAAAGGAATTTCTTAATTGGGTAGGTTATAAATACAGTAAGATAAGAAAGTTGACAAAATGTCAATTGAAATTACAATCCAGGGTGGGGGTGGGGGAGCAGGGGGGCGGGGCAGAGCCAAGATGGCTGTGTGAAAACAGTGTCTTAGCAGAGGAGCTCTCTCACAAATTCTGTCAGATACCTCTAAAAAAGTGAATCTAAGCAGATTTGAGAGTTAGAAGCCACTAATAGACTGAGTGGGGCAGGAGCGCCAGGCACAGAATGGTAACAGACCACACCAGATTGGGAGCAGCAGAGGAACAAAGCCAGCATGCCAGTCTGGGAGAGCACTGGGTGGGCAAAATGCAGGAGCAGGAGCAGGCCCAGGGCAGAAGTACTGGTTATGGCACCCATCCCCAGGCCTCTCAACCGAGGACAGGAGTCTTTTGGAGCTACTGGAGACACCAGCACAGAGCCTGCGGCCATGGGAGCAGCTACCTCTGAGACCCCCATCCCATAGTCTAAAGGTTTAAACTCACCTCCTTGAACTTCCACAAGCCATAATGAGCAGATAAAATGGCTCTCATCCCTCCCTTCCTTACCCAGATAAAACTCCTTTGGGAGAAACCCTGAAATAGAGGAGCTAGAAGTGGGGCTTCAGTAGCGTTTTAATGAGAGAAATTGGAGAGAGGTCCCTTCTTGTGGTGGAGGAAGGAGACTATTGCAGGACAAGAGGTGTCCAAGCAGGCCCCAAATCAGAGAAACAGCAGAAGTTCCTGAGCCCCAGGGGGATGCAGCTAGCAACACCAGGACCCCAGACGTGCCTTCACACATCCAGGGGAAATGGCAGACACCAGCACAGATAATGGCTGAGACCACTCATGCTGTAGAGCAGCCACAGGGGAAGAGGAGACTTCCAGTAGCTAGACCACCCCTCCCCCACACTTCACAATACTAGAGGCTACAATACACAAAGCCATTGAATTCCAGAAGCAGAGATCCACTTTAGAAGCCCCAGGGAAAAAACAAAGCACCATGAAACAACAAACCAGAAGACCAAAAACTATTGATTCCTATTATGGAGATAGGGAAGATCAAAATACCCATTCAGAAGAAGACAGCATTGACACTACACCCAAATCCAAAACCTTAAAAGGGAATGTGAGCTTGTCTCCAGCCCAAAAAGCATTCCTGGAGGAGCTCAAAGAGGATTTTAAAAACCAAATTAGATAAAAGAAGAGAACAAATCTTTAAAAGGTAAAATTGGTGAAATGGTTAAGGAGGTTCAGAACATATTTGGAGAGAATAATGCCTTCAAAAGTAAAATTAATCAAATAGAAAAGGAGATATGGAAGCTAAATGAAGAAAACAATGTGTTCAAAATTAGAATTGGGCAATTAGAAGCTAATGACTCTATGAGACACCAAGAATCAAACAAAATCTAAAGAATGAAAAAATAGAAGAAAATGTGCAACATCTGATTGGGAAAACAACTGACCTGGAAAATAGATCGAGGAGAGATAATGTAAGAATTATTGGTCTACTGGAAAGCCATGATGAAAAAAAGAACCTGGACAGTATCTTCCAAGAAATCATCAAGGAAAATGTCTCTGGGGTCCTAGAACCAGAGAGTAAAATAGTCATCAAAAGAATCCAACAATCACCCCCTGAAAGAAATCCCAATTGAAAACTCCAAGGAATATTGTAGCCAAATTCCAGAATTATCAGGTCTAGGAGAAAATACTGGAAGCAGCCAGAAAGAAACAATTCAAATATTGCAGAACTACAGTCAGGATCTTGCAGCTTCTGCCATAAAAGACAGGAGAGATTGAAATATATTCCTAAAGGCAAAGGAGCTTGGATTACAACCAAAGATCCAGCAAAATTGAGCATAATTTTTCAGGCAAGGAGATGGATATTCAATGAAATAAGGGAATTCCAGACCTTCCTGTTGAAAAGACTAGAGCTCAATGGAAAGACCAGAGTTCAACCTTCAAATATAAAACTCAAGAGAGACATAAAAAGGTAAACATGGGCAGGGGGGAGGGAATAATCAAAACTGTTATTCAATAAGGGGAAATTGTTTACATCCTTATATCGGATTATATATGTCAATCTGGAGAATGGTACAGTTATTATTACAATCGAAAGGGATATACATAGACTGAGGGTATCAGTATAAAGTAACTGATGTGATGATAAAAAACATAATTAAGGGGTACAAAATGGATTGTTCTGGGAGAAGAGGTAAGGAGGAGGTAGAAAAGGGTAAATTAAGTTACATGAAGAGGCACAAAAACATAGAGGGAAAAAAGGGAGGGAGAAAAGCAGTGTTTGAGCTTTACTCTCATCGGATTTGGTTGAAGGAGGGAGAAACATACTCTGATAAGTATAGAACTCAAACTTGTCCTAAAGGCAGTAGGAGGGGAAAGGGGAAAGAAAATGGGGGAGGTAGATAGAAGGGAGGGAAGAAGTAGCAAGGGAGAAAGGGTGTCATTAGGGAGGGAAAATCGAGGAAGATGGTCAGAAACAAAACCCTTTTGAGGAGTGGAAGGGAGAAATAAAAGCATAAATGGGGAGGGCAATAGGATGGAGAAAAAGACACAGATAGTAATTACAACTGCGAATGTGAATGGGATGAACTCTCCCATAAAACGGAGACGGATAGCAAAATGGATTAAAAACCATAATCCTACAATATGTTGTTTACAAGAAATACATTTGAAATGGGGGATACACGCAGGGTAAAGGTAAAAAGCTGGAGTAGAATATATTGTGCTTCAGCTAAAGTAAAAAAAAAAAACAGGGGTAGCAATCCTAATCTTAGATGAAGCAAAAGCAAAGTTCTAATTAAAACAGATAAGGAAGGACACTATATCCTGCTAAAAGACACCCTAGACAATCAAGCAATATCATTATTTAACATATATGCACCAAGTGATATAGCATGCAGAAGTTAAGGAGGTGAATAGAATTTTAGAAAAGGCAGATATGAGAGACCTCTGGAGAAAACTGAATAGGGATAAAAAGGAATAATTTTTTTTTCTCAGTGGTACATGGCACATCCTCAAAAGTTGACCATGTATTAGGGCATAAATACCCCATAATCCAGTGCAGAAAGGCAGAAATAGTCAATGCATCCTTTTCAGATCATGATGTAATAAAAATTATTTGTAATAAAGGACTATGGAAAGATAAACTAAAAATTAATTGCAAACTAAATAATCTAATCCTAAAGAATGAGTGGGTCAAAGAACAAATCATAGAAACAATACCTTCATTCAAGAGAATGACAATAATGAGACAATATACCAAAACTTATGGGATGCAGCAAAAGCAGTTCTTAGGGGAAGTTTTATATCTCTAAATGCTTACATGAATGAAATAGATAAAAAAGAGATCAATGAATTGGGCATGCAATTGAAAAAGCTAGAAAAAGAACAAATTAAAAATCTCCAATTAGATACACAATTAGAAATACTGAAAATCAAAGGAGAGATTAATAAAGTTGAAATCAAGAAACCTAATTGAACTAATAAATAAAACTAAGCTGGTTTTTATGAAAAAACCAATAAAATTGATAAACTCTTGGTCATTTTGATTAAAAAAAGAAAACCAAATTACCAATATCAAAAATGAAAATGGGGAATTCGTCTCCATTGAAGAGGAAATTAAAACAATAATTAGGAATTATTTTACCCAATTGTATGCCTGTAATTTCGACAATCTTAGGGAAATGGATGAACATTTACAAAAATACAAATTGCCCAGGTTAACAGAAGAGGAAGTAAATTACCTAAATAACCCCATCTCAGAAAAAGAAATTGAGCAATCCATCAATGAACTCCCTAGGAAAAATTCTCCGGGGCCAGATGGTTTTACATGTGAATTCTATCAAATATTTGAAGAACAATTAATTCCTGCACTTTATAGACTCTTTGGGAAAATAGGCAAAGAAGAAGTCCTACCAAATTCTTTTCATGACACAGATATGGTAGTAATACCCAAACCAGGAAGAGTCAAAGCAGAGAAAGAAAATTGTAGGCCAATTCCCCTAGTGAATATTGATGCAAAAATTTTAAATAAAATATTCACAAAAAGATTGTAGCAACGTACTGCAAGAATAATTCACTATGACCAGGTAGGATTTATTCCAAGAATGCAAGGTTGGTTTAATATTAGGGAAACTATCAGCATAATTGATCATATCAACAACAAAACTTGCAGAAACCATATGATTTTCTCAATAGATGCAGAAAAAGCTTTTGACAAAATACAACACCCATTCCTATTAAAAACACTAGAAAGCATAGGAATAAATGGAGTCTTCCTTAAACTTATAAATAGCATCTACCTAAAACCATCAGCAAGCATCATACGTAATGAGGATAAGCTAGATGCATTCGCAATAAGATCGAGCGTGAAACAAGGATGTCCATTATCACCCCTATTATTCAATTTGGTACTAGAAATGTTAGCTTAAGCAGTAAGAGAAGAAGAAATTGAAGGAATTAGAATAGGCAAAGAAGAAACTAAATTATCACTTTTTACAGATGATATGATGATTTACTTAGAGAATCTAGTCAAAAAAAAACTACTTGGAATAATAAAAATTTTTTAACAAAGTTGCAGTATATAAAATAAACCCACATAAATCCTTAGCATTCCTATACATTACTAACAAAGCTCAACAGCAAGAGATAGAGAAATTCCATTTAAAGTTACTGTAGACACAATAAAATATTTGGAAGTCTACCTGCCAAGACAAACCCTGGGCCTATATGAACACAATTACAAAACACTTTTCACACAAAGTGAGATCTAAATTTTAGTGCGAGAAATAAAAATGGATCCAATCATTTTACATGAACCTTGTAAAGTAATTACTTTGAAGCAGTACTGTGTATCAGGTGGGCAAGATGAAATTGCCCATACTATAAAGGAATATGATGGGGCAGCTAGGTGGCGCAGTGAGTAGAGCACTGGCCCTGGAGTCAGGAGGACCTGAGTTCAAATCCGGCCTCAGATACTTGACACTTGTACTAGCTGTGTGACCTTGGGCAAGTCACTTAACCCCAATTGCCCTGCCAAAAAGCAAAAAAATAAAATAAAATAAAAAAAAATATTAAAAAAAAAATAAAGGAATATGTTGAAGCAGGATTGTTAGTTCCTACAACCACTTGATGGAATAATCCTGTATGACCAGTCTGAAAGTTAGATGGAACAGGGAGAATGACAATGGATTATAGACAATTGAATAAAGTGACTCCTCTCTTGTATGCTGATGTTCCAGATACTGTTATCTTAATAGAAAAGATCCAGAAGTATGAAGGGACTTGGTATGCAGTTATTGATTTGGCCTATGATTTCTTTATGATCCCAATATGATCCTCAAACAGTGGTACCAGTTTGCTTTCACATGGCAGGGCCTACAATATACTTTTACCTGGTTGCCACAAGGATATTTGCAAAGAATAATTATTTGGATATGTCTAATATCCCAATACTCTTGCCATTTGGATGACCAGATAATAGGCTGCATACAATGAATCCCATCAGCTTCCTTGTCAGTCCCTCACCTGTACAGGTACCTCTTGGGACTTTGGTCTCTGGTATCCATGGTGCCTCTTTCCAACTGGGAGATGACATATAACTTAGGAACTGAAAACCCTGCTACCGGAGAGAGAAAAGGGAAAGCATTCTGAAAGAAATCTGGCTCAAGTCCAATCCCATACTCTAATCCATGAGGGAAAAGAAAAGACATTAAGAAGGTGTAGAGAATGGTACAAAGGACCTTTGAAGGATATTGTCTTGTATTCTGTATAAGTCTGAGACCAGTCAGACACTTAATTTGCATCTCAAAAAGAAAATTCATTCATCTGACCAAATACTCATTCCTTAAGATATCCACTTTAGAAATTTAACAAGAATCTTTTGAGGGGTTTCCACTTGTCCAAAGCAAAGCCTTTCCCCCTAGAACAAGAAGTAAGAAATCTAAAGGTTCCAATGAATTTTTGACTCTTCCCACAAAATGAGAAGGAATGAATACCCTGAAGACACATTGTGGATCCCAAAGGAAAGTTATTCTCAATCACAGAGATAACATTCTCATGGTTATCCAGCATCAAATCAGACGTCCCTCTGAGCAGGACTCAGGAGTTTCTAGTCCTCCCAGGTGAAGTCATATCCTGAAATGTCACTGCATGCTGAAATGTCAAACATTCCTACTCAGGGAGGGACCTGTATTTATTACAGTGGTGGGGGGGGGGGCAGTGAGGGGGGGGACTCGGTCTCAAAGGATTGCTGATTTGGAATACTCCGTGTTCTATATTTATTGACTAGTAACTTCTGTGAAAATAGATCATGGGAGAATCTTATTTTTTTCTAGCTCTATTAAATAATTTTTGGTAGTTTGATTGGCATGGCACTGAATAAGTAAACTAATTTAAGTAGAATTACCATTTTTATTATATTAGTTTGGCCCACCCATGAGCAACTGATGTTTTTCCAATTATTTAGATCTGACTTTATTTGTGTAAAAAGTGTTTCATAATTGTGTTCATATAGTTCCTGGGTTTGTCCTGGCAGGTAGACTCTCAAATACTTTATATTGTCTATAGTTATTTAAAATGGAATTTCTATATCTCTTCTTGCTGAGCTTTGTTGGTAATATATAGAAATGCTGATGATTTATCTCAGTTTATTTTCTATCCTGTAACTTTGCTTAAGTTGTTGTTTCAAATAGGTTTTTGGTTGTGTAAGAAATGGGAGGAGGAGTTTTGTTTCCACAGAATTGAAGGTGTACTTCCCCTCTCCCCCACCCCAGCTTTAGCAGAAACCAGGCCTCAGGTCGGTCAGGTGAAAGGTCAGAGGCTTGTACGCATGCTTAAATGAGCCATTTGAGGAGGCATGACGTAGGCAGTCAGGAGGTCGTATCTGGCCAATGAAGAGCCTGGCAGGAGATTCAAGGTGAGGGTCTATCAAAGGACTGGCGTCCATCTGAGTCCTTTGTACTTTCTCCTGTACTCTGTTCAGGGGAGGTACACATTTATTCAGGGGGAATAAATGTAAATTATAATTAAAACGTTCCTGACTTCCCAATGAGTCTTGCTTATTCCTAGACAATGTGAGTATGTTTCTAACAGTTGATTCTCTAAGCATATCATATCATCTGCAAAGAGTGATAGTTTTGTTTCCTCATTGCTTATTCTAATTCCTTGCTTCGATTTATTTTTCTTCTCTTATTGCTAAAGCTAACATTTCTAGTACAATATTGAATAATACTGGTAATGATGGGCATCTTTTTTTCACCTCTGATCTTATTGGGCATGCTTCTAGCTTATCCCCATTACATATAATGCTTGCTGATGGTTTTAGATAGATAACTGCTTTTCATTTTAAGGAACTCTGTATTCCTATGCTCTCTAGTATTTTTAAGAGGAATAGGTGCTGAATTTTGTCAAAAGCTTTTTCTGCATCTATTGCGGTAATCATATTATTTCTGTTAATTTTGTTATTGATATGGTCAATTATGCTGATAGTTTTCCTAATACTGAACCAATCCTGTATTCCTGGTATAAATCCCACCTGGTCATAGTGTATATCTTGGTGATAAATTGCTGTAATCTCTTTGTTAATATTTTATTTAAAAGTTTTCATCAATATTCATTAGGGAAATTGGTCTATAATTTTCTTTCCCTGTTTGACTCTTCCCAGTTTAGGTATCAGCACCATAGTTGTGTCATAAAAGAAATCTGGTAGGACTCCTTCTATGCCTGTTTTCCCAAATAGTTCGCATAGTACTGGAATTGTTATTTAAATGTGTTTGATAGAATTAACTTGTAAATTTATCTGGCTTTGAAGATGTTTTCCTTAGGGAGTTCACTGATGGCTTCTTTGATTTCTTTTTCTAAAAATAATTATTTTATTTCTACTTCTGTTAATCTGGGCAATTTATATTTTCATAAATATTCATCCATTTCACTTAGGTTGTCAGATTTATTTAAATAGAGTTGGGTAAAATAGCTACTAATTCTTGCTTTCATTTCCTCTTCATTGGTGGCATGTTCACTCTTTTCATTTTTGATACTGGCATTTAAATTTTCTTCTTTCTTTTTTGTCATCAAATTAACCAACTGTTTATCTATTTTATTGGTTTTTTCTTAAAACCAGCTCTTAATTCTATTTATTAGTGTAAGGTGCATTCAAGAAAAACTAGTACCTCTGGTTTGAAGGCTACCAAGCCCTTCTCAGGGCTGCTTTCCACCTTTGGTGTCCCCCTCTTCCACCTAACTCTCACCTGTGGCTCCAAGAAGCAGTAGCATGAGCAGCAGCTATACCCTGGTGAATCATTTGGGCAGATTGGCGTTAACCTAGGTTGAGGGTAACCAAGGGGTCTCAAATCCATTGGTGAAATAGGGAGGTGTCTACCCCAAACATTTGAAGACTTTCCCTGGTGGAATGGGTAGATGAGAACAATTTGTTCCAACTGCCATGAAGACAGCAGAAGCAGGTGCTGTGGACCACTTATAGCTTAGTTAAACATCAAAGACACCAAGGTCATCCACTGCATCTTGAGCCATCACCAGTCATCTTAATTTTGTCTGGCCACTGGACTGTGATGAGTCTGGAGGAGAGAGTGAGGCTGATGACTTTGTGCAACTCTGCCTCACTTAAATCCAGTTTATGCACAAATCAAAAGATATCATCCATGCCATTTTACCAATCTCAAAGTCCTGTGGTGACAGACAAGTGACAAAGCAGCAGGTGTAGATATATTGGGAGCTGTAGTCACAATCCTGCACACAAGTGGCCTAGGCCATAGGATAGCTTTCTCACTGGAAGCAACAGTGGGATTTGGCAGCCACCTGGGTGTCTGAACAGTCTTTTAAGGATTGAACTGGTCACCTCCTAGAATGACAGAGGGGCTAGAAAAGGTGCCCTAAAGACAATGCAACCAACATTAGGTGGGAAGCAGAAAACTGGGAAAGAATTTTTACAACCAGTGTCTCTGATAAAGACCTCATTTTTAAAATATATAGAGAAATGAGTCAAATTTACAAGAATACAATCCATTTCCCAATTGATAAATGGTCAATCATATAAACAGGCATTTTCAGCTGAAAAAATTAAAGCTATCTATAGTCATATTTAAAAAGGCAATAAATCATTATTAATTAGAGAAATGAAAATCAAAACAATTCTAAGATACCACATCACACCTAATGTTGGAGAAGATATTGGAAAATTAGAGCAGTAATGCATTATTGGTGGAGTTGTGAACTGATTCAACCATTCTAGGGAGCAATTTGTAACTATGCTGAAAGGGCTATAAAAATGTACTTACCCTTTCAGCCAGCAATACTGCTTCTAGGACTGTATGCCAAAGAGATCACACAAATGGGAAAAGACTCACATGTACAAAAATATTTATAGTGGCTCTTTTTGTGGTGGCCAAGAATTGAAAATTGAAGGGATGGCTATTCATTGGGGAAATGACTGAACAAATTGTGGTATATGAATATAATAGAATACTAACTATTGTGCTATAAGAAATGATGAGCAGGTGGACTTCAGAAAAACTCGGAAAGACTTAGATGAACTGATGCTAAGTCAAGGGAGCAGAACCAGAAGAACACCATACACAGTAACACTTCATTGTGTGATGACTGACTTTCATAGACTTGGCTCTTCTCAGCAATGCAAGGATCTAAGGCAACTCCAAAAGACTCAGAATGGAAGATGCTATCCACATCCAGAGAAAGAACTATGGAATATGAATGCATATTGAAACACACTATTTGTTCTCTTTTGTTTGTTTGGTTTGTTTTGGTTCTTCTTTCTCCTGGTTCCTCCCATTGGTTCTAATTATTCTTTACAACATTACTAATATGAAAATGTTTAACATGAATATATCAGATTGCATGCTGTCTTAGGGAGGAAGGAGGGGAGGGAGAGAGAGAAAATATGAAACTCAAAAGTTTATGGAAGTGAACATTGAAAACTATAAATAAATTTTAAAAAAGAATGAAAGGGGAAAAAAAAGAAAATGTGCCCTAAAGGTTGTCTGCTAACCCAACCCTGGTCAAATTATTGGGGCAGGTGGGGAATCCTACTCTGTGGTCAAAACACAAAAAAATGTGCAATACCGTCAGAAAAGAAGATTCCACTGACCATCAGTATATAGAATGTGTGTACTCTATACACAAAACAAAATCCAGTAGACCTGAAAGACAAACAGCTCTTACGGCAAGAGAACTCAGCAGGTATTGCATCCAAATAGCAGCCTTGAGTGAAACAAGGCTGGCAAATGAAGGCCAGCTTACTGAAGTTGGAGCTGCATACAACTTTTTCCGCAGTGGCTGCTATGAAGAGGAGTTCTGTGAAGCTGGTGTAGGCTTTGCAATTGAAACTAATCAAGTCAGCAAGCTTGTATGTCTGCCAAAAGGAGGGAACAATGGGCTCATGACAATGCTATTGCCACTTGCAGGAAAATATCACACCACCAGCATCACTGCCTATGTTCCCACCATGACAAACCCTAATGAAGTCAAAGAAAAATTTTATGAAAACCTGGAGATCCTTATCATCAATGTGCCAAAAGAGGACAAGCTCAAAATTCTGGGTGACTTTAATCCTAGAATAGGCTCAGACTACCAGACTTGGCAGGGAGTCCTAGGGAGGAATGGAGTTGGAAACAGCAGTAGCAATGGTCACTTACTAATGAAGACGTGCATCTCATGACCTTCTTATTACCAACACTGTCTTCCATTTACCTAAATGTAATAAAACCTCATGGATGCACCATCACAGCAAACATTTAAGACATTTAAACATTAAAGACATTTAATAGACTATGTGATTGTAAGGAGAAGAGACAGACGGGATGTGAGAATGACAAAGGCACATGTGGTACAGAGTGCTGGCTTGATCATAGACTTTTCCTCTCCATTGTAGATATTCCCATTCAACAAAAGCATCAGCCCCAAGGTAACATGACTACCATAAAAATTGATGTCAACAGATTAGCAGCTCTTCTCTGAGCTGCAACAGTTTGTTGCTAACTTGGAGGGAATAGCACTGCATTTGCTTGTCTGGGTCAGAATATTCACAAACATTAAGACTAGTTTCATGAAAATGATGGGGAAATTCAGAAGCTGCTAAATGAAAAAAGAGAGGTCCATAGGGTTTGCCAACAGTATAGTTCATCTGGCTGTTGAGAAGGCAGCATGTAATTCCATGAAAAATAAAGTACAAGCAAAACTTAAAGAGATATAGGATTCTTGGCTCAGTAAGAAGGCAGATGTAATTCAGTTTTATGCTGATAGTAACAATCCAAAGCACTTTTATGAAGCCCTGAAGGTGATTTATGGGCCAAAGACATGTAGTGCATCTCAACTACTCAGTGCTGATGGAGCCACATTGATTATTATTTTTAAGGACATGATCCTAGAGAGATGGGCTGAACACCACCATAGTGTTCTCAACAGACCATCATCAATCAATGCTAAGGCCGTTGACCATTTACCTCAGGTTGAAGTCAATCCCTCCCTAGCTAAAGCTCCAATTAAAGAAGAGATTTTGAATGCCATTAGGCTCCTTTCATGTGGCAAAGCACCTGGTGATGATTCTATTCCAGCTGAGATTTACAAAGAAGGGGGTCCAGTGCTCATACCAGGGCTGTCCAAGATGCAGCCCACTGGCAACATGCATCCCGCCATGTGATTTTATGCAGCCCACCTGTGGGTTTTAGTTTTCACAAGCAAGGAGACAGTGGTAATTTGCATGGAATGCATATTAGTTTTTAAATTAATACTTTAGTAAAGGAAGCCAAGTCCTGGGATGGCCTAGGGTTGGACAGCCCTGGCTCATACAAAAGGGGACTGAAATTTTGCAGGTTATATAGGAAGAGGAGGTTATCCCTCAGGAGTTCAAGGATGCCTCCATTGTCCATCTCTATAAAGGTAAAGGAAATAGACTATCCTGTGACCATCATGGGGGGGAGGGGGTCTCTCTCTTAGTCATTGCAGATAAGATTCTTGCCAGATCCTCCTTAACAGCCTGATCCTTTAACTGGGAGATGGTCATCTACCTGAGAGCCAGTGTGGCTTCAGAAAAGGCTGAGAAATGGTCACTATGGTGTTTGCTGTCCGACAACTCCAGGAAAAATGCCAGGAGCAGAACAGAGGTCTGTACACAATGTTTGTAGATCTGACCAAGGCCTTTGATACTGTCGGTTGTGAGGGCATATGGAAAAGTATGTCATGATGACCTACATCCCTCCTGGTTCTCGCAGGCATTCTCCTCCCCTGATTCCCTCCCCCCTCAAGTCCCCCTTTCTTGTCTGCAGGCATAGCCCAGAACTGCCCACCTTCACTGAACTCTCCTCCAAACTGGTGACATTTACCACCTTTGCCCATCTCCATTCTTGACCTTTGATAATCATTTAATATCAACTTCATAACTTCAATAAGGGCCAGGGCCTGAACTAATCAACCAGAAAAAGAGTCTGGACCTAACAGCCTCTTTGCTCTCTGAGTAAACTCAGAAAATACCTCTTCCTTTGTCAACAAGCCCAGAAGGACCTGACTTAAGAACATTCTTTGTCTATGGCCATGGAGGATGAGACCCTTAACCCGAGACATTATCTTGAATATTGTGACTTTTTATCTTAATATTTTATGGACATATACTATGTTATGGCATGTTAATGGTAAATTAAACAGAGATTCTGGGTCATAATTTCAATTGACAGTTTGTCAACTCTCTTGTCTTACTGTATTTACAACCTGTTCAATTTAGAAAAGTCCTTTTCTTGTATCATGGTTAAACATACATGGAGATCATAAATTTGAGTAACACAGACATGCAGAGTTGGGACTATTCTAAAATGTATTTAAACCTTCTCATTCTTTTGTTCAGACAGTCAGATTTCGTCTGGCTCAATACTTGTATGTATGCTGCTAGCTTTAAAGGAATAAACAATACGAATTTATATATCACCTAGCTTGTTTGCAAACTTTAACCAAATTTTCAGGTTGACACCTTCCATTCCCCAGTCCTAACACTGAGGGTGCCTTTCCCTCTTTCACCTTGGTTCTCATTTCCTCAACTGGAGAGAAAAGGGAAATTTTGGGGATGAAAAATAAAGCCAAAAGAAATACAAATGCTAGCTTATTATTTTTATTTCTCTCCAGGAGGTTCTTAGGACCTCTGGACTGAGGAATTCCTCAACACAAACACTGCTTCTCCTTTGCACCCCAGTGCAGAGTCTGGAACATACAGATGAGGAAACTGAGGCTAAGAGATCAAGTGACTTGACACAGCTGATAAATATCTGAGGCAGGGCTTGAACTCAGGTGTAGCTGACTGAGGGCCAGTACCACCCACTGCACCATCCAGCTACTTCCCTTCATGGAGGTGACTGAGAGCTACAAAAAAGCAGGCCCAGGACTGAGGGAGAGTCACCCCCATGGGGAAGGAGGTGGGCAGGGAGCAAAGGGATACCAGGGCATATCAGAGGAGGGACTTAATAAGGGCTTATGGATCCCTTGGTTTTCAGTCCAACAGGCAGGAGGAGAACCAGGACAGGAAAGGATCTCCAAGCACAAGTGTTTATCCAACAGGTGGGGATGGTTAACCATAAAAATATCTACAGAGAAATCAGGGAAAAGCCAATGAAGGGGCTATGCCAGGGGTGGGAAACCTGAGGGCCAGAAGCCACAGATTCTCCACCCCTGGACCAGACCCTATTGTAGGGTCTCTAGAAATAGGGAGACCATGGCTTTTAGCTGACTGAATGACTTGTAGGAGGTGGAGAAGGGAGCAGGGGGTAGGAAAAGAAGAGACCATCCCATACAGGGAGTTTTTCTAGGAAATTACCTGTGAAAAGGAGGAAAGAGGATAGCTTAAGGATGAGAAGGTTCAGTGAACGTCTTTTTAAAGGTGGGCGAGATCTGGGTATTTGGGTGTTCTGAGTCCACCGTTCAGTGCATTGAGGGCTGAAAGAAGTTATAGTTCAGTTATTCTCAGTTGGGTCCCACTCTTCCTGCCCCCATTTGGGCTTTTCTTAGCAAAGGTAATGGAGTGGTTTGCCCTTTCCTTCTCCAGTTTGTTTGACAGATGAGGAGACCCAGGCAAACAGGGTTAATTGACTCACAGACCTAGTGTCTGAGGCCAGATTTGAGCTCAAGACAATGAGCCTTTCAGTCTCTAGACCTGGTGCTCTAGCCACCCTGCTACTGTCAATCAACCTTCACAGTTGAGTCTGGGAATGACAAAGCTTCACAGTTGGGTTGTATCTGTGTTTATTTCTCTGAAAGCAGGTGGCATGCATGTGTCCCCCCATAGGAGCCTGAGTGGAACTGAGCTCCCTTGGGGTCTGCCTGCACAGTTTATGTAGCCTTTTAACAGGGTCTCATGTCACTCCATCATCATTTAACCCCAGGACAGAAAAAAAAGTCAATACCAGGCCACTCCAAGTCTTCCACAATCCAGACAAATGAATCTGTCTCCGCCAAAGCAGGAGTAGAACACCATGGGCTTCCCTACCTTAGATTAAATTCTTTGCAAGATTGAGTGGGGGCTGACCAGGAAGAGGAGAGTCAATGCAATCTCTTAATCAGTAACATACTTCATTAGAAAAACTGAACTTACAGTCAGGATTTTGGAAGAATAGGGGAAGTGAGGGAATGGAGGACTCTGAATCAACAAGATATTGGTTATTAATAATCGTTTTTCACACCTCCTATCTGGGATCCTGAATAGAATACCTGAGTTCAAATTCTACCAAGACACTGTTACATTTATTCTCAGCAAGTTACTTGACACTCCTCTGTAATAATATGGCCTTTTTCATAGAAACCAAGGCTTTTAAGAACCCTATGCCCAATATAAATGGAATATTATGTCATCTATTCCAAACCCATGATTCTACAGATTGGAAAATGAAGTGATAAGATTGAACACAAGTGTGCTGCAGACCTTGCAGTTCTTAGATTATGCCCCCTTCCAGGCACAGGCTCCACTCACTGGCCTTTCTGTCTCATCCCCACCCTCCACAAATGGACAACAACCCCCAAGCTCTGCTCCCTACAGCCTGGAAGGCTCTTCCCTTCTCCCATGGGCTTTAGCGTCCTTCAAGATGGTGCTCAAATCTCTCTTTCTGCAGGTCTGCCCTGGTTTTCTTCCTCCATCCCCAGCTGCTAGTGCCTTCCTCTTAGAGATTACCTTCCATGTGTCTCCTTGCTCTCTGGAAACTTGATCTAAGGAATCATTCACAGGTTATGAATAAAGAGCCAGATTGACAAATCTGGAAGACCAGGGTCCAAGCCCTGCCTCAGACCAAGCTGGCAGACATACCTTTAGCAAGTCACTGAGAAGAGATTAATGTCCTGGAACATTTCCAAGATCCAGGCTAGCTCAGATATTTAGGGATCTGGGATCATCTCCCAGGAGACAGGGCACTCCACCCCAGAAATGTCCCCACAGTCATAAATTATATGACAACCCCTACATTAGTCCATTAAAGAGTAAACTGCCAGGGGGCAAGGGGTGTTTTTGTACGTCCAGCAATAGGCAGAGACTGGGGCTATCCACTAAGAGATGGATCCACGGGGTTATTAACCCCAGACCAAAGGAAAAAGAGGAGAAAGGAGGAGAGAGGGAGTGGGACTGGGATGGGATGAATTCTGGAGGGAACCGTTAACATTTCTTAAGCTTTTGAAAGCCATTATCCAATCAAATCCTCCAACAAAGCTATAAGGCAAAAGGGAGGGGCTTCTTTGCTTCTTACTGAAGAAAACAAAGAGGCCAGAGGGGACCTGGGCTTCCTGGACTGGAAAGGACTTGGGTGAATGTTGTGGGGTGCCCAAGGACCTGGGGGGTTTCCTCAAAGGCCTGAAGTCACCCCAACCACTTCCGGTCCATCCAAGATTAAGGGGTGGGGGAGAGGAAGGAGGAGAGGTAGGAGGGTAGAGGAATGAAGGCCCAGAAAAATGAGGGAGGGGAAAATGTAATTCCAGAATTCAGGAGTGGGGTGGGGGTGCGGATGAAGCAAAAACAAATGCTAATCCAAGTGAATGGAGAAAGGGTCAGAGGTGGGGAAAGGGGCTATAACCCAACCCTCACACTCCCATTCCATCTGCAGTCTGGGGCTCAGCAATCAAAGGTAGTTGGATTTTCGGGAAAGGGTTTCTGAAGGCCAGTGCCTTTAATCAGGTGGGCTAATGGGGGGCAGACCTGAGCTCTGGTCCTAACGTCTATAGCACTTACTGCAGATACTGGTATGTATTAATTAAGAACTGAATAAATGACTTTTCACTAACTCATTCATCAGGGGATGTAAGAGGAATTGAGAACCAAGTTCCAGGTCCCCAGTCATTGAACAAGTAGCCCCAGATTCCCTGGCTCTGGGGACCCCAGTTCCTGCCCACTGGGCAGTTAGAAGTAAAGCTGAGCTGAGGCAGAAAGGGGTCACAGTACCAAGACTCGTAGGTTCTTAGATGAAGAAGGAACTTTGGAGATGTTAAACCTGAAAATTTAGTTGAAGGAGGCAAACAAGCTAGGTGATAGAAAAATCCATGTTGTTTATTATTTTTACCTTAAAGCATAGCTAAGCTAGCTTACTTGTACGTACAAGGAGTCAGAGCATAAGCTCTGGCTGTCTGAACAAAGGAATGAGAAAACTTATATACGTTATTTTAGCAGACCCAGTAAGACTGTATTACCTCACATTTATGACCCCCATGTATGTTTAACCATCATATAAGAAGAGGATTTCCCTTAATGGAATAGGGTTGTAAAGAATGTTGACAAAGGTCAGTTGATATTAAGCGAGGTTAGGGGTTAAGGGGGTTAGGGTCTCATCCTTTAATGGCTAACAGGGGTAAGCTTTGTTGACAGTGGTAAGGGTATTGCCTGAGCAAACTTTTAGAGAGAACAAAGAAGCCCAGGTCCTGGATCTTCATCCAGTTACTCATTAATTCAGGCTCTGGGTCTGGTTGAAATTAAAAATGATATAAAGTGGTATAAAACATTCCACAGAGATCATTCACTTCTATGCCTACCTGAGCCAATAAGGATGAAGAGGACAATCAATAAATATTAATTAAGCACCTACTAGGTGGAAGTTAACTGATAGTGTGTGGACTGGAGTCTGGAAGCCCTAAGTTCATATTCCAGCCTCAGACACTAGCTGTGTGATCCTGGATAAGTCTTTTAACCCTATTTGCCTCAGTTTCCTTACCCGTAAAAAGGAGTTGGAGGAGATCGTAACCCACTCTAGTATTTTTTCCAAGTCCCCAAAAGAGGTCCCAATGAGTCAGACAGGACTGAAAACCTCTAAAATGAAAAAAAAAATACACAAAACTTCAGTATCTTCTATGTGCCAGGCACTGTTCTAAGGTCAACAAGGCTTCTTGGAACCATTTTTGAAAATGGGCCAGTGCTGGGGGAGGGGAGGAAGGAGGGCATTTTATATGTTTCTTCAATATGGGAAGAGAGAATGACTAGGAGGCCAGAGCCTGTCTCTGAGAGAAGGGCAAGCCCAGAGGAGTGGAGAATGAAAAGACCCCACAGGAACCTAATCAGCCTGGGAAAATTGGAGCGGGGAGAAAGCTGGCAGTTGGATGAGGATTCATTCAGGTCCCCAAAATGTGTTTGAAGGATTCTCCCAATTGAGCCTGGGCCCCAGCATGGGCTGCGGTGCTGTCCAAGGTAGGAGAGTAGCAGGGAACCAGGAAACTGAGGGACAGAGATGGTTTCACAGGCTGGAGTCCACTATTCAAGGGGCCAGCTCCCGAAGGACCCTGGGCTAGAGCTGGGAGGGGCCTTAGAGCTCCAGGCCCTCATTTTGCCTGGAGGAACAAGGCTCAGAATGATCAATGACTGGCCCAGTGTCACAGAGCATTAAGGAACATCCAGGATTCCAGCCTGGGTCATAGATTTACAACAGTAGGGAATTCCAAAATCATTTTCGGACATCCTACCAATTAAACCTCCCTGAATTATTCTTCTGAGCCAATTTCCAGATCACAGGAAAGCACCTATATTTGAAACCACCAAGGTCACCAAGTCCAGCCCCCTTATTGTACAGAGGAGAACACTGAGGTTCAGTGACTTAGCAGCCAAGCCTAAGAGGAGAGAGCCTGGAGTCAGAGCTGACAGAATGCTCCTTCTGACATGTCCTGGCTAAGTCTCTGGAAAGTTACTGCACCTGTCAGCCTCAACTTCCTCATTTGTGAAATGGGGATAATAGCCCCTACCTGACAGGTATGTTGTGAGGATGAAAAAAGATCACACATGTAAAGCAGGGTCTAGAGTCTAGTGGTGAGATCTGGGGCAGTTGGATTCAAACCCAGGTCCTGATTCCAAATGGAGAGCTCATCCTGGCCCCCCTCAAACTCCCTCCAGCCCCCACCAAGCAGCCTCCCAGCATGGGGGAGGGGCCAAGCTGCTGGAGAGTTCTCTCTTGGGAAGAAGGGAGAAGGATTCTTGGGGAGGCAGAACACAAGACTAAAAGGATTCTAAAAAATGCTTCATTTCCTGACCCTGAGGAGGTTTATCTACCAGAGGAGGTGGGGGGTAGGGCAGATAGTTGCTATGCTGCCCAGATTAGCTTTTGGGAGGAAGGGTGAGGGAGGGGCAACTGAGACCCAGATTTACTCTCTCTAGCCACAGACTCTGGTTTCTGTGATGTCTTCACGGTCTGGGTAGAGTTGAATGAAGGCAGAATGACTGCTCTCTGGAATCTGTCCTCCTACCTTCCATAGCTCCCTAGATTTATATCTCTTCTCCCTCCACCCTTTGGCCTACCCAGCCAGGCAAGGATAAACTTGGCTCCACCCCACCTCGTCTCGTCTCTCAGCCCAGGTTCGTGGGCATTAGGTGGATGGAGGGCTGAATGTCCAAAGCTCCCTTTACTCAGCGTGAGTTAGGTGGCCAGGGGTTAGTGCTGCCACCCCTGCCCCAAAAATGCAGAGATGCTTGGCTGTTGTCCTTCATTCTCAAAGAGGACCAAAATGACATTACTATGCCAGAGTCAAGATTCAATGTGTCCAACTGTGTCCCATCAAATCAATAGGAGCTTGGAATGCTCTACCACAGGTTGGGTACAGTCTGTGTGAACATTTGGGGTGGGTTCTCTAACTTTGCACCTCCTGCGTTTCCTTTGAGCTGTTTCAATTCTGCTTTGTATAAGGAAAGCACCTTTCTATGAGCACAGCACCTTTTCTGATGTTGGCATGCCATGGGGGGGGCATCTCTGCCAATGTCTCCCATGTCACACCATCAATTCCAAAGTTCTTGAGAGAGACCTTGAGAGTGTCCTTATATCTCTTCCGAACATTATGTGAATGCTTGCCCTGTGTGAGTTCTCCATCAAACAGTCTTTTTGGCAAGCAGATGTTTTGCATTTGAACAATGTGGCCAGCCCATGGGAGTTGTGCTCTCTGAAGCAGAATTTGAATGCTTGGCAGTTCAAGGACCTCAGTGTCTGGTACCTTATCCTGCTAGATGATCTTCAGAATCTTCCTACGACGATTCAAATGGAAGTGATTCAGTTTCCTGGCATGGCGCTGGGAGACTGTCCAGCTTTCGAGGGATACAACAATGAGGTCAGCACAATGGTTCTGTAGACCTTCAGTTTGGTGGTTAGTCTAATACCCCTTCTCTCCCTTGCTTTCCTTCAGAGCCTCCCAAACCTCATTATCCACAGTATTCAAAACTTGGAGGCAAAGGTGCCTCCCCGCAAAGACCTCTCCTTCTTTTCAGCTGGAGAATCTGATCCCAGACCCTCCCCTGCCCCAGAATGAATCAGATTTAGGAATCCCCAAAGAAATCTCGGTTATTTTTCTATGCTTGAATGGAGGAGACAAAGACAGGTAGCCTGCTAGCCTCCCCACTTTCCCAGGCTTCTTTCTGCCTAACAAAATGAATTAGAATCATTCACCTTTATACTCCACATTAAGGTTTCTCAATCAGGACATCTGGACTATTACAATAGATCCTGGGGAAGGGAGACCCTGCCTGTCTCAAGTCTCTCCCCATTCTAATCCAGCCCCAAAGTCATTTTCCTAAAGTGCAGGTCTGACAGTGTCACCACCCTCCTCCATTCAACAAACTCTAGTGGCTTACTATTGTTTCCAGGAGCAAATACAACATGCTGTGTTTGGCATTCAAAGACCTGCACAACTTGACCCTCTCCCACCTATCCAGTCTTCTTATAGTTTTCCCCCAAATTTCCTCTTCCTCCAGTGACACTGCTTCTCTGGATGTTTCACTGACAAGACCATCTCTTAATTCCCAGCATTTTCTAGGGCAAAACACTCTCCACCCTCTGCTCTGACCACTGACCTTCCTAGCTTCCCTTAAGTAGCAGCTAAAGTCCTGTCTTCTGCAGGAAACCTTCTCTAAGCCCTATTAATGCTAGTGTCTTAACTGCTAATCATGCCCCATCTATCCTGTATATAGTTTACTTTGTACAGATTTGTAGGTTGTCTCCCATTACATTGGATGCTCCCTGAGGGCAAGGACTGTTGTTTACCACTTTTTCTATCTCCAGTACTTAGCATAGTGCCCGGCATATTGTGGTTGCTCCAGTATTCAGTCCTGGCTGACACTTCCAAGGAACATTTGCCAGAGGCTTCATTTGGCATCTTGGTTTGATGACCTTGCTGATGTCCCCTGGGATATGGAAACATCTGACTAACTAGGGCCACCCCTTCCAACTGACTGGGGGTTCAGTAATTACATTTATAGGATATATATGATAATCATTTGTCTTTGGTCATTTCTCTATTTCCTTTTTGAAAAAGGCCCACTAGCTTAAATTTGAGATCAATAGATCTCAAATAAAAGAGCATTTTACCACATACTCTGCAATTAAAAAAAATGGGTTTCTTCTGTGGTATTAAGAAATATAAGCAAATTTCCCTTGGGGAAGATCTAGGACTCTCTGTCTCTCTGACTGTGTCTCTTTCTCTTTCTGTCTCCCTCTCTCCTCCTCAGCTGAGCTACCCATTTTTAGCCTTATTATTTTATCCATTTTAGCCTTATTATGACAGTAATGATCCAAGAAATGATAGTCATAAAAATAGCCAGTATTTCCATAGTGATTTAATGTTTGAAAAGCATTTAACAAATATTGTTTAATTAAATCCTCACCTCACTCTTCCAGAGGTAGATGCCCTTATTATCCCCATTCTACAGATGAAGAAACTCAGGCAGGATTAGGGGACATGCCTTGCCCAGGGACATACAAGTAGAAAGTGCCAGAGACTGAACTGGAATTCAGGCCTTGTGGTTCCAAGGACAGCACTCCATTCATCGCGTCACCTAGCCCCTTAAAGAAAGCATTACAGAATTTAATGTCCAACAGGTACCAAAACATTTAAAGAAGGAATTTTTTTGCCAGCAAACAGGAAGCAAAGTGAGTATCAATTAATGGGGGAATGGCTGAAGAAATGAAGGCTATGAATGTCATGAAATATTGATGAGGGATGACAAACGTTGGGATTTCAGAGAAAAAACATGTACAGGGCTTTATGTGGAGGATGGAATTTGGGGATGTTTAATGAGGTCTCTTTTGTTGGGAGGTCTAATGAGTCTGTGCTGCAGGAGGACGGCCTTCCCTTGGTAATTAGATCCCAAGGCTTTGTCTCCAGCACGATTTCTCCAAAGTACAGTCAATTAGGAATTCTAGGGGAAAGCCTTCCCAAAACAATTGCCTTCATTCACCTTCATTCCCGTAGGAATAAGGTCGTCTCCTGAACACCCTCCTCCAGAGAAAAGCACAGGCCCCATTAGCCCATTTGTGAGGCTTCTTTCCACAGTGAAGCCTCTGATAGAAAGTTAGAGATGATCTCTTGCTGAAAGCCTCCCCACACTCAGTTCATAGGTAACTGGTCCTCAGAATAGTTTCTCTAATCCTTAAGGTCTGAACTCCATCTGAATGCCTTTCCTTCTTCCTGACAATTATCAGATTTCTCTCTCATATAAGTATTCTGAGATGGGAAATAGGACGTAATTGTTGCCTGAAGGCATCACCACCTTGATTGTATTCATAAGACTTCTCCCCAGTGTAGAACCTCTTGTTACATATGTTAAGAGTGTTAACTAAAAGCTTTGCCACATTCATGACATTCATGAGGTTGGTCTCCAGTAGGGATTCTCTGATGTTTAACAAAATCTAAGCTCAGTGGGAAATCATTCCACATTGACTACCTTCATAAGACTTCTTTTCAGTATCTATTATTTGATGCCTAATAATATTGGAGCTCTGTGTGAAAGACTTTCCACATTAATTATATTCTTAGGTTTTTCCCCAGCGTGAATTCTCTGATGTAAAGCAAGATGGTAGGTCTGTGTGCAAGACTTTCCACATTGATTACGTTCAAAAGGTCTCTCTCCAGAGTGGATTTTCTGGTGAGTAGCAAGATTGGAGGACTATCTAACAGTCTTTCCATATTGATTACATCCATAAGGCTTCTTGGCTGTGTAAATTCTCTAATGTGCAGCAAGAATGTATCTCTGTGCAAAATCATTTCCACACTAATTACATTCAAAAGGCTTCAATCCAGTGTAGATTATCTGATATGCAGCAAGACAGCATTTCATTATGAAAGCCTTTCCACACTGATTACTTTCAAAAGGTTTCTCTCCATTGTGGATTGTCTGATGTGTATCAAGATGAAAGCTCTTTCTGAAAGTCTTTCCACGTTGATTTCATTCAAAAGGTTTCTCTCCACTGTGGATTCTCTGATGTGCAGCAAGATTGCCCATGTCTCTGAAAGCCATTTCACAGTGATTACATTTATAAGGTTTCTCTCCAGTATGGCTTCTCTGATGGGCAGCAAAATTCTGCCTCATTGTGAAAGCCTTTCCACATAGATTACATTCATAAGGTTTCTCTCCAGTGTGGATTCTCTGATGGGCAGCAAGATTGCACCTCTGTCTGAAAGCCTTTCCACACTGATTACATTCATAAGGTTTCTCTCCAGTGTGGATTCTCTGATGGGCAGCAAGTTTCTGCCTCACTGTGAAAGCCTTTCCACATAGATTACATTCATGAGGTTTCTCTCCTGTGTGGATTCTCTGATGGCCAGCAAGACTGCCCATGTCTCTGAAAGCCTTTCCACAGTGATTACATTCATAAGGTTTCTCTCCAGTGTGGATTCTCTGATGCGCAGCAAGATTGCACCTCTGTCTGAAAGCCTTTCCACACTGATTACATTCATAAGGTTTCTCTCCAGTGTGGATTCTCTGATGGGCAGCAAGTTTCTGCCTCACTGTGAAAGCCTTTCCACATAGATTACATTCATAAGGTTTCTCTCCTGTGTGGATTCTCTGATGGCCAGCAAGATTGCCCATGTCTCTGAAAGCCTTTCCACAATGATTACATTCATAAGGTTTCTCTCCAGTGTGGATTCTCTGATGGGCAGCAAGATTGTACCTGTCTGTGAAAGTCTTTCCACACTGATTACATTCAAAAGGTTTCTCTCCAGTGTGGATTCTCTGATGGGCAGCAAGATGGTACCTGTCTATGAAAGTCTTTCTACACTGACTACATTCAAAAGGTTTCTCTCCACTGTGGATTCTCTGATGGCCAGCAAGATTGCCCATGTATCTGAAAGCCATTTCACAGTGATTATAAGGTTTCTCTCCAGCGTGGATTCTCTGATGTGCAGCAAGATGGCCCCTCTGTATGAAAGTCTTTCCACATTGATTACATTCATAAGGTTTCTCTCCAGTGTGGATTCTCTGATGGGCAGCAAGATGGCACCTCTGTCTGAAAGCCTTTCCACACTGATTACATTCATAAGGTTTCTCTCCAGTGTGGATTCTCTGATGGCCAGCAAGATTGCCCATGTCTCTGAAAGCCTTTCCACATAGATTACATTCATAAGGTTTCTCTCCTGTGTGGATTCTCTGATGGGCAGCAAGATGGCACCTCTGTCTGAAAGCCTTTCCACACTGATTACATTCATAAGGTTTCTCTCCAGTGTGGATTCTCTGATGGGCAGCAAGATGGTACCTGTCTGTGAAAGTCTTTCTACACTGACTACATTCAAAAGGTTTCTCTCCACTGTGGATTCTCTGATGTGCAGCAAGACTGCCCCTGTCTCTGAAAGCCTTTCCACATTGATCACATTCATAAGGTTTCTCTCCAGTGTGGATTCTCTGATGGGCACCAAGTTTATTCCTGTTTGTTAAAGCCTTTCCACACTGATTACATTCATAAGGTTTCTCTTCAGTGTGGATTCTCTGATGGGCACCAAGATGGTACCTCTCTATGAAAGTCTTTCCACATTGATTACATTCAAAAGGTTTCTCTCCAGTGTGGATTCTCTGATGGGCAACAAGATGGGAACTCCTTCTGAAAGTCTTTCCACACTGATTACATTCAAAAGGTTTCTCTCCACTGTGGATTCTCTGATGGGCAGCAAAACTGCCCCTCTCTCTGAAAGCCTTTCCACATTGATTACATTCATAAGGTTTCTCTCCAGTGTGAATTCTCTGATGTACAGCAAGATTGCCTCTGTCTGTGAAAGCCTTTCCACAGTGATTACATTGATAAGGTTTCTCTCCAGTGTGGATTCTCTGATGAGCACCAAGTTTGTTCCTGTTTCTAAAAGCCTTTCCACAGTGATCACATTCATAAGGTTTCTCTTCAGTGTGGATTCTCTGATGGGCACCAAGATGGTACCTCTCTATGAAAGTCTTTCCACATTGATTACATTCAAAAGGTTTCTCTCCAGTGTGGATTCTCTGATGGGCAACAAGACGGGAGCTGGTTCTGAAAGTCTTTCCACACTGATTACATTCAAAAGGTCTCTCTCCACTGTGGATTCTCTGATGTGCAGCAAGACTGCCCCTCTCTCTGAAAGCCTTTCCACATTGATTACATTCATAAGGTTTCTCTCCACTGTGGATTCTCTGATGTGCAGCAAGACTGCCCCTGCCTCTGAAAGCCTTTCCACATTGATTACATTCATAAGGTTTCTCTCCACTGTGGATCCTTTGATGTCCAGCAAGTTGGGAGCTTGTTCTGAAAGACTTTCCACAGTGATTACATTCAAAAGGCTTCTCTCCACTGTGGATTCTCTGATGGGCAGCAAGACTCTCCTTCCTTGTGAAAGCCTTTCCACATTGATTACATTCATAAGGCTTCTCTCCAGTGTGGACTCTTTGATGGACAGCAAGATAGTTCTTTCTGAAAGTCTTTCCACATTGATTACATTCAAAAGGTTTCTCTCCCCTGTGGATTCTCTCATGACCAATAAGGAGTGATCTGTAGCAGATAGCTTTCCCACATTCATGACATTCATAAAACTTCTCCCCAGTATGAATCTCATGAAATCTATCAGGATCTAAATTCCAACCAAAGGCCTTCCCACACTCAGGACATGCATAACTTTTCATTCCAGGGTGAAATCTAGGCTGGCAAGGAAGAGATGAGTGATGGGATGAGGTTGCTTCACATTCATTGTATTCATCAGGTTCCTTTCTAATGGGAATTTGCTGATGAGTAATGAGCTTAGAGTTCTGACTCAAGTCCTTCCCACCTTTATTCCTTGCAGAAAGCATTTCTCCAGTGTCACTTTTCTGATTTCTCATGAGATCCGAACTCCAGTTCCAGGCCATTTCCCATTGATTACCTGGATACACTGCCATTTCAGGAGGCTTCTCACGGGACTGAAAATGCTCTGCCTGTTCAGTCAAGCATTTGCTATATTCACTATCCTGAACAGAGTCATTCCTTGAAGTCATTTTCTTACTGTGATTTAGGATAGAAGACTGTCTGTATCTGTTTCCAATTTCATCAAATTCACAGTCAGTCTTTGGATTTTTATCTAACTTTATATTAGAATCATGGATTTCTCTCAACTTGACATCCCAGGCACCATCACTCAGGAATCTCTGCAGGTCACATTTATCCAGAAAAATTCCACGATTTCTAGTCACCTCATTTGCTTTGAACCTGGTCTCTAAATCTGAAAAAAAAAAAAACCAACAAAAAACAATCAAACACATAGACACCAAAAGATATGCACACATAAGTATATGCAATAGTAATGGTTACTTGAGACTTCTGTGGCTCATGACCTTCTCATCACCAAACTAAATGCAGCAAAACTTTGTGTAGGCTTGGAGCAAACACTGGCATTAAACAGTCTGTATCATTGTAAGGAGAAGAGACAGACAGGCTATGAGAGTGACAAAGAAGTTGTACATCACAGAGTGCTGGACCTATCAGAAACTCATTCACTCCAAGCTAAACATTCACATTCAACAAAAGCAGCAGTCAGAAGGCAAGATGGTTACAAGTGATTCTCCACAGGAGAACAGTTTGTTGCTATCTTGGAGAGAAAACTGGGCCAACATAGGGTTTGCAGCATTCCAGCAGAAAAGAAGGGCGGGGCTTTCAGAGATTTCTTGTACAGCAACACATTTACTCATCTTGGCCAGAACAGTTGTAAGCACCCAAACTGATCTGATCAAAATGATGGGGAAATGCAAAACCTAATAAAGAAATAATAAAAACTCTACAGGGCCTACCAGTCCCTGGGTTTGTTTCCACAGCTGTACTCCCAGAAATTATATATCATCCAGTTATTTTAAATGGGGTATCTCTTACTATCTCTTCCTGCATCGTTTTACATAGGAATGGTGAAGATTTATAGGGGTTTAAATTATACCCTGCTACTTTGCTAAAAGTATTAACTGCTTTAATAAACTTTTTGATTGAGTCTCTGGGATTTTCTAAGTATATCATCATATCATCTACCAAAAAAGTTGATTTTATTACTTCCTTCCCTATTCTGACTATTTGCATTTCTTCTCTTCTTGATATTGTTAGTAGTTCCAATACAACATTGAATAGTATAGGTGACAGTGGGCATCCTTGTTTCACACCTCAGCTAACTGGGAAGGCTTCTATCTTATCCCCATTACAAATAATGCTTGCTGATGTGTTTAGGTAAATGATGATTTTTTTTTTTGATCAACTGAAGGGAAAATCTATTAACACCTATACTTTCAAGTATTTTTAATAGAAATGAATATTGTATTGGATCAAACGCTTACTCTTCAGCTATTCATATAACGATGTGGTTTTTTTGTTATGTACTGTTGATATAATCAATTATGTGAATAATTTTCACATCCATTCCTTGGATAAATCCAAATTGGGCTCAATGTGCAATCTTTGTAATATTTTGTGGTAATTCCCTGGCTAGTGTTTTATTCAGGATTTTTGCATCCATATTCATTCATGAAATTGGTCTATTATTTTCCTTCTCTTTTTCATTCTTCGTGGTGTGGGTATCAATACCATATTTGTTTCATAAAAGGAGTTTGTAGTACCCCTTCTTTGCCTATTTTTCCAAATCATTAATTTAATATTGGAATTACGTGATCTTTAATGTTTGGTAAAATTCCCTTTCAAATCCATCTGCTCCTGATGCTTTTTTCTCAGGAAGCTCATTTATAGCCTGTTTAATTTCTTTTTCTAAAATAGATTTACTTAGATATTCTAGTTCCTCTTCTACTAATCCCATGAGAATTAGGCTCCAGCACTACCTGCCCTCACGCCCCACTAATTCCAAGAGGATTAATTTCTATATGATAATCGCTCTATTTTTACCTCTCCCTACCTAATTTTATTTTATTTTTACCTCTTAAAATACCTTTTAATATGCAACACATCCTCCTTTTGAGATAACCCCTGGTTTTTAGGTTTTTTTTTTTTAACATATTTTGGCATTCAATTCAGATACTTTGACACATATTCCATAAATTGTCACGAAACCACACTTTGATCATATTAGATATTAAGCATGACTTAGACAACCTGTCCATTGGGCTGATACTAGTATAGCTTATCACAGGTTTTCAACAGTGTTTAGATCATGTGAATTCACAGGTCACTGAAAGAAATGATTTCCACCTCTTTGGCAAATTACTTTTCCAAATTTCTTTGGAATTTATGTAATGAAACAAGCATTTCGATAACGCAGTACTATAAAAAAGATGAACATGAAACTGCAAGTCTACTGTGGTCAACTTCTTATTACTTTCAAATTTGGAACAGAATTATAAAGATTTCTTCCTTTTTCTCCCAGCCCTCTGAGTTGGGTACCATTACATACAAATAGGTATGTATGTGTCTCTGTGTGTGTCTATTTTATAGTTTTCCCAACAATTTTTTTTTTTTACCAAATAATGAATTGTTATCCCAAAATAGTAATTCTTTACACTTCTCAAATACAAGGTTATTGTGTTTATTTGCTGTGGTATGTATATACTATTGCATTTATCTATCTGGTATAAGATATAACATCTGGTAGTGCTAAACCTCCTTCCTTCACATTTTTTTCTTTATTTCCTTTGATATTCTTGACTTTTTGTTCTCTCAAATGAATTTTCTTATTATTAATTAAGTAAAAAATAATTTTGGTAATTTCATTGGAATGGTATTGAATATGTTAATCAGTTTGGATAAAATTGTCATTTTTATTATATTGGCCCTGCCTACACATGAACAATTAATAGCTCTCCAATTATTTAAATCTTATTTTATCTGCATATAAAGGTTTTCATAATTTGGTTTATATAGTTCCTGTTTTTGTTTTGGCAGTTGGACTCCCAGGTATTTTATAGTGTGTAGAGTTTGAGGCAATTGATTTTCTTCCTTAAGGAGATTTGTGGAGAGCCAAGTATTTCTTGTCCTATTCTGCCACCTTGCCAGAATCACCTCCCATTCTTTTCAGGATGACGTTTTCAGTGAGGTTGTCAGACACCTTCATGGGGGAGGAATATGGCATCAAGGTCAGACACCTGATTGACGGCAAATTGTTTAACTTGAAAAGGTGACAAGCCAAGACCAAAGTGGATGGAGAGTTGGTGCATACAGAAGACTATGCACTCAATGCATAGTCAGCACTCTGAGGCTGAGATCCACCAGGGTATGGATCCATTCTCTGCCACTTGTGTGAATTTTGGTCTGACAATTAACATCAAAGAAAGAAAGGAAATGGTCCTTACCCAGGGACAGCAGGTTCTTGATATTCTCCAGTATGACCTCTTTGTACAGCTCTTTCTGAGAATGGTCCAAGAGGCCCCACTCCTCCTCAGTGAATTCAACAACTACATCCTTGAATGTCACCAACTCCTAAACCATCAAAAGTCACATGATTTAGAGTTGAGAGACTCCAGAATTCATCTAGTTCAATCTTCTTCAACTTAGAAGAGGAACTGAAGCCCAGAGAAGGGATTTGCCTAAAACTCATAACCTTTATGAGTGTCACAGCCAACACATGAAGCCAGTTATTAAGAACCCAATGGAATATGGAGGAAAGCAATTTACATTTGAAGTGAGAATCGTGATGAAATTATAAAAGCTAGAAAAATGTCTTAATATACAATGCTTCTTCCCATGTAATTAGGGAGATATATGCTCTCTTAGCAATGCACAAAAATCTGTGGAGGAGATAGTAAAGTCACCGCCCTTTCAGAAGGAAATTATGACTTACCAATCTGTGCCTCATGATGAAATTAATTAGTCGGCTACCGATTAATGGCACTTTGTCTCTGGCCTGCTACTTCATTCTCAGGTCAGAGATTGGCTCAGTAAAATCCTGCTAACACCTCCATCTTCTGCTAGGACCCCTCTGCCCACCTGCCCTCCACCCCACCTAAAATGTACTTCCTTCAAGGACAGAGGCTTTATTTCTCTACCTTTACAGATGGTTTGTGCTTACCCTCAGTGTGCACATGCATGTCCAAGTATACACATGTATGTGTGGGAGCCAGCATGGAGCAATGGAAAGCAATCCCACTGCCCACTGGCCTTAGACTGCTGAGTCCTGGGTTCAGATCCTGTCCCTACCACTTATTACCTGTCACTGGAAAGAAGTCACTCTCCCTGCCTGGGCCTCAGCTGGGGTGGGCAGGATGGCTCTTCTAGGACCTCAAGCATGTGACCAGCTTTGCTAATTTAATATTTCTTCACTAAGGTTTCATTCACATTCACGGTGGGCCAGCCCCTGGGGCCCCAGCAGGACTGGATTCAAGATCACAGGGTCTTCATCTGAATCCCTGGACGGGGAACATAGATGGAAGTGGGGAGACCTGAGGTCCAATTGGGCCTCAGACACTGGCTGGCTGTGTGACCCTGGGCAAGTCTTTGGCTGCCTCAGTTTCCCCTTCTCTAAAAGAGAATAAAGCTTCCTTGGCTCTCTTGGATTCCAGGTTTGCTGATGCTGGTCAGGTCTGTGGATGGACTACACTCACCTGGAATGAGCGTCTCTGGCTCCCAGGGGCCATTCTCCTTGGTCTCTCTCCTAGGAATAGGCTTTGGTCCTCAGCAAGCTGACCTGGGGAGAGAGAAGAACCTCAGAGTGGGAGAGACACTGACTTTGCCTTCTCTTCCTGGGGTGGATGCTAGAGTAACAGAAGGTGAGCTCTCAGAGCAGTTACAAAGGCCCTGCCCTGTCCTAAGGGGAGAGACTCCACCACTGGAGGAGGGCAGCAGGGAGAGTCAGGCTTGGAAGTGAACTTGGTCTGAGCAGGAAGAGGACTTGCCACCCCCCAGAACTCCTTCTCTTTGGCCTTTGCCCCTCCCCCATCCTTCTATAGGGAGACAAGAGGCAGAAGTGGGTTGGGATCCCAGATGGAATGAGATATGTCGGTCAGGTAACTATGACCCAATGGTAGAACTGGGGAATGGCACCTGCCAAAAGAACTGTACTGTACAGGTCTCTAACCTGGGCACCGCCAGAGGCACAACTCAGCAGACTGGAGGCAGTTGTGCCAGCAATCAAGGAGGGGTTTAATTAATTCATTTCAGAGGCAGGGGGGAGGTTTGCAAACCTGAAGTCCTCTTTCTGGGCAAGGTTTCTCCTGCTGTGGGAAAGGCAGAGTTTATCCACATGCAAATCACAATTGGCCCAGATAATGACAATCATTTTTTAGTCTTGAGTAGCCATTTCCAGGGTACAGTCATGCATGGCATTCCTGGGTTCTGTAGGAAACAGTTAAGTTGATTGTCTCAAGTCCTGAGGGTCATGGTTACTTTGTGGGGTACAGAACCAATGTTCTGTGGGAGCAACAGGTTATATATATATATATATATATATATATATATATATATATATATATATGTGTGTGTGTGTGTGTGTGTATTTATCTTTATATATAATCTTTGATTCACTTCACTGAACTTAGAGAAGCATAGGAATATCAAAGTTGTCTAAAGTTTCCTTTAAGCTGCTGTGAATCTGAATCCCAAGTCAAAATCACCTGGGAAAATGGTAGTTCTGATAAATCTAAGTAGATTGTATATTCATTACAAATATTCTAACGATTAATATGAGAATCATAAATCCCTTTACATATGCAAGGAACTTTTGATGTGACAGACAGCCTGGACAAGAAGCAGTGGAAAATCCCAGAGCCAGGACTTAGAGGGAAACCGAGTCCTGGCAAGCCTAGAGGACAGTCACCAAGAGGTCAAAGGGGGAAGAAGAGGCCCAAAGTAAAGGGCAGCCAGCAGAAGGGTGGTGCAGGGAGGGGCCCTTGTTCAGACCTTCCAGGCACCTACATGTGCAGAGCTGGCTCCCAGAAAGCAGAGGTCTCTGTGTAAGAAGGGCTATTATGGTATCTTGTTTTGCTCCCATAGAAGTTATTGGGAGATAATCAGTAGCTGTGGGGAACCTAGCTTACTAAGACAATGGCCATCGTGGTGTCAGGGGGACTAGAAAGGCAAGGCTGGGACAACCAGTTCAAGCCTGAGGGGTCATGCCTGGTGAAGTATCATCACTACCATGCCTGAGTAATCTGCATAATCTTCATAAGTTAAGAAGGGAATGTAGGGAAATGAAGAATGTAAATTAATCCTAACTTAGACTAGGAGGGTAGAACTGGTTAACCTCAATACTGCTTCTATATATAGGTATGGGTATTCCTAGTGAGCACTGCACCCACTCTCCTCCGAGAAGTGAGATAAACGCCTTCCTCTGCCTACTCTGGTCCTGAGTTCTTTGGGTGAGAATGGGTTATCACATGGATCTTCCTTAGGTTATACAACCAGGAAAGCAATGATCTGCTGAAGCACTTCTCCGGCTTACTCACTGACCCTGCCTAGGGAGTCCAGTGATCCCCACAGCAGTGTTTCTCACATCCGCTCTTAGGGAAGAAGACAGAGAGATCTCAGCTCCAAAGGAAGAAAGAAGAGAAATCTCAACTGCAACAAAATAATGCAGAGAGATCTCAGCTCCTAGCACTTTTGTTCCTAGCCAACTTGCTCCAGCTGGATCTTCCTAATCCCAAGAGTCCTCCCCAACCCTGCTGTCCATCTTCTAGATTGAGCCTTCTTCTCCCCTGCCCTCCTCATAGGCTTCCAAACTTCCTCCCAGAGAATGAATTCCACCAGGGCCCCCACCCACCAGGCTGGTCATCTCTGAGAGCTCCCCTCCCTCATTGCACTACCACCTTCCTCCCTCCCTTACACTTCTCTGGGACTCCAAATCTTCTCAGCACAATGTCCTAATCTTCCAGCTCTCCCCCCTGCTACATTCATCTTCTTCCCCACAAGAATATGCCCATCCTACCTCCCTCCTGGTTCTCCCAGCCATTCCCTTCCCCTGATTCCCTCCACCCACAGGCCCCCATTTCTTCTCTGCAGCCTGGGCCCAGACCTGCCCATCCCCACTGAGCTCTCCTCTAAACTGAAGACATTTACCACCTTGTTCCATTTCCATTCTTGACCTTCCATTCTCTAATCCTAACACTGAAGGGGCCTTTTCCTCTGTCTTGATTTTATTTCCCAAGAGATTTTCTCTCACAGGAAGGCAGCTGGATCCTAATAAGGAGCTGAGGCCAGGACATCAGGACCTCTGGGTCCCAAGTCATATGTTACAGCTCATGTTATAAACTTTATCTACTGATATAAACCTTCACACCTGCCTCCAAGTCTAGGGGTTTGGCTCTTACCTGATTAAGCAACTGAAATCTATCCCCTGGGAGGCCTGACTATTTCTCTCTTCACCCCTCAAAATGTGGGTTCTAATGGGAAGGGGAGAGTTGCAGGAAGCAGGATATGTTGGTCCTAGGGTCCAAGGACAGCAGGAAATTAGGAAGGAGGTCAGAGAAGGACTAAGGACAGACCAGGGGTGGCTGTTGGGGGTGGAGGTGGGGCACAATATCCCAGCACAGAATCCTTAATGATCCTTCTGGTATTACCATTATTATTATTTTACAAAAGTAAAGACAGTCCTTACCTTTTGGACCTTATCTGGCAATGGGGAGTGATGAGCAGGGAGGAGCTCAATGCAAGAAAATGTTACTAGGCTGGGCAGTGAGGCCTTAGGGCATAGATTGACACAACCTTCAGGAAATGGAGCAGAGGGGGATGAAAAATAAAGCCAAAAGAAGGAGTATATATATATACCTACCTACCTACCTTCAGATTTATTTATTCACATATTTACATACATATATATCGATATAGCTGCTTGGCTTGGTGGTAAAACTTACTGCTCACTTGAGAATTAAGACTCTTTTTTAGAGCTTTTCAAGGGAATTAGGGGATTCTAAGAGCATCCTAACAATGGCATTCTAACCATGGGAACCACCAGGATAAAGACAAAGCCTAGGATGGAGCATCACAAAGGAGAAGCCAGAAGGCCAGTTTGGCAGTTCAGTGCTGTGCGAAGAGAACCTGTGTGTAACCAACTTGGAGACATAGCTGGGGCCAGGTGTGAGAACTCTGAGATAGCAAACAGATGCATCTATAATTGCACATAGATATTATGGGAGACACTGGAATTTACTTAATAGAGGTCATGTGGGGAGGACTGAACTTTAGGCCTGTGGGGATCTGTCACCTTCAGTGTAGATTTTTTCCCCCAATGCCTATTAAGTCAATCCAGTTAAGTTGCTAGACATGTCCTTTGAGTGTAGGTGGTTCATATGGGGAGTTTTGTTTACTTGGCCCCATAAAACAGAATTCTTTCTGTAGCCAGTATTCCAATGTCTTTCAGCAAAATACTGGAAGGGAGAGAGAGACAGATAGTTCTTGAAAGAAAAATAAAAGGCAAAGATAGACAGTAAAACTGTAAGAACTTGGAGATAACAATATACCACTTTCAGACTTAGACAAATTAAAATGATAAACAAGAAGATTTAGCACCTAATATGCTATTGGAAAAGGGGGCCAAGTCAGAGTAATGAGTTAGGAATGGCTTCTAGGTTGCTAATGTGGAAGAAATAAACTGAATTTGGGGGAAATAGCTTCTTTCCAGAAACAGTGACCTTAGATGTCAAAGAAACTGAGATTCCTTACAGGGTTATGAAACCAGAGACAGGGCCTCAGTTGGACTTTTTTTCATGACACAAGTCCATTGATTATGTCTTGAAGGAGGCCTCCAATAACTGGCCAGTCCCCACCAAGATGTTCTGAGGGAATTAATTAGAGCCCACCTCCCCTGGCCCCATCAGACATTCTGGGCATGGGAAAACATCCCTGCTGAAACAAACTTTGCAACTCCTGAGACCAAGGTAAACATTCTCCCCAAACCCAAATCACCTGATGTCCTGTCTCTATTACCCAAACACCCTAATGAGGAAAGTGGCTGCCCAGCCTCCTGAGATGGACTGAGGCTGGGTCAAACCCTCTCCATGTCTATTTCTTCTTGTTCCCTTGAGGTGTTGCCCACAGGGTAACTTTGAGGGAGCTGATGTTACTTTATCTTCTGGGAGGAATTCCAGGTAGGTGGAACAGGACAGAGAGGCCTGGGCTTGGAGTCAGAAAGAACTAAATTCTCATTTGACGTCAGACACTTCCTAGCTGTGTGCTTCTGGGCAAGTCACTTGACCAGTTTGTCTCACCTTACTCAATTATAAAGTGGGGAGAACAACACCTGCTTGAGGATTCCATTGGTCAAGTGTTTGATAGCACCCAGCATGTGTGTGCGATATAAATGCCAGCTATTATTATTTTTATTTCTCTCTAGGACGTTCCTAGGAACTCTAGGCTCAGGAATTCCCCAAAACTCACTTCAATTTGCTTAAAGCAAGACAGTTTCTCCATAGGACCCCATTGCAGGGTCTGGAATTTACAGATGAGGAAACTGAGGCTAAGAGATCAAGTGACCTGATGCATAGGTATCTGAGTCAGGGTTTGAACTCAGGTCCAGCTGACTGAGTTCCAGCACTACCCATTGTTTCACCCAGTCAGTTCCCATCATGGAGATGATTGAGAGTTAGGTACAAAAAGCAGGCCCAGGACTGAGGCAGTTACCCCCATGCGGAAGGAGGTGGTCAGGGAGAAAAGGAGGCCAAGTCAGATAAGAGGAAGGACTTACTAAAGGCTTAGGAATCCCCTGGTTATCAGTCCGACAGGCAGGAGGAGAACCAGGCCAGGAGACAATCTCCAAGGGCAAGCGTTTATCCAACAGGTGGTGATGGTTGACAATAACAACCCCTGCAGAGAAGTCAGGAAAAAGCCAAAGAAGGGGCTACTTCAGAGGTGGGGAACCTTTTCATGTTATTAATTTAGCTATAATCAAATAAGGATGAATTCAAGAAACTTCAGTTAGATATACTTCAAAATGTACATTCTTTTGTAAAAATCTACTATGAATAATTTCAAAAAATGAAAACTATTTGTTAATTTTTCAGTAAGAACGGCCACAGGTTCCCACCCCTGGGTTAGGGTTTTTACAAATAAGGAGACCATTGCTTTTAGCCGCCTGCATGATTTGCAGGAGGTGGAGAAGGGAGCAGGGGGTAGAAAAAGGAGAGATCATCCAGTACAGGGAGTTTTTTCCAGCATATTACCTGTGAAAAGGAGGAAAGAGGATAGCTTAAGGATGAGAAGGTTAAGTGAAGGTCTTTTAAAGGTGGGGGAGATCTGGGCATTTCATGATCTGAGTTAGCAGTTCAGTGGATTGAGGGCTGAAAGGAAGGTGTAGTTCAGTTATTTTCAGTCTGGTTGGACTCTTCCTGACCCCGTGTGGGGTTTTCTTGGGCAAAGGTACTAGAGTAGTTAGACAATCCTCTGTAATAATATGGTCTTTGTCACAAAAACAATGTTTTTAAAAACCCTATGATCAGTATAAACGGCATATTATGTCATCTAATCCAGCCCCCTAATTCCACTCATTCGAAAATGAGGTGCTGTCCAAGGTAGGAAAGTAGCAGGGAACCAGGAAACTGAGTGGGGACAGAAATGGCTTCACAGGCTGGAATCCACTATTCAAGGGAACAGCTCCCAAAGGACCCTGGGCTAGAGCCAGGAGGGGCCTCAGAGCTCCAGGCCCTCATTTTGCCTGAAGGAACAAGGCTCAGAATGATCAATGACTGGCCCAGGGTCACAGGGGTAGTAACAGCCCAGATTCTAGCCTGGGTCATAGATTTACAGAGAGTTGGAATTCCAAGATCATTTTCTGACATCCTTTCAACTCCAAAAGTCCATGAGTTTGTTTTCTGAGCTGATGTCCAGACCACAGGAATGTAGGTATACTTCAAACTTGAAAGGGACTGAGTTTGAGGTCACCAAGTACAGCCCCTTCATATTACAGGGGAGAACACTGAAGTTCAGTGATTTAGCCATCAAGGCTGAGTGGAGAGGGCCTCAAGACAGAGACAAGAGAATCCTCCCTTTGACACGTCCAGGCTAAGATTCTGGGAAAGTCACTGAATCTCTCAGCCTCAGTTTCCTCATCTGTGAAATGGGGATAGCAGCCCCTATCTGGCAAGGCTGTACTGAGGCTCAAACAATATCACGTGTGTAAAGCACTGTACAGAGTCTAGTAGTGGGACCTGGGAAGCAGGATTCAAACCCACATTCTGATTCCAAATGCTGAGCTCTTCCCCACCTGTATCAGGCAGCCTCCCAGCCTAGGGGAGGGGGAAGGCTGCTGGAGAGTTGGAAGAGAGGATTCTTGGGGAGGGAGGGCAAGAGACTAAAAGGATTCTGAAAAACACCTCATTTCCTGGTCCCAAAGGAGGTTTATTTACCAAAGGAGGTGGGGGAAGGGCAGATAGCTGTGGGACTGCAGAGACCAGGGTTTTCGGGGGTGGGGGGGGTTGGGGGGGGCAGCACCTGAGACCCAGACTTACTTTTTCTGACCAAAGACTCCTGGTTCTTTGATTTCTTCTGGGTCTGGCTAGAGTGTTGAATGAAGATGGAGAATGACAGCTCCATAGAATCTGTCCTCCAATTTTCCATAACTCCCAATATTTATATCTCTTCTCCCTCCATCCCTTTCCCTTCCTAGCCAGGCAAGGTTAAACTTGGCTCCTCCCTGCTCTGCCTCCTCCCAGCCCAGGTGTGTGGGGGTGAGGTGGGGAGACGGCTGAATGCCTAAAGCTCCTTTCCTCAGCCTGGGTTAGTTAGGGGGCTTGGGGTCAGTGCTACCACCTCTGCCCCAATAATGCCAAGATTTCTCCAAGCAAAGACCCCTCCTTTCTTTGAGCTGGGGGATCTGATCCCAGACCCACCCCCACCCCAGAGAGAATCAGATTTAGGACTCCCCAGAGATCTCAGTTATTCTTCTATGCCTGAGGGAAGGAGAAAAAAGTCTGCTACCCTTTCCACTTCCCCAGGCCCCCTTCTTCCCTACAAAATAATAATGAATTATAATCATTCACATCCATACTTCATGTTAAGGTTTCTCAATCACCTTTTAACAAAACACCATCACCTCACCTTTATTCCCCATTAAGGAGCAGATTCACTAGGAATCTAACCACTTCTACTGGCATTACAATAAACTTGCCACTATGACTGAAGTGCTTGAATTCTTTCCAGGCAGACTCGCCCTGTACCCTGACATTTCAGGGTTCCCAGCAACTCCAAACTGCATCATATGTATATGTATGTTTGTATATATGTGTATATCTATATCTGTATCTCTGTGTGTGTGTGTATGTGTATTCCTTCTTTGTCTTCATTTTCATCCCCAAACTTTCCCTCTTCTTTCCAATTCAGCTAACAAGAACCAAGACCAATACTCACTCTGCTGCAGTACCTGATTGTTGAGTGTCAACCAATGCCCTAAGAATGCATTCCTGAGCTCAAAAATTTTTTCAACCATTGAGCCCCTCCCTGTCTACCACTCCCCATTGCAAGATAAGGTCCAAGAGGGTAGGGATTGCCTTTAGTTTTGAGGGGATGCCCATGGATTGAGGGATGGCTGAACAAGTTGTGGTATATGAATGTAATGGAATACTAGTGTTCCCTAAGAAATGATGAGCAGATGGACTTCAGAAAAACCTGGAAAGACTTATATGAACTGATGCTAAGTGAAGTGAGCAGAACCAGGAGAACACTGTGCATGGTTAACAGCAACACTGTGCCATGACCCACTTTGTTATATTTAGCTGTTCTCAGCAATGCAATGATCCAAGAGAATTCCAAAAGACTCATGATGGAAAATGCTGTCCACATCCAGAGAAAGAACTATGGAGAGAGAATTCCTGTTCAATGGGATACTTCAGGGTCAGAATCTCTCTCTTCCTCTGGGCTTCATCCCTCATAAAACTGTCTTTCTGGCCTATACCCACCATTACATCCTGATGTCTGGGATGCCCAATAATGGAAGGGAAGACAATCTAAGGGGCAATGTCTCCCACAAAGGCAGCTTTGCACACTCTGGAGCAATTGTCAACAATGAGGACAGCAATATCATCTTCCAGAATGAACTTTAAAGTGGCAAGTTTAAACTCTTGAGAGAGAGGAGGTGGTATGGCACCTAGAGGAAGGGAGGAGGTATGTGCAGGTTGGGTGGAACACCTCACAGCTCTTAGAAATTCTTAAGGAGAAAAAGCCAAGCATGTGGTAAATACTGTAGAAATGAATTCTTGCTACCTCTTTAATTGACTGTACTCATTCCCTACTAAATCCTGGGTTAACATGCATGCTTAACAGAAGAAGAAATAGAATATCTAAATAATCACTGGAACATCACGTAATTTTAGTATAAAATAAATGACTTGGAAAAATAGGCAAAAAATGGGTACTACCAAACTCCTTTTATAAAATAAATATGGTGTTGGCATTCAACGCAATAAGAAATAAGAGAAGGGAATTAGACCAAATTCATTAGTGATTATGGATGTAAAAATTCTAAATAAAATACTAGCTGGGGATTACAACAATATAATACAAAAATTCTACATTGTGACCAATTGAGATTTATGCCAGCATTGTAGGGATGGGTTAACCTAAGGAAAATTATTCATGTGACTTATATCAATACTAAAAAAGCCCAAAATCATATGACTATATCAATTGCTGAAGAATATGCTTTTGGTAAAAATCAATACTTGTTTCTATTAAAAAACACTTGAGGGGTGGCTAGGTGGCACAGTGAGTAGAGCACTGGCCCAGGAGTCAGGAGGACCTGAGTTCAAAAATATCTCTTTGTGGATGACATATCCATGGAAAATCCCAAAGACTCAACTAAAAAGTTAGTTGAAGCAATAACTTTAGCAAAGTAGCAGGATATAATGTAAACTCACATAAATCATCAGCATTTCTATAGATCACCAACAAAACCCTTCAACAAGAGTTATTAAGAGATACCCTATTTAAAACAAGTCTAGACAGTATAAAATTCCTGGGGGTACACCAGCCAGAACAAATCCAGGAACTACATGTATATAAATATAAAAAAAATTATACAAACAAAATCAGATTTAAATAGAGTGATATTAAGTCTTCATGTGTTGGCATGGTTAATAGAATAATGATAACAATTTTACCTGAGTTAATTTATATCTTCAATGCTACCCCAATTAAATTATCAAAACCTTATTTTATTGAATTAGAAAAAAATAACAAAATTCATTTGCAAGAGCAAAAGTCAAGAACATGAAAGGAACTAATAACAAATTAATGTAAAGGAAAAAGAATTAGCAGAACCTGATCTTAAAAAATTGTATTATAAGGCAGTAATTATCAACAGTATCTGGTACTAAGAACTAGAAAGGCAGATCAGTGGAACCTAGCAGACATACAATTTACAGTAGCAATAAAAGAAAGGAAACTTCTATTTGACAAGGGTAAAGACTTAAGATTTTGGGATAGGAATTCATTATCTGGCAAAAATTGTTGGGAAAACCAGAAGGAAATATGTCAGAAATTATGCATAGACCAACATTTTACATTATTTATCAAGTTAAGGTAAAAATGGATACATGAACTATGCCTAAAGACAGATATTACAAGAAAATTTGATGATCATGGAACATGTTACTTATCAGACTTATGGACAGGAGAACAATGTATGGATAAACAAGAGATAAGGAAGAGAATGAGGTGTGAAATAGATAATTTTGATTAGGTGAAATTAAAAAGGTTTTGTACAAATAAAAGCAATATAATGAAGATCAGAAGGAAAGCAGAAAATTCGTGGGGGGCATTTATATACAGTTTCTCAGATGAAGTTCTCACACCTCAAATATACAAAATAGACAAATATCTTTGTAAAGTCCATGGGAGAACGAGTCATTCCCCAATTGACAAATGGTCAAAGGATGCAGACAGGCAGTTTTCCAATGGAGAAATCCAAACAATTTATAGTCAAAAAAGTGCTCTAAATCATTGTTGAGTAGATTAATGCAAATTGAAGCAATCTTGAGATATTTACACTTATCAGGTTGGCTAAAATGATTGAAAAGGAAAGGGACAAACGTTGGAGGGGATGTGGAAAAATTGGGATACTAATTCATTGTTGGTGGAATTGTGAAGTGATTCTGGTGCCCAGAAGCTCTCTTCCAGTCATCTTTTTAAGGTTTGGAATCCTATGGAATCCACAAAACTACCATCAACTCAATCATGAAGTGTTAAGTGGACAGCTGTAAGGATTTGTATGCCATTACAGTATTGTCTGGTGATACCACCATAGACCCAAGGCAATGCTAAAAGGATGCAGAAAGAGATTACAATCTTACTCCCCCAGCACAATGAAAATCAAGACCTTTGCCCCACCTGAGCACAAATATCCTGCCCACTTTGGAGTCTCCACCCTGGCCTCTCTCCACCTTCCAACAGATGTGGATCAGCTGGCAGGGGTATGATGAATCTGGGCCCTCCCTTGTCCACCCCAAATGCTTCTGAATGGACTGTGGGTTTTTTTAAATGTTTCTTTTTTTTATTGCTGTTCTAGTCAATGAGTGTGACATGATGAATGGGCCCCCAGTAAAAAACGAGCCAGGCATGACTTTTGGAGGAGAGGGCACTTGACCAAGCACTTAAAAATGGAAAAGGTGATGGTGATGAGTACTCTAAGTATGTTGGAGGGAAAAATCCTCAATGTTCTCCAGTGGTTTTAAGGACTCTGATTGCACATTTTTACAATGATCATTCCATACATTGTATAATGCAGAGCTGCTTGCTCTAGGAAGGCTATCCTGCTCTATAAAAAACGAGCTATTTAAGATAAATCCAGAGTAGGGAGAGGAAGATGGGGTGGGGAAGGTGCTTACATCTTTTACCTGTAAACCTTAGGGAAAAAATATTTTGTATTTTCTGCCTTAATACCTGTTTTTTTTTTTTTTGATTGTCAGAGGATAAGTGAATGGTCCTCTACATTTCCTCCCTGCCCTCAACACAGATGGAAAGGAAGACTTTACAGTATCCCCAAGAGTATTATGAAGTTGGTGACAGTACTTGGGGAGAAGGAAATTTACTTGTTCACTGACCTAAAACCAGATCAAATAAAAGCCAGTACTTTAAAGAAAGTTAAAGAAAAAGAATTTCAGAGACCTGCTTTCTGTAGTAATTTAGAATGCTGATTTTTGATTTCTCAGTCATTTCTTCAACGACTTGCTAACTCACATCATAGGGTAGTTATAAATAGTAAGCTTGAAGTTCTTTCTTTCCAGGGACTAGTTTAGAGGAAAATATAACCCAGTGGGTATCTAGTGGTTTTTAAAACAATCCTGCTATCTTTAGCAGTCCATTTCATAAGACATTAACCTTACTTTTGCCAAATGACAAAAATTTAGTCCATTTCAAAGTAACTTTACCCAAGCAGAGATACAAAATTTAAATCACAATTCCTTTTATTAACTTAGAAGAATTTAAGGCAAAAGGAAGTTCATTAATACAGTTTTTTAAAAAGATATTCATCACATTCATTTTAAAAACTCAATACGGAATTGGCCCTTCTAACAACATTTTGCAATATCTAAGAAAAATTTGACATAACAGTTTTTTTTAAAAGCATCTTCTTCCAATGAAAAGGCGTCACGTTTCTAAGCATATGTCTAATATTCTTCCCAAATTCCACCAGAAAACCACTCGTCTAAAGAATATAGTGTCTGTTTGTTTTTAAACATGATCCGGAAACTTCTCAAGTCAAATTTCATCTATTAGATAAAATCTTGTCATCCTTAGAAAATCATTCACATGACCTTAGATACAGCATTTACTCCAAAGTCCAGTAACAACAGTCAACGTTTGTACTGTGCTCACTATGTTAAGCACTTTAGACTTATTTAATTCCTCCAACAACCCTGGGATATAGGTGCTATCATCACCATCATTGCTATCCCCCTGTACATTCCAAGGCTGGTCAAATTCTCTAATATTCTAGCATTACAATGTAGCTTCTAAACACAACTTTCTATCAAATCAACGTTTGATTTTTAACAACAGGTGGCAATACCTAAACTTTTTTCACGTGCGTCTCATGCTGTCAGGGGGCCCATTTTCAAAAAAATTCTTGCTGATGCTCCCAGCATCCACACTATGTCCTTACTACTTTGGGTCACCCAAAGACTCAAATCAAATCTATTTATTTTTCAGATTTAACCTTATCAGCGTGCCTTCAGGCATTTCTCAAAAAATTCCCAACTGTTTTAAGTGGGATCAAAACTGAATTTAAATGAACAGATTCCCCATTTACACTCACTGAACTGTGAATTCCCCTCAATGAAATATAGATGTGTAGTTACTAATGGTGATGATTTAAAAATCTCAACTCGCACCAGGGCCGTTAGCTGCTAATATTTCAAATTTCAGGACCCAATATTATCAATGTGCTTACGCTTTATTTTACACACACGCACATGCACACGCACACGCACACGCACACACACACACACACTAAATGTGACTCAGTTTTTGGTTGCTTCATACTTTCGCAACAAGGTTTTCTCTCTCTGGGCAGCTTGGGCTCCAGAAGCAGGAATCCATTTTGCGCTTTTCTTTTATTCCTTGGGTGACTAAAGGTCCCCTGTACAAGCTGCTCCCCAAAGTGACTTCTGCACTCACCCGGTACGTGCTGGTGGCCGCAGCGCAGCTAGGTGTGGCCCCGCCGCTCCCGCCGGGTCGGGTCTGGTCTGGTCTGGCCCGGCCCCGCCGCTCCCCCCCGCCGCCGCAGCAGCACCGCCGGGTCCCCCGCCGCGCCCGCCGCCCCCGCAGCACCGCCGGCTCCGGCGTTCCTCGTCAGCAGAGGTTCCCTCGATCTTCCCCGGCTCGCACACCGACTCCCCTCACTCCCCCCGGGGTAAAAGTTCCCGTGGCTGGGGCCCAGGCCTTGCCGCTAGTACTCAGGGGGGACCCAAGCCCGGAGGTGTTTACTCTTCACCGGGAGGGAACCTCACCTGGGATTCTTCCGCAGGTCTGCTCCGATTGTCCCAAGGGCACCCTGGGCTTCTAATGTTCGCCCTAAGGTGCTATTTTATCCCTTTGGTGGAAGAAAGTCTTCAGAGCTAGAAATTTTCAGAGCTACTCCGCCATCTTCCCAGAATCCTCTGCGGAAAATGACCTCCCACGCCACGGCAGAATCTCTTTAGAAGAGAGAAGCCAAAGTAGACCCCCGAAAAGTATTCATGCCTTAAGAAATGCAGAAAATGAGGAAGGACTACGGTAGTTCCCTACGTATAAGGCACATCCTTTTCAGAAAAATTTGGGGTCTAAAAACTGTGTCTCGTAGGGTGGTTGTAGTTTTTTTTTTTTACTTGCATTTCCCGCTTTTTCGCACTTGTCTTTGTACTTGTTTTTTTGGATTTGTTATCGGTATATTAGATTTCATTTTGCCATGTTCTGCCCAGAAATGGCTCAGAAAAGATTTTGTTACAGTGATGAATTCAAGTTAAAAGTGATCCAGTTTGCAAAAGTGAATGGAAATTGTGCTGGTGAATGTAAGTGTGGTCCTCTTCCAACTGAGAAAAGAATCTGAGACTGGCTATGGGAAGAAGAAACCCTACTGAAAAATGTCACCAGGGCAGAAGAAGGCCGTGAGAGGCAAGTCAGCAAAATGCCCTGATTTAGAGAGAGAATGGAAGATACGGATTGAAAAGCAAAGGGCAATTGGAATTCCTGTGTGTGCAAAGATGGTGCAGCACGAGGCAAGAAGGATTGCCGATGAAAAAGAAGTTACTGATTTCGAAGGAGGACACAATGGGTGCTTCAGGTTCATGAAATGGAATGGACTAAGCATGCGTGCGTGCACCAGGCTTGCCCAAGATAGTCCTGCAAGCTATGAGCCGAGGAATAAAACTTGAGTTCAATAACTTTATGTAATACCTTTTTTTTTTTCCAATTTCAGGCCCCAAAATTAAGGCGCATCTTATACATGGAGAAATATGGTAACTGAGTATAAGGGTCATGAATGCAAAAAGAAAAGGGCTGAATAATCAGAAAGACAAAAGAAAGGAGAAAACCAGGGAAAACTATTTTCAAAGGAAAGGCACAGGAAATAAAATTCAAAAAAAGAAATTGGAAGGGGAAAACAGGAAAGGGGATTCTATCGGGCAATAACTGAGGGCAAGAGGAAGAGGAAGAATTAAAGACTTAGATAACAGTAAAAAATTAGAAGGGATGAATAAGCAAAAATCTGAATCTAGGAAACAGCTTAACATGAGAGGATGGGAGAGAGATATAAACCTAACTCACAACGTTAAGTGAAAGTTAAAAAAAACCAACAACCAATGTGTGATATGTAAGAAAACCAAACCCCATGTCTCTTGTTTACATGAAACACATTTAAAATATTTTAAAAAGACACAGAATAAAAATAATGGTCTGATCAAAAGTGTACTACTTCTTAGGTGAAACCAGTGTGGAAAATATTATACTATTTTATATCATTTTTAATTTCAACTAGACCCAGAGCCTGAATTAATGAGTAACTGGATGAAGATCCAGGACCTGGGCTTCTTTGTTCTCTCTAAAAGTTTGCTCAGGTAATAAATACCCTTACCTCTGTCAACAAAGCTTACCCCTGTTAGCCATTAAGGGATGAGACCCTAAACCCAAGAGAGACTACTTCGCTTAATATTAACTGACCTTTGTCAACATTCTTTCCATTAAGGAAAAATCCTCTTCTTGTATCATGGTTAAACATACATGAGGGTCATAAAAAATGAGGTCATACAGGCTTGCTAGGTCTGCTAAAATAACGTATATAAGTTTTCTCATTGCTTTGTTCAGGCAGCCAGAGCCTATGCTCTGACTCCTTATACGTACAAGTAAGCTAGCCTAGCTATGCTTTAAGGGAAAATAATAAACAACATGGATTTTTCTATCACCTAGCTCTGTTGTTTCCTTCAACCAAATTTTCAGGTTTAACAGTTATGGTGCCGTGACTTTCGGATGGAAATGATGGAAACGGGACAACGCAGCCCAACCTTGCCAATGCTTTTGGGCGCCATAGGATTAATTTTTCCTGGAATTTTGGCCTTGACAAGGTGGGGGTAAGTTGTCTCTCTTCCCAGCTTCCAAAAAGGACTCCCACAAAATTGGTTGAAGTCTGAAAATTCCCTTTAAGCTAGCTCTGGGGGCAGGGATCAAATCTGTGGTAAAACACAGATCTGCGGTCAAACACACATAGATCCCCTGGAAACACTGATTGGTCTAGAAAATTAACTATGGATCATTCAAAAACTAGAATTAGAAGTCCATCCGTTCATCCACTCCCTCCCTTCCTTCCCTTGGAGGCCTGAATTCAGGGGAGAAAGACTGCACTTTGCTGTGCTTTTTCCCTCCCCCTCTGCCTCCCAGGAAAGGCTCTGATCCGGAGGTAACTCTGTTCTGCTTCCTCCATCTCCCCTTTCCCCCTTCCTAAGGGATAGGATATGGAGAGTCAGAAAAATCAGGAACGCCAAGGCTTCCCCAAAGACCATAGGGGTGTTAATAGCTAACTCATGAAAGCTTCTAATTCTCTGTTGTTTAAACTCTGAGCTCAGTCTGTATTTGTTTTGTTAATTGTCTGTTAACTGTCTGTGTGAGAGCCTGTGCTGTGAAATGTCTATACTTTGGTAAAATCTGAAACGCAGGTAGCCAGAGAATTCTAAGGCTGCAGTTAGGGAAACAGAGACTTTTTTTTTCTCCTTGTTTGGTCTGGCCAATTGGACTTGAAGAAAAAAAACAGAGCTGAAACCTTTTAGCAGATTCTGGGATTTAATCATAAAAAAGTTTGGAAACTGATTAGTTGGAATTTTTGGGAGAGAAAACTTCTGAGACTATAGATCACTCCAGGAACTCTCACTGGTGCTAAAACACCCTCCCAATGCTGATCACTTAGGTGAAGTTTACTTGAGTTACAATCATTGAGATCTTTCACCGTTGTCCTGTCTCTGACTGAGCCAGAGCTGCAGTGAAAGTTAGAGCAGCTAAAACAAACACCTCTCTCCCCAGATCAGATTAGAAGAGAATGCAGGAGAACTGTAGGGAAAACTTAAATCACCCTTCCCCACCTGGCAAAAGGAGGAGAAGGACAGAATTTCACAGACTGACAGTATTCTGACAGTCCTGTGCCCCTGGGTACCTTTGTAGCCCATCCTTTTTGGCAAAGCTTGGAAATATCACCCAGGTCCTATGCATTCTGCCCACTCTGTCCCCAGCAGCTGCAAACTGCCCTAGGCTCAGTAACTTCTACAGTTGTGGGGGAAGGGTGAGGTAGATGGATTTGGACTTTCTGCCTCCCAGAATTGTCACCACTGGGATACTAGCTTCTGCTCTAGGTAACTTCACACTTCTTGTTCCAATTGCAAAACTGTATTTTAATCTCTGTTTGACCTGTTTCCTGAGTTTTAAAGGGAAAGTAATAATGATGGTTGGATCAAAATGATAATGATTGTAATGATTGTAAAATGCGTAACATAAAGTCTGGTATATGTTAGATACAACATTATTATTATCTCTCTCTGATATAATGTAATTGTTAACTTTTGAAGTGGTTTTTAAATACCAAAAGTAATAAGCTGAATAATTTCTATATGTGGTAATCTGGAAAGGCAATAGTAAATAATTAATAATACTGATATTTAACCATGAGAACAGACTTTCTGTGTGAAAAAATTTTCTATTATGAGAATATATCTGGTGATTTAAAGTTATAGTTTCAAATGATGAGATGAAAGATTCTCTGGGCAAGGAGATTTAGGAATATGTTCACCTAACTGATAAATGGGTTGTTTCAAGTTTTAAAATGCATAATTATGTTTAGGGCACTGTTACATTTCTAAATTGTGTAATTTGACAAACAGATGTATCAGCAATATTGAAAATGTGGTAATCTTTTACAATGCTAAGACCATTGGACCTTAGAAATTAAAATGTTACCTCTAGTGATTAAAATAATTCCTCTTATAATCTGGATGTTGTTAGGTTAAGAATTGCACTTAATTAAGAAATTGAGGTTGTTAACTGAACCAAGGAGATTTGGATATTCAGTCTTGTGTAAAAGTTTTCAGTGTAGAGGAATTACTCTGGAAAAAGTTTTTAAAGTCCTGGTAAACCTTATTATTGTGATAAGGTAAATTTAACTGGGTATGTAATTATAGAAACTAAGTGTCCTTCACATTACAACATGTTTTTTGACTAAGGAACTTTGTAATATCCAGGAATTCTGTGCAATATTTGAGAATGAGGACGTTTGGCACCAACTTAGTTAATGAATTCCAGCATTTAAGGGTTCATTTGCTGTAAGGAAAAAGAAGGAGATATCTATGATTTTAAAACCTTCTAAATAATTGTCTTCAGGAAAGTTTAGTGAGCATTCCTTTTAACATCAGCATAAAAAAATTTTAAACTCTTTTTAAGAAAGGGAAATAATTCTAGAAATGTTTTGGGAAATATTTTGTGATTTTAAGCAAAAGTTAGAGCTTATCAATGTGTGTAAGATTTGATTCCTGAAGTGTCCCTTTCCTCAACCTGTGAGGTTGGTCATTAGCCTCTTTGCTTTGTTTAAGCTGGAATGGATTCCAGTACAGACAGTTATGTCAGTAAAAAGTATTAATTTATGAGCTATTTTGTCTTATGGTTGAAACATGAAGGAAGACTGAATAAAGGGTTTGAAAGATTTGGAAAGGTAAATAAAGGTTTGATTGGTAATACAAAAGGCAGATAAGAAGGTTTAGGGACAAATGGAAGTTAGCTAAGCCTCTCCTGTCCCAAAGGAATACTAGTTTCAAATGGTTTAAGTTGAGAGTGTGAGAAAGTATTTTAGAAGACAGAAAAGTTATGTAGCTTGATTTGATAATTATTAGCTCCATGAAATTTGGGACAGTCCTATCTGAAGGATATTTATTTGCTATTTAAGATTTTATGGGACTACAATTTAATATTGTTTTAAGCTCTAATTACAGGGATAGGTCACATGAAGCCAGTAGTAGAATGACAGGCATTACAGGCTGAGAATTTTTAAAAGTGGATGTCTATGCCTGGGAAAAAGTCTTGAAGACGACCTTGGACACAACCTAGGTAGGATCTTCCTGACTCTATTTCCCAATTCTGCTATTTCCTTTCTGAAAGGGAAAATCCCCACCTGGTTACTCCTAAGCCCTGCTTTCAGCACCTGGTGACTATATGATTGGCTGACAGATATGACTCATGCCTGGAATCAAACAGAGCTAAGGAAGTTCTTTCCTTCTGTTAAGATATATGAAATTGTCCCTCTTTTGTTTCATAGCAAATTTATATTATCAAGAAGTTTTGTAAGCACTATGCTAAATCTATTAGGTAATAGATGAATATTGGAATATCTCTGAGTTATTATAATAGGATACAGGAATGAATAGCTTACAATTTTAACCTATGTTCATGGCCAAATAAAGATTAGAAGGATATAGAGATAACATCCTCCAAAAGGAGGAAATGATTAGACAAAGTAATAAGACAAAGATGTAATGTGATAAATGTCTAATTAAATAGGATAGCAAATTTTGAGAAAAAGCAATAGGATCATATTGATTCCTCTAAGAATTATATACAGATGTGTATGATTGGCTCCAAAATTTATCAGTCATGGAAATTCAAGCTAATAAGTGTGTATTGGTAGTAAGATCTTAAATGTGGATTTTTGTACAAGAAAATTGTATAAAATAGTGGTACAGGTGAAATTGTATCTCCTTTATTAAGGTATCTGTCTGATGATTTTAAAAGGAAGATGAATTCAATTTATGGTTGGACCTTTATATTTTAAAGGATTCTTATACCAGGTATGAAATTTAGGTAAGGTTAGAAACAGTAGATGATATATGAACTGAAATACTCTGAAGTTAAAAGGAGAGCCAAATTTAAGTGATTAAGTTATATTAAGTTAGAATTGTCTGAGGATTTCTAGATCTGAACCAGAGAAGCAGAATTCTCTTTTACTATCTAGGAACCAGATAACTACAATCAGGCATCTTAAAAAAAAAATTTGTTGCTTTAAATGGACATTGGAAATATGTAACTGGGATTTAAAGCTACTTTGTATAAAAATTGTGCAATTAATTGCTGGAATTAAATCAGAAACATTTTAAGCTTTGTTAAGAATGGTTTGTGGATTATTTTGTAAATGCCATCAAAGAGACATGGCAGGACTAAAAGTTTATGAAGGTATATATACTGGGATACAAGGAATTTAATGTTAGCCAACATTGTTAATAAAAATTGCATTACTTTGTATGGTCCATGTTTAAGTTTTCTTGGTTATCTAATGTGTAAATGTAAAACATGTGACATGCAAATTTCCCCCTCTAGGGTGAACCATCTAAGTGGTTTGGGCTGTACTTAATGTAATTGTGCAGTTTTGTGAATTGTGAGAAAAACTTTATTGTAATTGTTTAAACTCAGCCCTGTGTGGCTGGGATACTGAACCGTTTATTGCACTGTTTGAACTTAGCCCTGCGTGGCTGGGACCTATTTTGTGCTGTTTTTCTCTCAATTATCAAATCATGTGTGTTCTGGGAGCTCTTGTCAGATCTGACTACTTCTACAACTGCCAACTTGTGGATATGGACTCCTTGATCCTTCTGTCACATCTGATGATTGCCTGTGCTCCTGAGTGGACATCTGAGCCCATAGGACACCTTGCCCTCCAGTTTCAAAGAGCCTGAAGGGGACAGCATCAGACGCAGGCAGCCCCTCCCGAGACTCTGGACCAGAACCTGTACGAAGGGCGGCTCCCTTTCTGAGTCCCTTGCATTCCCAAGACTGTTTACCTGTACTTTCGGTGTCTTTGGCTTATTGCCACTTGCAACTTGCTCCCCCTGCTTGTTTACAAGTAGTTTACAATTACTGTCTATCTCTGGGGATGTCCAACCACAGAAAGAAAAAAACCTGAATCCACCCAGATTTACCCCTGAGGAAGATAGAGGTTTTTCCATACCTTAATTGGTCTTCAGGTGAAGCTTTCAGCTTACCTTTGACCAAAAGGAGGAAATGTGGAAAAGATTATACTATTTTATATCATTTTTAATTTCAACTAGACCCAGAGCCTGAATTAATGAGTAACTGGATGAAGATCCAGGACCTGGGCTTCTTTGTTCTCTCTAAAAGTTTGCTCAGGAAATACCCTTACCTCTGTCAACACGGCCAGATACCTGTTAGCCATTAAGGGATGAGACCCTAAACCCAAGAGAGATTACCTCGCTTAATATTAACTGACCTTTGTCAACATTCTTTCCATTAAGGAAAATCCTCTTCTTGTATCATGGTTAAACATACATGAGGGTCATAAAAAATGAGGTCATACAGGCTTGCTAGGTCTGCTAAAATAACGTATATAAGTTTTCTCATTGCTTTGTTCAGGCAGCCAGAGTTTATACTCTGACTCCTTGTACGTACAAGTAAGCTAGCCTAGCTATGCTTTAAGGGAAAATAATAAACAACATGGATTTTTCTATCACCTAGCTCTGTTGTTTCCTTCTACCAAATTTTCAGGTTTAACACCAGAAAAGCATCATGCTCAGCAAAAACAGTCACTAAAAACATGGAAGGAGATAAGCAAGGGAAAGACATCATTCTGAAGGATCCACAGATAGCCAAGCAATAGCAACACTAAAATGCTAGGCTCCAAATGCCTTAACATTTCCATTTATGAAGAAAGCAGGAATTGAAGGAATAAGAGGACCCAGTACCATAAAAGTGACAATACTTTAACAGTCCTATCAATTTTGGATTTAGTCTTGTTCTGCCGAAAAAAAGCGAGCAAGACCCGGATATAAATTTAGATGTGGATTTATTGAAGTGCGTTCAGAGTAATTACTCAAATCGAACAGCCCTGAGCAAAGAGAGAGAAAGAATATTTAAAGGGAAAGAACACAATTAGATTTCCGTGGAGTTGGGGACACAAACAGTGGGACAAGCTGAGACAGGATCATTTCTGTGGAGATGGGGACACAAACAGTGGGGTCTGTGGAGATGGGAGTACATGCAGTAGAGTGAGCTGGGGCAAGATAGAGAAACTGAAAGGGGGGTAGGGCACAACAGTCTTACGTTAAGATAAGAAAAAAAAAACAAAGTAACCCTGAGCAGGATGCCAGAGAGACTAAAGCAAAAAGACTTATGGTGACTTCTGAATGGGAATTGCATAAATACGTGTTTCTCAACACTACATAGAACTTCTACAAATATATTTTGGGGACAGAGAATAGAGGAATGTTGCCCTCCCTTACACATATTTGCAATGGGAGTTTTGTTTTGTTTTCCTCCTCAATTTGAGGTGGGTGGGAGAGGCACATGAAATTTTTCCTGATGAAAACAATATCTATTTAAAAATAGAAGTAAACACTCAAGCAGTTTCACAACTGTGGCTAAGAGAATTCCCGATCTCACATCTAGGTTAAAAAAAGCATATAAAATTCTAACTACATAGAACTTAAATGTTTTAATAAAATAAATGCAGACCAAATTAGAAGAGGAAATGTAGTATGCAGAATACATCAAATGTTAGATAATAAATGATGCCAAAAAGTCATTTCTATTCATGGTAGGGAGAGAACTGACTTCCATGTGTACCAAGAAACCAATGCCAATAGACAACTGCTGAAAGGACAGGAAGTTTGCCAAAGTCCTGAGAGCCAGAAATGACCCATGAAAACATGCTCTAAGGCACTGATTAAAAGAGAAAAGCATGTGACAATCATTTTATCATTTCTTGTCATGCCTCCAAAATTGGAGAAAGTGACAAACAGGAAGCCATCAATATTTGATTTTTTTTTAATTTTGAAAATCACAAACATGAAATAAAATGAACATTTTATATACACCATAAACTAGAAAAAGAGGACGAATGAAATAAATGTGGCTAGCTTGAATTTCTTTTTGAGTAGTAATGAATTCAAAATAATACTTTTAGAGCCTTCCTTCTAGTCTTCCTTTTCCATTGACTCCCTGGAAACATTGCCAGTTCAGGAACCTTCTCATGGGACTGAAAATGCTCCACCTGTTCAATGAAACATTTGCCACATACAATATGCTGAAGCTAGTCATTCCTTGAGGTAATTTTTTTACAGTGATTTAAAGTTGAAGACTGAATTTCTTTCCAATTTCACCAAATTCACTGTCTCTCTTTCGATTTTTATCTACCTTCATAGAGTCATGGATTTCTCTGAACTTGAAGTCCCAGACACCATCACTCAGGAATTTTTGTAGGTTACATTTTTCTACAAAACTTCTCAGCTTTCTACTCATCTCGTTTACTTTGAACCTGGTCTCCACATCTGAAGAAAACAGACAAACATATATAGAGAAAAAGATAGACAATGATAAATATATGCAATAGCAACGGTTACTGAAGATTTATGCAGCTCACCACCTTCTCACCAATCTAAAGGAAATAAAACTTCACAGATACATTCCTTTTTTATCTTTTTACTTAATAATGTTCTATTTTTTATTTTTCTTTTGGAAGGGGGAGGCAAGGCAATTGGGGTTAAGTGACTTGCCCAAGGTCACACAACTAGTAAATGTGTCAGGTGTCTGAGGCCGGATTTGAACTCAGGTCCTCCTGACTCCAGTGCTAGTGCTCTACTCACTGCACCACCTAGCTGCCCCAATAATGTTCTAATTTTTCCAATTTCATGTAAAGATAGTTTTCAACATTCATTTTTGTAAGATTTTGAGTTCCAAATTTTTCCCTTTCCCTCCCTCTCATTCCCCTTCCCCAACATAGCAAGCAATTAGATATAGGTTATATATGTACAATCATGTTAAACATAATTCCACATTAGTCATGTTGTGAAAGAAGAATCAGAAGAAAATGGAAAATTCATGAGAAAGGAAAAATAGTGAAGATTGAATACTTCTATTTGCATTCGAATTCCATAGTTCTTTCTCTGGCTGTGGTTAGCATTATCCATCATGAGTCTTCTAGAATTTTCTGTCATAATTGATCATTGTATAATGTTGTTGTGACTGTGTACAATGTTCTCCTAGTTCTGCTCACTTCACTCAGCATCAGTTCATGTAAGTCTTTCTAGGTATTTCTGAAATCTATCTGGTCATCATTTCTTATAACACAAGTGTACTCCATTACATTCATATACCACCATATGTTCAGTCAATTGCCAATTGATGGGCATCCCCTCAATTTACTGTTCTTTGCCACTACAAAGAGAGCTGCAAGAAATATTTTTGTGCATGTAGGTCCTTTTCAATTTTTCCATGATCTCTTTGGGATACAGACCTAGTAGTGATTCCTGGATCAAAGGGTATTCACAGTGTTTAACCCTTTGGTCATAGTTCCAAAATGCTCTGCAGACTGATTAGATCAATTCACAACTCCACCAACAATGCATTAGCATTCTAATTTTCTTTTTTTGTTGTTGTTTTTATCTTTTTAAACATTGACTTCCATAAGTTTTAAATTTTTTCCCCCTCCATCCTCCCTTCCTCCCCAAGACTGTCTGCAACCTGATACAGGCTCTGTATATACATTCCTATTAAACATATTTTCACATAGTCGTGTTGTATAGAAGAATTATAATGAATGGGAGAAACCATGAGAAAGAAAAAACAAAAGAAAACAAAAAGAAAATAGTCTGCTTTGCTCTGCATTCACACTCCATAGTTCTTTCTCTGGATGTGGATGGCATTTTCCATCATGAGTCCTTTGGAATTGTTTTAGGTCCTTGCACTGCGGAGAAGGTCTAAATCTATCAAAATCAGTCACTGCACACTGTGGCTGTTACTATGTACAATGTTCTCCTGGTTCTGCTCACTTCACTCAGCATCAGTTCATAGAAATCTTTCCAGGTTTTTCTGAAGTCTGCCTGTTCATCATTTCTTATAGCACAATAGTATTCCATTGCATTCATATACCACAACTTGTTCAGCCATTCCCTGATTGATGGGTATCCCCTCAGTTTCCAGTTCTTGGCCACCACAAGGAGAGCTGCTATAAATATTTTTGTACATATGGGTTCTTTTCCCATTTTTATGATCTCTTTGGGCTACTGCCCTTGAAGCAATATTGCTGGTGAAAGGCTATTCACATTTTTATAGCCCTTTTGGCATAATTCCAAATTGTTCTTCAGAATGGATGGATCAGCTCACAGCTTAACTAACAATGAATCAGTGTTCCAACTTTCCCGTATCTTCTCCAACGTTTATCATTTTCCTGTTTTGTCGTGCTAGCCAATCTCATGGGTGTGATGTGATAACTCAGTTATTTTGATTTGCATCTCTCTAATCAATAGTGATTTAGAGTATTTTTTCAGATGAATATAGATAGCTTTAATTCCATCCTCTGAAAACTGCCTGTTCATATCCTTTGACCATTTATCAATTGGGGATAATCAATATCAATTGTTTCCTTGTAAATTTGACTCAGTTCTCTATATATTTTAGAAATGGGGCCTTTAACAGAGATACTAGTTGTAAAAATTTGTTCCCAGTTTTCTGCTTCCTTCCTAATCTTGGTTGCATTGGCTTTGTACAAAAACTTTTCAATTTATTGTAATCAAAACTATCTCTTGTTTGGTCATAAATTTCCATTTTTCATAAATCTGACAGATAAGCTATTCCTTACTCCACTAATTTCTTTATAGTATCAGCCTTTATTTCTAAATTGTGTGCCCATTTGGACTTTATTTTAGTATGCAGTGTCAGATGTTGGTTCTATGCTCAGTTTCTGCCATAGTATTTTCCAGTTTTCCAAGTAGTTTTGTCAAATAATGAGTTCTCATCCCAGAAGCTGGGGTCTTTGGGTTTATCAACAGTAGATTGCTATAATCACTGAGTGCTATGTCTTATATACCTAACCTGTTCCACTGATCTATCCCTCTGTTTCTTAGCCAGTACCAAGTGGTTTTGATGATTGCTGCTTTATAATACAATTTAAGATCTGATATGTCTAGGCCCCCTTCTCTAGCATTTCTTTTCAATAATTACCTTGATATTCTGGATCTTTTGTTCTTCCAGATGAATTTTGATACTACTTTTTCTAGCTCTGTAAAATCAATTTTTTTTGTAGTTTGATTGGTATGACACTGGATAAGTAAATTAATTTAGGTATAATTGTCATTTTTATTATATTAGCTCAGCCTACCCATGAGCTACTAATGTTTTTCCAATTATTTAATCTGCCTTTATTTGTGTGACAAGTGTTTTGTAATTGTGTTCATGTAGTTCCTGGGTTTGTTTGGGCCTTTAGACTCCCAAATATTTTATAATGGCTACAGTAACTTTAAATGGAATTTCTCTTCTTATCTCTTGCTGTTGGGCTTTGTTAGTAATGTATAGAAATGCTGAGGATTTATGGGGGTTTAATATCTTGCAACTTTCCTAAAGTTATTTATTATTTCAAGTAGTTTTTTACTTCATTCTCTAGGATTCTCTAAGTATATCATCATATCAACTGCGAAGAGTGATAACCTAGTTTCTTCTTTGCCTATTCTAATTCCTTCAACTTCCTTTTATTGCTAAAGCTAACATTTCTAATATCATATTGAATAACAGTTTTGATAATGGGCATCCTTGTTTCACCCCCAATCTTATTGGGAATGCATCTAGCTTATGCCCATTACATATAACGCTTGCTGATGGTTTCTGCATCTATTGACATAATCATATGGTTTCTGTTAGTTTTGTTGTTGATGTGATCAGTTATGCTGATAGTTTTCCTAACATTGAACCAGCCCTGCAGTCCTAGTATAAATCCTACCTGATCAAATATATTATTCTCATAAGTTGCTGTAATCTTTTTGTTAATATTTTATTTAAAATCTTTGCATCTATATTCATTAGGGAAATTGGTCTATAATTTTCTTTCTCTGTTTTGACTCTTCCTGGTTTAGGTATCAGTACCGTATTCATATCATAAAAATTGGACTATGTCAATTTTCCCAAATAATCTATACAGTATTGGAATTAATTGCTCTTAAATGTTTGATAGAATTCACTTGTAAATCCATCTGGCCCTGGAGATTTTTTCCTAGGTAGTTCATTGATGACTTGTTCAATTTCTTTTTCAGAGATGGGGTTATTTAAGTATTTTACTTCCTCTTCTGTTAATCTGGGCAATTTATATTTTTATAAATATTCATCTATTTCACTAAGATTGTCAAATTTGTGGGCATACAATTGGGCAAAATAATTCCTAATTATTGTTTTAATTTCCTCTTCATTGGTGGTGAATTCACCCTTTTCACTTTTTAGATATTAGTAATTTGGTTTTCTTCTTTCTTTCTTTTTAAATCAAATTAACCAAAGGTTTATATTTTTTATTGTTTTTTTCATAAAACCAGATCTTAATTTTATTTATTAGTTCAATAGTTTTCTTAATTTCAATTTTATTAATCTCCCCTTTGGTTTTCGGTATTCCTAATTTGGTAGTTAATCGGGGATTTTTGATTTGTTCTTTTTCTACTTTTTTGAATTGCATGCCTAATTCATTGATCTCCTCTTTCTCTTTTTTATTCATGGAAGCATTCAGAGATATAAAATTTGCCCTAAGAACCACTTTCACTGTATCCCATAAGTTTTGGTGTGTTGTCTCATTATTGTCATTCTCTTGAATGAAGTTATTGATTGTTTTTATGGTTTGTTGTTAGACCCACTCATTCTTTCCGATTAGATTGTTTAGTTTCCAACTAATTTTTAGTCTATCTTTCCACTCAAGCTCTAGATTCCTTTTCTGGTGACAAAGAAGATCAAAACATACAGCCAGAAGAAGTCAACAAAGTCAAAGAGCCTACATCAAAAGCCTCCAAGAAAAACAAGTCTATCTTTCCATGGTCCATTATTATATATAATTTTTATTGCATCATGATCTGAAAGGAATGCATTTAATATTTCTGCCTTTCTGCACTGGATTGTGATGTTTTTATGCCCTAGTACATGGTTGACTTTTGTCTATGTGCCATATACTACAGAGAAAAAGGTATATTCCTTTCTATTCTCAGTGTTCTCCAGAGGTCTACTGTATCTACCTTTTCTAAAATTCTATTCACCTCCTTAACTTCTTTCTTGTTTATTTTGAGATTAGATTTTTCAAGTTCAGAGAGGGAGAGGTTGAGGTCTGTAACCAGAATTGTCTTTGTTTTCTTTGAGTGACTCAATTTATCTCAGTGAGCTTTATACTAGGTGCTAAGCCCCAGACCCAGACCCCATCAGGTGTTAATGTAATCCATGTGGATGTGAACCTCCCAGGGTCCTAAGGGGAGGGGCCAACTCAAGAACCAATCACCAGAGCCTGAGCTCTGGTGATTCAGATGATGTCTGATGATGTCTAAAGCCCTATAAGAAGGGAGGACAGAGCTATTGGTGCGGGGCTCTGGAGATGGTGTTGATGAGGAGACTCCGGGCAGCTGTAGCTAAGGAGCCCTCCAGCTTGTAAACCCGGCTGTTGAAACTTTGTTGAACTGTGGTAACTATCTGTTGGGACTTGAATCAGACAAAGTCTATTGATGTCTGTAATTTGCATTTTGTTTTGAAGTTCAGGGTGCTGGTTTTTTTTTCCCCTGAACTAACTGAATGATATTTGAATTAAAAGTAAGCTTGTCAACCCCTTCACCTTGCTTTCCTTAATTAAGCAGATCGAAAGAACCTGTGCTGTTGGCAGCTTTCTGGGTGTTGGCTGTGGGTGAATCTTATACCCCCACAGAAGCTGCCAGCCGAGTTGTTGACACATATGGCGTAGTCGGCAGGATCTGGCTTTAACAAGGAAGCATGGCGTGTTGGGGTACTAGGTTAGTTGAATGTTTCCCAGTTTTTGGATTGCTCTTTGTACTTGGAGTGGCTATGGTTCTGTGCAGCCTCAGGAGCAACAAAGTCCTGAAGGAAAACAGACCGGTGGAAGTGCTGGGCATGGTTTCCCAGGGGCCCAGAGCAGGAGATAATCCCTTCTTCCCAGGGCTTAAGCTGATAAGCCTGGCCCCGGAGCACTGTGCTGAAAGGGTGAAAGTCTTGAGATTATATTGTATATGGAGTTTTGAAACAGGAGTGGAGAATGGCCTTGGAGAGTTGGAGAATGGCCTTCCTACAGATTTGGCAGGAGGGGCTGGTGAGGAGAAAGAAGAAGCAGACAGCGGCTGCCAAAATATTGATCCAAGAGACTGCCTGCATAAGAACTTTGGAAAGGTGAGAGCAGTGAGCTGCTTTCCAGCTGACTTTGGTGAGGTGAGCACAAAGATGGGGAGCCACCTACATCAGGATTCCAGGAGAAGCCAGGTGAGGCCAGCTGGAGTTGGAACCCAGGAGCCTGAAATCCAGCCCTGGGGCAAGATGAAAACTTTGCAGCAAGGCACTGAGTCTGCCTTTTTGGTCCCTTCAGCTTGGGCTACTTGGGATCCAGGAGGGCGGCATGGATTTGTTTTTGTTGGGGTGGGGGAAGTGCCTTGGACCCCCAGGGACCCCACCCTGTTGGCTTTATTGCCCAGCAGACCCTCCGGACTTGGAACCGGGGACTGGAACTTAATGGGGAGAACAGACCCTAAAAGAACTTTGTTTGAACTCTTTCTTTGAAATTGGGACTTTGGGTGCCACGTGGAAGCCTGCAATGCCAGTGTGCTGCTGAAGAAGCACTTTATTTGGACACTTTGAGTTTAAGAGATTAACTTGCTTTGACCTAGGGGTGGACATTTGAATTATTAACAATTATTTTGGGGATGATTGGTTGAAGAGATTATCTTGCTGGGACCTAGGGGTGGGTCACATTTGAACTGTAAACCAATATTTGGGAATGTCACTGAATGATATGTTTTGCTTTATTATGAATATGTTTTAGTTTCCTTTGTAATTGGATCACAATGTATGTTCTAGGATATAAGGCTGATTAGATTATGTATCCTACAACAAGGGGTGGAGTGTAACCAGAATTGTCTTTGTTTTCTTTGAGTGACTCAATTTATCTCAGTGAGCTTTATACTAGGTGCTAAGCCCCAGACCCAAACCCCATCAGGTGTTAATGTAATCCATGTGGATGTGAACCTCCCAGGGTCCTAAGGGGAGGGGCCAACTCAAGAACCAATCACCAGAGCCTGAGCTCTGGTGATTCAGATGATGTCTGATGATGTCTAAAGCCCTATAAGAAGGGAGGACAGAGCTATTGGTGCGGGGCTCTGGAGATGGTGTTGATGAGGAGACTCCAGGCAGCTGTAGCTAAGGAGCCCTCCAGCTTGTAAACCCGGCTGTTGAAACTTTGTTGAACTGTGGTAACTATCTGTTGGGACTTGAATCAGACAAAGTCTATTGATGTCTGTAATTTGCATTTTGTTTTGAAGTTCAGGGTGCTGGTTTTTTTCCCCTGAACTAACTGAATGATATTTGAATTAAAAGTAAGCTTGTCAACCCCTTCACCTTGCTTTCCTTAATTAAGCAGATCGAAAGAACCTGTGCTGTTGGCAGCTTTCTGGGTGTTGGCTGTGGGTGAATCTTATACCCCCACAGAAGCTGCCAGCCGAGTTGTTGACACAAGGTCCTCCACTAGTATAGTTTTGCTCTCTATTTCTTCCTGTAACTCCCTTAACTTCTCCTCAAAGAATTTGGATGGTATACCATTTGGTGCATATATGTTCAGTAATGATACTACTTCATTGTCTATGGTGCCTTTTAGCAGGACATATTTTCCTTCCTTATCTCTTTTGATTAGATCTACTTTGTTTTTGCTTTGTCTGAGATTAGGATTGCTATCCCTGCTTTTTTTTTGAGGGGGAACATTGTACACAACCACAGATATATGGATTCATTGAGAACTACCCCTGATAGACTTTGCTCTTCTCAGCAACACAATGTACAAAGACAACTCCAAAGGACTCACGATGGAGAATGCTATCTACATCCAAAGAAAGAACTATGAAGTATGAATGCAGATTGAGGCACACTTCATGCTTGCCTTTTTCTCACCCCCCCTTTTTTTCTCTCTTTTGTTTTTTGGTTGTTTTCTTTTTTTTTTTTTGGTTCTGTTTCTTCTCTCTCATGATTCATTCCATTGGTCATAATTCTTCTCCACAACTTGACTAGTGTGTAAATCAATTCAATGTGAAGTTATATGGGATTCCATGCCATCTTGGGGAGGGAGCGGGGGAGGGAGGGAAGAAAATCTGGAATTCAAAGTTATGTAGAACTGTGTGTTGTAAACTAAAAATAAAAAAATTAAAATTAAAATTAAAAAAAGAAAAAAAAAGAAAATGAAGGATAAATAAAAAAACAAAAGAAATGGAGATATGAGAATGCCTTCCCCTTCCCCTACCCCCATGTTTTTGCAGAAGGAGAATCTGGGCATGGAAGATTGAATCTAATGACTGAAGGGTTAAAATGGTGGTTAGATCTCCTGACTTTCCCCCTTTGTCATTCTACTTTATATGGGATGCATTAAAGGGGAGTCTTGGGACACAGAGACCCTTAGGAGGCCATCACAATAGTCCCTGGGAGAGGTGATGAGGGCAGTACTAGGATCATGAGAAGAGGGTGGATGAACCATGAGAGAATTGCTCTACTTGGCCAGTAATTGGATGAGGAAAGCAGGGAGTAGCTGAGGATGACTTCAAGATGGTGACCTAGAATGACAAGAAGGTTGATGGTTCCATGGAGAGGATGGGGTTTAGCTGGGGTGGATAGAGGAGGGAGTTCATGCTGCCTATGCCCTCTCTGGCTCTATTTAGCTCAGTTAAGGGAATACTATATTGCTGTGCCCATGTGAACCCAGAGTTCTGGATCAGGTGACCAGCCATCTTACAAAGCTAACCGTCTGAAGGAGAAGCATTGAGGAGGACCACAACTGGTCCCTCAGGAGTTTACATTTGTATTCATATTCTCCACTGTAGCATGAGTCACTAACATGTGTCCAACTAAAATGGGAAAGAGTTAGGATTTTTCTTTCCTTGTGACTCTCCAGTCTCTTGTCCCAAGAAGAGCCCTAAGCCTGTGTCCACTAGGAGGATCCACTGCTTGGATGCAAGGTGATGACCATTCTGTTGTATACACATAATGGGAAGTCTCTGTGAACCAATCTGTTCCTCTCATTTTTCTGAGCATAGTAAGGGACCCATTGGCCACTAAAATGTAGAGCACAGGCAGTGAGCACCAGAGAAGCAGATGGGAAGGCCAGAGTGGGTGCAAATAAAAAGGGCTCTATTTGGCATTCAGATTCCTTCATCACCTCCCTCTCCCTCCTTTTCCAGAGTTCTTACACCTTACTCCCCCTCACCCTCCATACTCTTCTCATGGCTCCAGGCATTCTCTCTGGCTGTTCCCCATGCCTGGAGCCCTCTCCCTCCTCTGCTCTTAATGGTGTCCTCTCTGGCTGCCTTCATGTTACAGCTCAAATCCTGCTTTCTGCAGGAAGCCTTTCCTACTTGTCTTCATTCTACTGCCTTCCCTCTGTCCATTCTTTCCTATTTATCCTGTATCCAGATGGATAGTGAAATGATTGGGGGAGGGGGGAAGGGGAGGCAGTGTGGTCCAGTAGAAATAACAGGGCTCTGGAGTCAGGTGACCTGGTTCAATTTAGTCTTCTGATACATAATTCCTGTATGATAGTGGACAAATCACTTATCCACCCTGGGCCTTACTGTAAGGAGTGAAATGACCTCTGAAATCTTTTCTAGTTCTGGATTGGATCCTTGGAAAGAAACTCAGTTGCCACAAAGGCTCTGTAACAAGTAACAGCTGTCCTTTGAATGGTGTGCAATGCTCAGATGGAAGGGGTAGGGAGGTCCAACTCTGAAAGTCTACAGGTGATGCTGCATCATTACAACCCCAAACACTTCCAGAGAACATTTGCCAGAGATTTCTTACGACATTTTGGTTTGATCATCTTTCAGATGTCTCCTGGGACATGGAAAAATCTGATTACCTAGGGCTACCTCCCCCAATGACTGGGGGTGTAGGGGATCATTAATTACATAGTCACAAATACATATGATGTGTGTGACAATCATAGGAGTTTGTTCATTTCTCCATTTCCATTTTTAAGAAAAAGATCACACGTGAAAATTGTCAAAGGCATTTTTCAAAACTTGAATGCAATTCCAAAGGCAACTTAGCAAAAGGAAAGTAGTTATGTGTGTAGTTCACTCAGATTCTTTGCTGTGACAGAAGAGGCTTATGCTCACTTATACTTGTAGCTTTCTATGGATTATTACTTATGCCCATAGATGCAGTTACTCTTATTTGAGGTGTTTTGGTGTTGTTGTCTTTTATAACATACCACTCCCAAATTTATGCCTATAGACAAATCACCAAAGAAACATGGGAAATGTCCTCAAGCCCAGAAAGAACTCATGGAAGAGCTCAAAAAGGAGCTTAAAAATCATATAAGAGAGGTAGAAGAAGAAAAAAGTGGGAAGAGAGTGATGCAAGAGAATGATGAAAAACAGAGTCAATAGCTTGGATGTTTTCTATGATTTCACAAGTGCAATCAATATCTGTTGCCTTAACAGGAGATCAGGGAAAGGTGGAAGGGGAAGAGAGAATTCAGAATTCAAAATTCTGTTTTTTCTTTTAGCTTCCTATTTTAATTTCTTCTTTTTTTCATTTAAATAATATCTTAACTTTTCCCAATTACATTTCTTTCTTTAAGTTTTTACTATTCTTACTATTTTAGTATTTACTATTTTACTATTTACAATTTACTATTTTACTATATTAATTTTCAAGTAACAAGTATTTTTAAAATCAGGTTCTCCCACTATCCCGTATTCCATTGAGCAAATGAAATTTTTTAAAATAAAAAACAAAAAATCAACACAAAATCAATTCCTATCTACAAAACTTCATAATCTGACTGAAAATATTCCCACATTAGCCATAACTGAAAATACTTTTCTCTTTTTGCATTTTAAATTCATTACCTTTCTCTCAAAAGGTAAGTGGCATGTTTCTTCTTTCTTTTGGACTCATGGTTAATCAAGGCATTGATCAAGTTCTAAAGTCTTTCAAATTGTGTACCCATTTTAACCTTATCTTGGTATATAATATAAGATGTTGGTCTATGCCTGGTTTCTGCCATGCTGTTTTCCAGTTTTCCCAGCAGTTTTTGTCAAACAGTGAGTTCTTATCCCAGAAGCTGGGATCTTTTGGTTTATCAAACAGTAGATTCCTATAGTCATTGACTGCTGTGTCTTGTGTATCTAACCTATTCCACTGATCTACCACTCTATTTCTTAGCCAGTAGCAAATAGTTTGATGATTGCTACTCTATGATACAGTTTAAGATCTGATACAGTTAGGCCAACTTCCCTTGCATTTCTTTTCATTAATTCTCTTGATAATCTGCACATTTTTTTCTTCCAGATGAATTTTGTTATTATTTTTTCTAGGGCTATAAAATAGGGTTTGTTTTTTTTGTAGTTTGATTGGTATGGCACCATATAAGCAATAGAATTGTCTTTATGATTACATTAGCTCAGCCTACCCATGAGCAACTGATATTTTCCTGAGTATTTAGATCTGACTTTATTTGTGTGAAAAGCATTTTATAATTATGTTCATATAGTTCCTTTGTTTGTCTTGACCTATAGACTCCCAAATATTTTATAATTATATTGTTTACAGTTACTTTAACTGTGTTTCCCCTAATAACTTCTATTTCCTAAGGATTTATCTTTATCTTTCTGTCTCTTGCTGCTGGGTTTTGTTAGGAATACATAAAAATGATAATCATGTGGGCTTATTTTAATATCCTGAAATTTTGCTCAAGTTGTGAATTATATCAAGAAGTGTTCTAGTTGGTTCTTCAGGATTCTCTAAGTATACCATCATATTATCTGCGGGGCTTTACAGTTTTGTTTCTTCATTGCCTGTTCTAATTCTTTCCATTTCTTTTTTCTCCTATAGCTAAAGCTAACATTTCTAGTACAATATTAAATAATAGTGGTGATAATGGGCATCCTTGTTTCACCCTTGATCTTATTGGAAATGCTTCTAGCTTGTCCACATTCCATGTAATGGTTGCTGATAGTTTTAGACAGGTGCTACTTATTTTAAAGAAAACTCCTTTGATTGCTTTGCTCTCATGTTTTTAATAGGAATGGGTGTTCTTTTCCTTTTTATCAAAACCTTTATCAGCATCTATTGAAATAATCATATGATTTCTGTTAATTTCTTATTGATATGGTCAATTATGCTGATAAGTTTTCCTAATATTGAACCAGCCCTTCATTCCTGGTATAAATCCCACCTTGTCATAGAGTATTATCATCATGATAAGTTGCTGTAAACTCTTTGCTAATGTTTTATTTAAAATTTTTGCATCTGTATTCATTAGGGAAATTGGTCTATAATTTTCTTTCTCTGTTTTGGCTCTTTCCAGTTAAGGTATCTGCACCATATTTGCATCATAAAAAGAATTTGGTAGAACTCTTTCTTTGTCCATTTTTTCCAAATAGTTTATATAGTATTAGAATAAATTATTATTTAAATGTTTGGTAGAATTAACTCAGAAATCTATCTGGCCCTGGAGATTTTTTCTTAGGGCATTCATTGATGGCTTGTTCAACTTCTTTTTCTGAAATGGGGTTATTTATTTTATTTCCTCTTCTGTTAATCTGCACTATTTATATTTTTGTAAATATTCATCCATTTCACTTAGTTTGTTAGATTTATTGGCATACAGTTGGGGAAAAGAGGTCCTAATTATTACTTTAATTTCCCCTTCATTGGTGGTGAATTCACCTTTTTCATCTTTGATACTGATTTGATACTAATTTTCTTCCTTCTTTCAATCCAATTGAACAAAGGTTTATCTATTTTCTTAGTTTTTTTTTTCATAAAACCAGCTCTTAGTTTTATTTGTTAGTTCAATAGTTTTCTTAATTTCAATTTTATTAATCTTTCCTTTGATTTACAGAATTTCTAATTTGGTATCTAATTGGGGGGTTTAAATTTGTTCTTCTTTTAGCTTTTTTAATTGCAGGCCTAATTCATTCACCTCCTCTTTCTCTATTTTATTCATGTAAGCATTTAGAGATAGAAAACTTCCCCTAAGAAATGCTTTTGCTGTATCCCATAAGTTTTGGTATGTTGTCTCATTATTGCCATTCTCTTGGATGAAGTTGTTGATTGTTTCTATGATTTGGTATTTGACCCACTCATTCTTTAGGATTAGATTATATAGTTTTCCATTAATTTTTAGTCTATCTTTCCATGGCCCTTTATTGCATATAATTTTTATTGCATCATAATCTGAAAAGGATGCATTTAATATTTCTAACTTTCTGCATTGGATTGTGAGGTTTTTATGCCCTAGTACTTGATCAATTATTGTGTAGGGGCCATGTACTGCTGAGAATAAGGTATATTCTTTTCTATCCCCCCTCAATTTTCTCCAGAGGTGGACCATATCTAACTTTTCTAAAATTCTATTCACCTCCTTAACTGCTTTCTTGTTTATTTTGTGGTTAGATTTACCTACTTCTGAGAGGGGGACACTGAGGTCTCCCAGTAGTATGGTTTGATTTCTGTTTCTTCCTGTAACTCACTTAACTTTGCCTCTAAGAATATGGATGATATATCACTTGGTGCATATATTTCAGTGTTGATATTACTTCATTGTCTATGGTACCTTTTAGCATGATGTAGTTTCCTTACTTGTCTCTTCTAATTTGATCTACTTTTGCCTTTGTTTGTCTAAGATCGGGATTGATACCCCTGCTTTTTATTTTTTTTCTTCAGCTGCACCATAATACTTCCTGCTCCATCCTTTTACCTTTATTCTTTGTGTATCTCTCTGCTTCATATGTGCTTCTTGTAAACAACATACTGTAGGGTTATGGTTTTGAATCCACTCTACTATCGGCTTCCATTTTATTGGTGAAATTATCCCACACAGTTATGATTACTAACTGTGTCTTTCTCTCCATCCTATTTCCCCCTCTGTTTATGGTTTTCCATCTCCTTTCTCCCTTTACCTCCTTACCTATTTTGCTTCTGACCACTGCCTCCCTCAATCTGCCCTCCCTTCTATCATCCCCTCCCTTTGCTTTTCTCCTTTCCCATACTACTTCTTATGTCCCTTAGTCCCTCCCTTTTATTCACCTTTCTCTTTTTGTTCCCCTCCTACTTCCTATATGGTAAGACAGATTTCTATACCCAATTTTTTAAGTCATTCTTTCTTTCACCTGAATCCAATGACTGTAAGGTTCATACAATGCTCACTTCCCTCCCTTCTTTCCCCCTACTGTAAAAGATCACTGTACCTCTTCTTGTGATACAGTTTACCATTTTCTGCTGCTTCTTTTCATCTTCTCCCAGTGCAATCCTTTTTTTACCCCTTAATTAATGATGTTTTTAGTCTTCATTTCAAACACAACTTATGCCCACACTTTCTATGTATACCCCTTTCAATATACCATAATTAAGATACAGTTCTCAAGGGTTACAAGTATCCAGAGCAAAGCACACTATTTTCTTTTTGTTTTCTTGCTCATAGTTTCTCCTATTCATTATAATTCTTCTTTGCAACATGACTAATGTGAAAATGTTTAATAGGAATGTATGTGTAGAGCCCACATCAGATTACATGTAGCCTTGGGCAGGGGGAGAAAATTTAAAACTTATAGAAGTGAATGTTGAAAACTAAAAATATATAAATCAATGAATTTGAGGGGAAAAGAGTTAAAAGTATCACCTTCCTGTGTAGGGATGTAAACATGTTAACCTTATTGAATATCTTTTTTTTCTTTCCTGTTTACCTTTTTATGCTTCCCTTCAGTTTTGTATTTGAAGATCAAATTTTTCATTCATTTTTGGTTTTGTTTTTTTAATCAGGAATAATTGAAAGTCTCCTATTTCATTGGATGTTCATCTTTCCCCCTGAAAGCTTCGCCCAGTTTTGCTGGATAATTGATTCTTGGTTTTTATCCAAGCTCCTTTGCTTTCCAGAATATCATTTTCCAGGCCCTCTGATCCTTTAATGTACAAGCTGCTAAGTCCTGCATAATCCTGACTGTGGTTCCATCATGTTTAAATTGTTTCTTTCTTGCTGCTTGCAATATTTCTTCCTTGACCTGATAATTCTGGAATTTGGTTACAATATTCCTCAGAGTTTTCATTTTGGGATCTTGTCCTGGAGGAGATCAATGGATTCTTTCAATGACTATTTTGCCCTCTGGTTCTAGGACCTCAGGGCAGTTTTCCTTGATAATTTTGAGAGATGCTGTGGAGGCTTCTTTTTTTTTGATCATGGCTTTCAGGTAGTCCAATAATTCCCAAACTATCTCTCCTGGATCTATTTTCCAGGTCACTTGTTTTTCCAGTGAGATATTTTACATTTTCTTCTTTTTATTTTGTTTGACTGATTCTCGAAGACTAATAGAGTCATTAACTTCCACTTGCCTGATTCTAATTTTTAAGAAATTTTCTTCAGTTAGCTTTTGTACTTCCTTTTGCATTTGGCCAATTTTACTTTTTAAGGAGTTGTTTTTTTCACTCAATTTTTGTCTTTCCTTTTCCAGGCTGTTGACTCTGTCTTGCATACATCTCATTTCTTTGCCCAGTTTTTCTTCTCCCTCTCTTATTTGACTTTTAAAATCCTTCTTGAGGTTTTCTAAGAAAGCTTTTTGGGCTTGAGACCAATTCATATTCCCCTTTGGATTTCAGATGTAAGTATATTGACAGTTGTCCTCTTCTGAGTTTGTGTTTTGATCTTCCCTGTCACCATAAAAAGTCTCAATGGTCAATGTTCATTTTTGCTTCTTGTTTATCTTCTTTGCCTATTTCCTGGTTTTAAAGTTGAGCTCTCCTGTTGGGGTGCAGGAGACATTGTCCCCTGAGGTGGGACCTCAGGTGTTGACCACTGGAGGCTGTAATGATCTGGCAGCTTACCTGATGCTGAGATAGGGTCCTAGTGGTAGTGCCTGGCATGTGCTGAGGCCAGCTGGGGTTTTTCTGTGTTTCCCTGGGGCTACACAGAAGCATGTGTAGGCTTGCAAAAAAATGGGGGAAGGAGGAGGGCATTCTCATATCTCCAATTCAGGGCCAAGGTTGGGTAGGATAACATCAGAGCATTCAGCCTCAGTTGTTTTCTCCTGGTTATCTTTTCCAGTTCCATTGGAGTTATAGCAGATCTTGTTTTCTGGTTCTGTTTAATTCATTAGTTTATACGTAATAGCAGTAATTGCAGTGATAACAGTAACCATAGCTAGTATTTATAGAGGATTGGAAGATTTGCAAAGCCCCTCATGAATATTATTCATTTTAGCCTCACAGCGTCCCTGGGAGATTGATGCTGTTATCATAATTCCCATTTTACAGATGAAGAAACTGAGGCAAAAACCACTTTGAGAGACAGAAGTGGCAAGTGTCAGAGGCTGGATTTGAACTCGAGTCTTCCTGACTCCAGGGACAGCATTCTATCCACTTTATCACTTGGGGCCTTCCCAGGAGTCTCTCTTCAGCTTCTCTTAGGGCACAGTAACATATTCCATTGCATTCCTGTAGTGAAACTTTCTTTTTTGTTGCTGTTCAGCCATTTCATTTTAGACACGCTGTCCAGACTCTTTTTGGACAACGGCTTTCAGGTAGTCCAACAATTCCCAAACTATCTCTCCTGGATCTATTTCCCAGGTCAGTTGTTTATCCAGGGAGGTATTTTACATTTTCTTCTATTTGCTTCTTCTTTTCATTCTGCTTGACTGATTCTTGAAGCCTTAGAGAGTAACTTCCATTTGCCGGATTCTAATTTCTAGGAAATTTTCTACAGTTAGCAGAGGGTTTTGTATTTGCTCTTGGAAGCAACAGGGAGCCACTGGAGTTTATTGAGTGGGGGAAGAAGCTGACATGGTCAGATCTGCACTTTAGGAAAATGACTTTGGGGCTGGAGCAGAATGGGGAGAGACTTGAGGCAGGCAGAGCCCCTCCTCCAGCAGCTATTGTGATAGCCCAGGGGTGAGGTTGTCTAGACATAAACAATACTCATTGGGAAGCCAGGAACATTTTAATTATATTTTACATTTATTCATTCTGAATAAATGGGTATGCCCTCTGAACAGAATACAGGGGAGTACAAGGACTCAGACAGACGCCAGTCCTTTTATTGGTTCCCAAATCGAATCTCCCAACAGGCTCTTCATTGGCCAGATGCAATCCCCTGACTGCCTACCTCATGCCCTCCTCGAATGGCTTATTTAAGCATGTGTACAAGCCTCTAACCTTCACCAGACCAGAAGCCTGGCCTCCGCTAGATCACAGCTCTGATCTAATCAGTCACCTGACTTACATTCTGCCAAAGCTGGGGGTGGTGCTGGAGAGCCACACTTTCAACTCTCTGGAAACAGAACTGCTTCCACCATTTTTCCCAAGGTGACGGTGTTTTGTTGAAAGTTGATTGAAAAACCTTGTGGTGAATGATTATAATATATTATTATTTTATAGGTAAGAAGGGAAAGAAGGGAAGTGGGGAGGGCAGTAGGCCATAGGTCTTTGTCTCCTTCCCTCGGGCATAGAAGAATGACTGAGATCTCCGGGGAGTCCGAAATCTGGGATCAGATCCCCCAGCTCAAAGGAAGGAGGCATTTTTGCTTGGAGGCATCTCGGCATTATTGGGGTAGGGGTTTCAGCACTGACCTGAGGCCTCCTAACTAACCCACACTGGGTAAAGGAAGCCTTGGACTTTGGGCCCTCCCCAGACCTCACCCCCACATACCTGGACTGGGAGGAGGAGCGGCAGGGTGGAGCCAAGTTTACCTTGCCTGGCTGGGAAGGCAAAGGGGTAGAGAGAGAAGAGATATGAATATTGGGAGCTATGGAAGGTTGTAGGACAGATTCCACGGAGCAGTTACTCTCTCTCATTCACTTCTCTAGCTAGACTAAGACATCAAAGAACCCAGAGTCTTGGCCACAGAAAGTAAGTCTGAGTCTCAGGTGCCCCGTCCCCCCAGCCCCAGCTCCCTACCCAATCTCTTCCAAACCCTCTTGGCAGCCCTGCTGCTCTCTGCCCTTTCCCTACCTCTTTTCATAGACTTCCTCCTAGGGAAAAGGAAAAGAAGCATTTTTTTTTCAGAATCCTTTTAGTCTCCTGTCCCTCCTCCCCCCAGAATCTTTCTCCCTTCCTCCCAAGATAACTCTCCATCACCCTGCCCCCTCCCTTATGCTGGGAAGTTACCTGGCAGTGGGGGAAGGGGGAGAACTCAGCATTTGGAATCAGGACCTGGGTTCAAATCCAGCTTTCCAAGTCCCACTACTAGACTTTATACAGTGCTTTACACCTATGATCTTGTTTGATCCTCAGAACAGCCTCACCAAGTAGGGGCTCATATTCCCTGTCCATCTGAAAGTTTGGTTAAAAGAGGCAAACGGGCTATGTGATATGTAAATTCATATTGTTTACTCCCTTAAAGCTAGCCAAAGGCAGCTTACATGTACGTACTTGGAGTCAGGATGTAAGTTCTGACTGTCTGATAAAACAATGACCAGTCTTAAATACGTTTTAGAACAATCCCGACTCAGGGTCTCTATGACACTCAAATTTATGATCCTCTAGATGTTTGACCATAGTATGAGAAAGGAATTTTCTTAATTGAATAGGTTGTAAATACAATAAGAGAGTTGACCAAGTGTCCATTGGGAATATGACCCAGGATATCTGTGTTTTCTTTACCATTAACATGCCATAACATAGTATATGTTCATAAAATATTAAGATAAGAAAAGTCCGATTATAGGCACCCTGTCCATGGTAGTCATTAACAGAAAAATATTCTGGTCAGGTCCCTCTGGCCTTGTTGACACAAGAAGAGGAATTCTCTGAGTTTACTCAGAGAAGAAAATATTTGTTAGGCCAAGGGCTTTTTCTGATTGATTTGTTCAGGCTCCAGCCCTTATTGAGATTCAAGTGATTATCACCCCATTTCACATATAAAGAAACTGAGGCTGAGAGGTGCAGTGACTTTCCCAGAGTCTTAGATTTTCTTAGGTCTGACTCCAGGCTCTCTCCACTTAGCCTTGGCTGCTAAGTCACTGAGTGTTCTCCTCTCTAAAATAAGGGGGCTGGACTTAGTGAACTTGAACAAGCCCCTTTCGGGTTTCAAATATACTTGTATTCTTGTGGCCTAGAGATCAGCTCAGAAAAAAAAAAAAGCAACTCATGGACTTTTGGAGTTGGAAGGATGTCAGAAAATGATGTTGGAATTCCTTACTGTCTGTAAATGTATGACCTAGACTGGAATCCTGGCTGTCCCTTAATGTCCTGTGACCCTAGGCTAGTCATTGATCATTCTGAGCCTTGCTCCTTTAGGCAAAATGAGGGCCTGAAGCTCTGAGGCCCCTCCTGGCTCTAGCCCAGGGTCCTTTGGGAGCTGGCCCCTTGAATAGTGGAGTCCAGCCTGTGAAACCATCTCTATCTCCACTCAGTTTCCTGGTTCCCTGCTACTCTCCTACCTTGGAGGGCACCGCAGCCCATGCTGGGGCCCAGGCTCAATTGGGAGAATCCTTCAAACACATTTTGGGGACCTGACTTTCTCCTTTGTGGCAATTTTCCCAGGCTAACTAGATTCCTGTGGGGTCTTTTCATTCTCCACTCCTCTGTGCTCTGCCCTTCTCTCAGGGACAGGCTCTGGTTTCCTGGTCATTCTCTCATCTCATCCTGAAATGAACAAATATAAAATACCTTCCTCCCCTCCCCCAGCACTGGCCCATTTTCAAAAATTGTTCCAAGAAGCCTTCTTGTCCTTAGCACAGTGCCTGGTACATAAAAGATGCTGGATTTTTTTTGTCATTTTAGAGGTTTTTCAGTCATATCTGACTCTTTGGTACTTGTTTTGGGTATTCTTGGGAAAAATACTAGTGATTTGCCATCTCCTCCAGCTAATTTTACAAAGTAGGAAAACTGAGGCAAATAGGGTTATTAAGTGACTTACCCAGGGTCACACAGCTAGTGTCTGAGGTTGCATTTGAACTTGGATCTTCCTGGCTCCAAAGCAGACGCTCTGTTCACTGCTTAATTGATGTTTATTGATTGCTTGGCCTGTTCAGCCTTATTGGCTGAGAGGGGCATGGGAGTTGGTGATCACTGAGGTTCCTCATTCATCTAAGAACCTAGGAGCCTTGGGGCTATGACCTCTTTCTGCCCCAGATCAGCTTTACTTCTAAGTGCCCAGTGGGCAGGGACTGGGGTCCTCAGAGCCAGGGAATCTGTGGCTACCCCTTCAATGACTGGGGACCTGGAACTGGGTTCTCACTTTCTCTTACCTCTCCCAGTGTATGAATGAATGAATGAATGAATGAACGAATGAAAAGTCATTCATTCAGCTCTTCATTAATCCATGCCAGGATTTGCAGTAAGTGCTATGAACTCTAGGACTGGAGCTCAGATCTGCCCCCATTAGCCCACCTGATAATGGGCGCTGGCCTTTGGTAACCTTTCCTGTGTTGTACCAGAAGCGAGTGAGACACGCCACAGAGTATAAGTTTTAAATGGAGAATTTATTAGCCGGCGGCCATCGGGGTACTACAACCATAAATCAATGGCCATGTGTTAGGGTGATGGCTTGACTTATATAGGACATGTGGGGGTACAGTGACTATCTCCTGGAACCTACAGGCCAGGTCACAGGGTAGGGGGAACGGGAACAAAGGTCCTGGCTGATCAAAAGATTCAGGCAGGTTATAGTAAAGTGGGATAATCTCACTGACATTCCTTGGTGGAGTCATGGAGCCCCAGGGATATCTGCTAGACAGAAAGGGTCTGCCAGGTTATCCTTCAGTGGGATGGTCCTATCTATTGACATTCCTTGGAGGAATCACAGGGCCCCAGGGATATCTGCTAAATGCTGAAGAGATCTGAGTCCATTGTTTCTGGGGTGCTTGTCAGTAGCTAGGGGTTTCTCAGGGGTTCCTAATTTTTTTCAGTATTAAACCTGAAATCCAAGTGTTTTTGATAGCTGAGCCCCTGACTGCAGATGGAATGGGACTGTGGGGGTTGGGTAATCACCCCTCCTCCCACCTCTGACCCTTCCTGCTTTCACTTGGATTAGCATTTGTTACACCCTCAGCCTTACTCCTGGATTCTGGAATTCTATTTTCCCCTCCCTTTTTCTGGGCCTTGGTTCATCTACACTTTTCACCATCCTGCTTCCTCTCAGACCCCACTCTTGTCTTCTTGGTGGATGGACCAGCATATTGATGCCATCTTGGTCTTTGAGAATGAAAGACAACCACCAACCAAACAGGATGGACCAGGAGGGTTTGGGGCTACTCCTGACCCTTGAGATTCCCCCCAGGTCCTTGGGCTGCCCCCAGCCTTCACTGAAGTTCTTCCTAGGCCTGAAAGCCTAGGGATCTGATGGGATAATGAATTTCAAAACTTTATAAATGCTACTGTTTTTCCCCAGAAATTATTCAGACCCAGCCCCCCACCCCCACCCCCAGCTCTGAGTTTTTCCTTCTGTGGGGGGTTGATGGCTCAGTTGATCTGTTTCTCAGTCAATAGTCCCAGTCTCATCCAATTCCTGGACATACCAAGATAAGAACAGTCGTTCCTCTTGGGGAGTTTACTCTCTAATGGATTGATGTGGGGGTTGCCACATAATTTATGAATGTGGTGAGATCTCTGGGGGTGGAGTGCCCTGTCTCCTGGGAGATGATCCCAGATACCTGAATGCCGGGGCTAGCCTGGTCTTTGAAATGTTCCAGGCCATTAATTTCTTCTCCATGACTTCCTGAAGGTATCCCTTCCAGCCTGCTCTGAGGCAGGGCTTGGACCCTGGTCTTCCTGATTGTGAGCCTGGCTCTCTATTCATAACCTGTGAATGATTCCTTAGATCAGGATTCTAGAGAGAGAAGACATGTGGAAGGTGATCTCTGAGGGGAAGGCACTAGCAGCTGGAGATGGAAGAAAACCAGGGCAGGCCTGAAGAAGGGGAGATTTAAGCTCTGTCTTGAAGGACACTAAGGCCTTTGGGAGAAGGGAAGAGCCTTCCAGGGTGGAGGGAACAGAGCTTGGGGATAGATTTCTGTTTGTTGAAGGGGGAGGATGGGGCGGAAAGGCCAGTGAGTGGAGCCTGTGTCTGGAATAATAAAAGAACAATGGAAAGGTCTGTGGCACAAGTATATTCAATCTTTTGGCCTCATTTGCTAATTTGTGGAATTAGGTGGTCAGATTAGATGACATAATATACCATTTATACTGGGCATAGGGTTTTTAAAAATGTTGTTTCTGTGACAAAGGCCATATTATTATAGAGGAGTGTCTAACGATTCCAGTACCTTTGCCCAAGAAAACCGCACATGGGGTCAGGAAGAGTCCAACCTGACTGAAAATAACAAGACTACACCTTCCTTCTGCACCAAATCTTCTGAACTGCTAATTCAGATCATGAAATGCCCAGGTCTCCCCCCTTAAAAGACCTTCACTTAACCTTCTCATCCTTAAGCTCCTCCTGAGTGATATGTATTGAAGACTTCTCAAAGGGGACACCCTACTAAAGTAGATCAGACTCTAGGCCTGAGTTCTCATTTGCAGGGATCACCTGACTTCTAGGAACCGGAAACCTAAATGGCCTGGCTTGTCTCCCTTTACTGCCACTTCAGCATAAGTACTGCCAAATAGGAATAAAAATATAATGGTGAATATACACTGGCTAGTTCTGTATTTCCTTGTTCCTTGTAATGGGGTGCATAGAATGTAAGGCCAACCCTCCAGCCAATGGAGGTGAAGGTCAGTGGTGGGAGGGGGCTGCATCACACGAGATTATATAAACATGTTATACTTCCTGTACTTCGCCTTTCCTACTAACTCACTGCTCACAGTGATGACACCCTTTCTTGTGAGATCACAATAAAGGAGCTTTCTGTTTCTACCTTGAGAGACCTCTGGTTCTTTTAATTAATAACTGGTGGGTGATCTCACCCCATACACTCCTTTTCACAGGTGATTTCCTAGAAAAAGCAACCTGTGTTGGATGGTCTTTCTCTTTCCCCTCTCTGCTCCCTTTTCTACCTCCTGCAAATCATTCAGGCAGCTAAAAGCAATGGTCTCCTTACGTGTAAAGACCCTAGCCCAGGGGTGGGGAAGTTGTGGCCTTAGCTACTTTAAAATTAACAAATAGTTTTCATTTTTGAAATCATCCATAGTAGTTAGATTTTTACAAACTAATGTACATTATTAAGTATACCTAATTGAAGTTTCTTGAATGCAGCCTTATTTGATTATAGCTAAATTAATGACTTGAAGAGGTTCCCCATCCCTAGCATAGCCCAGTTATTGGCTTTTTCTTGACTTCTCTGCAGGGGTTGTTATTGTCAACCATCACTACTTGGATAAATACTTGTGCTGGGAGAGTCTCTCCTGTCCTGGTTCTCCTCCTGCCTGTTAGACTGATAACCAGTGGATCCCTAAGCCCTTAGTAAGTCTTTCCTCTGATCTGACCTGGCCTCCTTTTCTCCCTGCCCACCTCTTTCCCCATGGGGGTAACTCTCCCCCAGTCCTGGGCTTGCTTTTTTGTACCTAAATCTCAGTCATCTCCATGAAGAGAATTAACTGGGTGGTTCAGTGGGTAGTGCTGGATCTTACCTAGACCCGAGTTCAAACCCTGCCTCAGATAACCATCAGTTATGTCAGGTCACTTGATCTCTTAGCCTCAGTTTCCTTATCTGTGTGTTCCAGATACTGTACTGGGGTGCAAAGGAGAAACAGTGTCTTGCCTTAAGCAAACTGAAGTGAGTGTCGGGAAATTCCTCAGCCCAGAGGTCCTGAGAGCCTCTTAGAGAGAAATAAAAATAATAAAAGCTAGCATTTATATCACACCCATGTGCCACGCACAGTCAAGCACTTAACCAGTGGAATCCTCAGAGTACCCTTTGGAAGGAGGTGTCATTATTTTCCCCACTTTATAATTGAGGAAAATGAGACAAACAGGTCAAGAGACTTGCCCAGAATCACGCAGGTGGGAAGTATCTGAGGACAAATGGGAACTCAGTTCTTCCTGACACCCAGCCCAGGCCTCTCTCCCCTGTTCCACCTAGCGGGAATTCCTTCCAGAAGATAAAGTAGCATCAGCTCCCTGGCAGTTGCCCTGTGGGTAGCACCTCAAGGGGACATGGAGAAATAGAAACATGATTAGGGTTTGGCCCAGCCTCAGTCCATCTGGGGAGGCTGAGCAGCCACTTTCCTTATTGGGGGGGTTTGGGTAATAGAGACAGGACATCAAGTGGTTTGGGTTTGGGAAGAATGTTAACCTTGGTCTCAGGAGTTGCAAAGTTTATTTCAGTGGGGATGTTTTCCCTTGCCCAGAATGTCTGGTGGGGCCAGGGAAGGTAGGTCTCTAGTTAATTCCCTTAGAATATCTTGGTAGGGACTGGCCAGTTATTGGAGGCCTCCTTCAAGACATAATCAATGGGCTTGTGTCATGAAAAAAGTCCAACTGAGGCTCTGTCTCTGTTTTCATAACCCTGTAAGGAATCTCAGTTTCTTTGGCACCTAAAGTAACTGTTTCTGGAGAGAAGCTGTTTCCCAAAAATTCAGTTTATTTCTTCCACATTAGCAACCTAAAAGCCATCCATGACTCCTCTCTCGGCTCCAATTCCAAATGGCTCATTACGTGCTAAATCTTCTTGTTTATCATTTTAATTTGTTTAAGTCTGAAAGTGGTATATTGTTATCTCCAAGTACTACAGTATTAATGTCTATTTTTGCCTTTCATTTTTTTCTTTCAGGAACTATCTGTCCCTCTCCCTTCCACTATTTTGCTGAACCACATTGGAATACTGGCTGCAGAAAGAATTCTCTTTTATGGGGCCAAGTAAACAAAACTGCCCATATGAGCCACCTAGACTCAAAAGACCTGTCTAGAAACTTACTGACTTAGCTAATTTAATAGGCAGTGGTAGAAAAAAAAATGTAAGCTGAAGGTGACTGATCTTTATAGGCCTAAAGTTCAGTCCTCCCCACATGACTTCCATTCAGTAAATTACAGTGGCTCCCATAATATCTATGTGTAATTACAGATGCATCTGTTTGCTATTTCAGAGCTCTCAGAACTCAGCCCCAGCTACGTCTCTTGATTGGTTACACACAGTTCCTCTTCACACAGCAAGCACTGAGTTCCCAAACTGGCCTTTTGCCTTTCCCTCCTTTGTGAAGCTCCATCCCAGGCTTTGTATTTATCCTATAGTTCCCATGGTTAGAATGCCATTGTTAGGATGCTCTTAGAATCCCTGAGTTCCCTTGGAAAGCTCTAAAAAAGCTCTTAATTCTAAACTGAGCAGTAAGTTTTACCACCAAACCAAGCAGGTTTATAGATGTATATGTAACTATGTGAATATATAAATTTCTATGTAGGTATGTTTGTATACTCCTTTTGGCTTTATTTTTCATCCCCCAAATTTCTCTTTCCTCTCCAGTTGTGGAAGTGAGAACCCAGGTGATATCCCCCTCTGCTCCGGTACCTAAAGGATGGGTGTCAATCTATGCCCTAAGGCCTCACTGCCCAGACCAGTAACATTTTGAACTATAGAGGCCCTGCTTGCCCACCACTCCCCACAGCCAGATAAGGTCCTGGAGGGTGGAGTCTGTCTTTACTTTTATAAAAAAAAATACCAGAAGGATCATTAAGGATTCTGTGCTGGGGTACTGTGCTCCATGCCACCCCACCCCCCCACAGCAATCTCAGGTCAGTCCTCTGGGCTCCTTCATAATTTCTTGACATCTTGTGTCCCAGGACAAACATGTCCTGCTTCCTGTACCTCTCCCCTTACCATTAGAACCCAGGTTTTGAGGGGTAAAGAGGGAAAAGGTTGGGTCTCACAGGGGATGGATTTCAGTTGCTTAATCAGGTAACAGCCAGATCCTTAGACTTAGAGGATAATTTTGATTATGTTAAATTGTTTTTCTATAAAAAAAGCCGATGCAACAAAGATTAGGAGGGAAGCAGAAAGTTGGAAGAAAATCTTTACAACCAGTGTCTCTGATAAAGGCCTCATCTCTAAAATATACAGGGAACTGAGCCAAATATATAGGCATACAAGTCATTCCTCAATGAGAAATGGTCAAAGGATATGAACAGGCAGTTTTCAGAGGAAGAAATTAAAGATATCTATAAGCATATGAAAAAATGCTTGAAATCACTACTGATTAGAGAAATGCAAATCAAAACAACTCTCAGGTACCACATATCTCCTGTCAGATTGCCTAAAATGACAAAACAGGAAAATGATCAATGCTGGAGAGGATGTGAGAAAATTGGAACATTGTTACATTGCTGGTGGAGTTGTGAACTGATCCAGCCATTCTGGAGAGCAATTTGGAACTATGCCCAAAGGGCTATAAAAACGTTCATACCCTTTGATCCAGCAATACCACTTCTAGGGTTGTATCCCAAAGAGATCACAGAAATGGGAAAAGGACCCATATGTACAAAAAATATTTATAGTGGCTCTTTTTGTGGTAGCTAAGAATTAGAAATCAAAGGGATGCCCATCAATTGGGGAATGGCTGAACAGGTTGTGGTATATGAAGGTAAGGGAATACTATTGTGCTATAAGAAACGGGGATGATACACACTTCATAACAACCTGGAAAAACCTACATGATAAAATACTGAGTGGGGAAAGCAGAACCAGGAGAACATTATACACAACCACAGATATATGGATTCTGTGAGGACTAACCCTGATAGACTTTGCTCTTCTCAGCAACACAAGGTGCAAATACAACTCCAAAGGACTCATGATGGATAATGCTCTCTACATCCAGAGAAAGAACTATGAAGTATGAATGCAGATTGAGGCACACTTCATGCTCATCTTTTTTCCCCCTCTCTTTAGTTTTTGTTTTTGGGGTTTTTTTTGGTTCTGTTTCTTATTTCTCATGATTCATTCCATTGGTCATAATCCTTCACAATTTGACTAGTGTGTAAATAAGTTCGATGCGAAGTTATATGTAGAAGATATATTGGATTGCATGCTGTATTGCGGGGAAGAAAATCTGGAACTCAAAAGTATGTAGAACTGAGTGTTGTAAACCAAAAATAAAAAAAAATAATTAAAAAAGAAAACTAAAAAATATTAAAGAAATAGAAAGAGAAAAAAAGGAGAAATGTTTTTTAAAAACCTTTTTTGTGATTTTTAGAAGGTCTACTAAATTTTCATTTGAGTCATTTAAATTAGTGTATGAACGTATCATATGTAAAAGATTTAATTCCTGAAGTGCCTTATTCTTCCAGAATGAGTATAATTACGGAAGAATAAACAAACTTGTAAAGCAAAGACAAATTCATCAACCTGTGGGTTTAGTCATTAACCTCTTTGCTTTGTTTAAGCTGGAATGGGATTCTAGTACAGTAATTATGTTAGTAAAGAGTAATAATTTATGAGCTATCTTGTCTTATGGTAGAAATGTAAAGGAAAGCTGAATAATGGGCTTGAAAGATTTGGAAAGATAAATAAAGGTTTGATTGGAAATATGAAAGGCAGATAAGGAGGTTTAGGGACAAAGGGGGGTTAGCCAAGCCTCTCCTGTCCCAAGATAATTGCCCTGGATACCTTTGTACTAGTTTCAGGTGGTTTAAGTATGTTGAGAAAGTGTGAGAAGTATTTTAGAAGACAGAAAAGTTATGTAGCTCGATTAGATAATTAATGCTCAATCAAATTTGGGACAGTCCTATCTGAAGGATATTTATTTGCTATTTAAGACTTTATGGGGGGGGGGGTGGAGCCAAGATGGTGGCTGGAAAGCAGGGACTAGCATGAGCTCCCTGCCAAGTCCCTCCAAAAACCTATAAAAAATGGCTCTGAACAAACTCTAGAACTGCAGAACCCAAAAAATAGCAGAGGGAAACAGGGCTCCAGCCCAGGAGAGCCTGGATGGTTGCTGGGTGAGGTCAATACCACACAGAGCTGGGCAGCGCAGACCAACCAGACCAGGAGCCAGGCAGAGCAGGCCCTAGCGCCCTGAATCAGTGAGCTGCGGCAGTTACCAGACTTCTCAACCCACAAACACCAAAGACAACAGAGAAGGTTAGTGGGGAAAGCTTCTGGGGACAGGGTGATAGAGTTCCCGGTCCAGCCACCACCCCGGGGGCAGTGGAGGTGGGGCAGCTATAGAACTACAGCTGCTGTTGCTTCAGGCTCCAGGCCCACCTGGTGGGAGGAATTAAGTGGTGGATCAGAGCACGAGTGCAGAGCCTGCTGAAGATCTGAGTCCAGTACGGGTTGGGGGTTCTTGGGGAAGGAGGAGTGCTGGTGTGGCAGAGCTGGCACATCCCCTCAAGCTTGGAACAAAGTACTCTTTTTTTAATATTTTTTTTTTTTTGCAGGGGGGAAGGCAGGGCAATTGGGGTTAAGTGACTTGTCCAAGGTCACACAGCTAGTAAATGTGTCAAGTGTCTGAAGCTGGATTTGAACTCAGGTACTCCTGACTCCAGGATCGGTGCTCTACTTACTGCACCACCTAGCTGCCGCCAAAGTACTCTTTACAAGGAGTCATACCCCGATGAAAAACTCAAGGGTCAAGTAAGTTGGCTGGGAACATGGCCAGGCAGCGAAAACGCACCCAGATTCAGTCTCAGACTTTGGAATCTTTCTTTGGTGACGAAGACCAAAACATACAGCCAGAAGAAGTCAACAAAGTCAAAGAGCCTACAGTAAAAGCCTCCAAGAAAAACATGAACTGGTCTCAGGCCATGGAAGAGCTCAAAAAGGATTTGGAAAAGCAAGTTAGAGAAGTAGAGGAAAAATTGGGAAGAGAACTGAGAAGTATATGAGAAAACCATGAAAAACAAGTCAATGACTTGCTAAAGGAGACCCAAAAAAATACTGAAAAATATACTGAAGAAAACAACACCTTAAAAAATAGTCTCACTCAAATGGCAAAAGAGCTCCAAAAAGGCAATGAGGAGAAGAATGCCTTGAAAGGCAGAATTAGCCAAATGGAAAAGGAGGTCCAAAAGACCACTGAAGAAAATACTACCTTAAAAATTAGATTGGAGCAAGTGGAAGCTAGTGACTTTATGAGAAATCAAGATCTTATAAAACAGAACCAAAGGAATGAAAAAGTGGAAGACAATGTCAAATATCTCATTAGAAAAGCCACTGACCTGGAAAATAGATCCAGGAGAGATAATTTAAAAATTATTGGACTACCTGAAAGCCATGATCAAAAAAATAGATATCATCTTTCAAGAAATTATCAAGGAGAATTGCCCTGATATTCTAGAGCCACAGGGCAAAATAGAAATTGAAAGAATCCACCGATTGCCTCCTCAAGTAGATCCCAAAAAGAAATCTCCTAGGAATATTGTCAGCAAATTCCAGAGCTCGCAGATCAAGGAGAAAATACTGCAAGCAGCCAGAAAGAAACAATTTGAGTATTGTGAAACACAGAATAACCCAAGATCTAGCAGCTTCTACATCAAGAGATCGAAGGGCTTGGAATACCATATTCCAGAGGTCAGTGGAGCCAGGATTAAAACCAAGAATCACCTACCCAGCAAAACTGAGTATCATGCTCCAAGGCAAAATATGGGCTTTCAATAAAATAGAGAACTTTCAAGCTTTCTCAGTGAAAAGACCGGAGTTGAATAGAAAATCTGACTTTCAAACACAAATATCAAGAGAAGCATGAAAAGGTAATCAAGAAAAAGAACAAGAAAAAGAAATTGCAAGGGACTTACTAAAGTTGAACTGTTTTGTTTACATTCCTACATAGAAAGATGATGTGTATGATTCATGAGACCTCAGTATTAGGGTAGCTGAAGGGAGTATGCATATGTATATGTATGTTTATGTGTGTATATATACATATATATATGTGTGTGTGTGTGTGTGTGTGTGTGTGTGTGTGTGTGTGTGAATGAGTATGTGTTTATATTTGTATGGGTATATATGCTTATATGTACCTATATATATATACACTTATATATACATGTGTGTGTATATATATGTATATGTGTGTGTGTGTGTGTGTGTGTGTATATATATATATATATATGTATACAGAGAGAGAGAGAGAGAGAGAGAGAGAGAGCACAGGGTGAGTTGAATATGAAGGGATGACATCTAAAAGAAATAAAATCAAATTAAGGGATGAGAGAGGAATATATTGAGAGAGGGAGAAAGGGAGAGATAGAATGGGGCAAATTATCTCGCATGAAAGTGACAAGAAAAAGCAGTTCTGTAGGAAGAGAAGGAAGGCAGGAGAGGGGGAATGAGTGAATCTTGCTCTCATCAGATTTGACCTGAGGAGGGAATACCATACATACTCAATTGGGTATCTTACCTCACAGGAAAGAAGGAGGAAGAAGATAAAAAGGGGGGGGATGATAGAAGGCAGGACAGATGGGGGAGGAGGTAATCAAAAACAAACACTTTTGAAAAGTGACAGGGTCAAGGAAGAAAATTCAATAAAGGGGGATAGGTTAGGAAGGGGCAAAATATAGTTAATCTTTCACAACATGAGCATTGTGGAAGGGTTTTACATAATGATACACATGTAGCCTATGTTGAATTGCTTGACTTCTTGGGGAGGGTGGGTGGGAAGGGAAGAGGGGAGAGAATTTGGAACTCAAAGTTTTTAAAAACAGATGTTCAAAAACAACAAAATAGTTTCTGCATGCAACTAGAAAATAAGATACACAGGCAATGGGGCGCAGAAATTTATCTTGCCCTACAAGAAAGGAAGGGAAAGGGGGATGAGAGGGGAGTGGGTTGACACAAGGGAGGGCTGACTGGGGAACAGGGCAACCAGAATATACACCATCTTGGAGTGAGGGGGGAAGGTAGAAATAGGGAGAAAATTTATAATTCAAACGCTTGTGAAAATCAATGCTGAAAACTAAATATATTAAATAAATTAAATAAAAATTTTAAAAAAAGACTTTATGGGACTACAATTTGCTGTGTTTTAAGCTCTTATTACAGAGATAGCTGTCATAAAGTCAATAGTGGAATGGTATGCACTTACAGGTTGAAAACTTCTAAAGGTGGATATCTGTGCCTGGGGAAAGGTTTTGAAGACACCCTGGACACAGCCGAGGTAGGATCTTCCTGACTCTATTTCCCAATTTTGCTATTTCCTTTCTGAAAAGGAAAAATTCCCCACCTGAAAGGTCTTCTTTCAACATCTAGTGACTATATGATTGGCTATCAGATATGACTCATGCCTGGAATCAAACAGAGCTAAGGAAGTTATTTCCTTCTGTTAAGATATATGACATTGTCCCTCTTTTTTCTTTTATAACAAATTTATACTATCAAGAAGCTTTGTAAGCACAATGCTAAATCTGTTAGGTAATATATGGAAATTGGAATATCTCTGAGTTACTATGATGGGATGCAGGAATGAATAGCTTACAATTTTGACCTATGTTCATGGCCAAATAAAAATAAAAATAATATAGAGATAACATCCTCTAAAAGGAGGAAATGATTAGACAAAATAATAAGACAAAAAGATGTAATGTGATAGATGTCTAATTCAATAGGAAAACAAATTTTGAGAAAAGCAATGGGATCAGATTGATTCTTCTAAGAATTATATACAGAGGTGTATGATTGACTTTCAAAATTTATCATGTTTTGGAAATAAGATCTCAACTTTGGATTTTTGCACAAAAATTGTATAAGGTAGTGGTAAAGGTGAAATTTTATCTCCTTTATTAAAGTATCTGATAATTTCAAAAGGAAGATGAGTTAATTTTATGGTTGGACTTTCACGTTTTAAAGGATTCTTATACCAGGCATAAGATTTAAGTAAGGATAGAAACAACAGATAGTAAAATATAAACTGAAATACTCTGAAGCTTCAAAAATGGAAAATCAAATTTAAGTGATTGTATTAAGTTACATGAAGTAAGAATTATCTGGGAACATCTAGATCTGAACCAGAAGAAGCAGAACTCCCTCTTAGAATAAGACCTTTTTGTCAAAGAAAGGATATCTAGGGACCAGATGACTATATCAGGCACCTGGGATTCAACAAGTGCTGCTTAAATGGACATTGGGAATAGGTAACTGGGATACAAGGAATTTAATGTTGGTTAACATTGTTAACAATGATTGCATTACTTTGCATGGTGCATGTTTAAATTTTCTTGGTTATCTAATATGTAAATGTAAACATGTGACATAAATCCCCACCCCACCCCCATACCAGTCTATTGTGAACCATCTAAGTGGTTTGGCCTGTACCTGACTTAATGTAATTGTGCAATTTTGTGAATCGTGAGAAAAACTTTATTGGGCTGTTTGAACCTAGTCCTGCGTGGCTGGGAAACTGAAGCATTTCTATGTGCCTTTAGTCAAGGACCTATGTTGTGCTGTTTTCTCTTAATTATCAAATCATATGTGTTCTGGGAGCCCCTGTCAGGTCTGATTACTCCTATAGCTGCCAACTTGTGGATATGGACTCCTTGATCCCTCTGTCACATCTAAAGATTGCCCCTGCTACCGAGTGGACATCTGAGCCCACAGGAGACCTTGCCCTCTCATTTCAAAGGGGCCTGAAAAAGACAACATCAGACATAGACAGCATTCCCAAGAGTCTGGACCAGACCTGAATGAAGAACAGCCCTTTCTTTACCTCAGTCCCTTTGCATTACCAAGACTGGTTACCTATATTTCTGGTATCTTTAGCTTATTTTACTTAGTCACTCTATTTTTCCCATTATGCTCCCTACCCTGATCCCCTTGCAACTTGCTCACTCTGCTTGTTTACACTTGCTTTACAATTACTGCCCTATCGCTGGAGATGTCCAACCATAGGAAGAAAAAAAATGCGAATCCACCTAGATAAGGATTTTTAGAACTTCGGTCCTAAGAGAGAGGTTTTTCCATACCTTCCTTGGTCTACAAGTGAAGCTTTCAGCTTGCCAAAAGGAGGAAATGATAATCATTTAATATCAAATTAGTAGCTTCAATAAAGGTCAGAGCCTGAACTGATTAACCAGAAGAAGAGCCTGAACTGATTAACCAGAGGAAGAGCCTGAACTGATTAACCAGAAGAAGAGTCTGAACCTAACAACCTCTTTGTTCTCTGAGTAAACTCAGAGAATATCTCTTCCTATGTCAACAAGGTCAGATTGGGCTGACTTAAGGGCATTCTTTCTTCTGTCTATTAGCCATTAAAGTTGAGACCCTTAACCCAAGAAACTATCTTGCTTAATATTTTATGGACGTATGCTGTGTTATGGAATGTTAACAGTAAATTAAACACAGAAACTCTGGGTTGTAGTTTCAATTGACCCTTGTCAACTCTCTTATTTTACTGTATTTACAACCTATTCAATTTAGAAAAGTCCTTTTCTTGTATCATGGTTAAACATACATGGAGATCATAAATTGAGTAACACAGACATGCTGAGTTGTGACTCCTCTAAAAATGTATTTAAACCTTCTCATTCTTCTGTTCAGGCAGTCAGATTTTGTCTGGCTCCATACATGTATGTATCCACTAGCTTTAAGGGAATAAACAATATGAATTTACATATCACCTAGCCTGCTTGCTTTCTTTAACCAAACTTTCAGATCGACACTTGTTACCTTTTCAAGTTAAATAATTTACCACCAATCAGGTGTCTGACCTGGATGCCATATTACTCCTCCACGAAGATGTCTAATAACTTCACCGAAAATATCATGCTAAAAAGAATGGGAGGGGACTCTGGAAAGGTGGCAAAATAGGACAGGAAATATTTGGTTCTCCAAGAATCTCCTTAAAGGAAGAAAATGAATTGCCTGACACTGTAGACAGTATAAAGTACCTGGGAGTCCAACTGACAAAACGAAAATAGGAACTGTATAAACCAAATTATAAAAACCTTCATATACAAATAAAATCAGATTTAAATAATTGGAGAAGTATTAATTGTTCATGGGTAGGAAGGGCCAATATAATAAAAATGATAATTTTATCCAAACTGATTTATATATTCAATACCATTCCAATGAAATTACCAAGCATTTTTTTTCTCAATTACAAAAAGTAATAAGAAAATTCATTTGGGAAAACAAAGTCAGGAATATCAAACAAAATAATGAAAAAAATGTCAAGAAGGGAGGTTTAGCAGTACCAGATCTTATGCTCTATTATAAGACAGTATGCATCAAAACTCTCTGGTACTGGGTAAGAAATAGAAAGATAAATCAATGGAATAGTGTGTAAATACAGCACCAAATAAACATAATAACCTTGTATTTACGAAGTGTGAAGACTTAATATTTTGGTATAAGAATTCATTATTTGGTAAAAAAACAAATTGTTGGGAAAACTGTAAAGCACACATGCAAACACACACATAGACATATACATAACTATTTGTATGTAATGGTGGCCAACTCTGAAAGAGTTGGAGAAAAAAAAGAAAATCATGTGATAGTTTTGTTTTGTTCTAAATTTTAAAGGAATAGGAAGTTGTCCATGGTAGACTTGGAATTGCAGGTATTATCATTTTTTATAGTATTATGTAATGAAAATGCTTGTTTCATTACATAAATTAGAAACAAATTAAAAGTAACTTGTCAAATAGTAAATAGCTTATTTTAGTGCCCTGTGAATTCACATGATCTGAGCAACATTGAAAACCTATGATGGGCCATGACCAGCACTATTATGGGCCAAATGGACAGTTTGTCCAAAGCATGCTTAATATTCAATATAATCAAAATGTGGTTTCATGACAATTTATGGAATATGTTTCAAAATACCTGAACTGAATGCCAATATATGTTACAAAAAAAAAAAACAAAACAGAAATCCAGGAGTTACCCCAAAAGGACATTAAAATGTGTTTTAAGAGGTAAAAAATTTGGTAAGGAGAAGTAAAATAGAGTAATTATCACATACAAATTAATCTTCTCGGTATTAGGTGGGAGTGAGGGCAGGTTGTGCTGAAACCTTATTCTTATGAGATTAACAGAAGAGCAACTAGAATATCTAAACAAACCTATTTTAGAAAAAGAAATTAAACAGGCCATAAATGAGCTTCCTGAAAAAAAAAAAAGCATCAGGAGCAAATGGATTTGAAAGGGAATTTTACCAAACATTAAAGATCACCTAATTCCAATATTAAATCAATGATTTGGAAAAATAGGCAAAGTAGTGGTACTACAAACTCCTTTTATGAAATGAACTTGGTATTGATACCCACACCAGGAAGAATAAAAATAGAAGGAAAATAATAGACCAATTTTATGAATGAATATGGATGCAAAAATCCTGAATAAAATACTAGCTAGGAAATTACCATAATATATCACAAAGATTGCACATTGAACCCAATTTGGTTTTATACAGGGAATGAAGGGACGCTTGAACTTACAGAAAATTATTCACATAATTGATTATATCAATAGTAATAAAAATCACATGGTTACATCAATAGCTCAAGAATAAGCTTTTGATCAAATACATTTCTATTTAAATCCTTGAAAGTACAGGTATTTATAGATTTTCCCTTAAATTAATAAAAATAAAAAGCATTTACCTAAACACATCAGCAATCATCATTTGTAATGTGGATAAGATAGAAGCCTTCCCAGTTAGCTGAGGTGTGAAACAAGGATGCCCACTGTCACCTATACTATTCAACGTTGTATTGGAAATACTAAGAATAACAATTAAGAGAAGAAATACAACTAATCAGAATAGGGAATGAGGTAATAAAACTCACCTTTTTTGGTAGAGGATAAGATGATATACTTGTAAAATCCCAAAGGCCCAATCAAAAAGTTTATTAAAGCAGTTAATAATTTTAGCAAAGTAGCAGGGTATAATTTAAACCCATATAAATCATCAGCATTCCTATATATCACCAACAAAGCCATGCAGGAAGAGATAGTAAGAGATACTCCATTTAAAATAACTCTAGACAGTATATAATTCCTGCGAGTACAGCTGTGAACCCAGGCACTGGTAGCCCCCGTAGAGTTTTCATTATTTCTTTATTAGGTTTGGCATTTCCCTATTATTTTTGTCAAACCACTGTGGATGTTTACAAGTGTTCTGGCTCAGATGACTAATTGTGGTACTGTACAACAAATCTCTGAAAGCCCCTCCCTTCTTTTCTGCTGGAATGCTGCAAACCTTGTGTTGGCTCAGTTTTCTCTCTAAGTTAGTAACAAACTATTTTTCCATGGAGAATCACTCTAATCTGTTGACATTAAGTCTGGTAGCCATCTTGCCTTGTGGCTTCTGCTTTTGTTGAATGTGAATGTCTAGCTTGGAGTAAATGAGTCTCTGATGGGTCCACTACTCTGGGGTGTACACCTCCCTCCTTTGTCACTCCCACAGCTTGTCTCTCTCTTCTCTTTACAATGGTAGAGTCTATTGAAGGCCAGTGTTTGCCCTGACAGTACGCAAAGTTTTGTTGCATTTAGGTTGGTGATGGTCATGAGCCACATAACTCTCAAGTATTCATTGCTATGGCATATATTACATGTATATATCTTTTGGGGTATATTTGATTATTTTCTTCATATTTAGAGACCATGTTCAAAGCAAATGAGGTGACTAGAAATCATGGAATTTTTCTGGAAAACCATGACCTGCAAAGATTCCTGAGTGATGGTCTTTGGGATTTCAAGTTGAGAGGAATCCATGACTCTAATATCAAGTTACACAAAAATCCAAAGAGTGACTGTGAATTTGATGAAATTGAAAAGAGATTCAGACAGTCTTCTATCCTAAATCACTGTAGGAAAATGACCTCAGGGAATGACTCTGTTCAGGACAGTGAATAGAGCAAATGCTTTATTGAACATGTAGAGCTTTTTCAGTCCCATGAGAAGCCTCCTGAAATGCCAATGTATTTGGGTAATCAATGGGAAATGGCCTGGAACTGGAGTTCATACCTCATGAGATATCAGAAAAGTGATGCTGGAAAAATGTTTTCTGAAAGTAGTAAAAGTGGGAAGGCCATGAGTCAGAACTCTAAGCCCATTACTCATCAGCAAATTCTCATTAGAAAGGAGCCTGATGATGGGCAGCTAGGTGGCACAGTGAGTAGAGCACAGGCCCTGGAGTCAGGAGGACCTGAGTTCAAAACAGGCCTAAGACACTTGACACAAATACAAGCCATGTGACTTTAGGCAAGTCACTTAACACCAATTGCCCTACCAAAAAAAAAAAAAAACCAAACAAATAAACAACCAAAAAAAAGAAACCTGATGAATTTAATGAATGTGAAGCAACTTCATCCCATCTCTCATCTCTTCCTTGCCAGTCTAGATTTCACCCTGGAATGAAAAGTTATGTATGTCCCCAGTATGGGAAGGCTTTTGGTTGGAACTTAGATCTTGATAGATCTCTTAACATTCATAATGGGGTGAAGTTTTATGAATGTGGGAAGGCTATGTGCTACAGATCTCTTCTTATTGGCCATCAGAGGATCCACGGGGAGAGAAACATTTTGAATGTAAGCAATGTAGACTTTCAGAAAGAGCTCTCATCTTGCTGCCCATTGGAGAATCCACAGTGGAGAGAAATCTTATGAATGTAATCACTGTGGAAAGGCTTTTACAGACAAGGGCAATCTTGCTACACATCAGAGAATCCACACAGGAGAGAAACCTTATGAATGTAATCAATGTGGAAAGAATTTCACAAGCAGGCAGAGTCTTGCTGCTTATCAGAGAATCCACACAGGAGAGAAACTATTTGAATGTAATTAGTGTGGAAAGACTTTCATACAGAGCTCCCATCTTGCTGTCCATTGGAGAATCCACAGTGGAGAGAAACCTTATGAATGTAATCACTGTGGAAAGGCTTTCAGAAAGAAGTGCCATCTTGCTGCCCATCAGAGAATCCACACTGGAGAGAAACCTTTTGAATATAATCAATGTGGAATGACTCAGAAAGTGCTCCCTTCTTGCTGCCCATCAGATAATCCACACTGGATAGAAACCTTATGAATGTAAACACTCTGGAAAGGCTTTCATAAACAGGAGAAATCTTGGTGCCCATGAGAAAATCCACACTGGAGAGAAACCTTATGAATATAATCACTGTGAAAAGGCTTTCACAGACAGGGGTGATCTTGCTGCACATCAGAGAATCCACACTGGACAGAAACCTTTTGAATGTAATCAGCATAGAAAGGCTTTCATATTGATGTGGTATCTTGCTGCATATCAGATAATCCATACAGGATAGAAGTGTTTTGAATGTAATCAGTGTGGAAATGATTTCAAACAGAGATGCATTCTTGCTGCACATCAGAGAATCTACACAGGCAAGAAACCTTATGGATGTAAGCAATGTGGAAAGACTTAGATACTCCTTCAATCTTGCTACTCACCCAAAAATCCACACTGGAAAGAGACCTTTTGAATATAATCAATGTGGAAAATCTTTGACATGGAGCTACCATCTTGCTTTACATCAGAGAATTCACACTGGGGAGATGCCCAAGAATGTAATTATGTGGAAAGTCTTTCAGATAGAGCTCCACTACTGTTATACATAAAAAAAACCCTGATACTTAGGAGAAGTCTTATGAATGTAGTCAATGTGGAATGATTTCACACTGAGCTCAGATTTTGCTAAACATGAGAGAATCCCCACTGCAGACAAACCTCATGAGTTTTATGAATGTGGTAGAGCTTTTAGTTACCACTGCTGACATATGTAACAAGTTTCCATACTTGGAAGAAACCTTATGAATATAATCAAAGTGGTGATGCCTTCAAGCAACAATCATGGCCTGTTTCCTATCTCAGAATTCTTAGAAATCTGATCATTGTCATGGAGAAAGAAAGGCATTCAGATGGAGTTCAGAGCTTCTTCAGTTTTAGGACAATCCATTCTCAGGGGCAAATCCCTATGACCTCATTGTGGGAAGGCTTTTAGTTAGAGATCATCTCTTACTTTCCATCAGATGCTTCACTGTGGACAGAAGCCTTACAAATGGGATCATGGGGTCATGCTTTTCTCTGGAGGACAGTGATCAGTAGACAATCTTGTTCCTATTGGAATGAAGGTAGAAAAAGGCAATGGATGTGGGAAGGACTTCTCCTAGAGCTCCTCCTTGACTATATTTTGGAGAATCATGCTGGAGACAAAGCTTTGGGATCTAATTACAAAATCCTAATGTTTGTCATCCCTCTTCAATATTTCATGGCATTCATAGCCATTTCTTCAGCCATTCCCCCATTAATTGGTGCTCGCTTTTTTTACTATTGTTTGCTGCAGAAAAATTCCTTCTTTCAATGTTTTGGTACCTGTCAGACATTAATTTCTGCAATGCTTTCTTTAAGGAGCTAGGTGACATGGTGCATGAAGTGCTATCCTTGGAACCACAAGGCCTGACTTCAAGTTCAGTTCTTGGATGAGGACCAAATGACATCACTATGCTAGAGTGAAGTTTCAATGTGTCAGTCTGTGGTTGATCAGACCAATACAAGCTCAGAATGCTCTACCACAGATTGGGCACAAATAATGTATGTGAGCATTTGGGATGGATTCTCTAAATTTGTGCATACTGTGTTTCCTTTGAGCTGTTTTAGTTCTGCTTTGCTCATAGAGCACAGCACCTCCTCTGATGTGGGCATACCAGACTGAAGGGTCCTGTGCCAGTGTCTCCCATGTTACACAATCAGTTCCAAAATTCATAAGAGAGATCTTGAGAGTGTTCTGGTATTGCCTCTTTTGACCACAATGTGAATGCTTCCCCTTTGTGAGTTCTCCATAAAATAGTCTTTTTGGCAAGCATATGTTTTGCATTCAAACATGACCAGCCCATTGGAATTGCACTCTCTGAAGCAGAGTTTGAATGGTTGGCGGTTTAGTTAGAGAAAGTATCTCAGTGTGTGGTATCTTATCCTGCCAGGTGATCTTCAGAATCTTCCTAAGGGAGTTCAGATGGAAGCAGTTCAGTTTCCTGGCATGGCACTGGTAGACTGTCCAGGTTTCACAGCCATATAACAATGAGGTCAGCACAATGGTTCTGTAGACCTTCAGTTTGGTAGTCAATGTAATACCTCTTCTCTCCCACACTTTCCTTCAGAGCCTCCCAAATACTGAGCTCACTCTGGCAATGCATACATCAACCTCATTATCAATGTGTACGTCACTGGAAAGTACACTATCAAAGTAAGTGAACTTATCCACTGCATTCAAAACTTCTCCATTTGCTTTAACCCATGGTTCCATTTATGGATGGTATGGTGGTGGCTGAAGGAGCATCTCTCTTGTCTTGGTGTTAATTGTTAGGCCAAAACTAGGAAAAGCAGCAAAAACTCAATCTTACTTTGTTGCTTCTCAGCTTCAGAGGCTGCATTGAGTACACAACCATCTGCAAACAAAATTGTGCACCCACACTCCCTCCCCTTTGGTTTTGGTTTGTAGTCTTTTCAAGTTAAAGAATTTTCCATCAGTGCAGTAGCTGACCTTGATGCAGTGTTGGTCCTCAAGGAAGACATTTGATGACATGGCTGAAAACATCATGCCAAAAAGCATGGGAGCAAGCATATAGCCTTGTTTCACTCCATTGGTGACTAGGAAAGCTCAAGAGCATTGTCCATTATCTAGAAACCAGGCAAGCATGCTATCATGAAATTGATGTACAATGCTGCTGAACTTCTCTGGTCAACCAAATTTTGACATAATTTTCCATAAGCCCTCACAACTGACAGTATTAAAGGCCTTGGTCAGATCTAAAACATTGTGTACAGACTTCAGTTCTGCTCCTGGCATTTCTCCAGGAGTTGTCAGGCAGCAACACCATATTCACCATTTCTTGGCCCTTTCTGAAGCCACACTGGCTCTCAGGTAGATGACTATCTTCCAGATAAAGGATCAGCTTGTTAAGGAGGACTCTGGCAATAATCTTATCTGACTAAGAGAGAGATGATGCCCCGCCGAACCACGATGGTCACCAGACAATGTATTTCCTTTACGTTTATAGAAACAGACAATGGAAGCATCCTTGAAATCCTGAGAGATACCCTCCTCTTGCCATGTAACCTGGAAAATTTCAGTCAGCTTTTTTATGAGCAATGGACCCCCTTCCTTGAAAATCTCAGCTGGAATAGAATCAGCACCAGGTGCTTTGCCATACAAAAGGAGCCTAATGGCATTCAAAATCTCTTCTTCAGTTGGAACTTCAGCTAGGGAGAGACTGACTTCAACTTGAGGTAAAAAGTCAATTGATGATGGTCTTTTCAGAACACTCTGGAAGTGCTCAGCCCATCTCTCCAGGATTGGGTCCTAATCACTAATCAATGTGGCTCCATCAGCACTGAGAAATTGAGATGCACTATGTTTTTGGCCCATTAATAGCCTTCAGCATATCATAAAAGTGCTTTGGATTGGTACTATCGGCATAAAACTGAATTTCATTTGCCTTCTTACTGAGCCAAGAATCCTACATCTCTCTAAGCTTCACTTGTACTTTACTTTTGACAGAATTAAATGGTGCCTTCTTAGAGATGGATAAACTATCCTATTGGCAAACCCTGTGGAATTATCTTTTTTTTCATTTAGAAATTTCTGAATTTCCCCATCATTTTCATGAAATCAGTCTTGATGTTTGTGAGTGTTCTGACCCAGATGAACAAATGCAGTGCTATATACCAAATCTCTGAAAGCTTCCTACTCCTCTGTTACCAACTGTGTGTTGGCTCAACTTTCCCTCCAAGTTAGCAACAAACTGTTTCAGCTCAGAGAAGACCTCTAATCTGTTGACATTAATTTTCCTGGTAGTCATTTTGCTTTCAGGCTGATGATTTTTTTTTTTGGAACTGAATTTCTTTTAGTTTATTAGAATGAGGAAGGTGAACAGCAAAGGCAGGGTCTTTCGAGCTTCATAGTTTGGTCTATAGTAGGCAGGGGTAGGATAGGGATGAAAAGTCAGCTGTAATGAAAGGGTTGTTGATTCAATGCCTCAGTTGGTCCAACTTCCATTATCCTAGTAGTTTTGTGCATTCTGGTCTGAACATGATTTTTTCCTCAAGTAATAAGCGCATCAACTTCTCAAGTAATGTGAGGGCTGAATAACATTTGTAGAGTTGATGAATTACCTGTTTAAGTGATTCTGTTAGTTTTGTACTTCTTCAGGAAAAGATCCAATGGTACAGGTGTTTTGGTGTTCAGAACTGCAACCATATCATAAACAGGCAGGTAAGCATTGACAACCAGGTTGTTCTGGGTCAGAACCAAAGGATGGTTGAAAAGGGAATGAGCACTTTCATATTGGAATGAGAGATCTAAAATTCCAAGGATTGGAAGTTACCAAGTACTGCAGCCTGAGCCTCTGTGGGTACAAATCTCGAGAGGCTGGTTGATTTATAATGTGTTTTCTTGGACTCTGTCCATGTCTCTCCCAGGAGCTCCTGTAGTCCCACCTTTAGGGGTGGGTGATCTGTGACGGGAAGTTTATGACTGTGAGAACCAGGATTTGTGACATGCTGGTTATGTAACACTGGGGACAGGAAGCTTGTGTAAATTTATTTGCCTTAAATGAGTGAGTTGTGTGTTGATGGTAGTTTATTACAGAAAGGTGTGATAGGCATGTCATATGTAAAATAGGTCATATAATGTGTTTTGTGACAGATTGGCTCTGTCCGTGCTGTCAGGAAGTGAGAAGATGATTTTCCTATGGGAAACTAGGGGAAACAGAGATGAAAATCATGTCATGAGCCTCACTAAAGCACTTGAGGAATGGGAGTACTTATGTAATAATTTTTTTCCCCATCCCCTCCATTTCATTTTGTGTCTTTCTTTTTTTTTCTTTATAATTTTTTTTTTTTTTTTTAGTTTACAACACTCAGTTCCACAAGCTTTTCGGTTCCAAATTTTCTCTCACTCCCTTCTCCCTCCCCTTCCCCCCAAGACCGCACGTAATTCAATGTAGGTTCTACATATACCTTCACATTGAATTTATTTACATATTCCAATTGTAAAGAAGAATTATAACCAATGGAATGAATCATGAGAATGGAGAAAAGAAACCAAAAAAGAAGGGGAAAAAAAGAGAGCAAAATTTTGCCTCAATCTGCATTCAAACTCCATAATTCTTTCTCTGGATGTGCATGGCTTTTTCTATAATAAATCTTTTGGAGCTGTCTTTGAACCTTGCATTGATGAGTCAAATCCATCAAAGTTAGCTCTTATAGATACTGTGTGTCTGTAATCATGTATAATGATCTCCTGGTTCTGTTCCCCTCACTCAGCATCAGTTCATATACATCATTCCAGGTTGCAATGAAGTCCATCTGCTCCTTTCTTATAGCACAATAGTATTCCATTACATTTACATCATACCACAATTTGTTTAGCCATTCCCCAATTGATGGGTGTCCCCTTGATTTCCAATTTTTTGCCACCACATAAAGAGCTGCTATATTTTTGTACATAAGGGTCCTTTTCCCACTTGTATGATCTTTTGGGGATATAACCCTAGAAGTGGTATTGCTGGGTCAAAGGGTATGCACATTTTATAGCCCTTTGGGAATAGTTCCAAATTGCTTTCTAGAATGGCTGGATCAGTTCCCAACTCCACCAACAAGGTAATAATATTCCAATTTTCCCATATCCTCTCCCACATTGATCATTTTCCTGTTTTGTCATTTTAGCCAATCTGACAGGAGAGATGTGGTACCTAAGAGTTGTTTTGATTTGCATTTCTCTGATCAGTAGTAATTTAGAGCATTTTTTCAGATGCCTATAGATATCTTTAATTTCTTCCTCTGAAAACTGTCCCTTCATATCCTGACCATTTCTCAATTGGGGAATGACTTCTATTCCTATAAGTTTGGCTCTGTTCCCTCTATATTTTAGAAATACTGGTTGTAAAGATTCTTTCCCAATTTTCTGCTTCCCACCTAATTTTTGTCGCATTGGCTTTTATACAAAAACTTTTGAATTCAAATTATTCATTTTGAATTTTGTAACACTCTGTCTCTTCTTGGGTCATGAATTCTTCCCTTTCCCATAAATCTGACAGGTAAACTATTTCTTGCTCTTCCAAGTTGCTTATAGTATCAGCCTTTACTCCTAAATCATGAACCCATTTTGACTTTATTTTGGTATATGGTGTAAGATATTGGTCTATGCCCAGTTTCTGCCCTACCATCTTCCAATTTTCCCAAAAGTTTTTGTGAAATAGTGAATTCTTAACCCAGAAGCTGGATTCTTTGGGTTTATCAAAGAGTAGATTGCTATAGTCATTGACTACTGTGTCTTGTGTACCTAAGCTATTCCACTAATTCATCACTCTATTTCTTAGCCAGTACCAAGTAGTTTTGATGGCTGCTGCTTTATAATACAGTTTAATATCTGGTATGGCTAGGCCACCTTCCCTAGCATTTCTTTTCATTAATTCCCTTAATATTCTGGCCCTTTTGTTCTTCTAGATGAATTTTGTTATTTTATCCAGCTCTGTAAAATAATTTTTTGGTAGTTTGATTGGTATGGCACTAAGTAAATTAATTTAGGTAAAATTGTCATTTTTGTTATATTAGCTCAGCCTAACCACGAACAGCTGATGTTATTCCATTTATTTAGATCTGACTTTGTGTGAAAAGTGTTTTGTAACTGTGTTCATATAGGCCCTGGGTTTGTCTTGGCAGGTAGATTCCCACACATTTTATAGTGTCTACAGTTGCTCTAAATGGGATTTCTGTTTCTATCTCTTGCTGTTGGGCTTTGTTAGTAATGTATAGGAATTCCAAGGATTTATATGAGTTTATTTTATATCCTGCAACTTTGCTAAAGTTTTTTATTATTTCAAGTAGTTTTTTACTTGATTCTCTAAGTAAGTATCATGTCATCTGCAAAGTGATAACTGAGTTTCTTCTTTCCCTATTCTAATTCCTTCAATTTCTTTTTCTTCTCTTATTGCTAAAGCTAACATTCCTAGTACCAAACTGAATGGTAGGGGTGATAATGGACATCCTTGTTTCACCCCTGATCTTATTGGGAATGCATCTAGCTTATTCCCATGACATATAATGCTTGTTGAGGGTTTTAGGTAAATGCTACTTATCATTTTAAGGGAGACTCCCTTCAGTCCTATGCTTTCTAGTGTTTTTAATAGGAATGGGTGTTACATTTTGTCAAGTTTTTTCTGCATCTATTGAGATAATCATATGGTTTCTGCTAGTTTTGTTGTTGATATGACCAATTATGCTGATAGTTTTCCTAATATTGAACCAGCTTCACTTTCCTGGAATAAATAGCACATTATTCTTGTGATGTTGCTGCAATCTTTTTGCTAATATTTTATTTAAAAAATTTGCATCAATATTCATTAGAAAAATTGATCTATAATTTTCTTTCTGTTTTGACTCTTGCTGGTTTAGATATCAGTACCATATTTGTGTCATAAAAGGAATATGGTAAGACGCCTTCACCTATTTTCCCAAATAGTGTATAAAGTATGGGAATTACTTGTTCTTTAAATGTGTGATAGAATTCACATGTAAAATCATCTGGCCCTGGAGATTTTTTCCAGGGAGTTCATTGATGGTTTGTTCAATTTCTTTTTCTGAGATGGAGTTTCTTAGGTATTTTACTTCTTCTGTTAACCTCAGCAGTTTATATTTTTGTAAATATTCATTCATTTCCCTGAGATTGTCAAATTTATGGGCATCCAATTGGGCAAAACAAACCCTAATTATTGTTTCAATTTCCTCTTCATTGGAGGTGAATTCACTCTTTTCATTTCTGATACTGGGAACTTGGTTTTATTCTTTTTTTTTTTAAATCAAATTGGCCAAAGGTTTATCTATTTTATTGTTTATTTTTCATAAAGCCAACTCTTTAATTTATTAGTTCAATAGTTTTCTTGATTTCAATTTTATGAATCTCTTCTTTGGTTTTCAGTATTACTAATTTTGTATTTAACTGGGGATTTTCAATTTGTTCTTTTTCTAGCTTTTTGAATTGCATGCCCAATTCATTAATCTTCTTTTTATCTATTTTATTCATGTAAGCATTTAGAGACATAAAACTTCCCCCAAGAACTGCTTTTGCTGCATCCTATAAGCTTTGGTATGTTCTCATTATTGTCATTCATTTGAATGAAGTTATTATTTCTATGATTTGTTCTTTGACCCACTCATATTTTAGGATTATTTAGTTTCTAGTTAATTTTTAGTTTATCTTTCCATGGTCCTTCATTACAAATAATTTTTATTGCATCATGATCTGCTGCCTTTCTGCAGTGGATTGTGAGGTTTTTATGCCCTAGTACAAGGTCAATTTTTGAGTATGTGCCATGTACCACTGAGAAAAAGGTATATTCTTTTCATTCCCATTCATTTTTCTCCAGAGGTCTATCATATCTACCTTTTCTAAAATTCTATTCACCTTAATTTCTTTCTTGTTTATTTTGAGGTTAGATTTATCAAGTTCAGAGACGGGAAGGTTGAGATCCCCCACTAGTAGAATTTTGATGTCTATTTCTTCCTGGAATTCCCTTAACTTCTCCTCTAAAAATTTGTATGCTATACCACTTGGAGCATATATGTTAAGAAATGACATTGATTTATTGTCTATGGTGCCTTTTAGCAGGATATAGTGTCTTTCCTTATCTCTTTTAATTAGATCTATCTTTGCTTTTGCTCTTAGAGTAGGATTGCTACCCCTTCTATTTTTACTTTAGCTAAAGTGCAATATATTTTGCTCCAGCCTTTTACCTTTACCCTGTGTGTATCTTTCTGCTTCAAATGTGTTTCTTATAAACAACATATTGTAGGATTATGGTTTTTAATCCATTCTGCTATCTCCCTCTATTTTATGGGAAAATTCATCCCATTCACATTCACAGTTATGATTACTATCTGTGTCTTTTTCTCTATCCTATTTCCCCCTCCTGTTTATGCTTTTATTTCTCCCTTCCACACCTCAAGAGTTTTGCTTTTGAATGTCACCTTCTCCCTAATCTTACCCTTTGCCCCTTGCTACTTCTTCCCTCCCTTCTAACCACCCCCTGCCCTTTTCTTTCCTCTTTCCTCTCCTACTGGCTGTAGAGCAAGTTTGATTTCTATACTTATCAGAGTATGTTATTCCCTCCTTGAACCAAATCCAATGAGAGTAAAGCTTAAATACTGCTCTTCTGCCTCCCTTCTTTGCCTCTACTATAATGTATTTGTGCCTCTTCATGTGACATAATTTATCCTTTTCTATCACCTCCTTTTTAGGCTACCAAAGCCCCTCTTCTGGCTCCTCTATTTCAGGGTTTCTCCCAAGGGAGTATTATCTGGGTGAGGAAGGGAGGGATGAGAGACATTTTACCTGGTCATCATGACTCCTGGAAGTTTAAGAAGGCAAGTTTCAAACCTTTAGACTGTGGTCTGCAAGCCTCAGGAGTAGTTGCTCTTATGGCCGCAAGTGCTGTGCTGCTGTCCCCCGTAGCTCTGACAGACTCCTGTCCTGGGCTGAGAGGCCTGGGGATCACCACCAGTTTCATATGCCCAGCATTCTCCCTGCCCAGTTTGCTGGCTTGGTTCTGTTGCTACTCCCGTTCTGGTGTGGTCTGGTGCAGTTCTGTGCACTGGGCATTCTCCCAGCCTAGAGATCCACCCTGTTGACCCTGAGGACTCTCCTGGCTTGGAAATTTGCCACACTCAGTCTACTAGTGGCTTCTAACTCTCAAATATGCTCATATTCATATCTGAAAGAATTTGTGAGAGAGCTCCAGTAAGTTCCTGCATTCACAGTGCCATCTTGGCTCTGCCTGGGGCTGATGCTTTTGTTGAATGGGAATATCTGCCTTAGAGAGGATAAGTCTATGATCAGTCCAGCATTCTGTACACATTGCCTTTTTCACTCTCACATCCCGTCCGTCTCTTCTCCTTACAATCACATAGTCTGTTAAATGTCAATGTTTTCTGTGATGGTGTATCCGCTAAGTTATATTGCATTTAGGTAAATGGAAGACAGTGTTGGTGACGAGAAGGCCATGAGATGCAAGTCTTCATTAGTAAGTGACTGTTTCCAACATCCATTCCTCCCTAGGACTCCCTGCCAAGTCTAGTAGTCTGAGTCTACTCTAGGATTAAAGTTGCCCAGAATTTTAAGCTTGTCGTCTTTTGGCACATTGATGATAAGGGTCTCCAGATCTTGATAAAAAAAAATTTCTTTGACGTTATTAGAGTTCAACATGGTGGGTGCATTGGCACTGATGATGGTGTTGTGATGTCTACCTGCAAGTGGTAATAGCATTGTCATAAGTCTGTCATTCACTCCTTTTGGCAGGCATACAAGCTTGTTGACTAGATTAGTTTTGATTGCAAAGCCTACGCCACCTTCACGGTGCTCTCCTTCACAGCAGCCACTCCAGAAAAAGGTGTATCCAGCTCAAACTTCAGTAAGCTGGCCTTCATTTGCCAGCCTTGTTTCACTCACAGATACTATTTGGATGCAATACCTACTGAGTTCTCTTACAATAAAAGCTGTTTGTCTTTCAGGTCTACTGGATTTTGTGTTGTCTATGAGGGTGGGCACATTTTATGTATTGATGGTGAGTGGAATCTTCTTTGCAGATGTTTTTGTACATTTTTTTTTGTGTTTTGACCACAAGGTGGGATTCCCTGTCTGCCCCAGTAATCAGGCCAGGGTTGGGTAAACAGATAATTTTTAGGGCACATTTTTTCCTCCTTCATTCTTTTTAAAAAATTTATTTATAGTTTTCAACATTCACTTCCATAAACTTTTGCGTTTTAAATTTTCCCCCCCTCCCTCCCCTCCTCAAGACAGCATGCAATCTGATATATTCACATTAAACATATTTTCATATTAGTAATGTTATAAAGAAGAATTAGAACCTATGCAGGAACCACAAGAAAGAAGAAACAAAACAAACAATGAGAACTAATAGTATGCTTCAATCTGCATTCAGATTCCATAGTTCTTTCTCTGGATGTGTATAGCATTTTCCATTTTGAGTCTTTTGGAATTGCCTCAGATCCTTGCATTGTTGAGAAGAGCCAAGTCTATGAAAGTCAGTCATTGCACAGTTTGGCTGTTACCATGTACAATGTTCTTCTGGTTCTGCTCACTTCACTTAGCATCAGTTCATCTAAGTCTTTACAATTTTTTTCTGAAGTCCACCTGCTCATCATTTCTTATAACACAATAGTATTCTATTATATTTATATACCACAACTTGTTCAGGCATTCCCCAATTCATAGCTATCCCCTCAATTTGCAATTCTTGGTCACCACAAAAAGAGCAACTGTAAGTATTTTTTTACATGTCGGGTTTTTTTCACCAATTTTTATGATCTCTTTGGCATACATCCCTAGAAGTGGTATTGCTGGCTGAAAGGGTAAGTACATTTTTATAGCCCTTTCGGCACAGTTCCAAATTGCTCTCCAGAATAGCTGGATCAGTCTACAACTCCACCAACTAGGTATTACTGTTCCAATTTTCCCATGTCTTCTCAAACATTTATTATTTTCCTGTTTTGTCATGTTAGCCAATCTGATAAGTATAATGTATTACCCCAGAGTTGTTTTGATTTGTATTTCTCTAATAGTGATTTAGAGCCTTTTTTCATATGACTATAGATAACTTTAATTTTTTTCATCTGAAAACTGCCCGTTCACATCCTTTGACCATTTCTCAATTAGGGAATGACTTGTATTCTTATAAATTTGACTCCATATATTCCAGACTTATAGATTTGACTCTATATATTTCAGAAATGGGGCCTTTATCAGAGATATTGGTTGTAAAAATTCTTTTCCAGTTTTCTACTTCCCTCCTAATCTTGGTTGAATTGGCTTTAGGGCACTTTTTCCTAGCACCTTCGTCACACCAGGAGGTGAGCAGTGTAATCCTTTTTTTTTTAATGCTACCTTTTTTATTTTTCTTTTTTGGAGGAAGGCAGGGCGATTGGGGTTAAGTGACTTGCCCAAGGTCACCCAGCTAGTAAGCGTGTCAAGTGTCTGAGGCCAGATTTGAACTCAGGTCCAACTGACTCCAGGACCGGTGCTCTACTCACAGTGCCACTTAGCTACTCCACAGTGTGATCCTTAAAAAGCTGTTCAGACACCCAGGGGCCTGCCAAATCCCACTGCTGCTTCCAGTGAGAAAACAACCCTATGAACTGGGCTGCCTGTATGCAGGATTGGGACTATAGCTCCCAGTGCATCCTCACCTGCTGCTTTGTGATTTGCCTATAGCCACGGGACTTTGAGATTGGTAAAATGGCATGTGTGATGTCTTATGATCTGTACATAAATTAGATTTAAGTGAGGTAGAGTTGCACAAAGTCATTGGCCTCACTCATTCCTCTAGAGTCATCACAGTCCAGTGGCCAGACAGAATCAAGAATGACTAGTGATGGCTTGAGATGCAGTGGATGACCTTGGTGTCTTTGATGTTTAACCATGCTCTAAATGGTCCACAGCACCTGCTTCAGCTGTTTTCATGGCAGTTGGAACAAATCATTCTCATCCACCCATTCCACCATGGGAAGTCTTCACATGTTTGGGGGAGATACCTCCCTATTTCACCAATGGGTTTGAGACCCCTTGGTTACCCTCAAACTGGGTTAGCCCATCTGCCCAAATGATTTACCAGGGTGTGGCCACTGTGTTTGCTACTCCTTCTTGGAGCCACAGATGAGAGTTAGGTGGAATAGGGGGACAGCAAGGGTGGAAAGCAGCCCTGAGAAGGTCTTAGTAGCCTTCACACCAGAGATACCAGTCCTCTCTGAACACACCCTACACCAATAAATAGAATCAAGAGCTGGTTTTAGGAAAAAAACAACAATAAAATAAATAAACCTTTGGTTAATTTGATGACAAAAAAGAAAGAAGAAAACCAAATTACTAGTATCAAAAATGAAGAGTGAATATGCTACCAATGAAGACAAAATTAAAACAATAATTAGTAGCTATTTTACCCAACCCTATGGAAATAAATCTGACAATCTAGGTAAAATGGGTGAATATTTACAAAAATATAAATTGCCCAGATTAATAGAAGAGGAAATAAAATAATTAAATAACCCCATTTTAGAAAAAGAAATCAAACCATCAATGAACTCCCTAAGAAAAATGTCTCCAAGGCCAGATGGATTTACAAGTTATTTGTACCGAACATTTAAACAACAATTAATTCCATTACTATGCAAACTACTTGGGAAAACAGGCATAGAAAGATTCCCACCAAATTCCTGTTACCACACAAATATGGTGCTGATACCTAAACTGGGAAGCCAAAACAGAGAAAGAAAATCATAGACTAATTTCCCTAATGAATATCGATGCAAAAAACTTCAAATAAAATATTAACAAAGAGAATACAACAATTTATCCCCAGGATATATAGTATGACCAGGAATACAATATTGGTTCAATATTAGGAAAACTATTAGCATAATTGACCATATCAATAAAAAATTAACAGAAATCATATGATTAACACAATAGATGTAGAAAAAGCTTTTGACATAATGTGGCACCCATTCCTATTAAAAACACTAGAGAGTATAGGAATTACTGGAGTTTTCCTTAAAATGAAAAACAGTATCTATCTAAAACCATCCACAAGCATTATCTATAATGGGGATAAGCTAGAAGTATTCCTAATAAGAACAGGGGTGAAAAAAGGATGCCCATTATCACCAATATTATTCAATATTGTGCTAGAAATATTAGCTTTAGAAATAAGAAAAGAAAAAGAAATTGAAGGAAGGAGTTAGAATAGGCAATGAGGAAACAAAACTATCACTCTTTGCAGATGATATGATGATATACTTAGAGAATCAACTAAAAACTGACTTGAAATAATTAACAACTTAAGCAAAGTTGCACGATATAAAGCCACATAAATCATCAGCATTTCTATCTATTACCAATAAAGCTCAGCAGCAAGAGATAGAAAGAGAAATTCCATTTGAAATAACAATATAAAATATTTGGGACTCTACCTGCCGAGACAAGCCCAGGAACTACATGCACACAATTACAAAACACTGTTTACACAAATTAAATAAACTGGAAAAAATATCAGTTGCTCATGGGTAGGCCAAACTAGTATAACAAAAATGACAATCCTATTTAAATTAATTTACTTATTCAGTGCTATAGCACACTACCAAAAACTATTTTATAGAGCCAGAAAAAATAACAAAATTCATCCGTGATGTATTTTCACAGAAGTCACTAGTCAACAAATTATGAACATGGAGTATTTCAAATCAGCAATCCTTTGAGAACACCTTCCTCCCCCCCACCACCCCCACCTCCATGCACACACCCTTTAAGCACCACGGTCTCTTTTGAACTTTGAGACAGGTCCCTTCCTGAGCAGGAATGTTTGACATTTCAGCATGCAGTGACATTTCACGACATGACTTCACTTGAGAGGACTGAAGACTGGAAACTCCTGAGTCCTGCTCAGAGGGACCTGTGATTTGATGCTGGATAACCATGAGAATGTATGCTGGATAACCATGAGAATGTTGTCTCTGTGATTGAGAATATCTTTCCTTTAGGACTCGGGGTATTCTGTTATAAGACTCCAACTCTTCTCAGCAGAATCTCCTGGTCTTCTATCTCTGCCCCTGCTACGCTCAACTTCTTCCTCACAAGGATATGCCCTTCTACATCCCTACTCATTGTCCCAGCCATTCCCCTCCCCTGATTCCCTCCTTCCTCAGCCCCCTCCCCTTTCTTCTCTGCAGCCTGGGCTCCAGACTTGCCCACCCCCACTGGACTCTCCTCCAAACTGAAGACATTTACCACCTTTGATGAGGTCAGGCAACCGTATGTTGAGGTTTAGGGGTGCTCAAGACCCCAAAATACCAACACACCTGTCCCACTTGAATGAATTGGACTCCAGTCTTCTTTCAGCCAAAGAGAAAAACAAAGTTCATTAAAGATTCACCAAAATGGGCAGACTCTTAAGGAGTCTGAGCATTAGTGATGTTTATGCAAGTGGGCCAGATCAATTTGCCCCAGAATGAGTCTGAGCACCTTCATGGAGGCAAGATGGATCTCATATACAGAAAGGCTGTGGGAGGGAGCTAGGGGTGGTTCTGGGGTGATGGGAGAAGGGGCTTAGGGGGGGTCTTGAGGAGGAGTCTCAAGAGGATCTTGATGGGATTGGGGTAACTAGAACTCAGACTCCAGGAATGGGATTAAGCACAGGAAATAGCTGAAGGTTACCTGGACATGATAGACAATGGAGGTCTAGGCTAGTTTAAGCACAACAGATTTGGGCATAGATATTCTGATAGGAACAATGGTGGGAAGTTGCCAGACAATGGAGGGCTAGGCTAGGTTAACAGTAACAAGAGATTTGGTCCTAGCAATAATGAAAGGCTTATGGCCTCAGTCAAAGCCTCAAGTGGGAAGATTCAAGAGAGTTCAAGGGGACTTCCAGAGCCTATACCCCAATACCTTGGCCCGTCTCCATTCTTGACCTTCCATACCCTGATCCCAACACTGAGAGGGAATTTCCCTGTCTTATTTTTATTTCCTAAAAGAGGTTCTCTCACTGGAAGACAGCTGGATCCTAATGAGGAGCTGAGGCCAGCACATCAGGATACTTGATCTCAGGGCATATGTTACAGCTCATGTTATAAACTGTCTCTACCCACTTATATAAACCTTCACATCTTCCACTAAGTCTAAGGGTTTGGATGCTACTTGATTAAGCAACCAAAATCCATCCCCTGGAACTTTCCATTATTCCTCTCTTCACCCCTCAAGTTCCAGGCTCTAATGGGAAGAGAAGTGCAAAAAGCAGGAAATGTTGGTCCTCGGGCACAAGGATGTCAGGAAATTAGGAAGGAGGCAAGAGACTAACTCAAAATGGGATTGCTTTTGGGAGTGGGGGAGCTCAAGACTCCAGCACAGAATCCTTAATGATCCTTAGGGCATTATTTATTTATTTATTAGTTTTCTTTTAATGCAAATGTAAAGACACTCCCCACCCTCTGGGACCTAATCTGGCTATGGGGAGTGGTGGGAAGGAAGGGGCTCAATGGCTGGGCTGGGGCCTTAGGGCATAGATTATCATTCAAAATACAGTACTGTAACAGAGTGGGTCTTGTTACCCGAATTGGAAAGGGGAGGTTTCAAAAGTTTGGGGATAAAAATGAAGCCAAAAGAAGGAAGATAGAGGAAAAATATAGAGATATATACTCACATATATACACACACACATATCTTCTTGTATTGGTGGTAAAGATTACTACTCAGTTGAGAATTGAGAGGTTTTTAGAACTTTTCAAGGGAACTCAGGGATTCTAAGACAGGGATGGTATTCTAAGTGTGGAAAATATTATACTATTTTATATCATTTTTGTAATTTCAATAAGACTCAGGGCCTGAACTACTTAACCAGAAGAAAAGCCTGATCCTAACAGTCTCTTTGTTCTCTGAGTAAGCTCAGAGATATCTCTATCTTATATCAACAAATCCAGATGGAGCATTTCTTGCTCTGTCCATGGCCATTAAGGGTGAAAACCTTGACCCCAGACACTATCTTGAATTATGTGACTTTTCCTTATCTTAATATTTTATGGGCATATACTATGTTGTGGAATGTTAATGGCCAATTAAACACAGAGATCCTGGGGTTGCAAATCCAATTGACACTTTGACAACTATCTAATTTGTTGTATTTACAATCTATTCCATTAAGGAAAATCCTCTTCTTGTATCATGGTTAAACATACATGGGGGTCATAAAAATGAGGTCATACAGGCTTGCTAGCTCTGCTAAAATAATGTATATGTTTTCTCATTGCTTTGTTCAGGCAGCCAGAGTTTATACTCTGACTCCTTGTACGTACAAGTAAGCTAGCTCCGCTATGCTTTAAGGGAAAATAATAAACAACATGGATTTTTCTATCACCTAGCTCTGTTGTTTCCTTCAACCAAATTTTCAGGTTTAACATAAGCATGGGAACAACCAGTATAAGGACAAAGCCTGGGATGGAACATCACAAAGGAGGAGAAGCCAAAAGGCCAGTTTGGCAGCTCAGTGCTGTGTGAAGAGGAAATGTGTGTAATCAACTTGGAGAGGTAGCAGGGTCCAGGTTGTGAAGTGCATTTAAATAGAAGACAGAGGCATCTATGATTGCTCACAGATATTATGGGAGCCACTGGAATTTACTGAATGGAAGTGATATGGGGAGGACCGAACTTGAGATCTTTTGTGCTTGGTGGAAGGATGGTGGCTGCAGAAAGGGAACCCTCCTCACAGTTACAGGGCAGAAAAGAGTGCTTGTGGTTGCTCATAGACCAGAGTGGAGGCCAGGAGAGAGGTAGACACCTCTCTTTTAATCATACCACTTTTGAAGAACTGAGAATTTATAGGTCCCTAGAGATATCGCTTAAAAACAGCTGCACAAACCCCCTGAAATTTGGGGCAGTATACTCTCCACTTAACAAATAGCTAAAAAGTCAAATAATTGGCTGGAAAAATGAATAGGGGGAAAAGAATGACTATAGAAGGTTACTTTGTTGGTGAAAAGATGTTTTACACACTCACTGACAAGGAAGATCAAGGCATGCAGCCAGAGGAAGACAAGAAGGCCAAGGCTCCTACATCCAAACCTCCAAGAAAAATATGAAATGGTCTCAGGCCACGGAAGAGCTCAAAAAGGATTTTGAAAATCAAGTAAGAGAAGTGGAGGAAAAACTGGGAAGAGAAATTAGAGTGATGCAAGAATATCATGAAAAATGAGGTAACAGCTTGCTAAAGAAAACCCCCCAAAAATGCTGAAGAAAATAACAGCGTTAAAAACAGACTAACCCAAATGCCAAAAGAGGTTCAAAAACCAATAAGGAAAAGAATGCCTTGAAAAGCAGAATTGGCAAATGGAAAAGAAGGTCCAAAAGCTCACTGACGAAAAAATAATTCTTTAAAAATTATAATGGAGCAAATGGAAGCTACTGGCTTTATGAGAAATCAAGAAATTATAAAACAAAACCAAAAGAATAAAAAAAAGGATGACAATGTGAAATATCTCACTGGAAAAACAACTGACCTGCAAAACAGATCCAGGAAAGATAATGTAAAAATTACTGGACTACCTGAAAACCATGATCAAAAAAAGTGCCTAGACATCATCTTTCAAGAAATTATCAAGGAAAACTGCCCTGATGTTCTAGAACCAGTTGGTAAAATAGAAATGCAAAGAATCCACTGACTACCTCTGGAAAGAGATCACAAAAGGAAAACTCCTAGGGATATTGTCACCAAATTCCAGAGTTCCCAGGTCAAGGAGAAAATATTACAAGAGGCCAGAAAGAAACAATTTGAGTATTGTGGAAACACAATCAGGATAACACAAGATTTAGCAGCTTCCACACAAAGGGATCAGAGGGCTTTGAATATGATATTCCATAGGTCAAAGGAGATAGGATTAAAACCAAGGATCACTTAGCAATATTTCATGGGGAAAAAATGGAATTTCAATGAAATAGAGGACTTCCAAACATTCTTGTTGAAAAGACAAGAGCTGAATAGGAAATTTGCCTTTTAAATACACGAATCAAGAGCAACATGAAAAGGTAAACAGGAAAGAGAAGCCATAGATCTTTACTCAAAATTCAGTACTACAACAGAGTGGGTATTGATCTTGGGTCTTGTTACTGTTTACATTCCTACATGGGAAGATGATATTTGTAACTCAGGAGATCTTTCTCAGTATAAGGGTAGTCAGAGGGTATACGTGTGTGTATGTGTGCATACACGTGTGTGTACATATGTGTAATGGTAATTAAGATGCTTAAGTCAAAGGAAGGCCCAAGTCACATGGGTTAGAGTAGCATGGTTGTGATGCTCTTTGACCCAGAAGAAGTGTATACAAACTCATAGGTTAGCATTTTGCCTTTGGGGGCACACTCATTGAAAGAGTGCTGGTGACCAGACTCTGGGAAAGCCATTGAAGCAGCACCTCCATTTTTAGAAAACCCAGATGTTGGTGCTTCTCTGGTAAATATGTATGTTGTGATTTTTGTCACACAGAAATCTGTCTGTTGATCTGTTTATGTTGTCTCTGTAATTTCTGTTTACATTCGCTCTGAAGTTCAAGGTGCTGGCTTTCCCCCCTGAACTAAGTGAATGGTATATGTTTGTTTAATTAAAGTAAGATTGTTAACCCCTTAAAGTTGCTTTCCTTCGAAAAGCAGATCAAAGGACTTGAGCTAGCAGCCCTCCTGTGTGCTCTTGTTGTTGGTCTTACACAGCCACAGTAGTGGCAAGCAGCATTGTTGTTACAGTGTGTGTGTGTGTGTGTGTGTGTGTAGACAGAGGGCATAGGGTGAGCTGAATATGCAGGGATGATAACTTAAAAATTAAATTAAGTGTTGAGAGGAATGTACTGGGAGAAACAGAAAGGCTCGAGAGGTAGAACATGGTAAATCATCTCACATAAAAGAGGCAACAAAAAGCTTTTACAATGGAAGAGAAGACGAAGGAGGTAAGAGGTAATGTGAGCCTTACTCTCACCAGATTTGGCTTGAAGAAGCAATAACATACACTCAATTGGGTATAGAAATCTACCTTACCCTACAAGAAAGCATGGGGGAAAGGGAGAAGAGAGGAGAGATAATAGAAGGGATGGCAGATTGGGGGAAGGGGCAATCAGAAGCAAAATCTTTTGTAGAGGGACAGGTGAAAGAATAGAATGGAAGGCAAGACAGGATAGAGGGTAACATAATTAGTCTTTCACAATATGACTGTTATCAAGGTCTTTTGCATGACTACACATGTACACGCTATATCGAAATGCTTGCTTTCTCAATTGAGGGTGGGTGGGGAGGGAGGAACATGGAATTCAAAGCTTTAAAAATGGATGTTAAAAATTGTTTTTATATGCAACTGGGAAATTACAGGAAATGGGGTATAGAAATCTATCTGGCCCTAAAAGAAAATGGAAGGGAAGGGGATAAGAAAAAGGGGTTAGGAGTAATAGAAGGGAGGGCAGATTGGAGGAATGGGTAATCAAAATTCATGCTGTCCTGGGGTGTGGGGGGGGAGAGGCAGGGAAGAGACGGGGAGAAAAATTGGAATTTAGAATCTTGTGGAAGTGAACGTTGAAAACTGAAAATAGTTACAAAAAGGAAAAAAAAATTGTGAAATGGACTGCTAAAGATAGCAAGATTGTTTTACAAACATTAAGAGCAACTGCCGGACCAGAAGGTGGGAGGGAAGGAAGGGGAGGGCCAGAGGGCCAGAGGAGTGGAGGTCCTGGGAGCCTGGAAAGGGAGACACCACCAACACTGCTGCAGAGGAGCAGGGTTGCCCTGGAGGTTGCCCCTTGGACACAGGTGCAGTTATCCTATATCCTTTCTCTTCCCTCCTTGGTTCCTGGAGCCATGGGTAGCTTGAGGCAGTTCTTCCAGAAGTTCCTGGAGCAGACAAACATTGTCACCCATGTCCTGAGGAAGCTGGAAGAGGTCTCTGGTGTCAAAAATTACTACCTGGCTACAGGTTCCACTGCTTTCCTGGCCCTCTTTCTCATATTTGGCTATGGTCCCTCCCTGCTCTGCAATCACACTGGATTCATCTACCCAGCATATGCCTCCATCAAGGTAATTGAAAGCCCCAACAAAGATGATACCATTTGGCTCACCTACTAGGTGGTATACAGCATATTTGGCCTGGCTGAGTTCTTCTCTGACATCTTCCTTTTCTGGTTCCCCTTCTACTATGAAAGGAAGTGTGCCTTCTTGCTATGGTACATGCCTCCAGTGGTCTGCAATGGCTCCCAGATCCTGTACCATTGCCTGATCCACCCCATCTTCCTGAGGCACAAGGCTTCCATGGACAGCCTGGTGACTCACTTGCATGGGGGGACCTCTGCACATTTAGGATCCACCAGTACCTGGTAAGGGCCCTGCTGGAACTCATTTATGCCATTAACCACCTGCCTCTGGCCCCTCCACCTACCACTGGCCTCACACAGGACTCTTGATGTGTCCTGGACATTCCAACGGCCCATGTATTAAAAAAAAAAAAAAGTCCTACACAAGCCAAAAAATAAAAATAAAAATACTCAATGAAATGCATTTTCTTCTAAACTAGCCTCCTGAAGGGAAAGACTTCTGGCTTACTATTTATGACTACCTAAACATTCTAAAGTGCCACAGAAATAGGTCTCTGAAATTCTTTTTCTTTAAGGTTTTTTAAAGTGCCCCCCTTGTATTTGACCTGGTCATAAAACAGTGAAATCTCCATGCATCCCCCAAGTACTGTCACCAAACTCAATATACTCTTGTAAAATTCTCCTTTATAACTGGGACTGGGGCAGGGAATGAATTTAGGGGACTGTTCCTTTAGGTTCTGACAATAAAAAAAAAAGTACGAAGGCAGAAGATACAAAGTTTTGTTTTTCCGAGGTTTACATGTAAAACAATACTGGCAACTCTCCTGCCCCATCCTCCTCTCCCTGCCCTGGATTTATGGATATTTGCCAAAATCTGCATGTTTGCCTCTGTTATAGAGGAGGGATTCCCTATAGATGTAAGTAGATTTCCTTATAGAAGGATTTCTACCAGAATGTGAGCCTCTTGCTTTCTCACAGTGCAAGACATATTGGAAAATCGTGTTTGTTGGTTTGATTTGAGGGTACTGTCCTCTGGGCACTCCCATCTGTGGATGATATTGTGTAATCTGATTGCATCCTTCTCTGCCCTACCTCCAACCAATGAAAAAAATGAAAATTGCAGGGCCTTCTCAGTAAAACCCATAATTATTTTTTAAAAAAAGAGCTTGGATTAACAATTGATACTAGAAAAAAGAAATGGATAAAAACTTTCTGTTGTCCAGACTATGATATGTACAGCTAGATGGTTAGTATATTGAATTACTCCATTTGCTCCATTGCTGGAACAGTAACTGTAGCTGATAATGATGTGGGCTCAGAATTGAATAGACAGAGGCCAGGGCACATAGACAAATATGGGAAAATTCGCATTATTAGCGACACCAGGCAGTTTCCTAAATTGTCAACATAAATGCTTTTTGCAAGGATGACATAGTGTTACACATATTGGAATACCATCATCTCCAAAGAAACAAAGCTGCAGATGACCCAAAGGAAATGGAAAGTGGGTCCAAGTAAGTTGTAATACACTTTCAGTGAAGAGCTAGGCTCAAGCAGTGGTATAAGGGGTATCAGTGAGGAAACATATGGCCCGAAACTGGGGATGGGGTGGAACTCATGTGGTGAAAGTGAAAGATAACCGATGGACACTCCATAGGAAGTTATAAAATGTAAGAAATTAAAGGAAGGCCTCCAAATATACAAGGTCAATTCTCTGGGTGTGACAGGCTGGCGACTCTATGGGTTGACATAAATGAAAATTACCAACTATGAGAGGGTGTGAATGGGCAGCAATTCAGATGGATGGAAGGAATACTTCTGTCAGTGAGACCATAGGTTTACTAAAAGGAGTAAAGTAAAAGTGAGAATGAGAATTTACCCATAGCCAGAGGGACTTTCTGTTCTCAGGTTCTGACATCTGTTGAGGATTAAACTGTAACTGAATGTCTTCTCACTTTCACTGTATTTGTAGGACTTCTCATGAGATAAACTCTCTGGTGCCTGGTAAGCTTTTCCCACACTGACAATGAGTTTTTTGATGACTTCCACAAGTTTTTTTTTCCACCAAAAAAAAAAATCTCTTGATAGTTATCAGCTTTAGTAAAAGCCCAGTTACATTTATTACATTTCCCAGCTTCTTTCCTATGTGTTTTCTGATGCTAAACAAGAGACATGCTTTGGTTGAAGGCTCTGTCACACTGATTACATTTGTAGGGTTTCTTGTCAGTATGGATACTTTGATGTCACATAAGGTTCATATTCTGGCTGATTTTCCATACTCATTACAGTGACATGGTTTCTTGCCAGTATGAGTTCTCTGATGTTGATTAAGAGTCATACTATGAGTAAAGGCTTTCCTGCATTCATTATAATTTTAGAGTTTCTCTCCAGTATGAATTCTTTCATGTTGAGTAAGAGATGAGCCATTACTGAAAGCTTTTCCACATTCATTAGTTATGTAATTTTTTTTCCCCAGTGTAAATTCTTTGATGTCCTGTAAGGTTCATACTCTGGGCGAAGGCTTTTCCACATTCATCACATTTACAGGACCTCTCTCCAGTATGAATCCTCTGATGTTTAGTAAGACTTCCCTGCTGACTGAAGGCTTGTGCACATTGATAGCATATGCAGAGTTTCTCTCCAGTATGAATTTTCTGATGATGAAAAAGGCTTGTGCTCTGGCTGAAGGTTTTTTCACACCCATTCAATTTATAGAATTTCTCTCCAGTTTGAATTCCGTGATGTTGAATAAGAGTTTTATACTGAGGGGAGCAAATTCTGGGAAGATGGCAGGGTAGGTTGGAAAATTCTAAGTGCTCAAGATTTTCCCCCACTAGAGTTAAAATAGCACCTTAGGGCAAACAAAGTGTGGGTGGGGGGAAAGAATAGGGGCACAACCAGGGTTTTGCTGGGACAATTTGAGATCAGAGGAAAAATCCCAGAGATGAGATTTGGTCCCTTCGAAGAGTAAAAACCTCCAGGCTAGGTTCCATTTCAACCAGAGTCAGCAAGCTGTTTAAACAAGCAGCAAATCCTGGGTTTACTTGGTTTGAGAGGCTGCCTTGGCCCCAGACATAGGAACTTTTCAACCTGGGATATTGAGGGGGGTTGGGTGTTTGAGCCCAGGAAGATTGAGGGAACCTCAGCTAATGAGGAACGCCAGACTCAGCTGTGATGCAAAGGGTGGTGGGGTGAGAAGGAACCAGCACATGCTGGGTGAGTGCAGACGCAGTGGGCCAGAAAGCCCCTGCCTGTTGGCACTTACAGGAGGTTGGAGGTTTGGCTTTGGTTCCAGGCTACAGGGGAAGATCTGGGGCAAGAGGCACCATTTCCTACACCCCAGGGCTAGAGGTGATTACAAAAGGCAAGCTCTTATCACAAAAAATGCACAGGCAAAGGAGAAAGAACCCAACCATATAAGGGCAATAGAGATGACCAGGGTTCATCTTCAGAGGATACTGAAGTAAAGAAACCCCCAAACAGTAACGTCAAATGGTCACCTGACCCAAAAGAATTTGTAGATCTTTAAAAAGATTTTAAAGATCAAATGACAGAGATGGAGGAAAAAATAAAAAATAATCTAAGAAAAACAAGGTTATGAAAGTCAACCGATTAGAAAAGGAGATGCAGAATCTTAAGAAAATGACACTTTGAAAATCAGAATTGGGCAAAGTGAAGCCAGTATACATGTGTATGTATATAGCTATGGCTATAGAGAAACATATCTAAACTATATTGTAGCCTTCTGGGCGGGGCGGGGAAGGGAGGGGAAAAAGTGCACAGCACAGAACAAGAAAACTCACAAGGAAGCAAAGATGGACAATTCTCAACATAACATGCATTTTTATACAGACTTTCTTGACATGAAAATTTATTGTTACATCTTTCAAATCCTCTTATGTTCTGCTGTGGACACGATGTGCTTTTTTTCTTGCTTTCTTTGTAATTAAGTTTATGATATGTTTTTGGATCTTTTCTCTATTCTGTATTTGTTTTCTGGCAATTGAGTCCAAAATAATTTTTTTTAAAAATGTAAAAAAAAGTTTTATACAGGCTGAAGGTTTTGCCACATTCGTTACATTCATAAGGTTTCTTTTCAGTATAAATCCTATAATGCAGAATAAGTGTGGAGCTACTGCTAAAGGCTTTACCGCTTTCGTTGCATTTATAAATTTTCTCCCCAGTATGAAGTCTCTGATGTTGAGTAAGGTATATGTCTTGGCTGAAGGCTTTTCCACATTTTTTACATTTAAAAGGGCTTCTCTCCAGTGTGAATTCATTGATGTTGGATAAAGCTTCCCTGATGACTAAAGGCTTGTCCACAATCCCTACATCCATAGGGTTTCTCTCCAGTATGAATTCTCTAGCATATACTGTAAGATGAACTGTTGCTGAAAGTGTTGCCTCATTCACGACTTCTAAAGAATTTTTCTCCAGTATGAACTCTCTGATTTGAGACCAGATTTAAGCACTGCCTTCCAACTTATCCACATTGCCTACATTTATAAGGATTTTCTCCTGTGTCAATTCTCTTATGTCTAATAAGGTTTGTGTACTGACGGAATGATTTCTCACACTCAGGACATTTATAATATTTCTCTCCAATGTGAATTCTCTGCTGTGGAGGAAGAGATGAGTTGTCACTCAAGGCTTTCCTACATACATCGCAATCACACAGCTTCTCTCCAGTATAATGTCTCTGATGTAGAGTTAAGAGTCAAGTCATCACTGAAGGCTTTCCCACACTGGTTATGTATGAGGAGGTTCTTGCCAAAATGATCTTGTACAAGGTCTCTCTGGTCAAAAGTTTCCCCAAAATTCATAATATGCATAGGGTTTCTCTCCATTAAGTATTCTATGACACTGAACAAGGTCTGAAGGGAAAGTTAAGGGAATACAGCATTCATCACATTGCCCAGGCCTTTTCCCTGAGGTGATCCTATCAAGTTGAATTAGGTCAGAATGTTGTTCAGAGCAAAGTTGAAGAAAGGGAGACTTTCTGGCACTCTGTTGGGTCATAAGAATTGGGTCTACACAGAAACTTCTCTAAGTTGTTGCATTCGTGACTTCTTGGTTCATCAGTTTTCTTGCAGACAATTGATACTTGCTGAAATTTCTTTACTGGCCTCCCTGCTGCCTCTTAAACTGGTCACCACACTCCCAGGATTTTCCCCAGCACTTTATTCACTGAGCCACTGTCTTCCTGCTCTGAAGGGAATTTAGGTAGAATAACTTATCTTCCAAGAGTATTCTCTATAGGGTAGTAGGGGTAGAAACCAGACCATGGTACTTAAGACAACAGAATGGGAACAAAGGATGAGGAGAAAAGGACAAGAGCTTCACTGGAGGATGCCAGCAAGTAAAGGCAGGACAAAACTGGAAGAAGTTGAGAGGAGACAGAAGGATTTCACCTATTCATTGTAAGTACAGGGCAGACTAGGGATCCTGGCAGGCGGAAGAAAAGGAATGAGGATGTAACACACCAGTGAGACTAATAGGAAATAATCCTGGGAAGTGTCCTTCAAGGGAGGGAGAATGGAGGTGTGCGGGGAATTGCTGAGCACAAGGGGAAGCTTTACAAAGAAGGAAGCACAACGGTTTCTCAGAGATGAGAGGGAAGTATAATGGGAAAAAAGCGAGGAAGGTAACTCAGGTAAAGAATAAATCAGTCAATAAACATCTATTAAGCACCTACAGAGGTATTGTGAGTTGTCTGGCATTATGCAGAAGAAAGTTTCTGAGTCTGGATTTGAACTGAAGTCCTCCTGACCACAAACCCAGTACTCTGTTCACTGTGCCACCTACCTGCCTCAGGATGGAATATTACTCTCTACTATACAGGAAACTTCCAAAAGGGGAGACAGAGAGGTAAGAGATTCCTAAGATAATGTTACAGCGAGGCATCTGGGATTGGTATGGAGGGAAGACAAGGTGGAGGGAGGAGTGGCGATCAGGCCATTTGAAGTATAGATGACTAGTGTTGATCCCATTCCCCTCCCCACCTCCTTTTTTCTTTCTAAGGATCAAGGCCAGACAAAGAGGAAAGAGAATGATGGAGAAAACACAATTATCCTAACAGAATATGCTTGGGATGAATTCACCCATAAAAAGGGGAGGATGGCAGAATATACTGCTTCCTAGTGTATAAGAAACACCCTTTACACGAAAATGTACACAGAATTAAAATGAAAGGATGGCAGTTTATAATACAATTTGGAACTATGCCCCCAAACTCACTCAACTACAAGTCCTCTGATACAGTGATAACCACAAGACCTCTAAACTTAATAGCTCACAAGAAAAGGATAAAGACCCAAATACAAAACACAAAAAGATAGTGGTTTGTTGTTGTTGCAAACATCTGACATCAAAGATGGTGCCCATATATTGGGAAGTGATTGAATAAATGATGGTCTGAAAATGTAATGGAAGATAATTGAGCCATAAGAAGTAACAACAGGCACAGTGTCAGAGAAGCCTGGGAAAAGTTGATTGAAATAATATAGAGAAGTTAGCAGAACCAGGAGAATAGTTTAGAGTCTGTAGCAACATGGACCAATGCAATGAACAACCATGAATCCAGAGTGCTGGTTCCCCAAATATTTTGTTCTCAGAAGTTCTTAAAAGAACGACAAAAAGTTTGTTGTGAAGCTCTGCAAATTTCTAATCTACTACTCATAATATTCTTTTAAATTTATGCACGAAAGGCTTATAATAATGACCTAGATAAGTTGTGGCCTCCAAAACCTCAAATCAATCATTTCATTCCTCTGTGTAATTATAAAATATAAAATTGTATTCTATCTTAAACTCTGAAAACTTACTATGGGGCTTTCTGTAAGTATTTTTCCTACTCTAGCCAGATCTCATGCTTACTATCATCTACAAGACTTCAACTTAAATTTATTTCATAGATTTTGCTGAGCAATAACACTATAAGGTTTTGAGTTCCATATTCTCTGTTTCCCCTTTTCCCCCTCCCCAAGATGATGAGCAATCCAATACTCTCCCCACTTACCCAGGTTCCTTTCTGCCCAAAAAATAATGAATTCAAATGTTTCACACTTATACTCCACATTAGGTTCTCAATCAGCTTTTAACAAAACACCATCACTTCACACCTGGACTATTACAATAGCTGCTAGGGAGGGGTATGCCTGCCTCAAGTCTCTCCCCATTCTGTTCCAGCTCCAAAGTCATTTTACTAAAATGCATGTCTGACCATGTTACCTCCCTCCTTCACTCAATATACTCCAGTGGCTGCCTAATGTTTCCAGGTGGAAATGCAAAATGCCCCACTTGGCATTCAAAGCCCTGCATAACTTGGCCTTCTCCCACCTTTCCAGTCTTCTTACACCTTTCTCCCCCACATTCTCTTTGATCCAATGACATTGGCCTCCTGGAAGCTTAACTCACAAGACTCTCCATGTCTCAGCTCCCAGAATTTTCTCTGGCTGTCCCCGACACTTGGAATACTGTCCATCCTTTGCTCTGACCACTGACCTTCCTTTAAGTCCCAGCTAAAATCCTTCCTTTGGCAGCAAATCTTCTCCAAACCTGCTTAATTCCAGTGTCTTTACTCTGCTAATCATGTCCTATTCATCCTGTCTATAGGTTGCTATGCACATATGCTTAAGTTGTTTCCTCTTAGATAGTAAGTACCCTGAGGGCAGAGACCATTGTTTGTCACTTATTGTATCTCCAGTATTTAGCACAGTGTCTGGCACATGGTGATTGCTCTGGAGTTGACTCCAGTCTGACACTTCCAAGGAACATTTGCCAGAAGCTTCCTTTGGTATCTTGGTTTGATGACCTTGCTGACGTCCTCTGATATATGGAAATATCTGATTAAACAGGGCCACCCCCTCCACTGACTGGGGGTTCAGTAGTTACCTTCATATGATAATCATTTATCTTTGATCATTTCCCCATTTCCTTCTTAAAGAGACCCACTTCCTTAAAAAAGTAACAATATATCTCAAATGAAGCAGCATGTTTCTTGACATACACTGCAATTGTTTAAAGGAAATGGGTTTCCTCTGTGGTATTAAGAAATGCAAGCAAATTTGCCTTGGGTGAGATCTGGGGGACTCTGTCTCTCTGACTGCGTCCATTTCTACTTCTGTCTCTCTCTTCCTTTCTCAGTTGAGCTATCCATGTGTTTCAGCCAACTGACTTCACTATGAGACTAATGATCCAAGGAATGATAGTCATAAAAATAACCAGTCTTTCCATAGTGATTTAATGTTTGCAAAGCATTTAACAAATGTTGTTTAAATAAATCCTCACATCATTCTGGGAGGTAGATGCCCTTATTATCCCCATTCTATAGATAGGAAAACTCAGGCAGGATTAGGTGACATGACTTGCCCCAGGGACATACAAGTAGGAAGTGCCAGAGACTGAACTGGAATTCAGGTCTTGTGGTTCCAAGGATAATACTTCATGCACCATGTCACCTAGCCCCTTAAAGAAAGCATTGCAGAAATTAATGTCCAACAGGTACCAAAACATTGAAGGAAGGAATTTTTCTGCCAGCAAACAACAGGAAACAAAAGTGAGTACCATATAATGGGGGAATGGCTGAAGAACTGAAGTTGATGAAAGCCATGAAATGTTGAGGATGGATGAGAAACATTGGGATTTCACTGAAAAATCCTTACATATATGGTGTTTTATGTACAGGATGAAATATAGGGATGGTTAATGAAGTCTCTTGTTGGGAGGACAAATGAAGTCTGTGCTGCAGCAGGAGGCCTTCCGTTGGTAATTAGATCCCAAAGCTTTGTCTCCACCATGATTTCTCCAAAGTACAGTCAAGGAGGAGCTGTAGGGGAAGCCCTTCCCACATCCCATTGTCTTAATACACCTTCATTCCAGTAGGAACAAGTTGTCTCCCAATCAGCCTCCTCCAAAGAAAAGCACAGCCCCCATGAGCCCATTTTGTGAGGCTTCTCTCCAGTGAATCCTCTGATAGAAAGTAAGAGATGATCTCTAGCTGAAAGCCTTCCCACATGGAGTCCAGAGAGAACTGCTCCTCAGAATGGTTTCTCTAATCCTGAAGAAGCTGTCAGCTCCATCTGAATGCCTTTCTTTCTTCCTGACAATGATCAGATTTCTATCTCACATGACTTCTGAGATGCTAAATAGGAGATGATTGTTGCCTCATAAGGTTTCTCCTAAGTGTGGGACCTCGTCTATTAAATATGCTAAGAGTGGTAATTAAAAAAAAACTGTCATGTTGATCACACTCACGAGGTTTGTCTCCAGTATGGATTCTCTGCAAAATCTGAGCTCAGTGTGAAATCATTCCATGTTGATTATTCATAAGACTTCTCTTCAGTATCAATTTTTTGATGTCTAACAATACTGGAGCCCTGTGTGAAAGCCTTTCCACATAAACCACATTCCTAGTGTTTCTCCTCACTGTGAACTCTATGATGTAAAATAAGTCGGCACCTCTGTCTGAAAGCCTTTCCACAGTGATCACATTCAAAAGGCTTCTCGCCAGTGTGGATTCTCTCATGGGCAGCAAGATACTGCCTCATTATGAAAGCCTTTCCACAGTGGTTACATTCAAATGGTTTCTCTCCACTGTGGATTCTCTGATGTGCATCAAAAGTAGTCCTCTGTGTGAAACCCTTTCCACAATGATTACATTCAAAAGGTTTCTCCCCACTGTGGATTCTCCGATGGGTAGCAAGACTGGAGCTCTTTCTCAAAGCCTTTCCACACTGATTACATTCGTAAGGCTTCTCTCCAGTGTGCATACCCTGATGTGTAGCAAGACCACCCCTGTTTGTGAAAGCCTTTCCACATCGATTACATTCATAAGGCTTCTCTCCAGTGTGGATTCTATGATGTGCAGCAAGATTGGTCCTGTTTGTGAAAGCCTTTCCACACTGATTACACTCATAAGGCTTCTCTCCAGTGTGGATTCTCTGATGGGCAGCAAGACTGGAGCTCTGTGTGAAAGCCTTTCCACACTGATTACATTCATAAGGCTTCTTTCCAGTGTGGATTCTCTGATGTGCAGCAAGATTGCCCCTGTCTGTGAAAGGCTTTCCACAATGATTACATTTATAAGGCTTCTCTCCAGTGTGCACTCTTTGATGTGCAGCAAGACTGCCTCTGTTTTTGAAAGCCTTTCCACATTGATTACAGTCATAAGGCTTCTCTCCAGTGTGGACTCTCTGATGGGCAGTAAGATTGGAGCTCTGTGTGAAAGTTTTTCCACATTGATTACATTCATAAGGCCTTTCTCCAGTATGGATTCTCTGATGTGCAGTAAGATTGGAGTTGTATGTGAAAGCCTTTCCACATTGATCACATTCAAAAGGTTTCTCTACACTGGGGATTCTCTGACGTGAAGCAACATTGTGCCTCTGTGTGAAAGTCTTACCACACTGATTATATTCATAAGGTTTCTCTTCATTGTGGATTCTCTGAAAGCCAATAAGGAGTGATTTGTAGCAGAATGCCTTCCCACATTCACGACATTCATAAAACTTCTCCTCAGTATGGATCTCATGAGATCTATCAAGATCTGAGTCCCAACCCAACGCCTTCCCACACTGAGGACAGGCATATGTTTTCACTACAGGGTGAAATCCAGGCTGGCAAGGAAGAGATGAATGATGGGTTGAGGCTGTTTCATATTCATTATATTCATCAGGCTCCTCTCTAATGGGAATTTGCTGATAAGTGATGAGCCTATAGTTCTGACTCAAGGCCTTCCCACCTTGATTACCTACACAAAGCATTTCTCCAGTATCATTTTTCTGATGTCTAATGAGGTCTGAACTCCAGCTCAAGGCCATTTCCCATTGACTACCTGGATACATTGGCATTTCAAGAGGCTTCTCATTGGAATGAAAAAGATCTATCTCTTCAGTAAAGCATTTGCTATATTCAATATCTGGAAGATAGTCATTCTCTGAGGTCATCTTCTTATAGTGATTTAGTATTGAAGATTGTCTGAATCTCTTTCCAATTTCATCAAATTCACAGTCACTCTTTGGATTTCTTTCTACCTTGATATCCGAGTCATGCAATTCTCTCAACTTGAAGTCCAATGGATCATCACTCAGGAATCTTTGCAGATCATGCTTTTCCAAAAAAATTCCAAGATTTCTAGTCACCTCGTTTACTTCAAACCTGGTCTCTACATCTGAGGAAAACAATCAAACATATGTATATATATATATATATATGCACCAAAAGATATGCACACATAAGTATATGCAATAGCACTGGTTATTGAAACTTATGGGGTTGATGACCTCATCACCAAGCTAAATGCAACAAAACTTTGGATACTCTCAGAGCAAATACTGGCATCAAATAGACTCTATCAGTGTAAAGAGAAGAGACAGGCTGTGAGAGGGACAAAGGAGGTATACACCACTGAGTGCTGGACCCATCAGAGACTCAATCACTCCAAGATAAACTTTCACATTCAATAAAAGCAGCAGCCACAAGGCAAAAGGGCTACCAGACCTAATGCCATCAGATTAGAGTGATTCTCCATGGGAGAACAGTTTGTTACTAACTTGGAGAGAAAACTGAGCCAACACAGGGTTTGCAGTATTCCAGCAGAAAAAAGGGAGGGGCTTTCAGAGATTTGTTATACAACATCACATTTACTCATACTTGTAAACATCCAAATGAGTTCGGTGAAAATGATGGGGAAATGCAAAACCTAATAAATAAGTAATGAAAACTCTAAAGAGCCTATCAGTACGTTAGTTCACCCATATCTAAGAAGACAGCCTTTAACTCCGCTAGAAGTTATGTACCCACAAAGCATCAAGAGATGCAATGATGAAATTCAGTTTTATGCTGACAGACACAATCCAAAGAACTTGTATGACGCCCTTAATTCTAATTATGGGCCAAAGGCCCATGGCGCACCTCAACTACTCAGTGCTTGATAGAGCCACACTGACTGGTGAAAATCATGAAACCTGTAGAAATGGGTTGAATACTCCCATAGGATTCACAACAGACTGTCCTCAACCACTGCTGAAGTCACTGACCATTTACCTCAGGTTGTACTCAATCCCTCTCTAGCCATCCCCCACTGATGGGCATCCCTGTAGTTTCCAGTTCTTTGTCACTAAAAAGAGAGAGGCTAGAAATATTTTAAAACATGTAAGTTCATTTCCTTTTCCCCTAATCATCTTTGGAGTGGTAATCCTGGGTCATAATTTAGGCATAATTCCAGAGTGCTCTCCAAAATAGTTGGACCAATTCATGATTCAACCAACAATGAATTAGTGTCTACATTTTTCCATATCACCTCCAACATTTGTCATTTCTTCTTTAAATTACTTTAGCCAGTATGATGGGTTTAAAATAATACCCCAAGGTTGTTTGAATGTGAATTTCTCTATTGGATTTCCCTATTTGGAATTCTTGACTGAAAACTAGTGTTCATGTCCTTTGAACACTTACCAATTGGGGAATGGCTCACGTTCTTATAGATTTTGCAAAGATCTTTGTAAATTTGATCTATGAGACCTTTATCTGAGAACATTTATGGATTTTCCCCCAAATTTCTGCTGTCTGATCAAGCCTATGTTGTTTTATTTGCACAAAACCTTTTTTAATTGATGTCATCAAAATTGTTCATTTCATACCTCACTTTCCTCTGTATCTCGTTTATTCAGAAATTGTTCACTTATAGATAAGTAAGAAAAGTAATGTGTCCCCTGTTCTTCAGTTTTCTTGTAGTATCTCTCTTCAGGTCTAGGTCATGCATCCATTTTGACCTGGTCTTGATAAACGGTCTAAGATGTTGGTCTTTACGCAATTCCTGCCATACTTCCTTCTAGTTTTCTGAACAATTTTTACTGAGTAATGTATTCTTACCCCAAAATCTTAAATCTTTCCAATTGTCAAAAAGGAAGTTTCTGTATTTTTCTGCTGCTGTAAATTGCATGTCTTCTCTGTTCCACTGACCTACATTTTTATTTGTTAGCCAGGACCACATAGTTTTGAAAATATGAGCCTTATAAAAGAGTTTAAGATATTGTTTCACTAAACCTCTTTCCTTTTCATTATTTCTCATTAGTTCCTTTCATATTCTTGACCATTTGTTCTTCCAGATCAGTTTGTTATTGCTTATTTCTAACTTGATAAAATAAGTTTTTGGTAATTTAATTGGGTTGGCACTGATGATATTAATTAGTTTAGGTAAAACTGTCATTCTTATTACATTGGCCCCACCTATGCAGGAACAATGAATATCTCTCCAATTATTTAAATCTGATTTCATTTCTATGAAATGTTTCTTACATTTATGTTCACATAGTTCCTGGGTTTGTTTCCATAGCTGTACTGCCACGAATTTTATACCATACAGAGTTATTTTAAATGGGGTATCTCTTACTATCTATTCCTGCATCATTTTGTTGGTGATATATGGGAATGCTTATGATTCATGTGGGTTCAAATTATACCCTGTTATTTGTTAAAATTATTAAATGTTCTAATAAACTTTTTGATTGAGGCTTTGGGAGTTTCCAAGGTTATCATCATATCATCTTCCAAAAAACGTTAGTTTTATTACCTCATTCCCTGTTGTGATTACTTCTATTTCTTCTCTTATTGTTAGTTAGTATTTCCAATACTAACACAAGACATTTCCATAATATAGTACAATAAAAAGATGATTGTACATGAAACTGCAGATCTACTATGGACAACTTCCTCTTCCTTTCATATTTATGATAAAATTATCTTGTACATTTCTTTCTTTACACTTGTCAAATACAAGGTAATTATGTTTATTGGCTGATGTATCTATACACTGTTCCACTGATCTGTCTTTCTATTTCTTACCCAGTAACACAGAGTTTTGATAATGACTACCTTATAATACAGCATAAGATCTGATAGTGCTGAACTTCCTTCCACTGCATTTTTTTCATTATTTCTTTTGATATTCTTGACTTTTTGTTTTCCCAAATGAATTTCTTTATTATTTTTTCTAATTCAGTAAAAAATTATTTTGGTAATTTAAGCAGAATGGTATTGAATATATAAATCAGTTTGGATAAAGTTGTAATTTTTATTATATTAGCCCTCCCTAGCCATGAACAATTAAATTATTTAAACATTATTTTATTTGTATATAAAGGCTTTTTAAATTTGCTTTACATTTTTCCTGTTTTTGTTTTGGTAGATGCACTCCAAGGTATTTTATACTGTCTAGAGTTTGAGGCAATTTTGTTTTCTTCCTTTTAGGAAATTCTTGGAGAGCCAAGTATTTTGTCCTATTCTGACACCTTGCCAGAATCCCCTCCCATTCTTTTTAGCATGACATTTTCAGTGAGGTTGTCAGACAGCTTCAGGGAAGATGAATATGGCATCAAGGTCAGATTGGTGGTAAATAATTTAATTTGAAAAGGTGATAAGGGAAGTCCAAAGTAGATTGAGAGTTGGTATATGCAGAAGACTGTGCACTCAATGCAGCTTCTGAGGCTGAGATGCACCAGAATATGGGTCCATTCTCTGCCGTTTGTGCTAATTTTGCCTGACAATTAACACCAAGAAAGAAAAGGAAACGGTCCTTACACAGAGACAGCAGGTTCTGGACATTCTCCAGCATGACCTCCTTGTACAGCTCTTTCTGAGAATGGTCCAAGATGTCCCAATCCTCCTTAGTGAAGTCCACGACCACATCCTTCAATGTCACCAACTCCTAAATCATCCAAAGTCACATGATTTAGAGCTGAAAGAGAGACTCCAGAATTCGATTAGTCCAAACCTGTTCAACTGGGAGGAGAAAATTGAAGCAAACAGAAGGGATTTGCTAAAACTCATATAACCTTTATGAGTGTCACATCCAAAACTTGAAACCAGTTGCTAAGAACCCAATGGAAAATGGAGAAAACTTTCACATTTGAAGTGAAAATCAAGATGGAATAATAAAAGCTAGAAAAATGTCTTACTACACAATTCTTCTCCCAGCGGAATTAGGGAGAAGATATGTGCTCTATTAGTGATGCATGAAAATCTGTGGAGGAAAAAGGGAGATCATGGGTGCCCTACTGTGGCCTAAGTGACATATTAATAATGTTCCATGAAGAGATTGTGAGAAGTTCATAAGTACTATGTACCTGAGGAGAGAACCAAGAAATTATCAAGTCAGTTTGCTAAAAGTCTGTAATAAAGTATGAAGTAGAGAAAAGTATGAAAAGAATTCTAAAGAGAGATTTCTCACAATCTGGCCTTAACTGAATGGAATGAGACTGTTTCTCATACTGAGGGGCTGAGAAGACCCTAGGTATGATGGGTCATGGTCAAAACATCTTCTGTCTTTGCTTTTTGATTCTTTCTATTGTTCATGGAATACATTCATTTATTTTAATATTTAATTATAGAGAAATAAGAGTAACTATGTGGGGAAAGGAGGATTCCCTCACTAAAAATGTAAAATTTTATCATGTGGTATTAGAAATTGAGCTAATGAATAGAAAGACGTTGACACTTTATGAAAAATAATTTCAACATGCTGATAGAACTCCAAAATTCGGGGTTATGGTTAGAGTCAAAAGGCAGACTGATGGATATCATACAAAAAAGGGGCCACTTCTTAAAATCCTTAGAGGATTCAGAGGAATCATCTATTGTTCTAATATACTACATGAAAAACATGTTTGGCCAAGACACTTAGCATTTGATGCTCATCCATTTGTAGTGGAATGGTGTGACTCACTGTTTAAGAAGGTGCATTATTGTGAAGCAGTTCTCTTTCTCGTAGATGAAAATCTTTTTTTTTTGCCATTCTGATTTTATTAAAAATATGTGATTTATCTTGTATTTGTAATGTATATTTCACCTTTAGCTTCCTTTATTTCTATTATTGAACTTCTGAGCAACCAATGAATTTTTTAGTTTTTTTCCCTGATTTTTTTTTAGATTCCCAAGAATTGACAATTTTTTTTCTTTTCACTAGGTGTTCTGAGTCATGACTCCTCATTGCATTCTATTCATTTACAATGTGAACAAGCACTATATGAAGGCCATGCTCTTCTTCATTGATAATACAGCTATTGAATTCCTAACTTGTCCTTATAGGAAGTACTTCCATATCTCTTTCTTTCTCCATCTTCCCACATTCTCTCTTCCCTACCAGTGGGTGAGCTCATGTACTCCAAACCTCCATGTAAAGAGAGGGTTAGCTCACACATCACATTTGCACCTGGCTGACTTACTTTGGAACTTCTGACTAACTTTGCCACCATGTCCCAAGTGTCTTTTGCCCAAAATCTCTTCTGTTTGGTGTGCTGTCTTCCCCTTGAAAGTGTAATCTCTATGGGGACAGGACGGTCTTTCTTCTTTTCTTTTCAAATCCACAGGCCTTAACACAGTGTATGGTAAACAGATGGTGCTTAATAAATGCTCATTGACTAGTGACTATGCAAACACTCTCATCTGAGCCTCTTGCTTTTACTTTTGCTTTAACAGCCCACCATGATTTAGAAAATACCTACTTTTTCAATCTTCTTTTACCTTACTTCCAGCCACTTTCTCTTTGATCCAATGCTACTGGCCTCCTTGACATGCCAGGAAGAACACACTCCATCTGTAGGCTCTGGTCATTTTCTCTGGCTCTCCAGAATGTTCCACTGGAATTCTCTGCCTCCTCCTTTAGGCCTCCTGGGGTCCTTCAATTCTCAGGTAAAATCCCACCTACTAGAGGGAGCCTTTCCAAGCACCCCTTTATTCTAGAGGCTTCATTCTATTAATTATTTCCCATTGACGTTTGTACATAACTCTGTGCTTGTTGTCTCCCCATTAAACTCTGAGGGCCCTGAAGGCAGACACTGCTGTTTGTCTTTTTGCACCATTCCTACTGAGCACAGTGCCTGGCACATAGTAGGCACTTAATAAGTGTAGAGTGAATACCTGCCTGCATTCTCTCCTTCTCAGAACCTCTTCACATGATCTTCCAGCGCCTTCTTTCCTCCATTCTCCTAGAAAGTGGGAACCTTGTCCTTGCAAAGCCCGACCACTTCCAAGGTCCTTAGATCCCTGTCCCCATCTCACCCTCCCTACCAGTTAGCACACTCACTCATTGCCCATACCCAGTTCCCTCACATTTGCAACCTTTCTCTGTCACCTGACCCCTTTCCTGACTTCAAACATACCCATCTCACCCCTCTTTAAGGAAGCCTTCCCTAAACCCTCACCACCTTTTGAACAATCATTCTGTCTCACCTCCTTTCCTCAGTCAAACTCCTTGAAACATCTGGCTAAACTTCCTGCTTTCCTCTCTCACTCACTCCTTAGCTGTTATTCAGTTGTTTCAATTGTGTCTGACTCTTCTAGATCCCATTTGAGATTTCTCTGAGGAAAGATACTGGAATAGTTTTCCATTTCCTGCTCAGGCTCAAAGGCAAACAAGAGTTAAGTGACTTAAGTGACTCAGGATCACACAGCCTGTAAGTGTCCGAGACCAGATTTGAACTCATGCACATGATTTCTGATTCCAAGCCCAGTGCTCTATCCAACTGGGCCAGCTTCATGCCCTCGACTCACTCTTTAATCCTTTACACAACTTAGCGTTCTTCCTTCCTTTGCTGAAAAGGCTCTCAGAAAACTTGGCATTGATGCTTTAATTGCCAAATCTGACAAACCTGTTCTGTAAAATTTGGATTCAGTCAAAAGGCAGTGCTTATGGATCCAGAAGGTCACAGGTTCTCCACTCCTGACCTAGAATGACTGCATTCAGATATCAGGATAGTCATTTTGAGGCAAAGATGTTCTTCGTTCTTAACTTTATAATTTCTTGACATACTGCCTCAATGCCAAATTTTAAGAGTATTTTTTTCAGGAAGGTATGACCCACTGATAGAGGGTAAAACATCACAAGTATCTATGTGACTTTATAGGAGACCACATCATAATTTACTTCAGGACTAACTCAGTTCCATTTGCTGCCAGGACCTCAAAATATAGGGCTCAATCCCTTGGATTAGTCTACTGCCAGTTTTATTGTGGCAAGTCTTTCCACTCAGAAGAAGGGACTCAGTCCCCAAAAAGGATGAAGTAGGGAAAATGGGAGTTGATGGACAGATGAGGGAAGAAGAGCTCTCAGGGGGAACCAGTGTTTTGCATTTTGGTCCAGGTAGAATGTGAGTCTAGGAGTGGACTTGGGTGCACTAGAACAGGGTTAAGGTAGAGGAGGAGTCATTCCCATGGCCATGGCATTGCAGCTGATAGAGACCAGAAATGGGAGTAGAGAGGAAGACAGGGATCTGAGTTTCTAGCCATGAGTGTGAATAGAGGAAGAGGATGATCCTGGGGCCTCAGGACCGAGGCAGAAATAGACTGGTGGACCCTCTCAGAAAGGCCTTGGGTCACTGAGGCCAAAAGGGCCTTCTGCTTTCCATAGGGACCGCATTTCTAGGCAACTTCTGCCTTGGACTCCTCATCCTGGCAGACTCCCTGGCTGGAAGAAGCAGCCCTTTTCCTTGAGATAAAGATGTCTCCTAAAAATCCAGCGCTGGGCTTGCTGTATCCAGATAGGTCTGAGTCAGGAGGTCAAAGAGGTCAGATGGCCTACATGTACTCTGACTGACTAGCCTTCAAAGACCAAGAAGTGGTCTTTGATGCCACCATCATGCCATGATTCCTGGTTCACTCAGCCCTCTAGAGCCCCCCAAAGGCTGTGCTCTCCTTCATGGGGAGACTTCTCAATTGGCCCAACCCTTCTTTCCCTACTGCTACTTTCTGGCCATTTTGATGCCATTCTCTCCCAATCTCTTTCCTCCTTTAACTCTGGGAAGCACAATCACAACTTTGGCACTCGTATCCCCAAATCTGACCACCGTTCTTTCACACAGCAAGTAGGTGATGGTTTTTAAAAGTGAATTTTTGAGAAAATGGGACTGACTCCTGTTGATGCTATACTGGATGTCCTGAGGTCAATGTCCTCAGTGTCCCCTTCAGTACCTCCCTCGCCCACTCTTCGAGAAAACTCATGGGACTCACTTCCTGTCCTGTTATTGTCTAAGAAGGCACAAAGCGCTTGGCAAATGTTGATTAACTACCTGTCTGTAATCAATCAGCTACCCATTCCTCTGGACGGGTGTAAGCAGTTGTGCTGAGGACCTTTGTAACAGACCTTTCTAACTCTAAAGTCACATTTTATTTCCTTTTCCCTCTCTCTGTCCTCTAACCTGATCTTACCCAAAACTGCTTTGTAAGCCTGCCCAGAAGACCTCAGGGATCCTACCCAAAGGATGGGTCACGTAGCTCAGGATGAGAGCCTGTCTCTATCTCCTCAGTGGAACTGAGACACACACATATCCATCAGGGAGTGTGTCACACACTTGAGTGGATAAATAAAGCATAATACACTGTCTGTGTGTAATCTGTGCTCCCTTACTCAGCCTGTCCCTGGCAAGGACTCTGACAATTCTTATAACAGGATCAAAGGAGATAATATTTATGTGGCTCCTAGCACCTAGCAGACACCATGTAACCAGCCCCTCAACACCTTCCAGTCTTCTTATGCCCTGGTCCTCTTCTCCTCTCTGACCCAGGACACTGGCCTCCTGGCTGAACCTTAACCAAGACCCTCCATCCACTGACCCTGTGACTTCCCAATGGCTGTCTCTCATGCTTAGAATGTCCTCCCCCTCACCTGAGTCTGGCTTCCTTCACATGTCAGCTAAAATCTCACCTTTTGAAAACAAGATGTTTCTGGTCCCTTCCCTCTCATAGCGCCTCCCATCCATAATGTACAGAGCTTGTTTGCACACAGATGCTGACATGTTTTCTCCTAATTAGACTGTGAGCTCAAGGAGAACAGAGATTGTTATTTTTTTAAACTTTCTTTGCACAACCAATATTTTAGCACAGTGCTAGGCACAGAGGAGCCACTTTCTAAATGCTTATTGACTTGACCTAAAAAATGGAAAATGAGAGGGATTCAGAGAGACCTGGGAAGGCTTGTGTGGCCTGAGGCAGAAGGACATGAGCAGAACCAGGAGGACAATTTCTGCTCTGCTGACAGCACTGCAAAGGACAAGCTAAGTCTAGCAGGATAAAGTTTCCTTGGCTCTCTGTGATTCCACCTTTGCTGATGCTGGTCAGGTCTGTGGATGGACTGCACTCACCTAGTACTTTTGGGACATGACAGGCAGCCCAGACAAGTAGCTGATGCAACCCCCAGAGCCAGGCCCATTCCGGGCAAGCCTGGGGGACAGTCACCAACAGGTCAGAGGGGCAAGATGAGGCCCAATGGAATGGTCAGCCAGCAGAAGTAGAGTATGTCGCGGAGCCCTTGTGCAGACCTGCCTGGAAGCTGCATGTGCAGAGCTAGCTCCCAGAAGGCAGAGAGATCTCTGCTTCGAGAGAACATGGCAGAGAGATCTTGCCTCCAAAGGAAGAAGGCAGAGAGATTTCAGCTCCAAGGGTTCCTGCTTCCTGCCAATCAACCCTGGGTGAGTCTTTTCAATCCCTAGGGTCCTGCCATCCTCTGCCCTGCCCTTTCAGAAGGGAATTATGATCTGCCAATCTGTGCCTCATGATGAAATTAATTTGTCGGCTACTAGATTAATGGCACTTTGTTTCTGGCCAGCTGTTCTGTTGTTCTCAGGGTAGAGACTGGCTCAGTAAAATCCTGCCAACACCTCTACCTTCTGCTAGGACCCCTCTGCCCACCTGCTCTCCACCCCACCTGAAAATGGATGTCCTTCAAGGAAGAGGCTTTATTTCTCTACCTGTACAGATGGTTTGTGCTTTACCTCAGCATGCACACGCATGTCCAAGTACACACATGTATGGGTGGGAGACAGCATGGAGCAACAGGAAGCAAACCCACTGTCCACTGGCCTTAGACTGCTGAGTCCTGGGTTTAGATCTGGTCCCTGCCACTTATTGCTGCTGTCGCTGGAATCAAGTCACTGTCATTGCCTGGGCCTCAGCTGGGGTGGCAGGAAGGTCCTTCTAGGACCTCAAGCATGTGACCAGTTTTGCTAATTTAACATTCCTTCACTAAGGCTTCATTCACATTCACTGTGGGCCAGCCCCTGGGGCCCCAGCAGGACTGGGTTCAAGATCACAGGGCCTTCATCTGAATCCCTGGAAGGGAAATATGGATGGAATCAGGAAGACCTGAGGTCCAATCGGACCTCAGACACTGACTGGCTGTGTGACCCTGGTCAAGTCATGTCACCTCTGCCTGCCTCAGTTTCCCCTTCTGTAAAAGGGGATAAAGCTTCTTTGACTCTCTTGGATTCCACCTTTGCTGATGCTGGTCAGGTCTATGGATGGACTGCACTCACCTGGAATGAGGGTCTCTGGCTCCCAAGGGCCATTCTCCTTGGTTCTAGGCTCTCTCCTAGGAATAGGCTTTGGTCCTCAGCAAGCAGGGCCTGGGGAGAGAGAAGAATCTCAGGGTGAGACAGACACTGACTTTGCCTTCTCTTCCTAGGGTGGATGCTGGAGTGACAGAAGGTGAGCCCTAGGAAGGCCCTGCCCTGCCCTTAGAGAGACTCTACTACAGGAGGAAGGAAGCAGGGAGGGTCACCTTAGGAAGTAAACTTCTTCTAAACAGGAACAGAACTTGCCACCCTCCAGAACTCTTTCTGCTTGGCCTCATGCCCCTCCCCTATCCTACCTACAGGTAACCAAGAGGCAGAAGGGGGTTGGGATCCCAGATGGGATGAGACCAGTCAGACCCTCAATGGCTCCAGACCCAGAACTCTGCCTCCATCTGATACTGTGGGTGAGATATGTGGGTCAGTCAACTGTGATCCAATGGTAAAACTGGAGATGGCACCTGCCAACAGGATTGTACTGTACAAGTCTCTAACCTGGGCATGGCCAGAGGCAAAACTCAGCAGGTCAGAGGCAGTTGTGCAGCAATCAAGGAGGGGTTTATTTAATTCATTTCAGAGGCGGGGGGAGGTTTGCAAACCTGAAGTCCTCTTTTGGGGAGGGCTTCCCCTGCTGTGGGATAGGCAAAGTTTACACCCATGCAAATCACAATTGGGCTGGATCAGGACAATCATTTTTAGGTCTTGAGTTGCCATTTCCAGGGCAGACTTATGCAGGGCACTCCTGGGTCCTGTGGGAAACAGTTCTTAAGTTGATTGTCTCAAGTCTTGAAGGTCATGGTTACTTTGTGGGGCACAGAGCCGGTGTTCTGTGGGAAAAACAGGTTTCACAGTCTCTGATTCACTACACTGAACTTAGAGAAGTACAGGAATGTCCAAGTTGTCAAAAGTTGATCTATCACTTTGAGCTGCTGTGAGTCTGACTCCCAAGCCAGAATCCCCTGGGAAAATCATAGTTCTGATAAACCTAGGTAGTTAGTACATTCATTACACATATCATATCGATTAATATGAGAATCATAAACCCCTTTAAACACCCTAGGACCTTTGGGATGTGACAGGGAGCCAGGACAAGAAGCAGGACAATCCCCAGAACCAGGGCTTGGAGGAAGACCCAGTCCTGGCAAGCCTGGACTCACCAAGAGGTCAGAGGTGGAAGATGAGGCCCAAAGAAAAGGACAGCCAAAAGAAGTGGGGTGTGGGGAGGGGCCCTTGTTCAGACCTTTCTGGCACCTGCATGTGCAGAGGTGGCTCCCAGAAGTCAGAGAGATCTCTGCTCTTAGGGAAGAAGGCAAAGATATGTCACCAACAAGGGAAAAGGCAGAGAGATCTGAACTCCAAGGGAAGAAGTCAGAGAGATCTCAGCTCCAACAGAAGAATGCAGAGAGATCTCTGCTCTGAGGGAAGACAGAAAGACTTCACCACCAAGGGAAGAGGACAGAGAGATCTCAACTCCAAGGGAAAAAAATCAGAGAGATCTCAGGTTCCAAAGTAAAAAGGAACAGAGATCTCACCATCAAGGGAAGAGGGCAGAGAGATATCAGCTTTCAAAGGTGAAAGGCAGAGTGACTGACTTGAGCTCCAAATGTAGAAGGAAAGCAGAGACCTTAGATCCAAATAAGGCAGAGAGATCTCTGTTCTGAGAGAAGAATGCTGAGGATTTCTGCTCTGAGGGAAGAAGGTGGGGAGATCTCAGATTCCAAAGGAAAAAGACAAAGAGATCTCAGCTTCAGGGAACACAAAGTAAACTTTCTTCTGAGGGAAAAATGCAGAGAGACCTTAGTTCCAAAGCAAGAAGGCAAAAAGACCTTAGATCTCATGGGGCTTAGACTGTGGGAGCCCCCTTGAACTCTCCTTGAATCTTCCCACTAGATGAGGCACTTGCCTGAGGCCATAAGCCTTTCATTATTGCTAAACCCAAATCTCTAGGCTAGGTTACTCTTAGCCTAGCCCACCACTGTCTGGCTAGTTTCCACCCTTGATCCTATCAAAGTGTCTATGCCCAAATCTGTTACTCTCAAACTAGCCTAGCACCCCTAAAAACATAGGTTCCCTGACCAGGAAACACTGCTAATGCCCAAAATACCAACAAGCCAGGTCATGATTGAATGAATTTGACTCAAGCCTTCTCACAGCTAATGAAAAAACAAAGTTTATTACAGATTCACCATATTGGGTTGTCTTAAGAAATCTCACCATTTGCGATGCTCCTTTTCACAAGCGGGCCAGATTCCATCTGATGTAGATGGAATCCGAGCACCTACATGTAGGCAAGATGAAACTTATATACGCAAAGATTGTGGGAGGGATCTAGGGTGGTCCTGGCATGATGGGAGGAGGGGTTTGGGGAGGGTAGACTGGGGTGAGGTCAGACTCTAGGAACCAAAAGAAAGGGATTAAGGGTGGGAAGTAGTGGCAGGCTACCTGGAAATAACAGACATTGTAGGGCTAGGCTAGTTTAAGGGTAACAGATTTGGGCATAGACACTTTGATAGGATCAAGGGTAGAAACTAGCCAGACAATGAAGGGCTAGGCTAGGTCAACATTAACCTAGCCCAGAAATTTGGGTTTAGCAATAATGAAAGTCTTATGGCCTCAGGCAAGTACCTCATCTAGTGGGAACATTCAAGGAGAGTTCAAGGGGGCTCCCACAGTCTAAACCCCATCAGATCCCACAGAAGAAGGCAGAGAGACCTTAGCTCCAAAGGAAGAAGGCAGAGAGACCTTAGCGCCTATCTGTTCCCAGTCAACCTGCTCTGGCTAGGTCTTCCTAATCCCAAGACTCCTGCCCAACCCTGCTGTCTATCTTCTAGAGTAATTGCTTTCCTCCCCAGTCCTCCCAGGTTTCCAAAACATCACAGGGAGAGAATTCCATAAGGGCTGCCACCCACGAGGGTGATCATCTCAGAGAGCTCCCCCCGCCACTGCTCTCCCACCTCTCTCCCTCCCTCAGTTACCCTTCTCTGGGCCTCTAAACCTCCTCAACATAATCATTTCTACATATTACTAACAAAACTCAGTAGCAAGAGATAGAAAGAAAATTCTTCGGGAATAGAAGTTCTTAGGGAAAACACAGTTAAAGTAACTGTAGACAATACAATTATAAAATATTTGGGAGTTTATCGGCCAAGACAAACCCAGCAACTGTATAAACAGTCATATCAGTAGCTCATGGGTAGGCTGAGCTAATATAATAACAATGTCAATTCTACCTAAATTAATTTGCTTATTCAGGACCATGCCAATCAAACTACCAAAAACGACTTTATAGCCGTAGAAAAAATCATAACAAAATTCATCTGGAAGAACAAAAGGTCCAGAAGATCAAGGGAATTAAGAAAAAGAAATGCAAGGGAAGTTGGCCTAACTGTAACAGATCGTAAACTGTTTCATAGAGCAGCAATCATCAAAACTACATGGTACTGGCTAAGAAACAGAGGGATAGATCAATGGAATAGGTTAGGTATACAACACACAGTAGTCAGTGACTATAGGAATCTACTGTTTGATAAACCAAAAGACCCCAGCTGCTGGGATAAGAACTCACTGTTTCACAAAAACTGCTGGAAAAACTAGAAAACAGCACGGCAGAAACTAGGCATAGACCGACATCTTATATTTTATATCAAGATAAGGTCAAAATGGGGACAGCATTTGAAAGACTTTAGAACTGTGATCAATACTTTGATAAACCATGAGTCCAAAAGAAAGAAAAACATTCCACTCACCTCTTCAAAGAAAGGTAATGAATTTAAAATGCAAAAAGAGAAGAGCATTTTCAGTTATGGCTAATGTGGGAATATTGTCTGCTAGACTATGAGGTTTTGTAGAGAATTGGTTTTGAGTTGTTTTTTTGTTTTAAAATATTTCATTTGATCAATGGAATAGGGAATAGTGAAAAAAACAGTCTGATTTTAAAAATACTTGTTACTTGACAATTGAGATAATAAAAACTTTGAAAAAAAGAAATGTAATTGGGCAAAAGTAAAATATTATTTAAATGAAAAAAATAAATCAAAATAGGAAACTAAAAGAAAACAGAATTCTGAATCCTGAATTCTCTCTTCCCCTTCTACCTTTTCCTGATTGACTGTTAACAAATGTCAATTATACATGTGAAATCATAGAAAACATCCAAGCTATTGACTTTTTTTTCATTATTCTCTTGCATCACTCTCTCTTCCCACTTTTTCTTCTTCTACCTCTCATATGATTTTTAAGTTCCCTTTTGAGCTGTTCCATGAGTTCTTTCTGGGTTTGAGAACATTTCTCATTTTTCTTTGGTGTTTTGCCCATAGGTATAAATTTTGGAAGTGGTATTTTATTAAAAAAAATCCTCAAAGAAGAGTAACTGCATCATTGGATATAAGTAACAATCCCATAGAAAGCTACAAGTATAAGTGAGCATATGCCTCTTCTGTCACTGCAAAGAGTCTGAGTGAACTACACACATTTTCCTTTTCCTAACTTGCCACTGGAATTGCATTTGAGCTTTGAAAAATGTCTTTGACATTTTTTATATAAGTGGGACGTTTTCCTTCTTAAAACTGGAAATGGAGACATGATCAAACTCATACTATCATCACATATATCATATGTATTTATGACTGTAATTACTGATCCCCTGGAACCCTAGTCATTGAGGAAGATAGTCCTGGGTAAGCAGATGTTTCCACATCCCAGGGGACATCTGAAAGATGATCAAACCAAAATGCCATATGAAAGTCTTGGGCAAATGTTCTCTGGAAGTGTTTGGGGATGGAGTGATTCAGTATCATCCCCAGACTTTCAGAGCTGGGCCTCCCTGCCTCTTCCATCTGAGCACTGCACACCATTCAAAGGACAGCTGTTACTTGTTACTGAGCCTTGTTGTCAACTGAGTTTCTTTCCAAGGATCCAATCCTGAACCAGAAAGGACTGCAGAGGGCATTTTACTCCTTACCATGAGGCCCAGGGTGGATAAGTGATCCAGTATCATACAGGAATTACATGTCAGAATTATAAAGTAAACCAGGTCATCTGACTCCAGAGCTGTGCTATTCTTACTGCACCACACTGCCTCCCTTCCCTTCCTTACCCCATCATTTCACTGTCCATCTGGATACAGGATAAATAGGAAAGAATGGACAGAGGGAAGTTAGTAGAATGAAGACGAGCAGGAAAGGCTTCCTGCAGAAAACAGGATTTGAGCTGTAACATGAAGGCAGCCAGAGAAGACAACATTAAGAGCAGAGGAAGGAGAGGGCTCCAGGCATGGGGGGACAGCCAGAGAGAATGCCTGGAGCCATGAGAAGAGTATGCAAGGTAAGGGGGAGTAAGGTGTAAGAACGCTGGAAAAAGGAGTAGGGAGGTAATGAAGGAACCTGAAATGCCCAATAGAGCCCTTTTTATTTGTATTTGGCCATCCCTTCTACTTCTCTGGTTCTCACTGCTTGTGCCCTACCTTTTAGTGACCAATGAGTCCCTTATCATGCTTAGATATTTTAAGAAGAACTGACTGGTTCACAGAGATTTCCCATTACGTGTATACAACTGGAAATGGATGGTCATCACCTTGCATCCAAGCACTGGATCCTCCTAATGGACACAGGCTTAGGGCTCTTCTTGGGACAAGAGACTTGGGGGAGAACCTGCTGGGGAGTCACAAGGGAAGAAAAATGCTAACTCTGTTTCCCATTTAAGTTGGACACATGTTAGTGACCCATGCTAGAGGGGAAAAAATGAATACAATTGTAAACTCTTGAGGGACCAGTTGTGGTCCTCCTTAATGCTTCTCTTTCAGACAGTTAGCTTTGTAAGATGGCTGGTCACCCGGGCCAGAATTCTGGGTACACATTGGCGCAGCAATATAGTATTCCCTTAACTGAGCTACATAGAGCCAAAGACGGCACAGGAAGCATGAAGTCCCTACTCCACCCTCCCCAACCCCAATGTAGAGTGGATATATCATATTCCACATTATCCACAAGCATCTGGATTGATAGAAAGATTGCATGGATTGTTGAAAGAACAGTTAAGTAATTTAAGTTCTGATAATTCATATCAACACTGGAAGGATAAATTTGTTCACTGCCTTACATAATTTAAATAATAGACCATTAGGAGGAAGTACACATCTAGCCAGAATGATGACGCCAAATCTGCAAATTAGAAGACAGCAAACACATAGGATCCAAAATACTGAATATTGGACTGTGAGGGAAGATGTTCCACCACCATGTATCCAGGAATACCTGGTTCAGCAGGATATGATTTACACTGTTTAGAGAACTTTTGGTTGGATAGAACAGACACAAGAAGAATCTCTACAGGGATATGTATGAGAATCCCTAAAAATAATTTGGACAGGTATTACCTAAACCAGGATTAGCAGCTCAAGGAATACATGTATTAGCTGGAGGCATGAAATGCTACTTCGTGATATGATGCTCTGGAGCCAGAGAATGATACAATATCAGGCCAGGCTCCTCAGACAGAAGTGCACCCCATACTGTAAAGGTGGCAAGAAACCCAAGATAATAATATGATGTGCAAAGAGGTTTTGGAGGATTCTAGACAACAGGAAATCTCAGATATCTTGAGGTTTACCCAAGGAATGGGAGAATTGTTAATATCTTGGATTGTTAGAATCAATGATGAAGGGGCCATAGGAGTATCTGCGGATAGTGTGGCCTGTATGAAATTCATAAGCATTAGTCAGAATCCTTTTGTAATGCCAAGTTTTTAGGGATTATCATCTGCAAGGGGGTAACAAGACACTTAGCTTTAGCAGCAGAGTATCCAAAGTACTCGATGTGGGCCAGTGCAGATAGACCCTGGTATTCACTTAGGAATTGTATGAGAAAGTTAAAGGAGGAGTTAATGAAGACTGCTATTATGATGGGAAACAAAGATGCATACTATGACACTCCCTTGGGAGTCTCTCATAAAAATTTGATAGTTAAGACAGCTCCTCCTGCTTATAAACACCTAATTCTGACTCTGATAATTGGGGAAGTAGGGCACCCTCTTTTGGGGGTGCTAGATAAGATTTCACATTCGGTGACTTAGGGAACTGGGGAAATGATAAATTTCCTTGAGAGAGAAGTGTAAATAACCAGCAGATGCAAAGTCAGAACAGAGTGACAAGAAAAACAATGTTTACTGCTCTACTGAGAGCAGGGGTAGATTTTGGAATGATAGATGGTATTCCAACCTAATGAGCCATATAAAATGTACTGAGATAAGGGGCTTAATAGCAGATGAAATAGAGAAAAACTGCCCCTACAAATCCTACAGATTTTGAACTCTTGTATCCAATTGAGTCACACCTTCAGGGACACTTGGAAATAGGCTGAGCCCCAGCTCGGATTAAAAAACACAAAAACAGGGGGGAAGGGTAGAAATGGGGAGACAATTTGTAATTCAAACTCTTGTGAAAATCAATGCTGAAAACTAAATATGTTAAATAAATAAATTTAAATTAAAAAAAAAAACCACAAAAACAGGATTACAGATCCCACATTAATCTGACTACATATTGGAAAAACAGATAAAATACTATGACTAGGGCACTGATCAACACTGGGGAGGAGGCCACCTTGATTTATGGCAATCCTAACAAGTTCAGGCATAGAACTCAGGAATGGCTGAAATATCAGCCAGACAAGTCCAACTAATGATGAAAATTGGACAGTTGCCTAAAAAAGAATATGTCATAGTTATCATACCTATTCCTGAATACATCATTGGAACAGATATATTGAGAGGTATGACTCTGAATTTACCTGAGGGGAGGTATCAATATGCAGTAAAGAAAATAGGAATTAGTACAGTTTTAGTGGGAAAAGTAAAAATGGACTCAATCACTTTACCTGAACCTTCTGAAGTGGTTACTTTGAAGAAGTATTATGTACTAGGTGGGAAAGATGAAATTGTCAATACTATATAGGAATATGTTGAAGCAAGAGTGTTAGTCCCTACAACCACTCAATGGAATAATCCTATATGGCCAGTATGAAAGTCAGATGGAATGTGGAGAATAACAGTGGGTTATAGACCCTTGTATGTTGCTGTTCCAGATACTATTACCTTATTAGAAAAGATCCAGAAATTTGATGGGATTGGTACACAGTTCTTGATTTAGCCAATGCTTTTTTTATGATCTCACTAGACTCTAAACAATGGGAACAATTTGCTTTCACTTGGCAAGGCCGACAGTATACTCACAGCTTACTCACTTGCCACAAGGATATCTGCACAGTCCAACTATTTGTCACAGGACTGTGGCTGAACATTTGGATGAATTAAAGTTATGTGATATACAGTTTATCCACTATATAGATGACATCATGATACAGGGAGAAAATGTAAAAGAAGTGGAAAAGAGTTTGACACTACTAATTGAGCATATGAAAAGCAAATGATGGGAAATTAACCCTGCAAAGATTCAAAGACAAGCTCAAACCTTAAAATTTTGGGGGATACAGTGGAATAAAGAACTGTGACAAATTCTCCCACAAGCATGACAAAAGATTCAAGATTTTCCTGTCGCCAACAACAAGAAAGGGGCCCAAAAGTTTGTAGGACTGTTTGGATATTGGATATACCACATTCTGCATTTGGGACAGATTTTGAAACCCTTTTATAAAGTAACTAGGAAAAAGTATGAATTTGACTGGGGACTTGAACAGAGTAAAGCTTTTGAAGAAGCAAAGGCAGCTATACAATTGGCTCTGGACTTAAGGCCTATGCAAAATGGACCAGTGGATTTACAAGTGACTGTACAAGATGAATATGCGAACTGGAGTTTATAGCAAAAACAACAAAGCTGAAATGTAACTTCAGATTTTGGTCAAGGAAATGTCCTTCATCTGGAATCCAATATACACCTTTTGAAAAGCAGTTGTTAGTTGCATATTGGGCTTTGGTAGAGGTGATATTAAGCCCTGGAATCCTGATTATGACTTGGGTAATGAGTATCCCAGCTTCCCACAGAGTTGGACATGTGCAAGAGGCTACCTTAATTAAATGGAAATGGTACATTCAGAATAGATCTAAAACAGGCAAAAGTGGAGTTTCTGCTGTACACAAATTTATAGCAAGCATAGATACTAAAGAAAATAATAAACCCCCTGAACCAAAGAAACAATTGGTACAGTTTTTGGTAAAATGGAATGAGGGATATGATGGATTAACTGAAGAACAGAAGAAACATGCATGGTTTACTGACAGAACAACAAAATATTTGGGCCATAAAACACATTGGAAAGCAGTAGCCTATAACCCACATACTAAGAGAACTTTGGAAAGTACTGGGATAGGTGGAAGTAGTCAATATGCTGAACTTATGGCAACACATCAAGCTATCAAAACAGAACAAGGAGGACAGTGTCATGTATTCACTGATTCATGGGCGGTAGCTAAGGTTAGGTACATGGATACCCGTGTGGAAAAATCAAACTTGGGAAATTCATGGTAAAGAAGTTTGGGGCAAAGAATTATGGGAAGATATATGGGATATGTCTTTGGTTATTAATTTGTCAGTTTTTCATGCAGATGCTCACATGGCCCTCACTATGCCAGAATGTGAGTACAATGCACATGCTGATCCACTAGCAAAGATTGCTACTGAATATATTGTCCCTACTCTTGACACTAACTGATGATCCAGTACTAGCAGAATGGGTGCACCAAACAGCCAGCCATTTGGGGGTCCAGGCTACACACCGGTGAGCACAAGATCGAGATATTAGTATCTCCCATTCATTGTTAAAGCAAGTAGCAGAGGAATGTCATATATGTCAACTGGAAAACGAACAAACTGTTCCTTGGGCAGTAACTGGAGAGAGGAAGGGGAAAAGTCCCAGCCCAAATTGAGCAGATTATATTGGTCCCCTACCCCAAGATAAAGGATGTAAATTAATATGTATTTGTGTTGACACCTATTCAGGTGTACTGGTGGCTTGTCCTTATAAGAATGCAATTCAGAAAAACACTTCTAAAACTCTAGATATCATAAGTCTATATTAGGGAACTGCAAGGCAGATTCAAAGTGCCAATGGGTCACATTTCAAAGGTAATGAGGTGAAGAGATACGTGTATTAAACAATATAGAGTGGATATATCATATTCCATATTATCCACAAGCATCTGGGTTAACTGAAAGAATGAATGGATTTTTGAAAGAATAGTTAAGAAAATTAAATTCTAATAATTTGTATCAACATTGGAAAGACAATTTTTTCACTGCTTTATGTAATTTGAATAATAGATCATTAGGAGGAAGTACACCACTAGCCAAAATGTTGACCCAAATCTGCAAATTAGAAAATAGCAAACACATTAGATCTCAAATACTGAGTATTAGATTGTGAGGAAAGATGTTCCACCACTGTATCCAGGAATACCTGGTTTGGCAGGACATGATTTATACTGTTTATAGGACCTCTGGTTGGATAGAAAAGAGATGAGAAAAATCTCTACTGGGATATGTATGAGAATCCCTAAGAATCATTTTGGACGGATAATCCCTAAATCAGGATTAGCAGGTCAGCGAATACTTGTATTGACTGGAGTGACAGATTCCAATTATCAAGGAGAAATTACTGTGAAACTCCAAAATTGGAGTAAAGAACTCATACAGTTTTATAAAAATGATAGAATAGCTCAATTGATTATTATTCCTTGTGAAACGATACCTCTTGTGAAAACCGACCCTCCTTCCAAAATAAGTATCAGAGGAAAGGAAGGGTTTGGTTCTACTGATAGAATAAAATTGGAAGCTAAAGTATGGGTAAGTAAAAGTATGGGTAAAATGGAAGTTGGGTGATATTTCAAAGGCTGAAGAAATTAAACCACATGGGAAGGATAATACTGTTACTTGTTTATCCAGGAGAAAATGATTCTCACATTGTATCTTTGACTCATGTACTCTATTGAGAATGAGGCTGAGCATGTCCTTGTTTCTTTTTGGCTTTTGTGTGTTAAATTTGTGAGATTTATTTCCTTCAAGCTTAGTACCATCCTCCTGCAGATGCCTAATCAGTTAAGCCAGATGTCACCCACTGATGTGTTTGGATGTCACCTCTGAAGCTGTCCACAACTGTGATGTGTCACCACTACTAGACCTGTCCATGACTGTGATGTTTCATCCCTGGACCCAGTGTCAACCAAGTTCCAGAGGCCAGCTTGCTAGAGAACTGACTTCTCGAATAGGACTCTTGACCTCTTGGGACAGGAACAGCTCTGCATCCAATTTCAGCAGGAAGAAGCTATGGAGGAAGAGACCTTCACTCCTTACCCCAAGATTGAGCCCCATTTATTGAAGGGAGAATAGATGACATTGTTTTATATACTTATTTTGTAGTATCCCCGTTATATTGTTATAAAGTTCTGTTGACACCAGTTATCCCAAAACTCCTATTGCTCGCCCCATTGAGCTATGTAATGGATAAGAAAGATCTTGGGGCTGAATGTAATGACAATTTAGATTTGAAGACCTTTCCCACCTATTAATAGACCATGTGAACTGCTTATGCCACAGGGAGCCTAAGTCACATGTGGTGGGAGGTACTTGCTGGGAGGAAAAGGAAAGTGTGTCACAGGAAATAGAGAGAGAGCAGTTAGAACTGAGGGAGAGAGAAGAAACAGGTGAGCTAGCTATGCTGTGAGTATGTTAGTGGGAAGGTCTCAGCAAGGGGGCAGAAGGCTTACGGCATGGTGAGATTCCATGCTGTGATACTGTGTTTCAAGTTCTTTGCTGTTATGATAAAGTGGGCTTACTGATTGGGGGAGTTGGTTGCTGCTTGGATGGGCTGGACTTACTGGTTAGGGGATCTGGTCCTCTGGTGTTTGAATAAATATTTTACTTCTTCTACCTTCTATATGGACAGTCTCTCATATTTTGTGATACAGAATTACATAGGCACATTCACAATTATCATCAATGTTGTGTTTATTGCCTTGCTAATACAGGAAGGAGGTAATAAAAATATCTCTTTTTGTACAGAATATGGTGATATCCATGGAAAATCCCAAAGACTCAACTACAAAGTTAGCTGAAACAAGTAACAGAATATAATGTAAACTCATATACATCATCAGCATTCCCACAGATCACCAACAAAACCTTGCAAGAAGAGATAGTAAGAGATACCCCACTTAAAATAACTCTAGACATATCCTGTGGGTATACCTGCCAGAACAAACCCATGGATATAAAGATTAAAAAAAAATACAAATAAATCAGATATAAATAATTAAGAGTGATATTAAGTCTTCGTGGGTTGGCATGGCAAATACAGTAACAATGGCAATTTTACATGAGTTAATTTATATCTTCAATACTATCCCAATTAAATTATCAAAACCTTATTTTACTGAGTTAGAAAAAGTAATAAAATTCATTTGGAATAATAAAAGGTCAAGAATATGAAAGGAACTAATAAAAAAGGAATGTAAAGGAAAAAGGTTTAGCAGAACCTGATCTTAAAACTGGTACAGGCTAAGAACTAGAAAGGTAAATCAATGGCACATAGTAGATATACAATTTACAGCAGCAAATAGAGAAAGTAAACTTCTATTTGACAAGTATAAAGACTTAAGATTTGGGGATAGGAATTCATTATCCGGTAAAAATTATTGGGAAAACCAGAAATATGGTGGAAATTGTACTAGACCAACATTTTGCATTATCTCTCAAGATAAGGTCAAAATGGATACATGAGCTATACCTAAAGAGAGATATTACAAGAAAATTTGAAGATCATGGAACATGTTACTTATTAGACTTATAGACAGGAGAACAATTTATGGATAAACAAGAGATAAGGAAGAGAATGAGGTGTGAAATAGATAATTTTGGTTAGGTTAAATTAAAAAGGGTTGGTACAAATAAAAGCAATGTAATGAAGATAAGAGAGAAAGCAGAAAATTGGTGGGGGGGATTTATATGCAGTTTCTCAGATAAAGTTATCATATCTCAAATATAAAAAATAGACAAAGATCTTTCTAAAATTTATAAGAATATGAGTCATTCCCCAATTGATGAATGGTCAAAGGATATGGACAGGTAGTTTTCCAATGGAGAAATCCAAACAATTTATAGTCAAATGAAAAAATTTTCTAAATCTTTATTGAGTAGAGAAATGCAAATTAAAGCAATCTTGAGATATCATTTTAACACCTATCAGGTTGGCTAAAATGATTAAAAAGGAAAAGTGACAAATGGAGGGGATGTGGAAAAATTGGGACACTAATTCATTGTTGGTGGAATTGTGAAGTGATTCTGGTGCCCAGAAGTTCTCTTCCAATGATCATTCTCAGGTTTGGAATCCTATGAAATCCACGAAACCACCACCAACTCAATCATGAAGTTTTAAGTTGACATATGTAAGGATTTGTATGCCATTACAGTATTGTCTGGTGATACCACCATGGACCTAGGCAATGCTGACAGAATGCAGAAAGAGATTACAATCTTAGTCCCCCAGCAGAATGAAAATGAAGATCTTTGCCCCACCTGAGCGCAAATATCCTGTCCACTTTGGAGTCTCCATCCTGGCCTCTCTCCACCTTCCAACAGATGTGGATCAGCAGGCAAGAGGTATGATGAATCTGGGCCCTCCCTTGTCCACCAAATGTTTCTGAATGGACTGTGTGTTTTTAAAAATTTTTTTGCTCTAGTCAAGGAGTATGACATGAATGAAAAAATTAAATTTTTTATTCAGATAAAAAATGAGATAGGCATGCTTTCTGGAGAAGAGGGCACTTGACTCAGGATTCAAAAACTGGAAAGGTGAAGGTGATGAGTCCTCCAGGTACATGGGAGGTAATCATCCTCAAAGTTCTAATGTGGTCTTAAGGACTCTGATTGTACATTTTGACAATGATCATTCCAAACACTGTATAATGCATTGTTAGGGAGAGCTACTTGCCTCTAGGAAGGCTGTCCTGATTTACAGAAAGGAGCTATTTAAGATAAATCCACAGCAGGGAGAGGAGGATGGGGTGGGGGAGGTGCTAGTACATGCTTTACCTGTAAACCTTGGGGGAAAAAAACAACTTTGTATCTTCTGCCTTAATGCTTGTTCTTTTTCTTTTTAATTGTCAGAGGGTAAGTGAAATGGTCCCCTATATTCCCTCCCTGCCCTCAACACACAGGTGGAAAGGAAGACTTTACCATCTCCTCCAGAGTATTATGAGGTCGGTGACAGGTACTTAGGAGAGGGGAGAAGATTTACTTGTGCTCTGTTCAAAGACTAGGTCAAATAAAAGCAGGTACTTTAAAGAAAGTTAAAGAAAAAGAATTCCAGAGAGCTGCTTTCTGGAGTACTTTAGAATGTTTCCTTTTTGATTTCTCAGTCATTCCTTGAACCACTTGCTAACTTACATCATAGGGTAGTTATAAATAGCAAGCCTGAAGTCTGAAGGACCTGTATGTACAAAAATATTTGTAGCAATCCTTTTTGCGGTGGCAAAGAATTGGAAATCAAGGAGATGCCCCTCAATTGGAGAATGGCTAAACAAATTGTGATATATGAAGGTAATGGAATACTATTGCGCTATAAGAAATGAGGAGCAGATGGACTTCATAAGAACCTGGAGAGTCTTATATGATCTGATGACAAGTGAAGGGGGCAGAACCAGAACACTGCATACAACCAAAGACACATTGCTTCTATGAGGACTAACTCTGATAGCCTTGGCTCTTCTCAACAATGTTCTAAGACAACTCCAAAAGACTCATGATGGAAAAGGCTATCCACATCCAGAGAAAGAATTACAGAATTTGAATGCAGATTGAAGCAAACTATTTGCTCTCTTTTTTTAAATTTTATTTTATTTTTGGTTTTGTTACATCTTTCTCATGGTTCATGTCATTGGTTATAATTCCTCTCTACAATTTGATTATTGGGAAAAGAATTTTAATGTCAAGGTATATGTAGAACCTATACCAGATCACATGGCTGTCTTGGGCAGTGAGGGGGGAGGAGAAGGAGTGGGAGAAAATTTGGAACTCAAAAACTTATGGAACTGAATGTTCTAAAGTAAAAAAAATTAACGAATTAATAAAAAGAAACATAAAAGAGCAATCATGCTATCTTTAGCAGTCCATTCCATAAGATATTAACCTTACTTTTGCCAAATGACAATTTAGTCCATTCCAAAGTAATTTTACCCAAGCAGGGTTATAAAATATAAATCACAACTCCTTTTATTAACATAGAAGAATTTAAGGCAAAAGACACTTCATTATTACAGTTTTTTAAAGATTTTATCACATTCATTTAAAAAACTCAATAGGGAATTGGCCCCTGTACCATTTTGCAGCATCTAAAAAAATTTCACATAACACTATGTTTTTAAAAGCATCTTCTTCCAATGAAAAGGCGTCATGTTTCTAAGCATATGTCTAATGTTCTTCCCAAATTCCACCAGAAAACCACTCGTCTAAAGAATATAGTGTCTGTTTGTTTTTAAACACGATTCGGAAACTTCTCAAGTCAAATTTCATCTATTAGATAAAATCTTGTCATCCTTAGAAAATCATTCACATGACCTTAGATACAGCATTTACTCCAAAGTCCAGTAACAACAGTCAACGTTTGTACTGTGCTCACTATGTTAAGCACTTTAGACTTATTTAATTCCTCCAACAACCCTGGGATATAGGTGCTATCATCACCATCATTGCTATCCCCCTGTACATTCCAAGGCTGGTCAAATTCTCTAATATTCTAGCATTACAATGTAGCTTCTAAACACAACTTTCTATCAAATCAACGTTTGATTTTTAACAACAGGTGGCAATACCTAAACTTTTTTCACGTGCGTCTCATGCTGTCAGGGGGCCCATTTTCAAAAAAATTCTTGCTGATGCTCCCAGCATCCACACTATGTCCTTACTACTTTGGGTCACCCAAAGACTCAAATCAAATCTATTTATTTTTCAGATTTAACCTTATCAGCGTGCCTTCAGGCATTTCTCAAAAAATTCCCAACTGTTTTAAGTGGGATCAAAACTGAATTTAAATGAACAGATTCCCCATTTACACTCACTGAACTGTGAATTCCCCTCAATGAAATACAGATGTGTAGTTACTAATGGTGATGATTTAAAAATCTCAACTCGCACCAGGGCCGTTAGCTGCTAATATTTCAAATTTCAGGACCCAATATTATCAATGTGCTTACGCTTTATTTTACACGCACACACACACGCGCGCACACACACACACACGCACACACATTAAATGTGACTCAGTTTTTAGTTGCTTCATACTTTCGCAACAAGGTTTTCTCTCTCTGGGCAGCTTGGGCTCTAGAAGCAGGAATCCATTTTGCGCTTTTCTTTTATTCCTTGGGTGACTAAAGGTCCCCTGTACAAGCTGTTCCCCAAAGTGACTTCTGCACTCACCCGGTACGTGCTGGTGGCCGCAGCGCAGCTAGGTGTGGCCCCGCCGCTCCCGCCGGGTCGGGTCTGGTCTGGTCCGGCCCCGCCGCTCCCCCCCGCCGCCGCAGCAGCACCGCCGGGTCCCCCGCCGCGCCCGCCGCCCCCGCAGCACCGCCGGCTCTGGCGTTCCTCGTCAGCAGAGGTTCCCTCGATCTTCCCCGGCTCGCACACCGACTCCCCTCACTCTCCCCGGGGTAAAAGTTCCCGTGGCTGGGGCCCAGGCCTTGCCGCTAGTACTCAGGGGGGACCCAAGCCCGGAGGTGTTTACTCTTCACCGGGAGGAAACCTCACCTGGGATTCTTCCGCAGGTCTGCTCCGATTGTCCCAAGGGCACCCTGGGCTTCTAATGTTCGCCCTAAGGTGCTATTTTATCCCTTTGGTGGAAGAAAGTCTTCAGAGCTAGAAATTTTCAGAGCTACTCCGCCATCTTCCCAGAATCCTCTGCGGAAAATGACCTCCCACGCCACGGCAGAATCTCTTTAGAAGAGAGAAGCCAAAGTAGACCCCCGAAAAGTATTCATGCCTTAAGAAATACAGAAAATGAGGAAGGACTAGCTCAATGTACCGGTCATGAATGCAAAAAGAAAAGGGCTGAATCGTCAGAAAGACAAAAGAAAGGGGAGAAACAGGGAAAGTATTTTCAAGGGAAAGGCGCAGGAAAGGAAATTCGAAGAAAATTTGAAGGGGAAAACGATAACTGAGGGCAAGAGGAAGAGGAAGAGTTAAAGACGTAGATAAGAGTGAAACATTAGAAGGGATGAATAAGCAAAAACTGTTTAACGTGAGAGGATGGGAGATATAAACCTAACTCATAACGTTAAGTGAAAGTTAAAAAAAACCCACCAATGTGTGACATATAAGAAAACCAAACCCTATGTCTCTTGTTTACATGAAACACGTTTAAAATAATTTAAAAAGACACAGAATAAAAATAACGGTCTGATCAAAAGTGTACTGCTTCTTAGGTGACACCACAAAAGCAGGATTCCAATCTGGCTATCAGACTCAGCAAAAACAGTCACTAAAAACGTGGAAAGAGATAAGCAAGGGAAGGACGTCATTCTGAAGGACCCACAGATAGCCAAGCAATAGCAACACTAAAATGCTAGGCTCCAAATGCCTTAACATTTCCATTTATGAAGAAAGCAGGAACTGAAGGAATAAGAGGACCCGGTACCATAAAAGTGACAATACTTTAATAGTCCTATCGATCCTGGATTTAGTCTCACCTAACGATAAGAAAAACAAAGAAGCCCTGAGCAGGATGCCAGAGAGACCAAAGCAGAAAGAGTTAAGGTGTCTTCTGAATGGGAACTGCTCAATATACATCTTTCTCAACACCATGTAGAACTTCTACAAATATATTTTGGGGACAGAGAATAGAGGAATGTTGCCCTTCCTTATACATATTTGCAATGGGAGTTTTGTTTTCTTTCTCAATGTGAGGTGGGTAGGTGAGGCATATGAAATTTTCCCTGATGAAAAAAAATATTATTTAAAAATAGAAGTAAGCACTCAGGTAATTTCACAACTCTGGCTAGCAGAATTCTTGATGTAACATCTATGTAAAAAAAGTATATAAAATTCTAACCACATAAAACTTAAATGTTTTAATAAAATAAACGCAGACCAAATTAAAAGAGAAAATGTAGTATGCGGGATATATGAAATATTACATTATAAGTGACACCAAAAATCATTTCTATCCATGATAGGGAGAGAACTGACATCCATGCGTACCAAGGAGCCAATGGCAATATATGAATGCTGAAAGGAACAAGAAGTTTTCCAAAGTCCTGACAGCCAGAAATGACACACGAAAACATGCTCCAAAGCACTGATTAAAAGTGAAAGTCATAGGAAAATAATTTTATCATTTCTTGTCATTCCTCCAAAACTGGAGAAAATGACAAACAGGAAACCATCACTACTCGATTTTTTCTAATTTTGAAAATCACAAACACGAAATAAAATGAACATTTTTATATACACCATAAACTAGAAAAAGAGGATGAATGAGACAAATGTGGTTAGCTTGGATTTCTTTTTTTAGTAATAAAGAATTCAAAATAATACTTTCAGAGCATTCCTTCTGTTCTTTTGCATGTGTTATTACATCAATTTCTTTCCTTAGTATTTTGGGGTGTGGAGGATCAGGAGAAGGACAATCCTATTGCTAGTATTCCTCCCACTGCCATCCTTTCTACCCAAAATTGAAAAAAAAAACCAATCCAAAAAATATATAATGGAAGCACATAGTCAAGGAATGCAAACTGCCACACTGTCCATTTCTAATTTGCTTTTTATTCCATATCTTCTATCTATCACCTCTTGGTAAGGAGACAGGTTGCACAGATCTTGATATATCTCTGACATGCTGGTCAACCATTACAATGGTAAGAGGTGGGACTTCTTGCCAAGTTGTTGGCCTTCATATGTATTATGTCAGCAAATACTCCCTGTAGTCTCAGTTAGCCCACCCAGCTGTTCCAGGTTTCAGTGAAATTGCCTGGGTTTCATGCCACGTTATTGTTCCATAACATTCATATACCAGAATTTGTTCAGTCTTTGCCTCATTAATTGTTTGACATCACATCTTGCTTTCTAGAGCTTGGACATACCAAAAGGAGCCGATATCAATATGTTTGTACACTTCGGATCCTTTCCTGTCTTGAAAGGTATATGCCCTCTAGTGGTATCACTGAGTCAAAGATTTTGTGATTTGGGGGAGAACTTCACAGCTTCAACAGGAAATTGATGTTATCTGTTTTCTCTTCCGTTTTTAGTATCTTTGCTTTTCACATTTTCATTTGGATGGGGGTTAAGTGGAACCTGAGAGTTAATTTAATTTGCATTAGCTAATTATTAATTTGGACCATTTTGGCTTTGGCTTTTTTTTTAATTGCATTTATTTCCTCCTCTAATGATCTCACCTCTTGACAGGAAAAAAAGAAAAAAAAATACAAAACTCTTGTAACAAGTACATAATTAAGGAAAACAATTCCAATTCCAATATTTCTTTTGCTTGTTTTCTTACCATCTTTACCCATCAGAAAAGCTTTCTAATTATTAGTAAATTGGATCAGTGATTATAGATGAGGAGTTTTTTCTTATAATCATTGATCATTAGCATTTCTTCCTTTGAAAATTGGTTATTCAGAGTTTTGGACCACATCTATTGTAGTCATTCTTTATATGCTTGTATAAACCCAGTATCTGTCCTTCATAGATGTTGGACATGAGGACTTTGTAAGGGAAACACATTATGCATTGTGGTTTTTTGATGGGACAAAAATTGCTCACCTAAATTCTTTGTGATCCTTTGCATCCTGAGTGTGGACATCAGCTCTTCCAATGCCCATGAATGTGTTTTCCTCAAAGTTCCTCTAACTTCTTTGTGGTTAGCCTTTCTAAGTCATGTTCACACAGGAGCCTGAGTGGAACTGAGCTCCCTCTGGGGTCTGGGTGCACAGTTTATGTAGCCTTTTAACAGGAGCTCATGCCACTCCATCATCATTTCACAACAGGACAGGAAAAAAAAAATGTCTACACCAGACCACTGTTTCAACAATCTGGCCAGCAGCTGCTGTGGGGGGTGTGAAATCAACAACAACCAGCTCACAAGAATGCTGCAAAAGCCTAGATTCTTTTGATCTGCTTTACTAAGGAAAGCAACGTTAAGGGGTTGACAATCTCACTTTAATCCAGCATACAAATACCATTCACTTAGTTCAGGGGGAAAAGCCAGCACCCTGAACCTCAGAGTAAATACAAACAAATTACAAACATCCACAGACAGACCAAATACAATTCATAGTTACCATAGTTACCAACATCTAAGTTCAGTGGGGGAGCTCATAACAAGGGCAGGCCCACCACTGCTGTGGGTCAGAGCCCTGGAAAAAGAGAAAGCCAACCCCTGGTTTTATATCTTTTTCAGGGTTAAGGGTGAGTCACACATGCGACTCACCCACGTGACCTAAAATCGTCACAAAGAGGTGACTTAAACCCACGTGGTCTAAATGCCTCTGATGTCACAAACATGTCACTCAAACCCATGTAAACTAGGCTTTCCCTTGAGGCAAGGAGGAAATAAAGGCCAAACTCTTCAAGGGCACTTGGTTGAACTAAGTGCTAAGAGCCCATTTTGATTGCCAACACAACCACTCTCAGCCTTTGGCTTTCCAGAAGAATCTGTCTCCACCAAAGCCTGGGTAGAACACAAGGGGCTTCCCTACATTAGATTAAATTATTTACAAGCCTGGTGGGGGGAGTAGGTGGGGGGTGGGTGGGAAAGAACCCCCCCCCAGCTGCCTAGAATAACAATCTCTTTATCAGTAACATACTTCCAAAGAAAAACTGAACTTACAGTCAGGACTTTGGAAAAACTGGGGGGAGGGTAGTGGAGGACTCTGAAGCAACAAGATATTGGTTATTAATCATAATTTTTCACATCTCCTAGCTGCCCTCCTGAATAAAAGACCTGAGTTCAAGTTCTACCAAGACATTGTTACATCCATTTCGGAAAAGTTCCTAGACACTCCTGTGTAATAATTTGGCCTTTTTCACAGAAGCCAAACCTTTTAAAAACCATATGACCAATATAAATGGGATATTATGGCACCTAATCTGACCCCCTAATGCTACAAATTGGAAAGTGAGGTGATAAGATCAAATACAAGGGTGCTGTAGACCTCACAATTCTTCTTAGATTATGCCCCCTTTCAGGCACAGGCTCCACTCACTGGTCTTTCTGCCCCATCTTCACCCTACGACAAACAGATAACAATGCCCAAGCTCTGCTCCCTCCAGCCTGGAGGGCTCTTCCCTTCTCCAGTGGGACTTAGTGTCCTTCGAGATGGCACTCACATCTGATGGGGTGCTTAGCTGCTTGTGGTTGGACCCTAATTCTAATAGCTTCTGCTTGGGTGCCTGTGCCTGAATCCCAACTCCAAAACCACATCCAGCTCTAAAATCACATCTCTCCCTAGCTTCAAAATACTCTCTTTGGCAGTTTCTCTCCCTAATCCCACCCCAAAACACCTAATTGATATGTTTCACCCCCCAAATCTATTATAAAACCTTTACCTGCATCCCTGTAAGGTTGCAGGTTCCCCAAGAGCTCTTGCCCGCTGTAAAGCATAACAATAAACTTTTGCCAACTTGACTTAAAGATTGCTTGCGTCGGTGAATCCATTCCAGACGACCTTGCCCTGCGGACTTTAGTTTGGGATTCCTGAATCACTGAGTTTTTTCACCCTCAACATTTCTGGTGCCCAACGTGGCTGGAACAGTCTGAGGTCTCAGCCTTCTCTGACTCAAGGTAAGCCTCCCCTTTCCTCGCCCTGTAGATGGGTTTTCTCCCCTCAAGCACCCTAGGCACTGCTTGAAGGGACGGTTGGTTTGAGCCTTCAACAGGCTTGGGGTCGGCCTTCGTCCTGCCCATCTGAGGAGGGACGCCGTGTTTTGGGGAACACACTGTATCTCGCTTCCCTTTCTGGAAGCTGATCGTGGTGAGCTACGGCTACGGGGGCTAAAGGGACCCTTTTTGTTTTTAAGGCTTACGGGCAATAGGCATGGGTCAACCTCCTTTCATCCCCCGAGATTCGCCCCTAGAATGTCTCTTAAAAAATTCGGTCTTCAGGACCTCAAAAAGAAGCGTCTTGTGCTCTTTTGCAACACTGCCCGGCCCCCGCACCTCTGGAGGAGCCGGCCATTTAAGAGGCCTGCGCGGAGCTCTGCACTGCACCACCATCCTACAGCCGGATCTCTTCTGCCGCTGGGAAGGGAAGTTTACACAAGTTCCCTACGTCCAGGCTTTCAGGTGCCTTTCCCAGGACCCAGAACTGCGGGAGCAGTGTAGGGAGCCCCTACTTAAACTGACTCCAGCAAAGGGGAAACAGAACGAACCTGACCTACCTGATGACCCCCTTCTTTCAGACCCACGACCTTCGGCTCCGGGAGCCCCTACGCAGGCACCGGTCTCAACCGCTCCTCTATCAGCCCCTTCGGCAAGGCATGGACATTTGCAGGAAGCTAAAAGGCTTCTAAACGATGTCCCACCTCCTTACCCGCTGGCACTGCCCGCCCATTGGACCCCTAAACCCACTTCCGGACTCCATTTCCCAGCAGCCATTGAACCTACCTGCTCCGCCTGCTCATTGGTCTTCCTAGACCTCCGCAGCCGGACTCGGTTTCCCAGAATCCCCTGCTCCCTAGAATCCCCTGCTCCCTAGTCCTTCCCTTAAAAGAGGCAGAACTCCCTGTCTCCCTCCATCCCAAGCTCCTGATTCGTCCGTTCCCTCTAATCTACTCCCTTTGCAGGAAGTAGCAGATTGCAAAGGAGGAATAATTGGGGTACATGTCCCTTTTTTTTTTTTAAGGGAGGGAGGAATGAATGGATTTTTTTTTTGGAGGGGGGAAGGCAGGGCAGTTGGGGTTAAGTGACTTGCCCAAGGTCACACAGCTAGGAAGTGTGTCAAGTGTCTGAAGTCAGATTTGAACCCAGGTCCTCCTGACTCCACGGCCGGTGCTCTACTCACTGCGCCACCTGTCTGCCCCTATGTCCCTTTTTCAATCTCTGATCTTGGTCAGGTTAAGGAAAAACTTGGCCATTTTATTCAGAAAATTCCACCCAGTTTGTAGAGGGTTTTAAAGTGATCCCCCTCCAGTTTGAACTGTCCTGGGCAGACATTAATATCATCCTGTCCTCCTGCTACACCATTGAGTGAAAAAAGAGGATCTGGGATTTAGCCCAAAAGTTTGGGGATGATGTGGCTGTGTCGTCGCCCACCAGGTACCCCTAGGGAGCTGTCACTGTCCCAAGTGCTGATCCTGGGTGGAATTATCAAAGGGATGCAGACAGGGAGAAGAGAGATCATATGTTGTGATGCCTAATAGAGAGGAGTTAAACAGGCTGTGAATTATGATCGCCTCACGGAAATCACTCAAGGAGCTGTTGAAAACCCAGCCCTTTTCCTGGGCAGGTTAGTCGAAACCTTAAAAGGATTCACTGGATCCCAATTCCCCTGAGGGAGCAACCATACATTTTATTGGTCAGTCTGCCCCAGACATTTGCAAGCGGGAAGACAACTACTTAGATAAACTGGGAAATTCTGTAGACAGATGGGGCAGCCAAGACTGCTTGGGTATGTCACCCCCATCCACAGGGCAAAACTCACCTTCACCCAGAGGCAATTTTTGCAAAAGCCCCTCTCCACAATGTGACCTCCTCAGAGGTTATTGCCACCCCTGTAGTACTAGCTACTTCACTATAGGCAAATTTATCCACCTCCACACCCTGTTTTCCAACGGAGAATTACTCTCAGACTCGGAAGATAAGCTCTAGAGCCACCAGACCTGTAAAGACCCCCGTTAAGGGAGGACTTGTAAATGTCTTTCCTGGTCTTTTAACTTGCTCCACCTGTGAAGATGTTTATAGTGATGAATGCTCTTGTACCTTCCCTCCTGCCAGCTGTACCTGTTGTACTGAGGGAACATTCTCTACTTGCACCTAAGACTGTTTTCCTCCTACCACTCTCCTTGTAAGTTCTCCTTATCTGGCTTTCATTCCTCAGCCAGTACAAAATGCCAAGTCCTCCTCTAGCTATAACACTCTTTTTGACCTTCTGCAAGTATCTCTTTTACCTGGAGTACTGACCTGTAACCTTGCTGATCCATGGGGCATTCAGGCTCAGAACCTTTTGCGAACAGGCCCCATCTATGCCCACCAGGGATATTCCTTCCTTTGTGGGATGGGTGAGCCAGGTGGTAAGAATATTGGGGGAGAGGTAAAGCCAAATGCCTCTTGACAGGACCCAAGGCCTGTTGTTCTGACCACCCAATACCTAACACCTTGTAAGGATTTTGGTGTGTGCTCCTTTGGATTTTTAGCAGTCACCCCCCCTCCCCCTCCCCCTGCTCATGACCATTTTCAATACTACTAAACAAAGTACTCCTTCCTTGACACGAATGAAGCATGGTTTCTGGAACAATATTCTCTGGTACCTTCAGAAGGGAACAGAGTACCTCGAGCCTTGGTATGGACATTTACAACATGAAGGCATTCTCTCAAACCTGAGAGAGAACCATTCACCACTTGGCAACTGAGACAGCTTATAGTATCTGGGAAATCCAGGAGTCCCTGGATTCCCTAGCAAATGTGGTTCTAGACAATCCCATAGCCTTAGATTACCTGCTTGCCTCCAGTGGAGGTGTCTGTGCCCTGGCTAACACCTCCTGTTGCATGTACATTAATAACTCCAGACAGGTAGAACTTCACACTGAAAGTTTACTGGAAAAAGCTGATCGGATGCAAGGAATTCACGAAAACCTTAGTGTACCAGGACCCTCCTCCACTTGGGGATCCTGTGTTCGTTCTGTGTTAACTCCTTTTCTTGTCCCCCTCCTGATCATAATTATTTTGCTTCTTTTTGGCCCTTGTATACTTAACCTTCTTGCCAGATTTGTCTCTTCTGGGCTCAATGCACTGTACCTGCAGATGACAGCTCAACCAGGATACCAACCCCTGTGTGAGACCATAACCCATCATACCCTGGACCTGGCATGGGCCAAGTTCCAGACACTGGCCCATCCCCTTGAATAGGGGGACCCTATGAGGCAGGGACAGCTCTACATCCACCCTCAGCATGAAGCAGCTTCAGAAGCAGAGATCTTCATCACTTACCCCAAATTATTTTGGGTCCCATCTCTTTAAAGGGGGAATGACGGGGTGCTTGGGTGCCTGTGCCTGAACCCCAATTCCAAAACCACATCCAGCTCTAAAATCACATCTCGCCCTAGCTTCAGAATACTGTCTCTGACAGTCTCTCTAATTCAAGGGCAGCATGACCTAGCAGAATACTTATCTCTACTCCTTTCACAGTAGACAGCTGTGCCTACCTATTGAATTTATTGGTCCGACTCCCTATGTATTGATAATTGGCTGTGCACTGGGACATAACAAAATTTACTGCCTACTAAATTTACTGATATGTATCCTAGACATAGTCAAATGTATACTCCTTTACATTAATCTTGACTAACAAGACATTTGATAGAAGCAACCTGGATATCTCCAGTCACCCCTGTTAATTGACTTAGTGACATTTCATGGTCAAAACCACACCTCCTCCTAGCTCCCCCCACCTTGGTCTATTTCCCAGTGAACTCTGGGTAATACCCCTGCATAGTAGATACATGTGCATGTTCCTTTAAGAACTAGCCACTCCTTAACCACACCTTAACCATTCTCTAATCCCACCCCAAAACAACTAATCAAGTGACATGTTTCCTCCCAAAATGCCCTATATAAGATATAATTATGTCCCCTTTAGATAGCAGGTTCCCTAAGAACTCTTGCCCACTGTAAAGCATAACAATAAACTTTTGCCAACTTGACTTAAACATTGCTTGGGTCTGTGAATTCATTCCAGACGACCTTGCCCTGGGAACTTTAGTTTGGGATTCCTGAATCCCTGGGCTTTTTCACCCTCAACAAAATCCTCCCTTCTGCAGGCCTGCCCTGGTTTTCTCCCTCCATCTTCAGTAACTAGTGCCTTCCTCTCAGAGATTACCTTCACATATCTCCTCCTCTACAGGCTTCATCTAAGGAATTCTTTACTTGTTATGAATGGACCATCATAATCAAAGTCAAGAAGACCAGGGTCCAAGGCCTGCCTCAGACCAGGCTGGCAGAGACACTTTCAGCAAGTCACTGAGAAGAGATTAATGGCCTGGAACTTTTCCAAGATCCAGGCTAGCTCAGACATTCAGCGATCTGGGACCATCTCCCAGCAGACAGGGCACTCCACTCCCAGAGATCTCCCCACATTCATAAATTATGTGGCAACCCCCCATTAGTCCATTAGAGAGTAAACTCCCAGGGGGCAAGGGGTATTTTTGTTATGTTCAGCAACAGGCAGAGACTGGTACTATGCACTCAGAAATGGATCCCCTGGGCTATTAACCCCACACCAAAGGAAACTCAGAGCTGGGAGTGGGAGGAGGGAGGATGTAGGACTGGGATGGGATAAATTCTGGGGGGAACCATTAGGATTTCTTAAGTTTTTGAAAGTCATTATCCCAACAGATCCCTCAACAAAGCTAGAAGGCAAAAGGGTGGGATCATTTGCTTCTTACCAAAGAAAACAAAAATACCAGAGGGGATGTGAGCATACTGGACTGGGAAGAATTTGGGCGAAGGCTGGGGGGCAGCCCAAGGACCTGGGGGGAGTCTCAGTGGCCAGGAGTAGCCCCATCCCCTCCTGGTCCTTCCTAGATTAAGAGAAGGGGGAAGAGGGAAGGGAATGGGTGAGAGGATGGAGGAAGGAGAGCACAGAAAAATGAGGGAGGGGAAAACAGAATTCCAGAATCCAGGATGGGGGGAGGGGGAGGTGTGAGGAAGGAAATGAAGCAAAAACAAACGCTAATCCAATGGAGTGGAGAAAGGGTCAGAGATGGGAGAAGTGGCGATTGCCCAACCTCCACACTCCCAATTCCATCTGCAGTCTGGAGATTAGCAATCAAAAGGACTTAGATTTCCAGAAAGGGTTTCTGAAGGCCAGCATCCGTAATCATGTGGGCTAATGGGGGCAGATCTGCCCTCTGGTTCTAGAGTCTATAGCACTTACTGCAAATCCTGGCATGAAGTAATGAAGAGCTGAATAAATGATGTTCATTCATTAATTCACTGGGAGATGTAAGAGGAATTGAGAACCCAGTTCCAGGTCCCCAGTCATTTGGTAGATTCCCTGGCTCTGAGGACCCCAGTCCCTGCCCACTGGGCACTTAGAAGTAAAGCCGAGCTGGGGCAGAAAGGGGTCACAGCACCAAGGATCCTCTGTTCTTAGATTAAGGTTGTTGTGTTTGTCCTTCATTCTCCAAGAGGACTGTGACATTAGGGAGATGATGACATGACTTGAAGTTGACTTTGATTTGAGGGAGGGAGAGCTGTGCAAGGTCACAGCCTCATTTTCTCCTCCAGAGCCATCTGGCTCCAGTGGCCAGATATTCATCAGGACTATTGCAGATGGCCCAGGATGCATTTAAATTAGATTAAGATTAAGGAGGAACCTCTGAGATCCTTCACTTCCATGCCCCCCTCAGCCAATAAGGCTGAACAGGCTAATCAATTAATTAAGCACCTACCAGGTAGTGCACTGGACAGAGTGACTGGTCTGGAGTCTGGAAGGCCTAAGTTCAAATCCAACCTCAGACACTAGTTGTGTGATCTTGGGTAAGTCACTTAACCCTATTTGCCTCATTTTTCTTGTTTGTAAAATGGGCTGGAGGAGATGGTAAATTAATCTAGCATTTTTTTCCAAGAAAACCTCAAAATGAGTCCAAAAGAATCAGACACAACTGAAACCTTTTAAAAACAAAACAAACAAACAAAAAAACCCCAGCATCTTCTACGTAATGACAATCATTTCAGATTATTCGAACCCCAATAATATTCAAAGCATCCCAGTTGCTTTGGTCTAAATATGCCCTTTCCTGCCTTAGCAACTTCAAAAGCTAGATAAGCTCAACAAATGATACCTTGTCTGTGGTGACAGGATGTCTGCAGCCAGAACAGTGAGATTTCTTTTATCTTGATAGTCTTGTGTGGAACATTTTATACCATTTTATATCATTTTTGAAATTTCAATAAGACTCAGGGCCTGAACTAATTAACCAGAAGAAAAGCCTGATCCTAACAGTCTCTTTGTTCTCTGAGTAAGCTCAGAGATGTCTCTATCTTATGTCAACAACCTCAGATAGAGCATTCCTTTTCTCTGTCCATGGCCATTCAGGGTGAAAACCCTGACCCCAGACACTATCTTGAATTATGTGACTTTTCCTTATCTTAATATTTTATGGGAATATACTATGTTATGGAATGTTAATGGCAAATTAAACACAGAGATCTTGGGTTATAATTTCAATTGACACCTTGTCAACTATCTGATTTGTTGTATTTACAATCTATTCCATTAAGGAAAATCCTTGTCTTGTATCATAATTAACATACATGGGTGTAGGGGGTTGGTGCCAACTCTGGGGCTGTTAGGACCCTAGCACTTGGCCTGTTTCCTGGGTAGAACCAGACAGGCTTAGTAGGAGTTGGAACGGCAGGCGCCCAGAGGGAGGGCCTCTGCCCTTAGCAGCCCCTGCAGTCGTCCTACACATGCAGGCAGAGTCTGTCCACAAGGGACTCACAAGCCCAGAAGGAGGGATCCAGCTGGCCATTGCCTAATGCTCTTGAACCAGTGCCTAACACAATGCCTGACACAATGCTTTGTTACTTTACTTACTGGAACATTTTTGATACTTTACGGGGACATCCTGCCTCGTGTCTCATGTAGCTCATACAGCTCTGATACCATCTTGCAACATGCCTGAGCATTCCCATACCCTCGTAGATACTGTAGGGCAACATCCCCCCTCGTTCCCATACCCCTACAGAGACCATCTTGCAACAGTCCTAATCTTTCCTTGCAGATACCATACATTGCAACAATCCAGATCCTTCCCATACCTATACCGATACCCACACCTGATCAAAGTGCAACAATATACCCGTACTGCAACATCTCTATCCTGTCCCTCTGCAACACTTCTGTTCCTTCCCATGCTGTCATCCTCTTACCCATTGGCCACTTGCTTCTGCTCATGTAGTGCAAACCCTATAAAAATGGATGATTTCTCCCAATAAATCGGAGTTGCTTCCACCTTGACTCCCACCTCATCCATTGCATCCTGAGATTGGGGTCCTTGCTGGTCAAGGACCCCCAACACATGGGGGTCATAAAAGTGAGGTAATGCAGGTTGCTGTGTTGGGACTAAAAAAATGTATTTAAGCTTACTCATTTCTTTGTTCAGGGAGTCAGACTTAGTCTGGCCCCCATGCATGCATGTATCTGCTAAGTTTAAAGGGAATGAATGAATAAATAAATAAGCAATATGAATTTTTCTATCACCTAGCCTGTTGTTTCCTTCAACCAATTTTCAGGTATAACAGTTATGGTGCCGTGAACTTCGGATGGAAATGGTAGACCAGGACAAAGAACTGCAGCCCAACCTTGCCAACACTGGAATTTTGGCCTTGACAAGGTGAGATTAAGTTGTCCCTATCCCCAGCTTCCAAAAAGGACTCCCACAAATTTGGCTGAAGTCCAAAATTCCCTTTAAGCTAGCTCTGGGGTCAGGGACCAATTTGCATTAAATCGCTTTGGATTAATTCCGTTCCCTCTGTAGACTGACCTTTGAAAAGGAGTTGCGAATGTTTTTCACCTTGGGCTTGCTGAGATGGCTGAGCCAGAACAAAAGGTAAAAGCCTTTTCCCTTAAGGCTCGCAAAGCTGTGATTCCCTCAACTTCGCTCTCCTCCTTTTCCAACAGCTCCAGTTCTAGCTGTTCTACTCTCTCCGCCCTATTACCTCCTCTAACCCAGAGGGAGGTAACTTTGTTCTGCTACTGTTGCCTTCTCTCTCTCCCTACTCCTCCCCTTTCCTCCTTCCCTTAAGGCCTCTGTTTTTTCCTTCTGTCCTATTCCTGCCTCTCGTTCCCTTAAAGGCTCTGATTGAGGGGAGGATAAACGTCCTCACTTCTTGCCTTTTCCCTTACCTACCTAAGGACGATAACTTTGTACCGCCACTGCTGCTGTTGCCTCCTTTCTTTCCCTCCTTCCCCTCCCCCTTCCCAAGGGCTTTTTTTTTTTAGGACAGCTACACTCTGGATGTAGATTACGGAGAGTCAGAAACATCAGGGATGCCAAGGCTTCCCCAAAGACCATAGGGGTGCTAATAGCCAATTGATGAAAGCTTCTAATGCCCTCTCTCTGTTGTTTCAACTCTGAGCTCAGTCTGTATTTGTTTTGTTGATTGTCTGTTATGTGTGTGAGTGCCTGTGCTGTGAAATGTCTATACTCTGTAAAATCTGATACTCAGGCAGCCAGAGATCTCTAAGGCTGCAAGTAGGGAAACAAAGACCGTTCCCCTTCTCCTTCCTCTTCCCCTTCCCCTTCCCCTTCTCCTAATGTGTGGTCTGGCCAACTGGATGCAAAAAAAAAAACAGAGCTGAAACATTTTAGCAAATTCTGGGAGTAAACATTAAAAGTTTGGAAATTGATTAGTTGGATTTTTGAGAGAGAACTCCTGAGACTGTAAAATGACTCCAGGAGCTCACTCTTGCTGAAACCTCCTCCCAATGCTGATCACTTATCATTCCCCACTCCCTCCCCAGAGTTAAGAGGGAACCTTTTCCGTTAGGTTTAAGTGCAAAAGGTTTTTAAGGAGTAAGCAAAAGGTGAAGTTTACTTGAGTTACAGTCATTGAGATCTTTCACCCTGTTGTTCTGTCTCTGACTGAGCCAGGGCTACAGTAAAAGTCAGACCAGTTAAATTCCTCTCATCCCATATCAGATTCCAAGAAGAGGATGCAGGAGAACTGTAGGGAAAACTTAAATCACCCTTCCCCACCTGGCAAAAGGAGAAGGACAGAAATTCACAGACTGACAGTATTCTGACAGTCCTGTGCCCCTGGGTACCTTTGTAGCCCATTCTTTTTGGTAAAGTTTGGAAATGTCATCCAGGTCCTGTGCATTTTGCCCACTCTGTCCCCAGCAGCTGCAAAACTGCCCTAGGCTCAGTAACTTCTGCAGTTGTGGGGGAAGGGAAAGGTAGATGAATTTGGACCGTGGTTAGCATTTCCTAAACTCTGCCTCCCAGAACTGTCACCACTGGGATACCAGCTTCTGCTCTAGGTAACTTCATACTTCTCTGTTTCAATTGCAAAACTGTATTTTTATCTCTGTTTGACCTGTTTCCTGATTTGCAAAGGGAAAAAAATAATGGTGGTTGTTATGGGATCAAAATGGTAATGATTGTAAAATGTTTAACATAACATCTGGTATATGTTAGACACAACATTATTATTATCTCTCTCTCTGATTTAATGTAATTATTAACTTTTGAAGTTACTTTTGAATACCAAAAGTAATAAGTTGAAATTTTTTCTATATGTGATAATCTGGAAATGCAATTGATGTCACCTGAAATTTATTGTTTCTGTATTTCTAAAATTGCATTGTATTTCTAACATTCTCTTGGACTGTGAAATTTGAGAAGATTTGATTTTGATATATGTGAATCAGGTTTTTAAAGGAATGTGATAAAAATTGATGATTTGGAACTTATAACAAGTAAATAATACTGATATTTACTTATGAGAACAGATTTTCTATGTGAAAAACTTTTCTATTATGAGAATATATGTGGTGGTTTAAAGTTATAGTTTCAAATGATGAGATGAAAGATTCTCTGTGCAAGGAGATTTAGAAATGCATTCATCTAAATTGATAAATGAGTTGTTTCAAGTTTTAAAATGCTTAATTATGTTTAGGGCATTGTTACATTTCTAAATTGTGTAATTTGGCAAACAGATGTATCAGCAATATTGAAAGAAAAAATGTGATTTTATAAATAATAATCTTTTACAGTGCTAAGAGTATTGGGCCTTAGAAATTAAAATGTTACCACTAGTGACTATGAATTCAGATTTGATTTGCTCATCCAACTAAGTTATAGTCACCTGATTGTTAATTAATAGATTCTGTTTCGTTTTAAATACATGATAATTGCTTGTGCTGTACCTGTATTTCTAAATTTGTTATATTATGCAAATTGGTTAACATTGCATTACCTATGCTGTTATATAAACAATTCCTCTTATAATCTAGATGTTGTTAGATTAAGAATTGTACTGAATTAAGAAATTGAGGTTGTTAACTGAAACAAGGACTTTTGAAACCATCTAGCCATGAATTCTTACCCATCTTGTGTAAAGTTTTCTGTGTAGAGGAATTCCTATGGAGAAAGTTTTTAAAGCCCTGGTAAAATTTGTTATTGTGATAAGGCTAATTAATTGGGTAAACTTATAAGAAACTAAGTGTCCTCCACATTACAACACCTTTTTGACTAAGGAACTTAGTAATATCTAGTAATTCTGTATAATTTTTGAGAATGAGGACATTTTCCAACAATTTAGTTAATGAATTCCAGTGTTTAAGGGTTAATTTGCTTTAAGGAGAAAGAAAGAGATGTCTATCATTTTAAAACCTTCCAAATAATTTTCTTCAGAAAAGTTTAGTGAGTATTCCTTTTAACATCAGGATAAATTTTAAACTGTTTTTAAAGAAGGGAAATAATTCTAGAAATGTTTTCAAAATATTTTTGTGATTTTAAGCAAGAGTTAGAGCTTATCAATGTGTATAATATTTAATTCCGAAAGTGTCCCTTTCCTCCAGAATGAGTAAACAGGGGACATAAATCCATCAACCTGTGAGGTTGGTCATTAACGTCTTGCTTTGTTGAAGCTGGAATGGATTCTGGCACAGACAGTTATGTCAGTAAAAAGTATTAACTTATGAGCTGTCCTGTCTTATGGTTGAAAAGGAAAGGAAATCTGAATAATGGGTTTGAAATATTTGGAAAGATAAATAAAGGTTTGATTGGAAATATGAAAGGCAGATAAGAAAGTTTGGGGACAAATGGGAGTTAGCTAAGCCTCTCCTGTCCCAAAAGAATATTAGTTTCAGATGGCTTAAGTAAGTTGAGAGTGTAAGAAAGTATTTTAGAAGGCAGAAAAGTTATGTATTAGCTCAATGAAATTTGGGACTGTCCTATCTGAAGGATATTTATTTGCTATTTAAGATTTTATGGGACTAAAATTTAATATTGTTTTAAGCTCTGATTACAGGGATTAGGTCACATGAAGGCAGTAGTAGAATGGCAGGCATTACAGGCTGAGAACTTCTAAAGGGATGTCTGTGCCTGGGAAAAGGTTTTGAAGACAACCTTGGACATGGCCTACGTAGGATCTTCCTGACTCTATTTCCCAATTCTGCTATTTCCTTTCTGAAAAGGGAAAATCCCCCACCTGATTACTCCTTAGCCCTGCTTTCAGCACCTAGTGACTATATGATTGGCTATCAGATATGACTCATGCCTGGAATCAAACAGAGTTAAGGAAGTTATTTCCTTCTGTTAAGATATATGACATTGTCCCTCTTTTCTTTTATAGCAAATTTACATTATCAATAAGTTTTGTAAGCACAATGCTAAATCTATTAGGCGATAGATGGATATTGGAGTATCTCTGAGTAATTATAATAGGATGCAGGAATGAATAGATTACAATTTTGGTCTATGTTCATGGTCAAATAAGGATTAAAATAATACACAGATGAAATCCTCCAAAAGGAGGAAATGATTAGACAAAGTAATAAGACAAAGGTGTAATGTGATAGATGTCTAATTAAAAAAAGCAGGGGGATAGCAAATTTTGAGAAAGGCAATAGGATCAGATCGATTCCTCTAAGAATTATATATAGATGTATATGATTGGCTCCAAAATTTATCAATCATGGAAATTCGAGCTAATAAGTGTATTTTGGTAATAAGATCTTAAATTTGGATTTTTGCACAAGAAAACTGTGTAAGATACTGTTACAAGTGAAATTATATTTCCTTTATTAAAGTATCTGTCTGATAATTTTAAAAAGGAAGATGAGTTCAATTTATGGTTGGACCTTCATATTTTAAAGGTTTCTTATACCAGGTACAAGATTTAGGTAAGGATAGAAGTAGCAGATATATAAACTGAAATACTCTGAAGTTTCAAAAAATGGAAGACCGAATTTAAGTGATTGTACTAAGTTGTATTAAGTAAGAATTATCTGAGAATTTCTAGATCTGAGCCAGAGAAGCAGAACTCTCTTTTACTATCTAGGGACCAGATAACTACAATCAGGCATCTGGGATTTAAAAAAAAAAAGGTGCTGCTTTAAATGGACATTGGGAATATGTAACTGGGATTTAAAGTTACTTTGTATAAAAATTGTGCAATTAATTGCTGGAATTAAATCAGAAATATTTTACCTATCATATTTATATGGTCCAATTTTTAAAACATCATGCAAGCTATTTAAAACTAGTCTTAAGGATGTTCCTTAAGCAATGTGAGATTATAGTCACATTCAAAGACTTAATGGAACTGTTAACTATTTTTTTTTCTGAGTCTAACTCCAGGTGTGAATATCAAGGATGGCTGACCCAAGATGCCAGCAACCCTTTGCAGAGAAGGCAGGCATGAACTGCAGGTATGATTTAAACCGGGCAGCCTGGCTCACTGCAGCTTGCAATTTGACATGACTTCTGCATGGAGTCGACAGGAAACTGGGGAAAATATTGTCCCTTCACTCTAAGTCCCTAATCTCTTAGTGGCAAATTTCTATAATCAGAAGGTTTTGTAAGTACAGTAACAAATCTATTAAAATAATTGATTATGGAACATCTTAGACTACTACAGGACTGGAACACTAGTTCCTGAATAAGTTAGGGTCTTTAATTCTTGGTAATGGTATGAAAACAATTAGGTCAAGGGCTTGTGAGAATATTATTTTGTTAATACCATGCCTGTCTAAAGCTTTGTTAAGAATGGCTTGTGGTTTATTTTGTAAATGTCATCAAAGAGACATGGCATGACCAAAAGTTTATGATGTTATATATACCGTATTACTGGGATACAAGGAATTTAATGTTAGTCAACATTGTTAATAATGATTGCATTACTTTGTATGGTTCATGTTTAAGTTTTCTTGGTTATCTAACGTGTAAATGTAAAACATGTGACATGCAAATTTCCCCTGCTCGATACCAGTGTATTGTGAGCCATCTAAGTGGTTTGGTTTGTACCTGACTTACTGTAATTGTACAATTTTGTGAATTGTGAGAAAAACTTTATTGTATTTGTTTAAACTCAGTCCTGTGTGGCTGGGATACCAAACCATTTATTGCACTGGTTGAACTTAGCCCTGCATGGCTGGGACCTATGTTGTGCTGTTTTTCTCTCAATTATCAAATCATATGTGTTCTGGGAGCTCCTGTTAGGTCTGACTACTCCTATAGCTGCCAACTTGCGGATATGGACTCCTTGATCCTTCTGTCACATCTGAAGACTGCCCCTGGTCCTGAATTGATGGCATCAGACGCAGGCAGCCCTCCCAAGAGTCCAGACCAGAATATGAATGAAGGACAGCTCCCTTTCTGAGTGCCTGTAACTTTGGTGTCTTTAGCTTATTTTACTTAGCTGCTCTATTTTTCCCATTATGCTCCCTTCCCTGATCCCCCTTGCAACTTGCTCCCTCTGCTTATTTACAATTAGTTTACAATTAGTAATTGTAATTTACAAATAGTAATTGTAATTAGTTTACAATTACTACCTATCTCTGGGGATGAACAACCACAAGAAAGAAAAAAAAAACCTGAAACCACCTAGATAAGGATTTTTAGAACTTCACCCCTGAGGAAGACAGAGGTGTTTCCATACCTTAATTGGTCTTCAGGTGAAACTTTCAGTTTGCCTTTGACCAAAAGGAGAAAATGTGGAACATTTTATACCATTTTACATCATTTTTGTAATTTCAATAAGACTCAGGGCCTGAACTAATTAACCAGAAGAAAAGCCTGATCCTAACAGTCTCTTTGTTCTCTGAGTAAGCTCAGAGATGTCTCTATCATATGTCAACCAAACTCAGAGCACTCCTTTCCTCTGTCCATGGCCATTCAGGGTGAAAACCTTGACCCCAGACACTATCTTGAATTATGTGACTTTTCCTTATCTTAATATTTTATGGGCATATACTATGTTATGGAATGTTAATAGCGAATTAAACACAGAGATCCTGGGTTGTAATTTCAATTGACACCTTGTCAACTATCTGATTTGTTATATTTTCAACCTATTCCATTAAGGAAAATCCTTGTCTTGTATCATAATTAACATACATGGGAGTCGTAAAAGTGATGTAATGAAGGCTGCTATGTTGGGACTAAAAAAATGTATTTAAGCTTACTCATTTCTTTGTTCAGGGAGTCAGACTTAGTCTGGCCCCCATGCATGCATGTATCCACTAAGTTTAAAGGGAATGAATGAATAAATAAATAAGCAACATTAATTTTTCTATCACCTAGCCTGTTGTTTCCTTCAACCAAACTTTCAGGTTTGACACTTGGGACATTTGCATCTTGTGATCGTAATCTCCAAGTAACACTACCTTGTCAATCCTCTTGCTCAACTGAGAACTTCCTTTCTTATGATATAGAGATCATAAACCATGCCTGTCTAGCCCCAAAGTCATTTTCCTAAAGTGCAGGTCTATCAATGTCACCCCCCTCTCCCACTCAGTAAACTCCAGTGGCTCCCTATTCTTTCCAGGAGCAAATACAAAATGCTCTGCTTGACATCCAAAGCCCTGTACAATTGCAATAGTAATTAGGGTGGGACTTTTTGCTGTTGACCTTTAATGATTCTGGCCTTTGTTTGAATGGGGCAGATAAAGTGGGATGTTTTTGTATTTCTCAGCACTGAGACAACTGGGAGCCATCCATTTGTATCTGATGTGATATTGGGGGTGGGGAACTTCTCCACACCCAGCCTGGGTGAGGTCGCAGCCCTGAATAGAATATATAAGGGCAGAGGTTAGCCTCCGCTCTGAGCCACAGCAGAACTGGCATGTGACTCTGGGCCAGCCGTTCTATGAGCTCCCCAGCTGTACACCCAGATGTTGATAACCACAAATTGTATTTGGTCTGTAATTCAGGGTGCTGGCTTTTCTCCCTGAACTAGGTGGATGTTATTTGTATGCTGGATTAAAATAAGATTAACTCCTTAAAGTTGTTTTCCTTAAGTAAAACTGATCAAAAGGACCTGGGTTGGCAGCTTTCTTGGTGCTGGTTGTTGGTGGATCTTACACCCCAACAGAAGCTGCTAGCTGGATTGTTGATACAACAATTTAGCCCTCTGCTATCTTTCCAGTCTTCTTACACTTTTCTCCCCAACCTGGCCACTGGACCCAAATGGTTCTGGAGGAGAAAGTGAGGCTGGCAACCTTGCACAGCCCTCCCTCACTCAAATCAAAGTCAACTGCAAGTTATGTCATCATCTCCCTGATGCCACGGTCCTCTTGGAGAAGGAAGGACAAACACAACAACACAACAACCTGAGGGAGCAATGCCTTTCTTTAACTTGGAGAATGTTTCTGGGTGAATTCTTTCAAGACAATAGGACCCGCACATCTGTTCCTCATCACTTCAGGTGGCACCCCAACATTCTTGGGGTACACCATGAAGTCATCAACAAGACTTGCCTAAGGACATACAGCTAGGAAGTGCCAGAGAGTAAACTGGAATTCAGGCCTTGTGGTTCAAAGCCCACCCACTTCAACACCTAGAAGATCAAAAAAAGCATTAGAGAAATTAATGTCCAACAGTTACCACAACACTTAAAAAGGCCTTTTTCTGCCAGCAAACGGGAAGCAAAGTGAGTTGAAATTAATGGGTAAATAGCAGAAGAAATGATAGTATATGAATGCCATGAAATATTGAGGAGGGACAATAAACATTAGGATTTCAGACAAAAATTATTGTATGTATAGGGTTTTATGCACAGGATGGAATTTGGAGTGTTTAATGAGGTCTCTTAGTGGGAGGTCTTATGAAGTCTGTGCTGCAGCAGGAGACCTTCCCTTGGAAACTAGATCCATAACTTTTATCTCCAGCTTGATTTCTCCAAAGTAAAGTCAAGTAAGAACTCTAGGGGAAGCCCTTCCCACATCCAATGACTCTTCTCTTTTCGGGGAGCAGGGGGACCCCCCCAAGGAGGGAAAACCTCTCCCTAGTTAGAGGAGTCTGGTGGCTCAGGGACAGAATAGGGGCCTGAACAGGGAAGATCTGAGTTCAAATCTGGCCTCAGATATTCAGTACATGGGTGACCCTGAGCAAGTCACTTCACCTCTGTTGGCCTGAGTTTCCTCAACTATAAAATAAAGATAAGCGCATCTCCCTCCTTGCTTGTGAAGACTGTTCATCATAGTGGACTGTGGGGAAAACCAACCTGACACCATTTTGTCTCATGGAAACTCTTGAACTCCTAACCAGGTGCCTCTTGGAGGGGCCCTGAATGTCTCCTTTGGAACCTCCTCCACTCCCATTTTACAAAGGAGGGCTTGGAAGGGTTTCAGGACCTCATCCCCTTCCCTTCACCCTACCAAATCAGGCAAGGAGCAGCAGCTTGACCAAGGCTAATGACCAAATCTTGGCACTGGTGCAAACCCCAGGGAGAAAGGCCTGGGAACAGTGGAAGCATCTTTTTTTTTCTTCTTTAAAAGAAAAATGCATCCTTTCTCTCCCTCTTCTTGCCTAAAGGCCCTACCTGGCAATTACCCAAAAGTCCTGTCCTCTTTCTAGGTCCAGGAGCACAGAAGGAAAGAATCTCACACACACAAATACATATATAGGTGACCCCTGAAACTGAAGGACCCAAGTGTCCATCACCTCCTGAGGATGTGGGTCACACCCGACAGTGGATAAAAGCACTGCCATGCACCTGTCTGGCTGCTTTACTCTGGCTGTCCTGAGCAAGGATCCTGTCAATTCTGGCAATGGGAGCAAATGCTTGCCTCAGTTTCCTCGCTTGTAAAATGCAGATAATGACACTCACCTCTTGAGCTTGTTGTGAGCATCAAAGGACATAATAATGGTAAAGCTCTTAGTGATGAGGTCAGGGAAGCATATGTTTTTAGGGGTGCTTGTGTATTGGCAATCAAAATGGCCTCTTAGCATTTAGTTCAACCAAGCGCGCTTGAAGAGTTTGGCCTTTATTTCCTTGATCAAATTAGGAGTCCTTGATGACCTCCTTGCCTCGGGGAAAGCCTAGTTTACATGGGTTTGAGTGACATTTGTGACATCAGACGCTTTTAGACCACATGGGTTTAAAGTCATATCTTTGTGACGATTTGAGGTCATGTGGGTGAATCGCATGTGTGACTCACCCTTGACCCTGAAAAAGATATAAAACCAGGGGTTGGCTTTCTCTTTTTCCGGAGCTCTGACCCACAGCAGTGGTGGCGAGTGTGACTCTGGGCCAGCCCTTGTTATGAGCTCCCAGGCTGAACTTAGATGTTGGTAACTATGAATTATATGTGGCCTGTCTGTTGATGTTTGTAATTTGTTTGTATTTGCTCTGAAGTTTAGGATGCTGGCTTTTTCCCCGAACTAAGTGAATGGTATTTGTATGCTGAATTAAAGTAAGCTTGTTAACCCCTTAACGTTGCTTTCCTTAGTAAAGCAGATCAAAAGAGTCTGGGCTTTTGCAGTGTTCTGTGTGCTGGTTGTTGTTGATTTTACACCCCTGCACAACAGCTGCTGGCCGGATTGTTTAAACAGCTTGAGACCCCAAAATACCAACATGCCAGGTCCTGCTCCAGTGAATTTGACTCAAGCATTTTCACAGCCAAAGAAAGACAAAGTTTATTACAGATTCACTATAATGGGTTGTCTTAAGAACTCTCACAATTTGTGAAGCTCATTTTCACAATTGGACCAGATTCAGTCTGAGGTAGAGAACCTTCATGGAGGCAAGATGAAACTCATATACAGAAAGATTGTGGGAGGGATCTAGGGTGGTCCTGTGGTGACTGGAGAGGTTTAGGGAGGGTCATGAAGAGGAGTCTAAGGAGGAGCTTGATGGGATTGGACTGAGGTCAGACTCCAGGAAACCAGAGAATGGGATTAAGGGTGGGAAGGAGTTGAAGGCTACCTGGAGATAACAGACATTGTAGGGCTAGGCTAGTATAAGGGTAACAGATTTGGGCATAGTCACTTTGATAGGATGGAGGGTGGAAACTAGGCAGACACTGAAGGGCTAGGCTAGGTTAAGAGTAACCTAGCCTAGAGATTTGGGCCTAGCCATAATGAAAGGTTTATGGCCTCAGGCAAAAACCTCACCTAGTGGGAAGATTCAAGGAGAGTTCAAGGGGGCTCCCCCAGTCTAAACCCCATCATTAGCACTGTGCATACAACACAGTAGGTGCTGTTTAAATGTTAGTTATTATGGTTAGGGGAATTGCTTCTATCCTTTTATTGCTCTGGCCACTTTTGGTTAACGTTAACCTCACCTGACCAAAACCTGTCCCAAGGAAGGCGAACATTTGCTGAGAACCTTAAACATCCCTTAGAAAAGAAATCAGAGGGAGCAGCTAGTAGAGCACTTGCCCTGGAATCAGGAGGACCTGAGTTCAAATCAGACACTTGATACACTTACTAGCTGTGTGACCTTGGGCAAGTCAGTTAACCCAAATTGCCCGGCCTTACCCCCTCCAAAAAAAAAAAAGAAATCAGAGAACAATCTCACCTATCCCTGACACCTTGCCTACAATGTAAATGCTCTTCCTCATTCAGCTTATTTGGGAACCCACTAAATTTAGTATAATCTGTAACCTGACTTAGTTTACCTGTAGTTTGTTTCTTTAGGAAATGTATGAGATTATGACTCTGTGTAACTGGGTTCAACCTTTACAACACTGAAAGAAGTTTGCAATTATAGCGCTATCTTCTCTTGAAACGTTATGACCTAAGCATAAGATTATGCATGAGATTGGGTTATTAAAATGAAGGATTTCTCTGTCTCTCTGATGAAATTTTGCCTCTAAAAAGCCTTGTCGGGAATCCTCTGGATGGTTCCTGTTTTCTCTGAGGCCTGAACCTGTGCTTGGGCATATTCATAAGACTGAGGTTTTTACCTTTTAAATTTCTGTGTTGCTTTCTGTTATTTGGCAGCAGTGACCCCACCCCTCCCTGCAACTCCTGGCCCCAGTTCCCAGTCCTATGCAGACCCCTAGTTCTTCTCAAGAAAGGCAGGGGGAAATCATAAATTGGAGCACATTTAGAGAGCTTAGAATACTAGAGAAGGTGACATTGGGGAAGGTAGGTGGCAGAGTGGATAAAGCCCCAGGAAGACTCCACTCCTTGAGGTCAAATATGGCCTCAGATACTTCCTAGCTGTGTGACCCTGGACAAGTCACTTACCCATATTAGCTCCGGTTTCCTCCTCTGTAAAATGACCTGGAGAAGGAAATCCCAAGCCACTCCAGCATCTCTGCTAAGAAAACACCAAATGGGGTCATGAAGAGTCTAACAGGACAGAACAACACAGTGATGCCACTTATTTCACATTAGCCTCCTCTAAGTTGCTTGCATCATAGGAGATGATAACTTTTAAAGTCTTGCATGTGTTTAAGTTAATAAAAGTTCACAACTGGAATAGCTCTCTAAAATCTCTGTGACACACTGCATGCAGTTCTCTTTCCCAAAATACAGGGACTTCCTTCCACTGACACTTTGATCAGACTTTCAGTGGGATATAAAGAAAAACAACCAGATAATCTCTTCTAGGTCTTAACTCTGGACAGGAAGAGGTGCAGAAATGTGGGCAAACAGCCAAGAAGGAAGAATTTGGGGCAGTGGAAATTGAATGGAGAATAAATTAGGTATAATGTCTTATCTTATAAATTTCTAAATTATGGTTTGAATGTTTTTGCAAATACTGAAATATTTTCCTGGATAGTTTTTGGAGGGGAAGTTTCCTTCCCTTGAAAGATGACAGATTCCTTGCTTTCGTAGAAGGTAATTTCAATACTTCTACAATGCTATACATGAATAAATAAATAAAAATTTCAGTTTGCCTCCTCTAGGTCTTATGATTGGCCATATCATTGCATTTTCTTCAGTGCATGATTCCACTGATCTTAATTGTCTAGGTAAAGCAGAGACAAAGTCAGCTAAAAGAAACTGAAAAATGACTATGTAACTCAAAATAATACATAAGAAAATTCATACAGGAAAGTTTCAGTGGAGTATTATATGAGGATCTATTTGTAACTAAGGATGAGATGGAAGTAAAGTACAGGTAAAGCCTATGAGAGCAGAACAAGAAAGGGGCCATTCTGAAGCTTACAGGGATTTAATCAAGGTTCGCCTGAGGATAAAAAGAGTGAGAAGACTTAAGCAAGTTGGGAGAAGAAGAGGCTGGACAGAAAGTGAAAAGAATTGCCCTGTGAATGGAAAATTTGAAAGTAAAGGGTTTGGAGCGTGGGAAAACCAGGTTTGAAGAGGGTTTTGATCTTTTTGAGATAAGCATGTAAAATTGTGGGCTCCAGGTGAAGAAATGACTGGTTGGACAATATTGTATCAAATTCCACCACTTACCAAATGGAAACTACAGTAATAAATTATTGGGATGGAATTATTTGAGTATAACAGAGTAAAGTGCTGTCACTGAAGATGCAGTAGAAGGGTGTGTTGCAATCATCATGTGGGGGATGGATATTTATTCATGATATCATTATGTTAACAATTTTCACATTTTAGGAGAATCTCATGGGCTCAAAAAGATGGGGATTATAAATCCAGATTTCATTGGATTGAGTCTGTCCTAAAAGTAAATCATATCAAGATTTCAAAGAGAAAAAAACAAACACTTAACTGGACAGGGGAAAATGCAGTCTCAAAGACTCTTCTCCTACCACCACCAATAAAAGGAGACCCTCATGCATATGTTAGGATCATACAAGATTCTCTAATAAATGCAATCAGAAAGACGACTTTCTAACAGTCCTCCAGTCATTCATGTTATAAGGCATAAACAAGTGGATGGACATTTGACAAAATCTATGTTTCCCACTGTCATGATGGATGACTTCCACTAGGTATAGATAGAGGAGGGATTTCCTACAGATGTTAAGATTTCCATATAGAGAAGGAATGCCACCAGAATGTGAGCTCCTTGCTTTCTCTATTTCCCCAGCACTTGGGCACAGCGCCTGGCATATTGGAAATGCTCAAGAAATGTCTGTTGGTATGACTTGACTTGAGGCTACTGTCCTCTGAGCACTCCCATCTGTGAGTGATACTGTATATCCCTCTCTGCTCCCCTTCCAACCACTGAAAATCTGAAATTGCAGGGCCTTCTCAGTAAGACCCAGAAGTATTTTTTTATTAGCTAAATTTATTTTTAGTTTTCAATATTCACTTCTATAAGTTTTAAATTTGCAACCCTCTCTGCCCGCCCCCCAAGATATCCTGCAGTCTGATAGAGGCACTACATATAGATTCCTCTTAAATACATTTTTACATTAGTCATGTTGTACAGAAGAATTATAACAAATGGGAGAATCCATGAGAAAGAAAAAAATATAACAAAACAAAAAACAAAAACAAAATAGTCTGCTTCACTCTGCATTCAGACTCCATAATTCTTCTCTGGATGTGGATGGCATTTTCCATAATGAGTCCTTTGGAACTTGGAGCTGGTTCGGAAAACCTTTCCACACAGATTACATTCATATAGTTTCCATCCAGTGTGGATTCTCTGATGGGCAGCAAGATGGAAGCTCTTTCTGAAAGTCCACATTTATTACATTAATAAGGTTTCTTTCCACTGTGGCTTCTCTGATGAGCAGAAAGACTGTTCCTGTCTCTGAAAGCCTTTCCACATTGATTACATTCATAAGGTTTCTCTCCAGTGTGGCTTCTCTGATGGGCAACAAGATGGAAGCTCTTACTGAAAGTCTTTCCACACTGATTACATTCAAAATGTTTTTCTCCAGTGTGGATTCTCTGATGGGCAACAAGTCTCTGCCGCCTTGTAAAAGCATTTCCACACTGATTACATTCATAAGGTTTCTCTCCAGCATGAATTTTCTGATGTGCAGCAAGATGGCTCTTCTGTCTGAAAGCCTTTCCACACAGATTGCATTCAAAAGGTTTCTCTCCAGTGTGGATTCTCTGATGGACAGCAAGTCTCTGCATCATTGTGAAACCCCTTCCACACTGATTACATTCAAAAGGTTTCTCTCCAGAGTGGATTCTCTGATGGATAGCAAGTCTCTGCATCATTGTGAAAGCTTTTCCACATTGATTACATTCATAAGGCTTCTCTCCAGTGTGGATTCTCTGATGTACAGAAAGACTGCCACTCTCTGTGAAAGCCTTTCCACATTGATTACATTCATAAGGCTTCTCTCCAGTGTGGCTTCTCTGATGTGCAACAAGATGGCTCCTCTGTGTAAATGCCTTCCCACAATGATTACATTCATAAGGCTTCTCTCCAGTGTGGATTCTCTGATGTACAGAAAGACTGACACTCTCTGTGAAAGCCTTTCCACATTGATTACATTCATAAGGTTTCTCTCCAGTGTGGATTCTCTGATGGGCAACAAGTCTCTGCCTCCTTGTGAAAGCCTTTCCACACTGATTACATTCATAAAGCTTCTCTCCAGTGTGGATCCTCTGATGTACAGAAAGACTGCCACTGTCTGTGTAAGCCTTTCCACATTGATTACATTCAAAAGGTTTCTCTCCAGTGTGGCTTCTCTGATGTACAGCAAGACTGCTCCTGTCTCTAAAAGCCTTTCCACACAGATTACATTCACAAGGTTTCTCTCCAGTGTGGCTTCTCTGATGTGCAGTAAGATGTGAGCTCATTCTGAAAGTCTTTCCACACTGATTACATTCAAAATGTTTTTCTCCAGTGTGGATTCTCTGATGGTCAACAAGTCTCTGCCTCCTTGTGAAAGCCTTTCCACACTGATTACATTCATAAGGCTTCTCTCCAGTGTGGATTCTCTGATGTACAGCAAGATGGGAGCTCTTTCTGAAAGTCTTTCCACACTGATTACATTCAAAAGGTTTCTCTCCAGTATGGATTTTCTGATGTGCAGCAAGATTGCCCTTCTGTCTGAAAGTCTTTCCACACAGATTACATTCATAAGGTTTTTCTCCAGTGTGGATTCTCTGATGGGCAACAAGTCTTTGCCTCCTTGTGAAAGCCTTTCCACACTGCTTACATTCATAAGGCTTTTCTCCAGTGTGGATTCTCTGATGTACAGAAAGACTTCCACTGTCTGTGAAAGCTTTTCCACATTGATTACATTCATAAGGCTTCTCTCCAGTGTGAATTCTCTGATGTGCAACAAGGTTGCCACTCTCTGTGAAAGCCTTTCCACATTGATTACATTGAAAAGGTTTCTCTCCAGTATGGATTTTCTGATGTGCAACAAGATTGCCCTTCTGTCTGAAAGTCTTTCCACACAGATTACATTCAAAAGGTTTCTCTCCAGTGTGGATTCTCTGATGAGCAACAAGTCTCTGCCTCCTTGTGAAAGCCTTTCCACACTGATTACATTCAAATAATTTCTCTCCAGTGTGGATTCTCTGATCACCAATAAAGAGAGATCTGTAGCAGACAGTCTTTTTACATTCATGACATTCACAGAACTTCTGTCCAGTGTGAATCTTATCAGATCTCTCAAGATCTGCGTTCCAACCAAAGGCCTTCCCACACTGACGACATGCATGACTTTTCATTCCAGGGTAAATTCTAGGCTGGCAAGGAAGAGATGAGTGATGGGATGAGACTGCTTCACATTCATCATGTTCCTCAGGTTCCTTACTAATGGGAATTTCCTGATGAGTAATGAGCTTAGAGTTATGACTCAAGGCCTTCCCACCTTCATTACTTACACAAAGCCTTTCTCCAGTGTCACTCTTCTGATATCTAATGCGGTCTGAACTCCAGGACCAGGGCATTTCCCATTGATTACCTGGATACACTGGCATTTCAGGAGGCTTCTCATGGGATGGAAAAAACTCTACATGTTCAAGAAAGCATTTGCTATATTCACTATCCTGAACAGAGTCATTCCCTGAGATCATTTTCTTACAGTGATTTAGGATAGAAGGCTTACTGAATCTCTTTCCAGTTTCATCAAGTTCAAGGTCACTCTTTGTACTTTTATCAACCTTGATATTAGAGTCATGGATTTCTGTCAACTTGAAGTTCCAGGGACCATCACTCATGAATCTTTGCAGGTCATGTTTTTCCAGAAAAATTCCATAATTCCTAGTCACCTCATTGACTTCAATCCTGGTAACTAAATCTGTAGAAAACAAACAATCAAACATATATACACAAAAAGATATGCACACATAAGTATATACAATAGCAATAGTTACTTGAGACTTATGTGGCTCATGGCCTTTTCATCATCAACCTAAATGCAATAAACCTTTGTATACTCTCAAAGCAAACACTGGCCTTCAATAGACTTCTTACGTATCCACGTAAGAAGAAGAGACAGGATGTGAGAATGACAAAGGACATGTACATCCCAGAATGCTGAACCCATCAGAGACTCATTCAGTCCAAGCTAAACATTCATATTTAACAAAAGCAGCAGCCACAAGGCAAGATGGCTACCAGACTTAACGTCAACAGATTAGAGTGATTTTCCGTGGAAGAACAGTCTGTTGCTATCATGGAGAGAAAAGTGAGCCCACACAAGGTTTGTAGCATTCCAGCAGAAAAGAAGGGAGGAGCTTTCAGAGATTTGTTGTACAGCATCACATTTACTCATCTGGGCCAGAACACTTGTAAACATCCAAACTGGTTTGATGAAAATGATGGAGAAATGCAAAACCTAAGAAATAATGAAAACTCTACAGAACCTACTAGTTCCTAGGTTTGTTTTCACAGCCGTACTCCCAGAAATTACATACCATCTAGAGTTATTTTCAATGGGGTATCTCTTACTATCTCTTCCTGTATGGCTTTGATGGTGATATATACAAATGCTAATGATTTATATGGGTTTAAATTGTACCCTGGTACTTTGCTAAAATTATTAACTGCTTTAATAAACTTTTTGATTGAGTCTTTGGGATTTTCCAAGTATATCATCCTATCATCTACCAAAAAAAATGAGTTTATTACCTCACTCCCTATTCAGATTACTTCTATTTCTTCTCTTCTTCTTATTCTTAGTATTTCCAATACAATATTGAATAGTATAGGTGACAGTGGGCATCCTTGTTTCATACCTAATCTTACTGGGAAGGCTTCTAGCTTATCCCCATTACAAATAATGGTTGTTGATGTGTTTAGGTAAATGCTCTTTTTAAAAAACCAATTGAAGGAAAAATCTGTTAATACCTGCGCTTTCAAGCATTTTTAATAGAAATGAATGTTGTGTTTGATGAAAAGCTTATTCTTCAGCTATTGATATAACCATATGATTTTTTTTTTTACTTATTGATATAATCAATTATATGAATAATTTTCTGTAAGTTCAAGCATCCCTCCATTCCTTGGATAAATCCAAATTGGGCTCAATGTGCAATCTTTGTAATACACTGTGGTAATTCCCTACCTAACATTTTATTTAGGATTTTTGCACCCATATTCATTCATGAAATCGGTCTGTTTTCCTTCTCTTTTTTATTATTCTTACTGTGGGTATCAATACCATATTTGTTTCATAAAAGGTGTTTACAGTACCCCTTCTTTGCCTATTTTTCCAAATCATCGATTTAATACTGGAATTAGTTGATCTTTAATGTTTGGTTAAAATCCCCTTTCAATTCCATCTCCCCTGAAGCTTTTTTCTCAGGAAAGTCATTTATGGCATGTTTAATTTCTTTTTCTAAAACAGTACTTAGATATTCTAGTTCTTCTGTTAATCCTATCAGAATAAGGTTCCAGCACTACCTGCCCTCCCACCTAATTCTAAGAGGAGTAATCTGATAATTGCTCCATTTTACCTGTCCCTAATTTTATTTTATTTTTTACCTCTTAAATCATCATTTAATGTGTAGTATATCCTCTTTTTGGGGTCACCCATGGGTTTTTTGTTCTTTTTTTTCTTAACATACTTGGGCATTCAGTTGAGATACTTTGAAAAATGTTCAGTAAACAGTCATGTAACCACACTTTTATCATATAGGATCTTACGCAAGCCTTGGACAAACTGTCCATTTGGCCCATACCAGTGTTGCTTATAACCCATCATAGGTTTTCAATGTTGCTTAGATTATGTGAATTCATAGACCACTGAAATAAACTATTTCCAACCTCTTTCACAAATTACTTAAAAATTTTTTTTTGAATTTATGTAATAAAACAAGCATTTCCATACTATAAAAAAATGATCATACATGAAACTGCCAATCTACTATGGACAACTTCCTATTCCTTTCAAATTTAGATCAGAATTATCGCATAAATTTTTTTTTTTAATCCCTCCCCTCAGAGTTGGCTACCACCACATACAAACAGGTATATATGTGTCTGTGGGGGTGTGTGTATACACAGTTTCAGACAAACTGCTTTCCAGTTTTCTCAACAATTTTTTTAACCAAATAATGAATTCTTACCCCAAAATATTAAGTAGTCACACTTTCAAATACAAGATTATGATGCTTATTGGCTGCTGCATGTACACATTATCCCGCTGATCTATCCTTCTGTTTCTTGCCTAGTACCAGAGAGTTTTGATACTTACTGCCTTACAACAATGCATAAGATCTGGTGCTACTAAGCTTCCTTCTTTGATGTTTTTTTTCATTATTTCCTTTGATATTCTTGACTTTTTGTTTTCCCAAATGAATATCCTTATTAGTTTTCCTAATTGAGTAAAAAATTATTTTGGTAATTTAAGTGGAGTAGTTTTGAATATATAAATCAGTTTTGATAAAATTGTCATTTTTACTATATTGGCCCTGCCTACCCATGAACAATTAATACTTTTCCAATTATTGAAATCTGATTTTATTTGTATATAAAGGCTTTTTTTATAATTTGGATTATATAGTTATTGTTTTTGGTTTGGCAGTTGGACTCCCAGGTATTTTACACTGTCTAGAGTTTGAAGCAATTTGTTTTCTTCCTTAAGGAGATTCTTGGAGAGCCAAGTATTTCCCATCCTATTCTGCCACCTTCCCAGAATCCCCTCCCATTCTTTTTAGCATGACATTTTCAGTGACGTTGTCAGACACCTTCATGGAGGAGGAACACATCAAGGTCAGACACCTGATTGATGGTAAATTATCTAACTTGAAAAGGTGACAAGCCAAGACCAAAGTGGATGGAGAGTTGGTATGAGTAGATGACTGTGCACTCAATGCAGCTTCTGAGGCTGAGACGCACCAGAATATGGATTCATTCTCTGCCACTTGTCAAAATTTTAGCCTGATAATTAACATCAAGAAAAGAGAGGAAATGGTCCTTACCTACGGACAACAGGTTCTGGATATTCTCCAGCATGACCTCCTTGTACAGCTGTTTATGAGATTGGTCCAAGAGGCCCCACTCCTCCTTAGTGAAGTCCACTATCACATCCCTGAGTATCACCAGCTCCTAAAACATCAAAATCACACGATTTAGAGCTTAGACTCCTGAATTCATCTAGTCCAACCATCCCATCATCAACTTAGAAGAGGAAGATGAAGCCAAGAGAGATCTCCCTAAAAGTCACATAACCTTTATGAGTGCCACAGCCAACAGCTGAAATCGGTGGTAATCATTTAATATCAAATTAGTAACTTCAATAAGGGCCAGAACTAATCAACCAGAAGAAGAGCCTGGACCTAACAGCATCTTTGTTCTCTGAGCAAACTCAGAAAATACCTCTTCCTATGTCAACAAGGCCAGATCAGGCTGACTTAAGAGCATATTTTCCTCTGTCTGTGGCCATTAAGCATAAGAACTTTACCCCAAGAAATTATCTGAATAATTTGACTTTTTCTTATCTTAATATTTTATGGGCATATACTATATTATGGCATGTTAATGGTAAATTAAACACAGAGCTCCTAGTTTGTAATTTCTGACACTTTGTCAACTCTCTTATCTTATTGTATTTACAACCTATTCAATTAAGAAAAGTGCTTTTCTTGTAAACATACATGGGGATCGTAAAATTGAGTAACACAGGCATACTGAGTTGGGACTAAAAAATGTATTTAAACCTTCTCATTTCTTTGTTCAGGCAGTCAGACTTTGTCTGGCTCCATATATGTATGTATCCATTAGCCTTCAGGGAATAAAAAAATATGAATTTACATATCACCTAGCTCTGTTTGCCTCCTTTAACCAAACTTTCAGGTCGATATCAGTTATTAAGAACACAACGAAATATGGAGAAAAGCATTTTACATTTGAACTAAGTCATGATGGAATAATAAAAGCCAGAAAAATGCTTCTCCTGATGGAATTAGGTACAAGATATGTGCTCTATTAGTGATGCACAAGAATCTGTGAAGGAGAAAGCAAGGTCATGTATAACTGCTCTTGTGTCTTAAATGTCATATTAAGAATATTCTATAAACACTTTGTGAAAAGTTGTAAGTACTGTATATTCCGGGAAAAAAAAAAAACCAACTTAACAGTGATCCCTGAGGAGAGAACAACAAAATTATCAAGTAAATTTGCTAAAAGTCTATAATAAAGCCATGTGAAGCAGAGTTCTCTATTGTTATACTGACATAACCCTGGGTATGATGAGTCATGGTCAAAACATCTTCTGTCTTTGCATTCATTGTTACTAGAATATATTCATTCATTTTAATATTTTAGATGTGGGGAAAGGAGGGTTCCTTCTTTTATTAAAAATGTAAAATTTTATGAAGTGGGGTTAAAAAATTGAGCTAAAATGTAAGAAAGATATTGACGGTTTATGAAAAATAAATTATTTCAACATGCTGCTGCAACGCTAGAACTGGGGTTAGAGTGAGGGAGTCAAGAGAATGAGCTTTCATCCTTCCCTTCCTTAAAGGGCTGTCTGCAAACTTAGCACTGATACTTGAATTGCGAAATCTGACAGAGGCCTTTCCACAAAGAGGCCTTGCATGACTTTTCATTCCAGGACAAAATCTAGGCTGGCAAACTCAGAGCTGGGAGTGGGAGGAGGGAGGGTGTGGGACTGGGATGGGATAAATTATGGGGGGAACCATTAGCATTTCTTAAGATTTTGAAAGCCAGTATCCAATCAAATCCCCCAATAAAAAACAAAAAGCTAGAAGGCAAAAGGGAGGGGCTCCTTCCCTTCTTACAGAAGAAAACAAAGAGATCTGAGGGAGGGCTTCCAGGACTATTAAGAACTTGGGTGAAGGCCTGGGGAGCCAAAGGCCCTGGGGGCAGTCTCAATGGTCAGGAGTAGCCCCATTCCCTCCAGGTCCATCCAAGATTAAGAGAAGGGGGGAAGAGGAAGGAAGATATATAAGTGGGTGGAGGAATGAAGGCCCAGAAAAATAAGGGAGGGAAAATGGAATTCCAGAATCCAGGAGTGGGGTGGGTGGGGATGAAGCAAAAACAAATGCTAACCCAATCCAGTGGAGGAAGGGTCAGAGGTGGGAGAAGGGGCTATAACCCAACCCCCACACTCCCATTCCATCAGCAGTAGGGCTCAGCTATCAAAGGGAGTTGGATTTTCAGGAAAAGGTTTCCAAAGGCTAGAGCCTGTAATCAGGTGGACTAAATGGGGGCAGATCTGTGCTCTGGTCCTAGACTCTATATCACTTATTGCATGGAGTAATGAAGAGCTGAATAAATTAGTTTTCATTCATTCATTCATTCATTCATTCATTCATCAGGGGATGTAAGAGGAATTGAGAACCAAGTTCCAAGTTCCCAGTCATTGAACAGGTAGCCCCAGATTCCCTGGCTCTGAGGACCCCAGTCCCTGCCCACTGGGCACTTAGAAGTAAAGCTCAGCTGGGGCAGAAAGGGGTCACAGTACCAAGACTCCTAGGTGTTTAGGTAAAGGAACCTTGGAGATCACTCACTTCCATACCCACCTGAACCAATAAGGATGAAGGGGCCAATCAATCAATAAATATTAATTAAACACTTACTATGTGTTGCACTGTATAGTCAGGAAGCCCTAAATTCATATTCCAGCCTCAGATACTAGCTGCGTGACCATAAGTCATTTAACCTTATTTGCCTCAGTTTCCTTATCTGTCAGAAGGAGTTGAAGGAGACGGCAACCCACTCTAGTATTTTTTCCAAGTACCCAAAAGAAGTCTCAAAGAGTCAGACATGACTGAAAACCTCTGTGCCAGGCGCTGTTCTAAGGTCAACAGTGCTTCTTGGAATAATTTCCGAAAATGAGCCAGTGCTGGGGGAGGGGAGGAAGGAGGGAATTGTATATTTGTTTCTTTCAATATTGGAAGAGACTAGGACTGGGAGGCCAGAGTCTGTCCCTGACAAAAGGGCAGACCACAGAGGAGTGGAGAGTAAAAACATCCCACAGCCTGGGAAAATTGGAGTCAGGGGAAAAGTTGGTGCTTGGATTAAAATGCATTCAGGTCCCCAAAATGTGTTTGAAGGATTCCCCCAATTCAGCCTGGGCCCTAGCGGTGGGCTGTGGTGCTGTCCAAGGTAGGAGAGTAGCAGGGAAACAGGAAACTGAGTGGGGACAGAGGTGGTTTCACAGGCTGGAGTTCACTATTCAAGGGGCCAGCTCCCAAAGGACCCTGGGCTAGAGCCAGGAGGGGCCTCAGAGCTCCAGGCCCTCATTTTGCCTGGAGGAACAAGGCTCAGAATGATCCATGACTGGCCCAATGTCACAGAGCATTAAGGAACAATTAGGATTCCAGTCTGGGTCACAGATTTACACCAGCAGGGAATTCCAAAATCATTTTCTGACATCCTTCCAACACTAAATCTCCCTGAGTTTTTCTTTTGAGCCAATTTCCAGATAACAGGAATGTGCATATACCTGAAACCTGAAAGGTGCTGAGTTTGAGTTCACCAAGTCCAGCCCCCTCACTGTACAGAGGAAAACACTGAGCTTCAGTGACTTAGCAGCTGAGGCTAAGTGGAGAGAACCTAGAGTCAGTGAGACCTGAGAGAATCCTCCCTCTGACCTGTCCTGGCTAAGACTCTGGGAAAGTCACTGTACCTCTCAGCCTCAGTCCCCTCATCTGTGAAATGGGGATAACAGCCCCTACCTGGCAGGGTTGTGAGGCTCCAATGAGATCACACATGTAAAGCACTGTATAGAGACTAGTAGTGGGAAGTGGGGGAGCTGAATTCAAACCTAGATCCTGATTCCAAATGCAGAGCTCTTCTCCCCCTCTACCAAGCAGCCTCCCAGCATAGGGCAGGGGGCAGGCTGCTGGAGAGTTCTCTCTTGGGAAGAAGGGAGGATTCTTGGGGAACATGGGCCAAAAAGATTGAAAAATGCTTCATTTCCTGGTCCTGAGGAGGTTTATCTACCAAACGAGGTGGGGGAAGACAGGTCAGGGCTGACCAGACCAGCTTCTGGGAAGAACAGTGAGGGAGGGACTAGGAATGAGTCCCCAGATCCTTGGGATTGAAGCCATTCTCTTATTTTCTGGGTTCTAAGATCTGATAATATCAACTGTATTCAAGGAAGGGGTGCCATTCTGAATCAATGTTTGGGGTCTGTTGAGACTGAGTTGTCTCAAACATGTAAATGCCATGTGAATGTAAATGCCAGGTAGAATTCTATTTTTCCTAAACTACTTCATGACCTTCTTTAGGCAACTTCTTTCCCAGGCTGGTAAGATTTAATTACCTTGCTCAAAAGAAAAGTCCCAAGATATCTACCTGCTGAGTCCCAAAAGACCTGCCCAGATAAGGAGAATTTATTGGCTCCTTTGTAAATTTGTAATTATTTTTTTTTCAAATTAGCAAATATCACCAAAAAAGTAAATTCTTAATAACATAGATAACATAAACTTACTGTGGACCTTTAAATAAGTTGAGAGTGGGAGACACACATATCCATCACCCACTTCTGGAGTATGTCAGACTCTTGAGTGGATAAATGAACCACAAGTTACTGTCTGTCTGTAACCCATATGTGGTCCCTTATTCTGGCTGTCCCTCACAAGGACCCTATTTTAACAAACATCTAATTACCCAATTAGATGATATTTATGTGACTCCTGACAAATGGCAAACACCATGTAACCAGCTTCTTAACCCTTTCCAGTCTTGTTACACCTTAATCTTCTTCCCTCTGGGGGCAGCTCGGTGGCGCAGTGAGTAGAGCACCAGCCCTGGAGTCAGGAGGACCTGAGTTCAAATCTCACCTCGGGCACTTGACACGTGTACTAGCTGTGTCACCTTGGGCAAGTCACTTAACCCCAAATGCCCTGCCAAAAAACAAAACAAAAACAATCTTCTTCCCTGACCCAGGGACACTGGCCTCCTGGCTGATCCTTGATCAAGACCCTCCATCCCCTGACCCTGTGCCTTTCCAAGGGCTGTCTGATACTTAAATTGTCCTCCCCTCTCACCTGAGTCTCCTGGCTTCCTTCACATCTCAGCCAAATCTCACCTAAAAACAAGCTTTTCTTGGCCTCTGACACTGCTAGAACCTTCCCTCTCAGGATGCCTCCCATCCATACTGGAGGGAGCTTGTCTGGACAAAGCTCATGAGATGTTTTCTCCCCATTGGACTGTGAGCTCCTGGAGGGCAGAGACTGTTACTTTATAAACCTTCCTTTGCATCCCCAGTAGATTAGCACAGTGCTTGGCAAGAAGGAGCCACTTTCTAAATGCTTATTGACCTCACCTAAGGAAGAGCAAATGAGAGGGATTCAGAGAGACCTGGGAAGGATTATGTGGCCTGAGGCAGAAGGAAATGAGCAGAACCAGGAGGACAATTTCTGCTCTACTGACGGCACTGCAAAGGACAACATGTATCTAACAGGATAAAGCTTCCTTGGTTCCCTTGGATTCCACCTTTGCTGATGCTGGTCAGGCCTGCAGATAGACTGCACTCACCTGGAATGGGTGTTTCTGGGTCCCAGGGGCCATTCCCTTTGGTTCTAGGCTTTCTTCTTGGAAGTCTTTGGGCTCTGCAAGGTTACCTGGGGAGAAAGAATAATCTCAGGGTGGGGGAGAGACATGGTCTTTGCCTTCTCTTCCTGGGATGGATGTTGAGCTGCCAGGAATGACAGGGGGTAAGCTTTCAGAAAGATTACAAAGGCCCCACCCTGCCTTCAGGGGAGAGGCTCTACCTCAGGCTTGGAAGAGAGCTTGATCTGAGCAGGAAGACACCTGGTGGCCTCCTAGGTGGGATGAGACCATAATAAGACACTGAATGACCTCAGACTCAGAGCTCTGCCTCCACCTGATACTATGGGTGAGATATGTAGGTCAGACAAGTGTGATCCAATGGTAAAACTGGGGATGGCACCCTAGGACCTTTGGGCTACAGCAGGGAGCCTGGACAAGTAGCACCAAGAGGTCAGAGGGGAAAAATGAAGCACAATGGAAAGGGAAGCCAGCAAAATCAGAGTGTAGGGAGGGGCCCTCATTCAGACTTACCAGGCACAAGCATCTGCAGAGCTGGCTCCAAGAAGGTAGAGAGATCTCAGGTCCAAGGGAAGAAGGCAGAGAGAGAGAGAGAGATCTCAAATCCTAGCGTTTTTGCTTCTAGCATGTCTATCTGGGTGGATCCGAAAATCCCAGGAGTCTGCCCTCCCCTCTCCTCTGTTGGGTGGAATGACCCCTTCCCTGCCCTCCCCTCCCAGGTTTCCAAACTTCATAGCAGGGAAAGAATTCCACTAGGGGCCAACACCCTCCAGGCTGGTCTTCTCTGAGCTCCCCTCCCCCACTGCTCCACTACCACTTCCCTCCCTCACTCCCTCCCTTCATTAGCCTGCTCTGAGACTCCAACTTTTCTCAGCAGAATCTCCTGGTCTTCCAACTCTGCCCCTGCTACACTCATCTTCTTCCCCACAAGAATATGCCCATCCTACATCCATCTTGGTTCTCCCACCCATTCCCCTCCTGATTCCCTCTGCCCTCAGGCCCCCTTTTCTTTTCTGTAGCCTGGGCCCAGACCTGCCCACCCCCACTGAACTCTCCTCCAAACTGAAGACATTTACCACCTTGACCCATCTCCTTTCTTGAGCTTGTCGACGAGAAAGTTTGGTTAGAAGAGGCAAACAGGCTAGGTGAAATGTAAATTCATATTGTTTATTCCCTTAAAGCTAACAGAATACGTACATGCATGGAGCCAGACAAAATCTGACTGTCTGAACAAAAAATGAAAAGGTTTAAATACATTTTTAGAATAGTCATAACTCAGCATGTCTCTGTTACTCAAATTTATGATCTCTGTGTATGTTTAACCATGATACAAGGACTCTTCTAAATTGAGTAGGTTGTAAATACAATAAGCTAAGAGGGTTGACAAAGTGTCAATTGTAATCACAACCCAGAATCTTTGTTTAATTTACCATCAACTTGCCATAACATAGTATATGTCCGCAAACATTAAGATAAGAAAAAGTCACATTATTCAAGATATTGTCCATAGTTAAGAGTCCATCCTTAATGGCCATAAACATAGGAAAGAATGCTCTTAAGTCAGTCCAATCTGGCCTTGATGACATAGGAAGAGGTAAGGACAAAGCAGCAGCTGGGTGCAGGCTCTTCTTCTGGTTGATTAGTTCAGGCTGAATTTTATTGAAGTTATTACATTTATATTAAATGATTATCAACCTTTACTATCCCAATCCTAATCCCTCTGTCTAGATTTTATGTCCTTGTTCTTATTTTCTATGAGCTGTTCTCTCACTGGAAGACAGCTGGATCCTAATGAATAGCCAAGGCTAGGACATTTGGATATCTCTTTCTGGGCATATGTTACAACTCACATTATAAACTTTCTGTACTCACTGATGTAAATCTTCACATCTCCCTGTAAATTTAGGGGTCTGGCTGTTACCTGATTAAGCAACTGAAATCCATCCCCAGGAGGTGCCAATCTTTCCTTTTTCACCCCTTAAAATCCAGGTTCTAACTGGAAGGGGAGAGGGGCAGAAAGCAGGAAATGTTGGTCCTGGGGCACAAGGATGTCAGGAAATTAGGAAGGAGGCCAGAGAAGGGCTGAATGTGAGACTGCCTTTGGGGGTGGGGAGAGCTCAACACTCCGAACACAATCTGATGGGCTGCTTGGGTGCCTGTGCTTGGACCCTAATTCTAACATCACATTTCTCCTTAGCCTCTGCTTAGATGCCTGTGCCACAGCCAGCTCTGAAATCAAATTTCTCCCTCCCCTCATGTTGCAACAATTTGGCTAGCAGCTATTGTGGGGGTGAAAGAGCAACACAAGCCCAGCAACAGGGAAGCTGGCACCACAGGTTCTCTGATCTGCTTTACTAAGGAAAGTAACAGCAAAAGTGTGCCTTGCTGCAAAGTTGCTATCTTTTCCCGGGGCTGAACTCCAAGCTTGGCTTCTGCTGGGACCCTGATGCAGGCAACTCACAACTCTCAAATTTCCAAACTTCTCACGCAGGCAGTTCTCCTTGCCACCGTCTTCTGCTTCTTCTCTCTCACCAGTCATTCCTGCTCCTGTTGATTCCGCAAAAAGGTCTTTCTCCTTCTGTTTCAAAACTTGCCATACAATATAATCTCCAAGCATTCACTCAGCACAGTCTTCCACAGCAGGCTTATCAGCTCAAGCCCCCGGAAGGAGGAATTATCTCCAAGGGGCCTTGCTCTGGGCTGCTGGGAAACTACTCCCATCATTGCCAGCGGGCTATTTTCATTCAGGCCTCTGTTGCTCTCGGGGCTCCACAGAACCACAGCCACCCCAAGTACAAAGAGTAATCAAAAAACTGGGAAACATTCAACCACCCCTTACCCCAAAACGGCATACTCTCCTTTCAATCTGCAGATCCCGCAACTACACCTGTTGCAACAATCCGGCTGGCAGCTGCTGTGGGGGTGAAAGACCAACACAAGCCCAACAACAATGATGCTGCCAGCACAGGTTCTTTTGATCTGCCTTAATACGGAAAGTAGCGTTACGGGGTTAACAATCTTATTTTAAACCAACATACAAACATCATTCACTTAGTTCGGGGGAAAAAGCCAGCACCCTGAACTTCACAGCAAATACAAACTTTTGCCAACTTTACTTAAAAATTGTTCAGTGAGGAATCCATCCCAGGCGCCCTCCACAGGGGAACTTTAGTCTTGGGGTTCCCGTATCCTGGCTATTTCCCTCACCCACGTGGGCCCAGTTTGAAGTCTCCTGCTAGACAACGGAAGCCCCCTCCCCCGACCTGCAGTCAGGGTCCCCCCTCCCGCCTCGGGGAAGGCCTGCAGGGACTGCTGGACAGGGGATCATTCGGCACAATTCCCCTTCTGAGGAAGGACACGTTTGGGGACACACACGGCCCCTCTCTCGGCCTCCTCTGGGAGCTGCTCGGGCCAGTTACTACAGGAGCTTTCTGGCTTCCCCTTCCCACGTCTGAGGCTGACGGGCACAAAGGCCGGGCCGGGCTCCCTCCACACCCGGGCCTCATCCCTAGGACACCTCTCACACAACCAGACAACCTCGGTCTTCCGGCGCTTACACAGAAGCGTCCCGTGTCCTCTGGCAACGCTGCCCGGCCCGGACCCTCAGGAGGACCTAGAAAAATGGCCAGCCGCCGGAAGGGAAACGGACACAAGTTCTCTCCGTCCCGCTTTTACGTCCCTTCCCCAGGTCCCAGAGCTGAGGGAACAATGTAGAGAGCTCCTAGTTAAATTTACTGCAGAAAAGGGAAACAGCACGAACCTCACTTACCTAATGATCCCCTTCTCTCAGGCCCACGAGGCTCGGCTCCTGGAACAGGATCTGAACGACACAGTCTACAATCTCTCCAGCTCCTCTGTCTGCCCCTCCGCCCTCCCCGGTAAGGCCTGGACCTTACTGGGAAGCTGGCGGGCCTCTACAGGATGTCCCGCCCCCTTACCCAACGGCACCGCCTGCCCATTGGTTCCCCAAACCTCCACTTCCAGGGCATTTGCCCCGGCGGCACTTCCGGACTCCATTTCCCAGCAGCCTTTGAGCCTACGTGATCCTCCTGCCCATTGGTCTCCTAGACCTCGGCAGCCGGACTCGGCTTCCCAGAATACCCCGCTCCCTAGTCCTTCTTTTTCTGGGGGTGGAACTCCCTACCTCCTCCACCCCCAGCTGCTGATTCGTCAGTTCAGACCAATCTACTCCCTTTGCGGGAAGTAGCAGATTTCAGGGGAGGAATGATTCCGGTGCCGGTCCTTTTTTCAGTCACTTATCTCAGCCAGGTTAAGGAGGCACTTGGCGGTTTATTCCCGCGTCATTTTTCTTGGTAAATGGAAAAGCAGTCCCCACCCCTCTGGACATACTCTTGTAATTGGGGAGTGGTGGGCAGGGAGGGGCTCTATGGCTGGGCTGGGGAATGGGGCCTTAGGGCATAGAATGACACAGAATTTAGTAGTGGAGCCCAGTGGGTATTGATCTTGGTTCTCGTTAGCTGAATTGGAAACGGGGAGGGAAAGGTCGTAGATGAAAATGAAGCCAAAAGCAAGAAGATAGAGAAAAATATAGATATATACACGTGTGCGTGTGTGTATGTATAGTGGACCTGAAAGTGTGATTAAAGGAGGCGAACAGGCTAGGAGATTACAAATTCATATCGTTTATTCCCTTAAAGTTAGCAGATACACTCTGCACGGAGCCAAAACATAAGTTCTGACTGTCTGACAAAAGAATGAACAACTTTAAATACATTTCAGAACAATCACAAGTCAGGATGTTTGTGTCCCTCAGACCTGTGGTCTCTGTATGTGTTACAAATTGACAAGACAATTGACAAAGTCGTGTCTCTTGGAAATTAGGATGCCAAGATGTTTGTGTTTTTCCTGTATATGCACATGGCCCTAAGATACCAAGGAAAGAGAAATGCCACTCTTCTGGTTGCAGACATCCTGTCACCAAGAGGAAAAACACTCCTTGTCAACCTCATCTGGTCTTTGAAGTTGCTGACACAGGAAAGGGCATTTTTAGAGCAAAGTAAAGCAGTTTGGTTGATTAATACAGGCTTTGGATCTTGCTGGGCTTCAAACAATCTGAAAAGATTGTCAATATGTATATTGTTGGTTTGGTGGTAAACCTTACTGCTCAGTTGTGAATTAAAGAGCTTATTTAGAATTTTTCAAAGGAACACAGGGATTCTAAGAGAGGACCGGCATTCTAACTGAGGGGTTTAGACTGTGGGAGCCCCCTTGAACTCTCCTCAGATCTTTCCACCAGATGAGGCCCTTGCCTGAGGCCATAAGCCTTTCATTATTTTTAATCTTTTTAGAATAATCTCCCTCTCAGGATGGTGGCATCATTCTGACTTATGATTTCCATAGGATGAAAAAGGTTGTTTTCTTGCAAAAGAGGATTGACAGAAAATGTGAGTTGAGGATTCAGCCCAAGATATCCACAATGGAGGTCCCATTATCTGAAAGGTGCCTAGAGTTAATGGACCGCATTCTTTTTTTTTTTTAATTTTACTATTTATTTGTTTGTTTTAAATTATTATTTATTTAATATTTTTAGTTTTCAGTGTTGCTTTCCACAAGATTTTGAATTACAAATTTTCTCCCCATTTCTACCCTCCCCCTACTCCAAGATGGCATTTACTCTGATTACACCATTCCCCAGTCAGCCCACCCTTCTGTCACCCCACTCCCCACCCCACCCCCTTTTCCCTTACTTCCTTCTAGGGTAAGATAGATTTCTAAGCCCCATTGCCTGCATATTTTATTTCCCAGTTGCATGCAAAGACAACTTTGAACATCTGCTTTTAAAACTTTGAGTTACAAATTCTTTCCCCTCTTCCCTCCCCACCCACCCTCCCTAAGAAGGCAAGCAATTCAACATAGGTCACATGCGTATCATTATGCAAAACCCTTCCACAATACTCATGTTGTGAAAGACTAACTATATTTTGTTCCCTCCTATCCAGTCCCCCTTTATTCAATTTTCTCCCTTGACCCTGTCCCTTTACAAAAGTGTTTGCTTTTGATTACCTCCTCCCCTTATCCGCCCTCCCTTCTACCTTCCCCCATTTTTTATCTCCTTCCTCCTTTTTTCCCGTGGGGTAAGATACCCAATTGAGTGTATATGTTATTCCCTCCTCAAGTCAAATCCGATGAGAGCAAGATTCATTCATGCCCCCTCACCTGCCCCCTCTTCCCTTCATACAGAACTGCTTTTTCTTGGCACTTTTATGTAAGATAATTTGCCCCATTCTATCTTTCCCTTTCTCCCTCTCACAATATATTCCTTTCTCATCCCTTAACTGATTTTTTTTTTTAGATATCATCCCTTCATATTCAACTCACCCTGTGCCCTCTGTCTCTCTCTCTCTCTAGATGTACATTCCCTTCAGCTACCCTAATACTGAGAAAGGTCTCATGAATTACACACATCATCTTTCCATGTAGGAATGTAAACAAAACAGTTCAACTTTAATAAGTCCCTTATGATTTCCCTTTCCTGTTTACCTTTTCATGCTTCTCTTGATTGTTGTATTTGAAAGTCAGATTTTCTATTCAGCTCTGGTCTTTTCACTGAGAAAGCTTAAAAGTCCTCTATTTTATTGAAAGTCAATATTTTGCCTTGGAGCATTATACTCAGTTTTGCTGGGTAGGTGATTCTTGGCTTTAATCCTAGCTCCTTTGACCTCTGGAATATCATATTCCAAGCCCTTTGATCCCTTAATGTAGAAGCTGCTAGATCTTGGGTTATTCTGATTGTGTTTCACAATACTCAAATTGTTTCTTTCTGGCTGCTTGCAGTATTTTCTCCTTGATCTGGGAGCTCTGGAATTTGGCAACAATATTCCTAGGAGTTTTCTTTTTCGGATCTTTTTCAGGAGGCGTTCAGTAGATTCTTTCAATTTCTATTTTCTATACTCTGGCTCTAGAATATCAGGGCAGTTCTCCTTGATAATTTCTTGAAAGATGATATCTAGGCCTTTTTCTTGATCATGGCTTTCAGATAGTCCAATGATTTTTAAATTATCTCTCCTGGATCTATTTTCCAGGTCAGTGGTTTTTCCAATGAGATATTTCACATTGTCTTTCCTTTTTTCATTCCTTTGGTTCTGTTTTATAAGATCTTGATTTCTCATCAACTCACTGTAACCAGAATGGCCTTTGTTTTCTTTGAGTGACTCAATTTACCTCGGTGAGCTTTACTAGGTGCTAAGCCCCAGGCTCAAACCCCATTAGGTGTTAACATAATCCATGTGGATGTGAACCTCCCAGGGTCCTAAGGGGAGGGGCCAACTCAAGAACCAATCACCAGAGCCTGAGCTCTGGTGATTCGGATGATGTTTGATGATGTCTGAAGCCCTGTAAGGGAGGACAGAGCCATTTGTGTGGGGCTCTGGAGATGGTGTTGATGAGGAGACTCTGGGCAGCTGTAACTAAGGAGCCCTCCAGCTTGTAAACCCGGATGTGGAGATTTTGTTGAACTCTGGTAACTATGTGTTGGGATTGAATCAGACAAAGTCTGTTGATGTTTGTAATTTGTTTGCATTTTGTTTTGAAGTTCAGAGTGCTGGCTTTTTCCCCTGAACTAACTGAATAGTATTTGAATGCTGAATTAAAAGTAAGCTTGTCAAACCCTTCACCTTGCTTCCCTTGCTTAAGCAGATCAGAAGAACCTGTGCTGTTGGCAGCTTTCTGGGTGCTGGCTGTGGGTGAATCTTATACCCCCACAGAAACTGCTACCCAGATTGTTGAAACAGTCACTAGCTTCCACTTGCTCTAATCTAATTTTGAAGGTAGTATTTTCTTCAGTGGTCTTTTGGACCTCCTTTTCCATTTGGCTAATTCTGTCTTTCAAGGCATTCTTCTCCTCATTGGCTTTTTGGAGCTCTTTTGCCATTTGAGTTAGTCTATTTTTTAAGGTGTTATTTTCTTCAGTGTTATTTTGGGTCTCCTTTAGCAAGTCATTGACTTGTTTTTCATGGTTTTCTCACATCACTCTCATTTCTCTTCCCAATTTTTCCTCTACTTCTCTAACTTGCTTTTCCAAATCCTTTTTGAGCTCTTCCACGGCCTGAGACCAGTACATGTTTTTCTTGGACACTTTTGATGTAGGGTCTTTGACTTTGTTGACTTCTTCTGGCTGTATGTTTTGGTCTTTTTTGTCACCAAAGAAAGATTCCAAAGTCTGAGTCTGAATCTGAGTCCGTTTTCACTGCCAGTTCATGTTCCCAGCCAACTACTTGACCCTTGAGCTTTTTGTCAGGGTATGACTGCTTGTAGAGTAGAGAGTACTTTGTCCCAAGCTTGAGGGCTGCGCTATTGTTTTTAGAGCTATTTCTCCATAGCAAGCTCTGCCACACCAGTGCTCCTCCTCCCCCAAGAACCACCAATGAGGGCTGAAACTCAGATCTTAAGCAGGCTCTGCACTCCAGCTCTGATCTGCCACTTAATTCCTCCCACCAGGTGGGCCTGGGTTTGGAAGGATCTGCAGCTGTAGCTCTGTAAGCAGCCTCAGAGCTGCACAACCTCTGCCCCTCCCCCCCAACAAAGGAGATGGCCGAACCGCAAAATCCTTTCACTCTGTCCCTGAAGTTTTTTCCCACTAACCTTCTCTGTTGTCTTTGTTGTTTCTGGGTTGAGAAGTCTGGTACCTGCCACAGCCCACTGATTCAGGGTGCTAAGGCCTGTTCCGCCCAGCTCCTGGTCTGGTTGGTCAGGGGTCGGCCCACCCTGGGCTCTGCTGCTGTCTGCTCCCAGCACAGTGTGATAGACCTTACACAGTGACCATCCAGGCTGTCCTGGGCTGGAGCCCTGCTTCCCTCTGCTATGTCGTGGGTTCTGCAGCTCTAGAATTTATTCAGAGCCATTTTTATAGGTGTTTGGAGGGTCCTGGGGGAGAGCTTTAGGGAAGTCCCTGCTTTCCAGCCACCATCATGGCTCTGCCCCGCAAAGTACCTCATTCTTAAAGCAGCTTCACCTGGCCTGGCATTTTTTTTACACAGGAAAAAAAAAACAGAGAACAAAGAAAAGGGGAACCCTCATTTAGATATGTTGATGAATAATCAACATCCCCCCACTGTCATCTTCTGCAACAAAGTTACCATAACCATGCTGTGGAAACAAAAGCTTAATCAATCCTCACAGACATAGGGAAACTCGTCTCTTTTGAACTCCATGAGTGCTGACCCAGGCTTCCTCTAGGTTTGGGCTCCTCCACTTTCTCAGTCACTTGCCAGTATTTGTTCACTGCAGGTTGTATTAGGAGGGCAGAGTTTATAATCTCAAAGAGGATCATATATATGTCTGAAAGGTTCGGAACCGCCGGATATAAGAAACACTCAAAGTAGAAGGCAGAAGAATCAAAACATATATTTAGGCTCCACAGTAACCAACCCATGAACCAGCAACCCCATTTTGATATATTGATCAAAAGCTTCCAGGCCCAATAAGTACGCCTTGAAAGAGTAACCAGGAGGCTACAGAGAAGCATGATTGTGTAAAGCAAAATCATGCTTCCCTCTCTATGGTAAAAAGATTACCCACTGGCCTGAAGTCCTGGTTCAGCTTCCTCCCGTAGGTCAGCTCTGCCACTGGCAGCTCCTGCTTCAGCTGTGGCTGCCTCTGGATCCAACAGAAGCTGTTTTTAACCATCCAGCTTCTGCGGGGGTGTAAGGTACGCCAGGGAAAGCACAGGTTCTTTCAATCTGCTTAAGCAAGGTGAAGGGGTTGACCAGGAAAGCACAGGTTCTTTCCATCAGCTTAAGCAAGGGAAGCAAGGTGAAGGGGCCGACAAGCTTACTCCAGTCCAACATACAAACAGCATTCAGTTCAGGGGAAAAAGCCAAACTAGTCAAGGGCACTTGTTGACTAAGTGCTAAGGAGCCCATTTTTGTTTGCCAACACACAGGTCAATAAATGTTCTTGTTGTTCTTCAGTTGTTTTAGTCATGTCAGACTCTTCATGACCCCATTTAGAGTTTTCCTGGAACAGATATTTGAGGGGTTTGCCCTTTTCTTCTCCAAGTAATGAAAGTGTACCTAAACAGGGTGAAGTGACTTTCCCAGAGTCACACAGCGAGTAGGAGTCTGAGAACAGATTTGAATTCAGGAAGATAAGTCTTCCTGACTCCACTGTACCACCCAGTTGCCCACTATTTATTGGTGAATCAGTGCATGCACCTAAAGGGTGAATTTCGTAATGGTCACTGGTGCAAGTCATGTGCTTTATGTCCCTGGTTGATGGTCCCTATCTCCTCTCCAAGAACAGGTCCCTAATACCTGAAGGTTCTGAAGGAGCTGAACTGGGTATCCTGACTCAGCTTCCAGGCTGCCTCCCCTTTGTCCCTCTAGTTCCCCTCACTACCATAATTATGTGTGTGTGTCCGCACGCGCATGTGTGTGTGTGTGTGTGTGTGTGTGTGTGTGTGTGTGAAAGAGAGAGAGAGAGAGAGAGAGAGAGAGAGAGAGAGAGAGAGAGAGAGAGAGAGAGAGAACCATTTTATTACAACAATGCTGCTTGCAGCAGCTGGGGAAGTGTAAGGCCCAACAAGACCAGCAACAAGAGCTGCCAGCACAGGTTCTTTGATCTGTTTTTCTAAGGAAAGTACTTTAAAGGGTTTATAATCTCACTTTAATCAAATATACACATATCATTCACTTGGTCCAGGAGGAAAAGATTAGCCCCTTGAACTTCGGGGCAAATACAAACAGAAATTACAGACAGAGACACTATAAACAGCCAACAACAGAAACCAGTCTATCCATAGCGATACATAGTTACCACAGAAACACCAACATTTGGGTTTTTTCAAGGCTGGGGTCTCTTAACAACGGCCCAGAGTCTCATCTAATGGAATCACAGGACACTTTTGCAGTGAGTGAGAGGTCCAAACCAAACACTGAGTTTATATACCCTTCTCAGGGTGAGGAGGCTTCACACCTAATCAACAAAAGGATGTGGGCCTGAGGTTTAGGACCTAGCAAGGCTTAATCAAAAGAACTGGATTACTTTAGTATTCTAAAAGAGAAAATAGTTAAAAAAAAAAGTCCCACCCTGCTTAACATTACAAGTGTGTGTCTCTGTCTGTGTATGTGTGCCCTATCTGTGTGTAGGGGCAAAGGCAGTGATAAGAGGCGGGGTTTTCTGTCTCTCCCAGGATCTTGATTTCATTTTCTGGCTGGATACTTTCAGTTGGTAAGCAGTGCCATGTAACAAGGACTGGTCCAACACATTTGCATGGCATCCTTACACACAGCCAGTGTTGCCTCTACTTGCTGGGGACTTTTTAGTGGGGGTGAGACAACACATTCTTGTTTGACCTTTCCCATAGGCTCCACTGTAGGTCTGCTTCAGGTTTGGGTGAGCCAAAAGCTTATTAGATTGTAACTCAGATGGCCATGTGAGCAAGCCTCCCTGACAATGAGGGCAATCAATAGTCACCCCTGATACCGTGTGCCTTCCCTCAGATGGCACCATGATCCTCAGACCTAGAACCTGGTCTGTAACCCCAGCAGTGCCAATGGTGGGTCATCCTCCCTCAGACCAGGTGCTCTCCAGTAAATTAAAACTTCCTGCCAGAAGCATGTCTCCCCCTTCCAAAACTCTGCCTGCTGACCCGCCCCCACCCCCAGCCCTGTGTCTTTGCTCATGATCTTCCCTCAGCAGGTGGCCCCTACTTGCCAACAGATGAAGCCAATGACTGCAGTTCTGGGGAGCCTACACCACCTCTCCCTTTGCATCCCCAATGCTGTTTACTCCTAACTGGAACCCAGCCACTATTATGGCCCCTAGGCTTGACCTTGATCCTGCTTCTCTTCCCATCAGACTCCTCTTCATGAACTGTGTTGCTATTGAGTGTGAGCCTCACCTAGAGCACAACAGAAGAAGACTTCCCTACCACCTGGGCACAGTAAGCCAGAAGCCCCAGCCTGGCTCTGGTCTGTGGCTCATAAATCTAAGGCGCAGGGAGGGATCCCTGTGGCTGAGGCCTGTGGTTCAGGCCCTGGCCCTGCTCTCTTCAGCAAGGGCAGGGAACCGTGCCCATTAAGGTATGGCTTCCAGAAGACCTAGTCACAGCCTTGGTCAGTACTCATGGATTTAAAAGGAGTTCCATATCTCTTAGGCATGGCCTGAGACCCTCTACCCTGAATTCAAGTCTTGAATGAGTGCCAAGCTTCTCAGGATGATCTGGGCAGCCACCTTCCCTCTCACTGAAACAGTGACCCAGTCCTCATGGCTGCCAGCAACCCTAAGACGCAGCTTTGGTCAGTGGCTCAAGAACTAAAGGGAGATACTTGGGGTCTACCTTGACTTGTTACTAATCCAGCTGGTTCAGTCAGATTCTGCCAAGAAGGGACAGTTCCAGGAGTCATTACAGGCAGCTTGATTAGTGCATGGCACAGTACTGCCATTTAATGGATAGGTTGCTCTGGTCTGCAGGCAGATAGGGCACAGCAGGAGCAAAAGCTAAATGGGAACAAGGAAAAGGAGGGGAAAGGTTAGGGTCAGGACCCAGGGGCATCCCATATGGGGGTTAGATGAGCCCTGTAGAACAAAGCAGAGGCTCTCTGGGCATCAGATGAGAGGGACAGACAGTCTAAAAGGCCTGAAATGTTGGTAAATGGTGCACCCACCAGGGATTTGAGGGGGTGTTTATAGTTTCTCTGGGGTGATGCCCTCATGATGTTGACAGCAATGGCATTCTTACTCAGCCCTGAAGGGAAGATGGGGGATTCTCTCCTGTCTCCAAAGCAAGGGAAGGGAGACATTCCCTCCTGATCATCTGAGTGGAGCTAGGTCTTATCTTTGGATTCAGGGTGGGTGAAGCACTTGCCCAGTGTTCTAACCTTAGATCATCTTGACAGTGAAGTCCTCATGCCCAGGGTAAAGCAGGATACTTTGTCCAAATGCACTATCAGGGGAGGCCAAGACATGGAAGACTGCAGCAAGTCAGCTAGCAAAATGCCACAACAAATCAGAACTGTCACGCATGAGTTGCAAGATGGGCCCCAAATGCCAAGTTGGAGTTGGAGAAACAAAGGTCCACATGATAAAATGTTTCTGCAACATGGACTTAAACCAGTTTCAGTCTTTCCCCTTAGCTGGAAAACAGGCAGGTCCAGCATCTGTAATTCAAGCAAGCAAACAACAAGGATGTAGCAAATGCTGGTTGACTTCTTGACCTATTGTGTACCAGGCACTAAGCCAGGACCTGGTGGTGCAATATTGTGAACCTGGTTAATGAGAAGGCTGGTGGTACATTTGAAGGTCAGTCACTAGGTGGCACAGTGGACACAGTGATGGCCCTGGAGTCAGGAAGACTCATCTTCCTGAGTTCAAATCTAGCCTCAGACACTCAGCTGTGTGATCCTCACCAAGTCACTTCACCCTGTTTGCCTCAGTTCCTTATCTGTGAAATGAGCTAGAGAAGGAAATGACAAAGCACTCCAGTATCTGTGCCAAGAAAGCCCCAAATGAGGTCATGAAGAGTCAACTGAACAACACAAGAAACCCTGATAGAAGTGGGAAGGTTTAAAAGAGGAGTCATTCAAATGGTGGAGGGGAAGTGAGAAAAATGAGACATTAATGTACTGTTGTTGGAGTTGTGAATTGATTAAACCTTTCTATAGAGCAACTTGGAAATATGCCCAAAGGGCTATAAAACTAAGTATACCATTTTACCTAGCAATACCACTACTAGGTCTGTACGTCAAAAGAGATAAAAACCAAACAGGAAAAGGATCTGTACATACAAATATATTTATAGCAGCTCTTTTCTGGAGATAAAGAATTAGAAGTTGAGGGGATGCCCCTTGGTTGGGGAATGACTGGATAAATTGTGGTATGTAGTTATGATGGAACACTATTGTACTATAAGAGATGATGAGAGGGATGCTCTCAGAAAAACCTGGAAAGATTTGTTTGGGTTGATGCGAAGAGAAATGACCTGGGTACAAAGCAACAGGAATGTTGTGAGATGATCAGCTATGAATGACTTAGCTATTCTTACCAATACAGTGATCCATGACAACTCTGAAAGACCGAGGATGAAAAATCCTATCCATTCCCAGAGAAAGAACTGATGGTGTCTGAATAGAGGTTGAAGCATTTTTTTCACTTTATTTTTCCTGAGTTTTTTGTCTGTGTTTGCTTTCACAACATGACTATTCTAGACATGTTTTGCATGACTACACATATATAACCTATATGGATTTGCTTGTCTTCTCATTAAGGGGGGTAGGAAGGGGGGAAGAGGTTAATTTGGAATTGAAAGTTCTAAAAACAAATGTTAAAAATTGATTTTAGATGTAACTGTGGAAAAATAAATAATAAATAAAAAGAGGAGTCATTGAAGAAGGAAAGATGGTATTTCCCTGCTTTAGATATGTTGAATTGAGGACAGCAGCAGAATGACCTGGTCTCCAAGATCCTCTCCAGCGCCAATAATTCTTCTGATTCTATGGCAGTAATAACTCATGTTGTGGTTAGGTCATTCAGTGGTCCAACTCTTCATGAATCCATGGACAGACTTCACAGGATATTCTCAGCAAAGATCCTGGAGTGGTTTGCCATTTCCTTCTCCAGTGTGGTCCTGTTTCACAGATGAGGAACTGAAGCAAACATGATAAAATGACTTGTCCAGGGTCACACAGTTAGGTAGTATCTGAGGCTGGATTTGAACTCAGGTCTTATGACTTGATAATCATTTAATAACAATTTAATAACCTCAATAAGGGCTAGAGCCTGAACTAATCAACCAGAAGAGCCTGGACCTAACCACCTCTTTGTTATCGGAGTATGCTCAGAGATTAGCTCTTCCTATGTCAACAAGGACAGATGGGGCTGACTTAAGAGCATTCTTTCCTCTGCCTATAGTCATTAAGGATGAGACCCTTAACCTGGGACACTTTCTTGAATAATGTGACTTTTCCTTACCTTAATATTTTATGGATATATACTATGTTATGGCATGTTAATGGTAGATTAAACACAGAGATCCTGGGTTGTAATTTCAATTGACACCTTGTCAACTCTCTTATCTTATTGTATTTACCACCTATTTAATTAAGAAAATTCCTTTTCTCATACTATGTTTAGTTATAAATGGAGATCTTAAATTGAGTAACACAGACATGCTGAGTTGGGACTCTTCTAAAAATGTATTTAAACCTTCTCATTCTTCTGTTCAGGCAGTCAGATTTGGTCTGGCCCTATACATGTATGTATCCACTAGCTTTAAGGGAATAAATAATATGAATTTACATATCACCTAGCTTGTTGGCTTCCTTTAACAAAACTTTCAGGTTGACAAGCCCTAGAGCTGATATTGCTGGGTCAAAGTGTATGCACTTTTTTATAGCCCTTTAGGTCCTGACTCACCTGCCCCAAGTACCCCACCTCATTCCAATGCAAATGGGATGTTCAAAACTTTCCAATTCCTTTGGGGGAAGGTACTTCGTACTTGAAAAACAAGAGCTGCGGGGGGGGGGGGGGGGGGGGGGCTCTATCCAATGAGAGAGTTTTTCTTTGGAGCAAGGGGAAATAGGATTTGTTAATGTACCTCTTACTAGTACTGAGGTGAGAAACTTTAAAAAAGAAATGAAGTCCCTTATTGAGGACCCAGTTGGATTGTCTGACGAATTAGACCAATTCTTAGGACCTAGTTTTTACACTTTACCTCAAATGATGGCCATAATGAATATTTTATTCTCTGGGGAAGAGAGAGGAATGATAAGAAGGGCTGCCATGAAGGAATGGGAAGGACAACACCCACCAGACCAAGGGTAATGGTGGCTGAGCAGAAATTCCCAAATGTTGACGCTAATTGGGATAATAATAGTCCTGTGGATAGAGGACACATGAGAGACTTGAGGGACCTAATAATTAAGGGAGCAAAGGAGGCCACCCCTAAATCCCAAACTTCTCAAAGGCCTATGAAATAGAACAGGAGAAAGACAAAACTCCATCAGCACTCCTTTAAAGGCAAAGGGACCAGATGAGGAAATATTCAGGCATGACCCTGAAATTGAGGTAGCTCAGGGCCTCCTGAAGGTACATTTTGTTACAAAAGCATGGCCAGACATTAGGAAGAAAATTCAGAAGATAGAAGGCAGCATGAGAAACCCTTAGAAGAACTATTAAGAAAGTCACAGAAAGTATTTGTGAAAAGGGAGGATGAGAAACAGAGACAAAAGGCCAAGCTCATGATGACAGTGGTAGATGAGATGATGAAAAAAAGTGAAGTCAGTTACTAGACAGAAAGAGGAGGGCAATCAGGCTAGAGGGAGAGGGAGCATGAGAGGAGGTGCCTGAACCAGAGGAAGAGGGAGACACCAACTGGGAACCAACCAGACTTGGAGCTGGGCAGAATAGGCCCTAGGGCCCTGAATCAGTGAGCTGTGGCAGGTACCAGACTTCTCAACCCAAAAACAACAAAGACAACAGAGAAGGTTAGTGGGAAAAAACTGCAGGGATAGAATGAAAGGAATTTGCGGTTTGGCCACCACCCCAGGGGCAGCAGAGGTGGTGCAGCTCTGAGGACAGAACTACAGCTGCAATTGCTTCTGGCCCCAGGCCCACCTGGTGGGGGGTATTAGGTGGCAGATCAGAGCTGGAGTGCAGAGCCTGCTCAGATCTGAGTCCCAGTCTGGGTTGGCAGTTCTTGGGGGAGGAGGAGCACTGGTGTGGCAGAGCTTGCTGTGTAGAAATAGCTCTGAAAACAACAGCGCAGCCCCTCAAGCTTGGGACAAAGTACTCTCTACTCTACAAGCAGTCATATCCTGACAAAAAACTCAAGGGTCAAGTAGTTGGCTGGGAACATGAACTGGCAGTGAAAACGGACTCAGATTCAGACTCAGACTTTGGAATCTTTCTTTGGTGACAAAGAAGACCAAAACATACAGGCAGAAGAAGTCAACAAAGTCAAAGACCCTACATCAAAAGCCTCCAAGAAAAACATGAACTGGTCTCAGGCCGTGGAAGAGCTCAAAAAGGATTTGGAAAAGCAAGTTAGAGAAGTAGAGGAAAAATTGGGAAGAGAAATGAGAGTGATGTGAGAAAACCATGAAAAACAAGTCAATGACTTGCTAAAGGAGACCCAAAATAACACTGAAGAAAATAACACCTTAAAAAATAGACTAACTCAAATGGCAAAAGAGCTCCAAAAAGCCAATGAGGAGAAGAATGCCTTGAAAGACAGAATTAGCCAAATGGAAAAGGAGGTCCAAAAAACCACTGAAGAAAATACTACCTTAAAAATTAGATTGGAGCAAGTGGAAGCTAGTGACTTTATGAGAAATCAAGATCTTATAAAACAGAACCGAAGGAATGAAAAAAGGGAAGACAATGTGAAATATCTCATTGGAAAAATCACTGACCTGGAAAATAGATCCAGGAGAGATAATTTAAAAATCATTGGACTATCTGAAAGCCATGATCAAGAAAAGGGCCTAGATATCATCTTTCAAGAAATTATCAAGGAGAACTGCCCTGATATTCTAGAGCCAGAGTATAGAAAATAGAAATTGAAAGAATCCACGGATCACCTCCTGAAAAAGATCCGAAAAAGAAAACTCCTAGGAATATTGTTGCCAAATTCCAGGGCTCCCAGATCAAGGAGAAAATATTGCAAGCAGCCAGAAAGAAACAATTTGAGTATTGTGAAACACAATCAGAATAACCCAAGATCTAGCAGCTTCTACATTAAGGGATCAAAGGGCTTGGAATATAATATTCCAGAGGTCAAAGGAGCTAGGATTAAAGCCAAGAATCACCTACCCAGCAAAACTGAGTATAATGCTCCAAGGCAAAATACTGACTTTCAATAAAATAGAGGCCTTTCAAGCTTTCTCAGTGAAAAGACCAGAGCTGAATAGAAAATTTGACTTTCAAACATAACAATCAAGAGAAGCATGAAAAGGTAAACAAGAAAGAGAAATCATAAGGGACTTACTAAAGTTGAACTGTTTTGTTACATTCCTACATGGAAAGATGATGTGTATAATTCATGAGACCTCAGCATTAGGGTAGCTGAAGGGAATATATATATATATATAGAGATATGGATATATATACATATATATATATATAGATATAGATATATAGATATACACACACACACATATACATATATACATACATACATACATATATAAGTATATACACACACACAGAGGGCACAGGGTGAGTTGTATATGAAGGGATGATATCTAAAAAAATAAAATCAAACTAAGGGATGAGAGAGGAATATATTGAGAGAGGGAGAAAGGGAGAGATAGAATGGGGTAAATCATCTTGCATAGAAGTGGCAAGAAAATCAGTTCTGTATGAAGGGAAGAGGGGGCAGGTGAGGGGGCATGAGTGAATCTTGCTCTCATCGGATTTGACCTGAGGAGGGAATAACTTACACACTCAGTTGGAAAGGAAAGAAGGAGGAAGGAGAAAAAAAGGGGGGAAGATAGAAGTGAGGGCAGAAAGGGGGAGGAAGTAATCAAAAACAAACACTTTTGAAAAGGGTCTGGGTCAAGGGAGAAAATTGGATAAAGGGGGATAGGATAGGAAGGAGCAAAATATAGTTAGTCTTTCACAGCATGAGTATTGTGGAAGGGTTTACATAATGATACGCATGTGACCTATGTTGAATTGCTTGCCTTCTTAGGGAGGGTGGGTGGGGAGGGAAGAAGGGAAAGAATTCGTAACTCAAAGTTTTAAAAGCAGATGTTCAAAAAAAAAGTTTTTGCATGCAACTGGGAAATAAGATATACAGGCAACGGGGCATAGAAATCTATCTTACCCTAGAAGAAAGTAAGGGAAAAGTGGATGGGGGGAGTGGGGTGACAGAAGGGCCAGCTAATTGGGGAACAGGGCAATCAGAATATATGCCATCTTGGAGTCGGGGGGAGGGTAGAAATGGGAAGAAAATTTGTAACTCAAAATCTTGTGAAAATCAATGCTGAAAACTAAAATATTAAATAAATTAAAAAAGAAAAATAAGAAAGTTTGGAAACTAATTAGTTGGAATTTCGGGAGAAAACTCCTGACACTGTAGGTAACTCCAGGAACTCACCAGTGCTGAAACACCTCCTTCTAAACCTGATCACTTATAATTTCTCACTCCCTCCCCAGAGTAAAGAGGGTATCTCAGTGTGGGAATTTTTAACAGCCGTAAGGGTTCTTGTTAACTCTTCTCATGCCAGATCAGATTATGAGAAGACAATGCTGGAGAATTGTAGGGAAAACTTAAATCACCCTTCCTCACCTGACAAAAGGAGGGGAGGCACAGAAATTCACACACTGGCAGTGATCCTGATAGTCTTGTGCCCCTGGGCACCTTATAGCCCATCCTTCTAAACAAAGCTTGGAATGTCACCCAGGTCCTATACACTTTGCCCACCCTGTCCCAGCAGCTGCAAACCACCCTAAGCTAGGTAAATTCTGCAGTTGTGGGGAAGGGAGAGGTGGATGGACTGGGCCTGTGGCTAGTATTCCCTAAGCCCAGCCTCCAAGAATTATAATCACTGAGAAACCACCCTCGGTTCTTGGTAAACTCCACACTTCTCTGTTCCAATTGCAAAACTGTATTTTATCTCTATTTGACCCATTTCCTGATTTGTAAAGGGAAAATAATAATGGTTGTTGTTGTGGGATCAAAATGATATAATGATTGTAAAATACTTAATATAATGACTGGTATATGTTAGAAACAACATTATTTTTTAATGTAATTGTTAACTTTCAAGTGGTTTTTAATACCAAAAGTAGTAACTTGAATAATTTCTAGATGTGATAATCTGGAAATGCAATTGATGTCATCTGAAGTTTATTGTTTCCATATTTCTAAAACTGTGTTGTATTTCTAAAATTCTCTTAGATGGTGAAATTTGAGAAGACCATTGTGTGGTAGAAATGGTGTTATAGCAATTTTAATCTGATTTTGATACATACGAATTGAATTTTAAAAAGGGTGTGATAAAAAGGTGATAATTTGAAACTGTTATATTTAGTTATAAACAAACAATAATATACTAATATTTACTACTATAGCAGATTTGCATTTAAAAATCTTGCCTATTATGAGAATATATATGATGGTTTTAAAGTTATAGTTTCAATATATTGATGATGAGACGAATGATTCTCTGTGAAAGATGATTTAGAAATGCATTCACCTAAAATTGATAGTGGGTTGTTGCAAGTTTTAAAATACATAATAATGTTTAGGGCATTGTTACATTTCTAGGTCATGTAATTTGACAAACGATGTATCAGCAATATTGTTGAAAAAGCAATCCTTTGTGTTTAGATTTAAGGAAATATATGGGTGTGATTTTCAAGCCTGTTTCATCTAAGGAAAGGCCTGGTAAACATTGTTATTGTGAAAAGGCTAATTTAATTGGGCAGTGGCCTCCTTAACTAATAGAAACTAAGTGTCCTCTCCATTATGACACCTTTTGACTAAAGAACTTTGTGATATTGAGGGATTCTGTAATAACTGGGAATTTAATTTCTTGATAATACTTTGAAATTTGTGTTACTTAAGGACTTTTGCACCAACTTAGTTTTAATGGATTCCAATGTTTAAAGGTTTATTTTTGCTTTAAGGAGGAAGAAAGAGATTTCTATTATTTTAAAAACTTTCCAACTAATTTTCTTCATAAAAGTTTAGTGATTGTTCCTCATAACATCAGGATCAAAATTTTGAACTGTTTTTTAAAGAAGGGGAAATACTTCTAGAAATGTTTTGAAAAATCTCGTGTGATTTTTAGAAGTCCTACTCTGAATTTGTAGTCATTCCATGGCCCAAGCAAGAGTTAAAATTAGTGTTGAACTTATATACATATATTACACAATATAATACACACATATACATACATACATACATACATACATACATATATATATATAATATATATATAATAATATATATGTAAGATTTAATTCCTGAAGTGTCCCTTTCCTCTAGAATGAGTATAATTAGGGAGGAATAAACAAGCTTGTGAAAAAGGACATCAACCTGTGAGATTAAAATTAGGAACCTCTTGTTTTGTTGAAGGAATGGGATTCCAGTAGTTACGCTAGTAAAGAGTAAAACTTATGTACTCTCTTGTCTTATGGTTGAAGTGTAAAGGAAAGCTGAATAATGGGCTCAAAAGATTTGGAAAGATAAATAAAGGTTTGATTGGAAATATGAAAGGCAGATAAGAAGGTTTGGGGACAAATGGGGGTTATCCAAGCCTCTCCTCTCCCTAGATAGTTGTTTTGGACCCAGTTTCAGATGGTTTAAGTATATTGAGGGCATGTGAGGAAGTATTTTAGAAGACAGAAAAGTTATGTAACCTGATTGATAATTAATAGCTCAATCAAATTTGGGATGGTCCTATCTGAAGGATACCAACCCATATTTATTTGCTATTTAGGACTTTATGGGACTGCAATTTACTATCGTTTTAAGCTCCGATTACAGGGATAAGTGTCGTAAAGCCAATAGTAGAATAACATGCACTACAGGCTGAGAACCTCTAAAGGTGGTTGTCTGTGCCTGGGACAAGTTTTGAAGACAACCTTGGACATGGCCTAGGTAGTATCTTCTGGGCTCTATTTCCCAATTTTGTTATTTCCTTCTTAAAAAGGAAAATTCAAAACCTGATTACTCTTAAGTCCTGCTTTCAGCATCCAGTGACTATATGATTGGCTGTCAGATATTACTCATGCCTGGAATCAAACAGAGCTAAGGAAGTTCTTTCCCTCTGTTGAGATATATGACATTGCCCCCCTTTTCTTTTATAGCAAACTTATATTATCAAGAAGTTCTGTAAGTATATTGCTGAATCTATTAAATAATAGATGGAAATTGGAACATCTCTGAGTTATTATAATGGGATGAAAGAATGAATAGCTTACAATTGTAACCTATATTCGTGGCCAAATAAATATAATAATGAGATAGCATCCTCCAAAAGGAGGAAATGATTAGACAAAGTGATAAACAAAGATGCAATGTGATAGATGTCTAATTAAAAAAAAAGGATAGCAAATTTTGAGAAAAGCAACAGGATCAGATTTATTTCTCTAAGAATTATATACAGATGTTTATGATGGACTTCTAAAATCCATCATATTTTGCTAATAAGATCTCAAATTTGGATTTTTGCACAAAAATTGTATAAGATAGTAGTAAAAGTGAAATTATTTCTCCTTTATTAAATTATCTGTCTGGTAATTTTAAAAGGCAGATGAGCTCATTTTATGGTTGGACCTCCACACTTTAAAGGACGCTTATATCAGGTACAAGATTTAGGTAAAGATAGAAACAGCAAATAATATATAAACTGAAATACTCTGAAGTTTCAAAACTGGAGAACCAAATTTAAGTGACTGTACTCATTTATATTAAGTAGTAATTATCTGGGAACTTCTAGATCTGAACTAAAGAAGCGGAACCACCTTTTGGAACTATCCTAAGAATAAGACCTTTTGTCAAAGAAAGGATATCTAAGGACCAGATAACTTCATCAGACATCTGGGATTCAAAAAGTGCTGCTTAAGTAGATATTGGGAATTGGTACCTGGGATACAAGGAACTTAATGTTAGTTAACATAGTTAATAATGATTGCATTACTTCTATGGTTCATGTTTAAGTTTTCTTGGTTATCTTCCTGACATGTAAATCTCCCCTCTCAATACCAGTCTACTGTGAGCCATATAAGTGGTTTGCTCCAGTAGAAGAGTGTGTTTCAATCTTCATGTGGGGGATGGATAGTCAGCCATGGTATCATTATGTTTACAATTTTCACATTTTAGGAGAATCTCATGGGCTCAAAAAGATGGGATTATAAATCCAGATTTCATTGGATTGAATCTGTCCTAAAAGTAAATCATACCGAGATTTCAAAAAGAAAAAAAAAAACAAACACTTAACTGGACAGGGGAAAATGGAGTCTCAAAGACTCTTCTCCTACCACCACCAATAAAAGGAGACCCTCATGCATATGTTAGGATCATACAAGATTCTCTGATAAATGCAATCAGAAAGATGACTTTCTAACAGTCCTCCAATCATTCATGTTATAAGGCATAAACAAGTGGATGGACATTTGACAGAATCTATGTTTCCCACTGTCATGGTGGATGACTCCCACTAGGTATAGATAGAGGAGGGATTTCCTACAGATGTTAAGATTTCCATATAGAGAAGGAATGCCACCAGAATGTGAGCTCCTTGCTTTCTCTATTTCCCCAGCACTTGGGCACAGCGCCTGGCATATTGGAAATGCTCAAGAAATGTCTGTTGGTATGACTTGACTTGAGGCTACTGTCCTCTGGGCACTCCCATCTGTGAGTGATACTGTGTACCCCCTCTGCCCCCCTTCCAACTACTGAAAATCTGAAATTGCAGGGCCAGACCCAGAAGTATTTTTTATTAGTTAAATTATTTTAGCTTTCAATATTCACTTCTATAAGTTTTAAATTTGCATCCCTCCCTACCTCCCCCAAGATATCCTGCAGTCTGACATAGGCTCTACACATAGCTTCCTATTAAAACATTTTTATATTAGTCATGTTGTATAGAAGAATTATAACAAATGAGAGAAACCATGAGAAACAACAACAACAACAAAAAAAACAGAAAGAAAATAGTCTGCTTTACTCTGCATTCAGACTTCATAATTCCTTCTCTGGATGGGGATGGCATTTTCCATAATGAGTCCTTTGGAGTTGGGAGCTGGTTCTGAAAACCTTTCTTACATTCATATGGTTTCTCTCCATTGTGGATTCTCTGATGCGCAGCAAGATGGGAGCTCTTTCTGAAAGTCTTTCCACATACATTACATTCAAAAGGTTTCTTTCCACTGTGGATTCTCTGATGGGCAGGAAGACTGCTCCTGTCTTTGAAAGCTTTTCCACACAGATTACATTCACAAGGTTCTCTCCAGTGTGGATTCTCTGATGGGAAGCAAGACTCTGTGCCATTGTCTGTAAAGCCTTTCCACATTGATTACATTCATAAGGTTTCTTTCCAGTATGGCTTCTCTGATGGGCAGCAAGATGGAAGCTCTTTCCGAAAGTCTTTCCACACTCATTACATTCATAAGGCTTCTCTCCAGTGTGAATTTTCTGATGTGCAGCAAGATGGCTCTTCTGTCTAAAAGCCTTTCCACACAGATTACATTCATAAGGTTTCTCTCCAGTGTGTATTCTCTGATGGACAGCAAGTGTCTGCACCATTGTGAAACCCTTTCCACACTGATTACATTCGTAAGGCTTCTCTCCACTGTGGATTCTCTGATGTACAGAAAGACTGACACTCTCTGTGAAAGCCTTTCCACACTGATTACATTCATAAGGTTTCTCTCCAGTGTGGATTCTCTGATGGGCAACAAGTCTCTGCCTCCTTGTAAAAGCTTTTCCACAATGATTACATTCATAAAGCTTCTCTCCAGTGTGGATTCTCTGATGTACAGAAAGACTGCCACTGTCTGTGTAAGCCTTTCCACACTGATTACATTCAAAGGTTTTTCTCCAGTGTGGACTCTCTGATGAGCAACAAGTCTCTGCTCCTTGTGAAAGCCTTTCCACACTGATTACATTCATAAGGCTTCTCTCCAGTGTGGATTCTCTGATGTCCAGTAAGATGGCAGCTCTTTCTGAAAGTCTTTCCACATGATTACATTCAAAAGGTTTCTCTCCAGTATGGATTTTCTGATGTGCAGCAAGATTGCCCTTCTGTCTGAAAGCCCTTCCACACAGATTACATTCAAAAGGTTTTCTCCAGTGTGGATTCTCTGATGGGCAACAAGTCTCTGCCTCCTTATGAAAGTTTCCACATTGATTACATTCAAAAGGTTTCTCTCCAGTATGGATTTTCTGATGTACAGCAAGATTGCCCTTCTGTCTGAAAGCCTTTCCACACTGATTGCATTCGTAAGGCTTCTCTTCAGTGTGGATTCTCTGATGTACAGAAAGACTACCACTGTCTGTGAAAGCTTTTCCACATGGATTACATTCATAAGGCTTCTCTCCAGTGTGAATTCTCTGATGGGCAACAAGTCTCTGCCTCCTTGTGAAAGCCTTTCCACATTGATTACATTCATAAGGCTTCTCCCAGTGTGGATTCTCTGATGTACAGAAAGACTGCCACTCTCTGTGAAAGCCTTTCCACATTGATTACATTCATAAGGTTTCTCTCCAGTGTGGCTTCTGTGATGCGCAGCAAGATGGCTCCTCTGTCTGAAAGCCTTTCCACACTGATTACATTCAAAAGGTTTTTCTCCAGTGCGGCTTCTCTGATGGGCAACAAGTCTCTGCCTCCTTGTAAAAGCCTTTCCACACTGATTATATTCATAAGGCTTCACTCCAGTGTGGATTTTCTGATGTGCAGCAAGATTGCCCTTCTGTGTGAAAGCCTTTCCACACAGATTACATTCATAAGGTTTCTCTCCAGTGTGGATTCTCTGATGTACGGAAAGACTGCCACTGTCTGTGAAAGCCTTTCCACATTGATTACATTCAAATAGTTTCTCTCCAGTGTGGATTCTCTGGTCACCAATAAAGAGAGATCCGTAGCAGACAGCCTTCTTACATTCATGACATTCACAGAACTTCTCTCCAGTATGAATCTTATCTGAGATCTCAAGATCTAAGTTCCAACCAAAGGCCTTCCCACACTGACGACATGCATGACTTTTCATTCCAGGGTAAAATCTAGGCTGGCAAGGAAGTGATGAGAGATGGGATGAAACTGCTTCACGTTCATTATGTTCCTCAGCCTCCTTTCTAATGGGAATTTCCTGATGAGTAATGAGCTTAGAGTTATGACTCAAGGCCTTCCCACCTTCATTACTTACACAAAGCCTTTCTCCAGTGTCACTCTTCTGATATCTAATGAGGTCTGAACTCCAGGACCAGGGCATTTCCCATTGATTACCTGGATACACTGGCATTTCAGGAGGCTTCTCATGGGATGGAAAAAACTCTACATGTTCAAGAAAGCATTTGCTATATTCACTATCCTGAACAGAGTCATTCCTGAGATCATTTTCTTACAGTGATTTAGGATAGAAGGCTTACTGAATCTCTTTCCAGTTTCATCAAGTTCAAGGTCACTCTTTGTACTTTTATCAACCTTGATATTAGAGTCATGGATTTCTGTCAACTTGAAGTTCCAGGGACCATCACTCATGAATCTTTGCAGGTCATGTTTTTCCAGAAAAATTCCATAATTCCTAGTCACCTCATTGACTTCAATCCTGGTAACTAAATCTGTAGAAAACAAACAATCAAACATATATACACAAAAGATATGCACACATAAGTATATACAATAGCAATAGTTACTTGAGACTTATGGCTCATGGCCTTTTCATCATCAACCTAAATGCAATAAACCTTTGTATACTCTCAAAGCAAACACTGGCCTTCAAGAGACTGTATCCACGTAAGAAGAAGAGAGGATGTGAGAATGACAAAGGACATGTACATCCCAGAATGCTGAACCCATCAGAGACTCATTCAGTCCAAGCTAAACATTCATATTTAACAAAAGCAGCAGCCACAAGGCAAGATGGCTACCAGACTTAACGTCAACAGATTAGAGTGATTTTCCGTGGAAGAACAGTCTGTTGCTATCATGGAGAGAAAAGTGAGCCCACACAAGGTTTGCAGCATTCCAGCAGAAAAGAAGGGAGGAGCTTTCAGAGATTTGTTGTACAGCATCCCATTTACTCATCTGGGCCAGAACACTTGTAAACATCCAAACTAGTTTGATGAAAATGATGGAGAAATGCAAAACCTAAGAAATAATGAAAACTCTACAGAACCTACTAGTTCCTAGGTTTGTTTTCACAACCGTACTCCCAGAAATTATATACCATCTAGAGTTATTTTCAATGGGGTATCTCTTACTATCTCTTCCTGTATGGCTTTGATGGTGATATACAAATGCTAATGATTTATATGGGTTTAAATTGTACCCTGGTACTTTGCTAAAATTATTAACTGCTTTAATAAACTTTTTGATTGAGTCTTTGGGATTTTCCAAGTATATCATCCTATCATCTACCAAAAAAAATGAGTTTATTACCTCACTCCCTATTCAGATTACTTCTATTTCTTCTTCTTCTTATTCTTAGTATTTCCAATACAATATTGAATAGTATAGGTGACAGTGGGCATCCTTGTTTCATACCTAATCTTACTGGGAAGGCTTCCAGCTTATCCCCATGACAAATAATGCTTGCTGATATGTTCAGGTAACTGCTTTTTCTAAAAAATCAACTGAAGGAAAATCTGTTAATACTTACACTTCCAAGTATTTTTAATAAAAATGAATGTTGTGTTTGATGAAAGCTTATTCTTCAGCTATTGATATAACCATATGATTTTTT